>NW_026611607.1:0-600000 GCF_029532465.1 Lipomyces tetrasporus
GCGTATACTTGTTAGTCGTCTAGGTTTTGTCCTTACCATTACAACTCTAGCTGTGAGAGCCTTGGACTTGTTCGGTCGTCTTCCTCCATCGTGACCGCAAAATATGGCTCTCGATCATATATAAGTTAAGTCAATACATTGACCCCTTTTTGCACTCGACGATGACGATCCGTCAATTGACCTATAATCTAGTTTTGGAATACAGGACACAGCCGCACGACAACAGGCTCAATTGCTAGCTGCGACAGCTGGGGTATACATTTAACCATTGCGCAAGGTAAGTAAGTCAATAAATCTCATCTTTGCGGTCCATCGCATGGCCTACGTCAGGTCCTCGAACAGGTTGCGACCGGTATGAGCACGCACCCCTAATAGTGCAGCGCTCGACGTGCAAAAACAAACAAAAATGTGTGCAGTGAGCCCAAAACATGGCCCCGGACAACAATACCGCAGCGTGGCTCGTACGCGAGAATTCAGGTAACTCCAAGCACAATACGATTAGTTTTGTTACTGTGTACAGTGAAACCAGTTAAGAATAGTTGGAAATCCAAATATTTTTCGGAGTGAGAGTAAGGAGGGTCGTTTTTATTTTTCATATGTACCTGTGGCACTGCAGTTTGTGACCCAGAGAGCATAAAGTTATCAAGACCGTCGATTATATTCAGCACAGACTGGATCGTACATAGTTTTCACTTCAGCGTCGACCATTCTCAGGGATCAAAACTTCCTACAGTACAGCAATATCATTTGTGTCTTCGAGGAGTCATCAGACCATGAGGGCTATAGAATGCTCGAGCTCCTGCAAATAGAGCCATGTGCATGAGTGATAATGATAACGGAGTGTCCCAATGCGATGAGTTTCTATAGCAATGTCAACTAGACTGATCAACTACTTCATTCCATTTAAACTGTATGCACCGACGAAAGCTGATAATTATGTGACTCGACACCTCCGAGTTGAGGATAAAAGAAATCCGAGACATACTGATAACCGACCGTGGATTATACGACTACCATGGTTTGTCTCTATGCACTTACGCTATGTTATATGGCATTTTGCGTGCCTTCCTCTCTGCTGTTGGGATACGATCAATACTGCATCCGGTATAATTTCGAGCCATATAGACCTAACAATTATGCAAAACAACATATACAACTGAATACCACACTGTTTGCATTACATAGTCACGCTATAAGGCTATTAAGTTCTGCCCATCAGCACGTAACACCTCGCCACAATGCGGACATATAGGTAATGAATTCGCCAAATGTGCCATCATCATATTATCGGAGCCCCTACCTTCGACATTTATTATCGAAATTGCAAGTCCAAACAACTTATCCAGCTTCTCACACCACTTGGACGCCCAATACTTTTCCACCGAATCCTCTAAAAACACTTCGGCCATCTTCAAAGGATACACAATATTTACCGCAGCAATCGCAGGATAAGCGCCGATCATGTATTCTACCGACTGACAAATCAAGCGATTATATCGTGCAACTAGAAGTCGGGTATGCCTTTCAAATTCCTCGAAAGGCAAAGTCACGAGATCATTGCGGCCGCATGGAAACTCTTGCGCACAGTCATATACCAGGCATTGACATCTTTGGATAATTCCTAATGCTGCGTAATATAGTGGGATTAAGCTCGCGACAGAATCATTCTTAAAGACGAGAGGTGGCTTAAACATGTGTGTAGACATCCATTGTTCATATGTAGCATTTATATCACATTTTTTGTTGTAATTTTCCGTGTATAATAAACTATCCGGTAGATTGTCACTGTCAATACCGGAGACAAGCAGTTTGTAATTACTCAGCCAATCATCCAACTTGGTTCGCAATTCTACTAAGCCAAAGTATGCCGCTGCAGCAGCCATGCGTTGCTCGACGGACAATTTCTGTCTCAATTGTGATTTTGATCGTAACGACAATATTAAACTCTGATACCGGGGGATGCCGAGTAGAATGTCATTTAAAGTCTGCTGGGGCGGCTTTTCTGGCATCATCTCAAATGGAATGCTAAGCCAGTCTGGAGTAGCTAGAAAAGAAGTAAGCCCACAGGCGAGGACATAGACTGTGAGTAGTGTCCGAGCTGACTGAAACAGCAGAGCCGAATAACCCGTCTTGAAAGCATGCGGACCTTGAAGTTCAAACAATTTGATGCAGCCCTTCATAAGCTCGCTCCACGCGTCCATATTCGTGCCACAGAAAGCTTCATAGATCCCTAGAAGAAGACTAGAAACGACTATGTCATCATTAACCGACGGCTGTCCGACAGACCGTGCCACCTCGAAATTCTGGTGACCAAGGGCCTGCACATAGAGTTGTGCGCTGACAAGCTGTAGCTCAGGACAACGTCTTAAACGTGAGAAATGTCCCACGACAACGGCCCTTGCCGCATATGTAAGGGCTGGAGTTGTCGAAAAGACGAAGCTGGGCATTAATGATACCCAAGGATTGAGAACCGTACAAAACCTGTCCATAAAGCTGGATAGTAAGCCTTGAAAGTATGCACCATCCATGGCAGTATTGGTAGGTACTATGCTGGATATACTGCCTGCGATAAGTTCGTGCGGACTATCAACGACAAGTCCAGGTTTGGCCCCAACTTCTTTCACGGCTAACTTGCCGACGACCGCGGGAATCTTGGCGCCAAGTATACCTTGAGACCTCGATGACTTTGACGAGGAAGATAGTTTCGCAGACTCAAGAGTGGCGGATTGTGATGACTCCGAAATTAAGATTGGTTCCCTCTGCAAACATGTAACCTCGTCGCTCCCGTCGACCTTCAGTTGGTCGATAGTGGTTGCCATTACGACGAATTTGTGCTCCCTAATCTCGTCCGACCGGTTGGACTTTCCAGCGGGAGCCAAATCCGAACTATCGCTCTTCCGAGCAACAGGGTCCTTTGCTCTTCGCTTCCGAATAGGACGACTCTCATTAGTGAGCTTAGGACCAGAGCATTGCCGCCGTGACCTTATGCATTGAAGGCAGACCGGAGCTTCGAGATCACACTATATTATAATCAGTGTCGGAGTACAGTGCAGGTCACAACAAGGGCAGTCACCTTGATCTTGCGCTTGCGACAGGTCAAGCATCCTTTGCTTCCGCCAGCGACGCCGACCATCGCGACAGAGCAGACTGAATTAACCTACGAGATGGGTAGATCTCTTAGCCGCTAAGGGAGTAATTGCGAACAAAAGTTGGAGCAGAATATAAGTGCACGACGTTGATACAACTCGCATGCGTTTTTGGCCAACTCCGTCTAGCAAGTGCGGACTGAATAATGGCTTACGGCGCGATGACGTACCGCGAAATATAACTGCTAGTCCTGATTAGGGAATTTTTCGGATTTAATTTTTGGATGGTTAGCGCCAATTATACTTTTCTGCGGCATTTTATACACCATCGCCACTCTTGGTTTCAGGGTTCAGGGTTTTAAGACCGCAACAAGGACTACTGAACATTGTTAGAATGAATGAAGTCTTTACCAAGGACAAATAGTCGCGAATCGTCAACCGCAAAACGATTTCCCGGAAATTGTAAGTTAAATATTACGGTGTTAAGTATTTTCGTCTACAGCATCTGCAATTCGAGGTGATTGCAAGGATCCACTGATATGGGAAACCGCTGGCGTCCTCAGAAAGTTATTGCACGTGAACGCGGATTCCAAATAAAATACTCGCGCTTTCCACCAGCGATGTGTCACCATCGCTAGAGCAAGGAAGCGAAAAGCGAAAAATTTCCATTTTAACCAGTGTATGACACGTAGCAGGAAGAATAATCCGCATACACGAAGCCATGTTATAGGTCCGGACGCTAGTCGGGTCGTGCGAGTTCAAATTAGACGTTTGTAATTCACTGCTTCTCCACTATATAAGAAGGGATCATTCACGACTGGTGATCTCCTTTTCATCATTCTATTGGGCCCTCTGCAAGTTAGATTGAACGACTCTATCTATCCCATCACCGCACAATCAAGCTTTGTTGCCTGCTTCATCTTACTATACAATTCGAAGTGATTCCCGTGGTTTGAATTTGAGCATAATTTCGTTGACCTTAATCCGTGAAAATGTGTTTTACTATCTTGCTACGCGCCATAGTTCGACATAGAAAACCCGAGAACGCGGAAGCTCGCGAAAAGGATCCAAATAATGGCCGACAGCTACAGCCCAATGGCCGAGCTCCAGGCCAACCTAATCCACTGTCCACTGCGGAGACTTAGACCCCGGGGGAGGGGAGATATATCAGTTCTATACTCTGGGTTCGTTTAGTTGCTACTATGGTTTGAATCGATATGTTAGCTGAGCAACGATAAATAAACTCGTCCTTGTAAGAATTGTGAAAGTAGGGATGGACACGAATGACGAATATATACGCATTCGAACTGCGAATATTCGTACTAATATGAATAATTGGATGTCGCATCAATACATTAAGGTTTATTGGTTCAAAGGTAACTAAAGGAGGCTTGACTGTCACTAAGTAAAGCTCTGATGACTCAGGGGTTGGGTTTTGAAGCCCGGCGAATATGCGAATGGGAATAGAGAAAATTGTACTCCTGCCCACCCCTATGTGACAGTATATCCATACTGACACCAGTCAATGGAACACCGCCTGTAATAATAGGTATAGTCAGCTCTATCCCTACCGTCTGTAGGTACTCTTATTCGTAGTATATTATAGGACTATCTACCATGTAACTGTTCCTGCTCTTGTGTTCTGCATGTATAGTGGCAATTTGTGTTGACAAAAGGAGAAAAATGCGATTCATACATACATATACATTTTACACGAATCTAGGAGGATCTTAGCGCATTTTGGAACCGAAGTGCTTTAGGTTTGCCGACGATAGCCGATTCGGAGAAACATTTTGGGACTAGCGTAAGCAATCACTACCCCATCACGATGGACTCTAATCGCTAATCAGGTGCCGACTATCCGTGGACAGGAGAGATACAATAGAGAATATACGGATACGGATAAGACAAAACTGAATATATCCACGGATATGCAATGCAGTGATGCCAGTGACTAATACCTTTGTGTAGACTGTGAAGTCGATGTCTGGGACCGGCTTCTTTTCCTGAAACGCTCGGATCGCATTTTCGAGTTTCTGCGAATTAACTGCGGCAATATCTTCGGCCACAGGTTCTGAGCTCATTATGTCGAACAAGTGGTGTACAAATATCCTCAGATTCAGTACAAGGGCAAAATCGCTAACAATTACTTGCTCCTAATATGTCACTAATTGTCGAGGAGTATGATATTTCGCCCAAGACCGGCACTCGTACGCTAGTGCTGTCTGTCGATTCGGTGAGCACGCGAGTATGCAGGCGTATTCACTGATCAACAATTGCATGTGCGGAGCATACTTCCTTGCTTGCTTTATTAAGGAGTCGCAGCCGCATCACTCAACAAACTTGCAGTTAAAAGTGGAGATTCATGGAGAGTAAACCAACCATTCCTCTTTGGGCCTAGCCTAAGTAGCCGTCGGTACCCAGCTGAATCCAAGTTCATTTGCCACGTCTAGTCATTCCATACTCCATCATATGGATGACTATTTCAGTCAAGTGAACCGCGCCTGTAATAATAGGTATATATAGTCAGCTCTATCCCTACTGTCTGTGTGTCCTTTTCGAATATTTTAGCCAGACGAGAGCGATCCTTTGCCAGCAGAACTATCTGATATTCTGTTCACCGGACATAACACCCCCGAAAGAACATCGCACCATGACGAGTAGCGAGGCATCAGAGGCATCATTTCACATCATCCCAGCTGAAAATCCGGAGCATTTGGACGGCAGGTAAAACGCTCTTCACAGCCTACTCCGAGTGGCTAGGGATCGACCTCTCATTTCAAGGCTTCGCCGCTGAACTACAATCCCTCCCCGGCCAATACGGCGCACCACAAGGGAAACTGCTCCTAGCCTACAGCACCGATGGGAATATCCCCCTCGGATGCGTGGCCGTTCGTCCGCTCAAGCAAAAGCCAGGTGCTGAGCAATCCTCGGATCAATGGAGATACTGTGAGATGAAACGTTTATACGTCTCCCCGCAGGCACGCGGTATGGGACTCGGAAAGGCACTGGTAAACCAATTATCCAGAAGGCGAGAGATATATGATACAGCGAGATTAGACTGGATACTCTGCCATTCATGAAGGATGCCATTCAGCTATACAAGCGCGTTGGCTTTGTCGAGATCGCACCTTATTATGAGACTCCTTTAGAGGGCACACTCTTTCTTGCGCTGGATCTTACATCGCCGAAATTAGTTGCGCAAAATGAGTGAAAGGAAAGTATCTCATGGACAGACATGGATTGAAATAAGGTCGATCTTTGAACCAAATCGGTTCTACCGGCCACAACCGCTGTAAGTGTATCATCAGTCCATGTGATCAGCCATCTGCGACACCGATCTACCCATGTACCTTCTACAATCAATAGTTGCCTCGGTTAGAAAGATGATGTTGGTATTGTGCTGGTTGTTTATTAAGCTCATATATGGATGCCGATGTAGGAAGTAATGTGTTTGAGACCAATAAAGGTTTGGGGCCAGATAGTTTTCACCAGTCAATTTTAAATTTAGCAGACTTGACTTTGAGCTGCTATTCCGCGTTCGTATAGATTCGAAGAAAGCCGGGATTATTAACACATATTCCTATATGTGGACTGAAAGCAGCGACCATATTCTTGCCATTAGATTCTATTCTATGCGGTGAGACAATAGGTGATCCAGTTGCCTCTTGGCATTCAACGTCTTTAGAGCTTATCTTTGGACAAGACGGTAAAGCCTGTTTCGAACTCTAAATTTACTAACAGTTATAATTTATGAGTCAATACGAATCGGTCTGGCTTGGTCCTGCTTCTTTAATTGAAGCAATCCGAAAGGCCATCATGGCTCAGACTGGTATTTCGCCCTGGCGTGTCGCTCTGGCATGTCGGCTGACGTTATCCGGGCCAGGACGTTTATCCGGCTCAGCCTTCACTCGACGTGACGATCATCCGGATATGATACGCCGCCGCCGCAGTCGCAAGAGCGCGGCTCATGCAACAAATTGCGAGACGCGCGTTTCTTGGATCGCGGAAATGCGCCCTACTAAAAGTTTTGAGCCTCACGCGAGCCGCAGACCGTGCCTCGCATTTCGCATTCTCTCGCATTCTCACTGTGCTGGACACAATAGCGGACTTAGGTGGCGGTGCAGCGTCATCAGCAGCCTGAAGAACTCTCCTTACCTCTAATAATCTCTTACTGTTGATTGCAGTTTAAATACAAGCTTGCTGGACATGACCTGTTGTTTTCATCCTCAGCTTTACCCTTTCCAGTCCCAACCCAATTTACGAATTGATCGCCCTTGTCAAATATGGCCGAACCTCATACGTCAGGACTGAGTGCCCATGGATATATTGCAATTGCGGAGCTGGTTGTGTACCCTATTGCGCTGGTGATCTCAGTCTTCAACTGTTGGCGACATCGCTCCAACCGTCGAACAGGATGGATATATTTATCTATCTTCTGCATCTGTGAGTCGACGTGGTTGTCTGTCTTTGCATCTGTCTACCGTCCCGGAATGCTTACTGTTTATAGGCCGCATCGTCGCCTCAGCGCTGGTCATTGCCGCCGAGAAATCGTCAGATCCATCTACGGGAGTGATTGTCGCAGAAATGATAGTGAGCAACA
The DNA here is from genome assembly GCF_029532465.1 of Lipomyces tetrasporus. NCBI lineage: Eukaryota > Fungi > Ascomycota > Lipomycetes > Lipomycetales > Lipomycetaceae > Lipomyces > Lipomyces tetrasporus. Next base: position 7,690 of record NW_026611607.1, read on the forward strand.
TTGCGCTTACGCCCCTTCTCCTCGCTGCGCTTGGATTCCTGACTACCAGTGCGCAGCTCACACTTGGAGAAACAATGCCCAAAATTCTCACCAAGTTGCTTCACATTAGCCGACTCGTCTTAACTGCGGCGATCGTTCTGGGAATCGTCGGTGGTGTAGATCTTGCCAACAATGGTGCATCCCAGACCGGACACACCCTCTCGCGTGTTTCCGTCATCCTCATCACCGTTGTATTCGTCTTCTTGACGTTTCTCTCGTTATATTTCCTCGTTTTTGCTCGCACCCAGAGCCATAGTCGCACGCTCGTCCTGGGTGTCATGGTTTCGCTACCGTTCTTGCTCGTCAGAATTATTTACTCGCTGCTCTACTCGTTCTCTTCATCGACTGCGAACAAGTTTAGTACTCTGACAGGTGATTGGAAAATTTACCTGGGTATGGACGTCGTTATGGAGTTTGTCGTTCTAGCTGTGCTTACGGCAACGGGACTTGTATTGCAGATGTATGGGAGAAGGGAAACGATTCTACATGTCGGATCCCTTTCGGCGTATGATATGGAAAACTGTAAGTAATCGAGAAATAGCGCATAGTGATCTCCAAGGTTCGTCGAAGTAGTAGGCACTTTTTTTTGTATACTTATCCGTTTCGGTTTCTTTCATTGTTTCTTCGCTAGTACATGCATATTAAATAGTTTGTAAAATACACTGGCTTACAAAACAAAAAAAAGGACCATGGCTTTCTCTCTAATCACCAATGACATTTCGGACTACATGTGTAATGGACAGCGCCGCGCTTGCGGTGTGCGGGCGGTGCGGCGTGCGGCGTGCGGGGGAGCGGCGAGGGCGATCGTGTTGGTTGGTGCCCTTCGTCGGGTGGTGTGTACTTTTGTTGGTCTCTTGCTCGTGCGTTGTTGTCTTGGTTTTGTTGGTCGTTTGCTTGCGTTGCGCGTTTGTTGTCTTGGGTTTGTTTGCGTGCTTTTGCGTGTGTTCTACGTGTACATAGGTTAGTAGACGCCTGACCGAGCATAAAAGGAGGGGTTTGTCCTCGCTGTCAGGTCAAGCACGAGGTCTTGTATTCTTATAATAAATTTGTTTATTCAAGTTTGCATTCTAGTCCAGTCAGTCACTCCTCGAGTCCGTGCTCTCGAGTCTTGCCCCGTTACACTACTTCGTGCCTCCTACATCTTAGCCGCATCCAGCCATAGTCTAGTCCTGTCGAGTCAAGTCTTGTCTATCAGTCATGTCGGGATCATCTTCTTATGTCAAGCAGGCCAAGGGCTGCTGGCCCAGAGTTTTTTCATGGAAATCGGCACAAGCTCCGCGGGTTCTGCGCGCAGCTTACTATCAAGTTTGTGAACATCGAAAATTGGGTATGCTGCGTCCTATCTCCATGGGCATGCGTTCTCTCTCTACGCTTCTATGATTCATGACGGTGAGATGCCGTTCAAGCTTTTCTCGGATTTTCAGAAGTTCTTGGAATATTCCGTCGGTGATCCGGACTCCCGCACGACAGCGGAACAAGAATAACGCAACCTGCGTCAGGGGAACAGGCCTTGCACGCAGTACTTCGCCGACTTCATACGTATCATGGCCACGTTAAACTTCGATGAGGCATCCAAGATCTACCAATTTTGCAACGGACTTCGGGACGAGGTCCGCGATCTTCTCATTGGCCGCGATGTTCCGTCCGATTACAACGAATTCGTCCATCTCTGTATCGCGTGGGATAACGCCTGATTGGCTCGTCAGCAGGAAAAGTCTTACTACTCTCGCAGCGTCTCTCAGAAGCCTTCGCGACCGATGTTCCGCCAGCAACAGCCTCATGATGCTTCGCCTCAGGCTCCGCACCGTCTTAACTCCGTTCTCGGGCCATCTGTCCAGTCTCCGTCTTCGTCTTCGTCTTCGTCAAGCCTTGGGTATACGCCCATGGATCTCGATGCCGTTCAAGTCCAGAATGGGCATTTGACTCAGGCCGAAAAGAATCGTCAAGGTCTCTGCCTATACTGTGGTAATGCAGGTCACTTCGCGAATAGCTGCCCCACCAAGAAGAACCCACATATGTACCAGCCGCCCCATTCGCGCACTCTCCTGAGATATCCGTTGAGCCTCCGCCTGACTCCACACCTGTCGTCTATTCCCCGCAGTCGGGAAACGAGAATGCTCGGCAGTAAGCGGCATACCTCCGAGCGAAGCCACACTGGCCGCGACCCACGCCTTGTTCTTGCATCAACAGTTCAGACTGATTCGGAGATTGAGTTTCAGGCACAAGTTCTTTGAATTCCGGATCTGCTGCTAACTTTATTGACGCCGAACTGGTACGCAATCGTCACATTCCGACTCGACAAAAGAAACAGCCACTCGTGGCCAAAGTGGTGGATGGACGTGAAATCGAATCGGGATTGATCACCCAGGAAGTTGAAGTCATTTTAATTTTGGACAACCACCGGGAAGTAGTAAGTTTGAATGTCACAGCTTTGGCAAACGTCAGATTGTCTTGTGAGTTCCTTGGTTCGCTCGTCACAACCCACCGAAAATCGACTGGGTATCTCGCAGGATCGAACAATGGTCGGAGTTCTGTTCGAAGCATTGTCTTGCGCCTGCCGTGGATACGCAGTGGGACTCAGAATCAGAATCGGACACAGAATCAGGTCACTTCTCCACGGTCGACGAAGACGATTCAGATGCCGACTCGAGCATGCTCTTCGACGCAAAGATTGACGATATGGAGTCCTACGAAGTTTCGGTTGCATCAATTGAAGACCCAGATGCACACCAGAAAGTGCCTGTCGAGTTTCATGATTATCTCGACGTTTTAGCAAAGTTGTCGCGGACCGCTTGCCTCCACATGGGGCTCACGATCACGCGATTGACCTGGCTCCGGCCCAGTGTCCGCCATTCTGCAAGGTCTACTCCATGTTCCAACCGGAACTTGAAGCTCTGAAGAAATATATCGACAAAAATTTGGCAAAAGGGTTCATTCGACGATCCACGTCTCCTGTCGGCGCCCCTGTTCTTTTCGTCAGGAAAAAAGATGGGTCTCTTCGAGTGTGTTGATTATCGTGGCCCCTCAATAGTATCACCACCAGGAATCGCTGCCCATTGCCGCTTATTTCGGACACTCGGTCGATTGAACGCGTCTCTATTTTTCACCAAGCTAGATCTTCGTGGCGCTTACAATCTCGTCCGTATTCGAGCTGGTCACGAATGGATGACCGCATTTCGAACCCGATATGGATTGTTTGAGCACTTAGTTATGCCATTTGGTTTAACTCACGCGCCCGCAACTTTTCAACAATTTATTAACGACGTCTTGAGGCAGTATTTGGATGTATTTGTTGTTGTGTATTTGGATGATACTTTGATTTTTGCCTGGCTTGATCGACCGACTCAAACTCCATGAGATGCAACGTTTGTGGGTTGTTGACTACTGCCGCGGGAAAACCGTCGTAGCGTATTCCTGTTGCATTGCGTCTGCGGGGAAGCTGGACATCAACTATGGGGCAATAATAGCTGTTTCAATTTCTTTTTCTAACCCTGGATCCGACGCGCGGTACGATTTTGGACGGGTTTACTAATTACCGAGTTGAAGAGTTCAGGGTAATTCTATAAGAGTCTCGGTACCCTTGCTGACATTTGGGTACGAATATGTACTTACGCTAGTCCCAAAAAGGAATGGCAAAAACCGAGCACGCAACCGAGGCAAAACTGAGTGCCACGAGCCCACGACAAGAAAAGGGACGCAACTGGGAATCTTCCGAGATTTAACAGCGTGCGGCGTCGGTGTTGAACCGCCGATGTGGCGCATACAGCCCGGCTGAGGCACACAGCCATGAGCTCCTATTAGCTAGTACTTTTGTAGCGTCCAATAGCGAGTCCAGCAATCTAGTCGACGCAGATCTTAACTCTCACCAGGAACAGTATTTGAATGAATGTACATCCCCCCGGCCCGGCAACGTTTGACTAGCTTTACACTTGACACACCATTATTTACAGTATATTCGACATGAGACTTCTTGTATTGATAGCTATGGTGCTCCCGCTGACAATGGCTTACAAACTGGTCGACGTTGTTCGGTTTCCGATATGGATGACTACGGGTGGGGCCGACTTAATGAAGTACGACGAGAGTTATATACAGCAGTTAACATATGAGGACATGTTGATGGCAGAGATAACCGGAGCAACACGATTGGCTGAAGATGGGAGGTGGTACCTGGTGGATAGGCCAAAGGGTGTTCTTGCCAGGGTGGCAAATGATTACCAAATTATGATTGAGAGACAACTCAGTGCGAATGGCAAGCTGATCAAAATTAAACCGGAAAGTCTGAAGGAGATGCGGTCATACTACGAAGTTGATATTCCTGACGCAGAAATGGAGCGCAAGAGAAATATGGTGCTAGAGTGGGTGGAGGAACTCGATAGTGTCACCAACACTACGAGTACTTTACAGAGGCGTGATTATTTTTATCTTCGATCCAGTTGATCAGGAGCTTCTGGAAATGGTCCCGGTTGAACGCAAGCTTCAGGGTATTGATGTAGCTCTCGTGGCACCTCGGCATTCAGCTTGAAGAGGCTATCTATCCGTCGTTGCTTGTCAGGGGGCCCGGCTGGGCTCTCTGTTGACCTCCTCCTTTTCCGACGACCGGTCGGGTCCTCAAGGGAGTGCTGATCGTGAAGATGACGCTCGATATTGACATGGCCGGCAGGTGAGAAGGATGTCGGCGTGGACCCCTTCAAAATACATTGACAGACCCATTTCTTCTGATTTGAAGCCTTAGCAGACTCGATATCGTAGCCATAATGCCAAATCCACGATGTAGGGGATCCCGGGCGCGTAGCCTTGACGAACCCGGGGAATTTGGACCAAGGGAAGATCTCCCACGCGCCAAGGTCGTCCTGAATGATTGGGGGCAGCTCGGGAGGGTCAGAGCTTGTAGAACGGGATCCTGAATCACTCGTTTGAGGGTCTATAGACGTAGATTCAGCCATTTCGATTGTTGTGGTTGTTGTGAAGCTATTCGCGGTCAAGGGAGTGGGAAATGTGTGTTTGTTGACATGGCTGGGCGGCTGGCCGTAGCGTGAAATGCAAGCGACAGCTGGGTGGGCCAAAGAACACGCTGGCCCCGCCCCAAGCGTCCAGAGGGTGGCCCGTCAATCCGTCAGTTTCATCAATCAACCGGCTCTTCGAATTGATTGATTGATTTAGCAAAGACGGCCTAATTGGGTTGATTGAATTGACCGATTGTCCGTCAATTGACAATTCAATCAATCCGTCAATCCAGTTGAATTGTTTACCAGCCTGCCTATTTCTACGACGGTTTTTATCCAGATCATGCCCTCAGTGGTCTAATATTGCATCCGTCTGTTCCGGAAAGAACTTTTCTTTTATGCTTGATATCCTCATTGTTGCATCTGATCCATATAGTGTGTCATTACGAGGTACAAGTGAAATTCTGACGCCATTTGACGAGGCACTTAAACCGGGCCATTATGATGTATGGTCCAACTCTCCTGGAGGTGATGTTTTCTATTTTGTAGCTCAGTATTGGAAAACGTTGAGACAGGTACAATATCTGTTACGGATGAGCAGTGCACAACTCGTCTACCTACAAAGCAAACAGAGCAGAAAGAGGAGTCTTCAGAACCAATGTGCATGACAGAGACCGAAAGTCCGTAATATCTGGCGAATTCGATGGAGGTGCAGGGACTCAGTTTGGCTTTGAGGCTGCCCACGTCTTTCCAATCTCCCACGTACAACAATTTGTGGATTCTGGGTTTGCTAAATGACGACTCGTTGCGATATACCAATCCACCCGCATGGACGGTGAGATCGCCGGAAAATGCGAGTGTACCATGAGTCGCATCACGCAAATTGAAGGAGATTGGACGCGGAGATCTGACCAGTCTGGACGTACTTCGACGGGAGAGCGCGCAGGCCGAGGTAGTATTGCACCTGGCATACATCCACGACTTTACGATGGACTACGACGAGGTTCTGCGCGTTGATGCAGCGGCGGTGGATGCATTGGGCGACGGTTTACGGGGAACAGGGAAGGCGTTGGTGATAACGTCCGGCACGGCGGTGGTTGATCCGGATCCTTCCGGTGGAGAGACCACGGAGGAGTCGCCACTCTCAAAAACCTTCCCTCTGAAAGACCGGATCCGGTCCGAGCGGAATGCACTGCGCCTGAGCGAGGAAGGTGTCCGCGTGAGCGTAATTCGTCTGCCTCCTTACGTCTACGGCCGCGCTGGCAGCCACTTTGTGCCGCTGCTGATGCAGATGGCGATGAATGGCGGCGAGTCCATCTACGTAGACGATGGAATTCTGCGCACTTCAGATGTTCACGTGGATGATGCAGCGAGGCTATATCTTCTCGCTGCGCGAGAGGCAAAAGCCGGTGACGTCTTCAACGGCACGGGGTCGACAACCGTCAGCTTGCGGGAATTGGCCGAAGTGATCGGAGCAGCACTCAAACTCCCAGTACGGTCAGTCAGCCGTGAAGAGGCGGAGGCACGATGGGGTCCGTTCCTGACGGCGTTTGTTCAGTTCGAAAATCGGTCGTCAAATGTCAAGGCAGCTCAGCAACTGGGATGGCAGCCGAGAGAACTCGATATGCTCACGGACATACGTTCAGGGTCGTATATAGAGCTGGCAGACAAGCTTCGAAGTGGCTAGAGAGATATGATGTCGATTCTAAAGCATTTAACGATTCAACACCGCTATCTTTCATGAAGACAAAATGTCACCTGGGGTGCCCGATTCTTTGTTGTGTGCTTAAGACATGCTCTTAAGGATAACTCGCGTCAAGTATATATATCAATTACAATATTATTTGTCATTTCGGACGGAGTTCTGTTCCGTTCCAGCTTAGTAAGAAAATAGCAGCTGATGCTCCGAAGACGAGATACCGTCGGTTCGAACATCATCGGATTGCATGATATTGGGGACATATGCTGTTACTCCGTGCTGCTCCGTTGGGAGCGCGAAATACATACAAATTCATACAAGAGACTTAGGATAAGAGACTGCAAGTAATCGTGACACTGGAACAGTGGGATCCCTCTTTGGAGGTGCAATAGATCGAAGGTAAAGGAGATTGAGAGCGATCGGGCGTAACCATGATCGAGCTGGGCGAGGACTATGCACCAGCTGATTCCTGCATTTCACAGAGGGTGGCGGCGAATAATGAATAATTCGGGAGATGCAATATCGGTCTCAGTGCGCAACTGATAGCAGCGAGTTAGCAGAAATGGCGAAAAGTGAGATAGTTACGCTTGTCAGGTCGACAAGCGACAGGTGGAACCACAATGCCATCTACCCTAAAGACAAATGTTTCTTGCAGAGCCGGATATCCGGACAGGGTCGTCCCTTCTCTGCTAATGCAACTTGACAGATTACGACTCCGCATCTGGCCGGCGTTCCAGCTGACCATGTTTGTGTGGGGCTGTGAGTCACTGCGCTTGGCTGCGCTTGAGTCTGCTTCACACTGGGCATTACCCCAACCCTGTCCAGGTGCTTCCATCCCGCTCGAGTGCTGAGCCGCACTCTTCTCCCGCACAGATAGATCGCCAAGGCCACATCGGTTTAATAATATGTATGTTTGCTTGAGTGAGTTTGAGTGATTGAGTCGAGGGTTTCGTACTGTTGGTCATCCCGCGGGCAGATTAGCAGAAGTCGGCCCTGTTCGTCCAGACCCAAGCAAGTTTACTCACCCACGGGATTGGGAATCCCCGCTTCTACCCCGGACCCCACAACACCGATGAGCGGGGCGCCGCCCTTGCGCAAAAATCCGACATTTCGCACAGTCTGCCCGGTCCATTAAATACATGCGCACCCTCGGATAGTCCTCTCAAACCATCATTCGGTACACGGACAACAGGATTGCAACATGACGTGGAAAATTCGTGCGTTCTCGAAGGCCGAGGACCGGCCGACCCCCAAGGCCGTGTACAACTGGAGGGTGTACTATACGTCGTTAATCGTCGCGATTGCGGGCATGACTATCGGCTATGACAATGGATTTGTAGGCGGCACGCTCGTGCTGGCCTCGTTCAAGGCAGAGTTCGGGCTCGACAAACTCCCGACGACCGAATTCAACGTCGTGACCGCCAACATCGTGTCCACGTTCCAAGTTGGCTGCTTCTTTGGTGCTCTGCTTGTCTACCCGTTCGGCCACCTCTACGGTCTGCGCCGGGGCCTCATGTGGTCGGCCGGCGTGTTCGTGCTCGGTTGCGTCTTTTGCGTGCTACCGGGTGTCGCGAATGGTCTCGCTGTGCTTTACGTCGGCCGTGTCCTCACCGGGCTCGGTGTCGGCGCAACGTCGAACCTGGGCCCCATCTACATCTCCGAGATCGCGCCGCCTGCCATTCGCGGGCAATTGCTGGCAATGTACGACGTGCTATGGCAGATCGGCTCCCTCGTCGGCTTCTGGATCAACTACGCTGTCAACAGGACTGTCCCGTACGGACAAAGCCAGTGGTTGATCCCGTTCTCGCTTCAGTTTATCCCAGGCGGTCTCCTCTTTATCGGCACCTTCTTCATCCGTGACTCGCCCCGCTGGCTCATGATGAACGGCGACATGCAGAAGGGGCTCGAGACCCTGCGCTGGTTTCGCAAGCTTGACGAGACCGACGAGTATCTGCGCTTCGAGATCGCCCAGATCGAGGAGGCAATCGAGTCTCGCGCTGGCGCCGTCGGACTAGGCGTCTGGGGCCCTGTCAAGGCCGTCTGCCGTAGCCCGCGCATTATCAAGCGGCTCATCTTCACGACGTCACTCTTCATCTGGCAGAATTCGAGTGGCATCAACGCCGTCAACTACTACTCGCCGACAATCTTCAAGTCGCTTGGCATCGGCGGCACGAACTCGTCCCTTCTGTCGACCGGTATCTTTGGCGTGCTCAAAACTACCGGCACCTTCCTCTGGATGGTGTTCCTTGTTGAGACGACCGGACGCAGGCTGACCCTCATGATCGGCTCGGCTGGCGTCTCCCTGTGCATGTACTTCCTTGGTGCGTACGTCAAGATTGCAAACCCGACCAGCCACAACTCCTCGGGCGACCTCGACTCCGGCGGCCGAGCCGCCATGGCGTTCTTCTACATCTGGACGGTTTTCTATTCTGCGTCCTGGAACTGGACACCCTGGGTCATCAACGCCGAGATCTTTGACCAGCACGTCCGCACCTTCGTCCAGGCCATCAATGCGGCCGCAAACTGGTTCTGGAGCTTTATCATGGCCCGCTTCACGCCCCAGATGTTTGCCAACATGGTACGTGCCCTCCAGCCTGATCGTGTTCAACCGTTGCTAACTATACTAGGGTGCCGGTGGGTACGGAGTGTACTTCATGTTCGCCTCTCTGTCCACGGTAGGCCTCATATACGTGTTCCTGCTCGTGCCAGAAACAAAAGGCATCCCGCTCGAAATGGTCGACTCCCTCTTCACCAAGGGCGTTCCGGCTTGGCGCGCACACGCGTACGTGCTCAGCCAAGAATCCGAGCTCCAGAAGGAATTCGTCGATTTGCCGGAGGAAAAGGCCGCTATCGAAAACCTCGAGCACGCGGACAATGCCGACGACGCCGACGATGATGACCAGCGTCGGCAGGAAAAGTAAATTTGCGTCTCTTTCGAGCCCTGGAGTTAATGGTCGCCGTCGTGTGGAATTTGCAGGATCGATTTGCTGTCTTGTACCTAAGTTGATTTTATATCTTAATTGTACTTTTGTGTCATGTTTGTCATGGGTAGTACATAAAAATACACGCTTCCTGAAATTAGGTTAATTAGTAACTTTCAGAAAACGACTAGCCTGGAGGTAATCAAAACCCTAGACCTGTCGTTTATTGCGCCTTCCCCGCGATTCCACTGCCGTCGCCACACACTGTATTTATCTTCACCTCCTCCTTCTCGTTCCATGAAAGATTGGTTACGACGTTCAAGCGCGCATACGACATGATGGACATGGACTACATCCGCAAACGCTACCTGGCTAGCATCGAGAGGAACAAATATTACATCACGCGGGACTTTTTCAAGCGCAAGATGCACGACCACGATTCACTCCAGGACCACCTGGACAAGATGACATTGCGGAGAATGCAGCTAAAAGCGATCGGCGACGAATTCATCACTGACGATTTGTTCCGGGACGTACTCTTCTACTCGATTGCACCAAAGTTCGCCGTATTTTCGATTACTCTGCAGATCCTGGAGCCGCCTCTCAACGATGCCATCTCAGCTCTGTTGAGCTACGAATACGATCTCACACACTAGGTCGACGAAGCGGCCCGGTCATCTCGCCACAAAGCTTCTGGACGCATTAGCAAGAAGAAGAATAGTCGTCGTCGGTTGCATCTGCGATGCACTCGCTTCCACGGAAGATTTCATACGCGTGAGTCCTGTCGTAAATTGTTGCCCCTGTGATCTGGACGGACAGGAAGCACGATCCAGCGTCTTGCACAACGACTTGAACACGTGATCACATTAGCATCAGCGAACTTCGTGGCCTTGCAGGCTATTACAAGTGGAAATGGGATCAATGACTGGTACTTGATTGAGAGAACTACATCTCGCTGTTCCGAAGGCGTTTTGCTCCGAAAGGTGAGGTGAATAGCTTGTCGTAGACAAAGATTCAGGACGTTTTGCACCTACCATCTCGGCAGATTACTATCTGCAGCCGTCCGGAACGACATGTCGAATTAGATAAGGTGCTTAAACAAGGACAATAAGTTTCCAATATCTTGCGATAACAAAGTTGGTCCACAAAATGAAAAAGTCACGCCACATTCGATCTTAAAAGGAACGGTCAAAAAGGACAGCCCAGACACGTGTACGCGTACGCGTACATGTCCAAGGCGTTCCTGCTCCCGCATAAACATAGTATGACGCACTATTACGTTGAAAACTTTAATAGACCATATTTCCGCATTACCAACAGTTTCATCTCCAGCTATCATCGATTCTCCACCATCTGTACCTGAACTGTATTCACACTCTGTGAGACAGAAACGGAGCATTCCATAATTGAACAGATATAGATCAGCAGAAGATAATGAGACTATCACCGATGACGTTGGAGTTGAGACGGACATCTTGAAGGATGTTCGTGCTGAGCCTGAGACGGAGTCCATCTTCGAGCCCATGGTAGAGGGAATCCCAAGGGCAGAGTGGAGATCTTCGAAAACCTCTTGCACGGTGTTGATACAGCCCAGAGCATCGTCTTACACAACCTTTGAAGACTCCTCCACAATAAATGGAGGATCCCGACCCGATGTTGGCTACAGCTAATGACAGGTCAACAATAATGCGCTAGGTCGAAGAGGATGAGGACGGTCACGACGTTTGACAGTCCGGGTCCTAGTAACTGTTTCCAATATGCAGCTCCGCATTATCCCGTTCTTTATTCCCTCCAGAACCGTGATGCAGTCGTGCCTTTCTAACTATGTTTACAAGAATCAAGCCAACAGTGATCCCTCTTCACCTCAAACATCTCCTCTGCCAGCTTCTTCATCTCTGGTGCTTCCAGCCCATTTAGCATCTCCAAGATGTCCTTGACCGTTTGATCCTTCAATCCCTCTGCACACCGTGAATATATGTCGATACCAGCGGGCGTGAATAGCGACTTTGTAAAGTATGTCACAACCCATTGGTTTCCCTCTCCTTCCGTCGCAGCAGGCAGGGCGACGTCGGCCACAGCACCTTCCCCAGCTTCCTGAGCCCTTGTTTCAGCCTGTATAGAGCTGTCAGGTTTCTCCGTCCCATGGCAGAGTACCTCCCAATGGGAAGAGGCGATAACCAGCCACCCCTTCCCCCTCCAATCCCAGGCTCCACCTTCACCGGGGGTATCCACTCCATGAACGGTCTTCGCTTTGTCGCTATTTAGCGAGTTGTAGCTAACCAGATCATCCAGACGGATATCAGCTACATCAGTGGTACCATCTGTAGGGTTGGTAGTCGATGGCAATGGTGTGTATGTGATGTGGACATTCCTGTAAGACTTCCACATTGGCAGCGTCGAGTGCGTGACGTGCCATGTCCCTTTGAGGAACGCAACAGAAGGAGGCGTAAAAAAAATGGAGGCCCCACTGCGAGGGAGGGTTGTTAAATTTGGCGGCGGACTGAGCTGACTAGACATGATGTTCCGGATGGATCGACAGTGTCGTGGAGTCGAAGGATGCTTTTGAATAATCATGCGATAAGCGTGATTTTATCAATTCAGGGGTGGGATCGGGTAAACCTTATTTGTGGTAACGCCGTACGTGATGTCCGGACATGCCTGATACAACAGGAATACTAACAAAAATTCCCGTCAAAGAGTCGATGGTAAATTGCCGAGTGGAATCAGATAACCGTGAAGTGTCATTTGCGACTAAAGGTTTATGTATCTTCGTGGCGTGTCAGACCCAGCAGTGTAAAGGCGAGAGAGTCACAGAAGTCGCTAAGTAACGAGCCCCAATTGATAACTGGAATCAAGGAAATTCAATTAGACCGTACGACTGGTGGGGCCAGTCGCCAAAACCTACTTTCTCATAGGGCTGTGACGGATGGGATATGGCGGATTCTATCCGCCAAATTATCCGCCTCGAATAAATATCCGCCGCATTTTAAGTTGGCGGATATGGAGGTCGAATAAATATCCGCCAGGTCCCAAATTGGCGGATATTTATCCGCCGTATCCGCCGGCGGATGGCGGATAAGGCGAATAATTTCCTAATTAGGAAAGATCGATGTGGAGTATTTAAGGTCAGGTCCAAGTTCACTGTAATGTAGCTGAGAAGTGTATATTCTCGAAACGCTTAGAGTTCCGCGAGGATAACAATGCGCCGCTCGTTATACATTTACGTTATTGTTTATCTGTCAATTGTCAATTCGCATTCCGCTCCCGCTGTCAATATCATTCATTGGTCAGTGCGCTCAGACAGAAGAGGGCAATCCACCGCCGCACGTGATTCACGCGCCACATGGCGGCTTCGTATCTCTGATAAGGTTTGTACCCGTGCGAGTTACGGATGGCGCTCATTGGGCATTGAATTGTGATAGCAACACGCGGCGACCCAAGTTTGCAATTGATAATTCATGACGCAAAGGCGACAAACGGTGAACATTATGCAGATGAATATCCGCTACCTTGCGACTGGCTGTTGCTTGTGTCCCCGAACCCATTCACATGCAGGTCCGGGGGAAAACAACTTCTGTTACATACCGCAACAGTAAGCCAGTTTAGATGTCCTTCATCCCCAGATCTCAACTCATCTACCCCGTGATAGCAACATGATGGTCCGGTCGGGATGATTCGTCTGCTCAATGTCTACACCATCTCCGCGTTCGCGGCACTCGGCGGTGCACTCTTCGGCTTTGAGATCGCGTCTATGTCCGTCGTCCTGGGTACCGACCAATATAAGGAATTCTATGGCAATCCGCTCGGAGCACGCCAGGGCGGGATCACGAGTGCCATGGCAGCCGGATCGCTCGTCGGCGCCTTGGGATCCTCTTTTCTTGGTGATATGTACGCAGGTGCATCCTCCAGAGACGGAGTGTGTGATGATTGAACAGTTTTAGGCTATCGCGGAAAGTTACTATACAGCTCGGTGCCGTCATCTGGTGCATTGGCGCAACGTTCGTGGTCTACATTATTCGCATCTAGTCACCAGCTAACACTGTACAGCCTGCAATCGGCGTCCACCGGCGTCGGCATGCTCATCGTCGGCCGCATTGTCGCCGGCGTCTGCATCGGCCTGACGTCTGCACTCGTACCAATCTACCAGTCCGAAATAGCCCCGCGCAAGATACGTGGTCGTGTAGTCTCGCTCCAGCACTTTGCCATCACGTGTGGAATTTTGATCCAGTATTTTATTCAGTACGGCTGTTCGTTCCTCGACTCTCAGGCCGTGTTCAGGGTACCGTGGGCTTTGCAGTGTGTACCAGCCATAATACTGTTTACCGGTTTGTTTTGGTTCCCGCGATCGCCGCGGTGGCTGGCGAGTAAAGACCGATGGGACGAGGCACTGCGTGTTCTCGCGTTCCTACGCACGCCAAACCGTGATATCAACGATCCTCTGGTATTGGCGGAGTATAAGGAGATTGAAGAACAGATTCGGATTGAACGCGAGGATGAATCGAACAGCTACCGCGAATTGTTTGGCAAGAAGATGCACAAGCGGGTGTTTCTCGCCATGGCTATCCAGGTGTGGTCCCAGCTTACTGGCATAAATCTTTTTTTGTATTTCATCGTCTACATCCTTCAATCTGCTGGCATTGCTCACACACTCTTGGTCTCGTCGATCCAGTACATTCTCCTCGCTGTCGCGACCATTCCGTCGATTTTGTGGACCGATCAATGGGGTCGCCGATTGTCCATGCTTGTTGGCGCTCTTAGCATGGCATTCTGGCTGTACCTCATTGGTGGCCTTTTCGCCCACTTTGGCGAGCCTAATCCGGTGCAAAACCAAGCATACACATGGGTAATCATGGGCCAACCTGCCGTAAGCCACTGTATCCAAGCAAGCTCGTACCTGACCGCCGCCTCGTTCGCCATGTCGTGGGGTCCGGTCTCGTGGATGTATCCCCCAGAAATCGTGCCGCTGCGCATCCGAGCCAAAGCGGTTGCGCTTTCAACGGCAACGAACTGGGCCATTAACTTCGTGCTCGGGTTCGCCATACCGCCAATGTTGCGTCGTATCCGCTGGCGCATTTTTATGATTTTCGGGTCGTTCAATGTTGCTGCTTTTATATACGTCTGGATGTACGCGCCCGAGACAAAGCAACGCACGTTGGAGGAAATGGACGAGATATTCGAGCACGAAAAACCGTTGTGGCAGTCATTCAGAGGCAGGCGCCAGATGGACAGGCTCGATGCGCTGGCAAATGACATCGAGCGGGGCAAAAGCCAACATCCTGAGCATCTGGAGACCAGAGAAATGAATCATAGAGGAAGATAACTATTGTTCTTAGCTGAATTGAGTTGCCCTGCTGAAGCTGTGAACATCCCGGATCTTTAGAGTTGTTGGTTATGCGACGATTTATTGTCAGTGTTTGTGATTACTTTAGCCGCGACTTCTAGAAATTGCGAGCAAGTTACAAGCGAAGCACAGCTGCTAGATAGAGTACCTGCTATAAATAACTGTGGTAACGCAACTTTGAATGATATTGTACTATTACCATTTTGTGTGTCTTAATCATCACTAGGATTTGGTTTCGTGACTGGTGTCCCCTCTACCATAGTTGCCGGAGAACGTAATCATCGATCACAAGAGCCTGAGATTGGCGTACTCGATCGCGAGAAAGGCCAAGACAGAGGCACGGCAAACGCCCGCTGTGAGCCCGAGTGAAGCACGTAGTATACATACACGCCCACGATGACAAACAACGGCGACGGGTGACAGACTCTACGCCTTATCTAAGCATGCAAGTTTGCAAAATATGGTCAACGAGCAGATGAAGCGACTACGCGTAGACGAGGCGGTCCAGTCCCGTCAACGGTCTTCAAAATCGTAGGGCGGGTCGTCCACGGATGCTCTCGCGTGGGATTTCACTAACGTGATCGGGCAAGCGAATGGATCGTCCCAACGAGAGGATCGGTCGAAATTCCATACAAAGTAGCGATTTTTAAACCTCTAAAACTCGACGAAATCTTTCTTAATTACGCTCAATTTAGAGAATAGAGTAGCTAGATATCGACGACTTACATCATCGCTTTGAAAAACGATTGATGTTTATATTGATGATTATATTTACTGAAATCCTGTAAACCCCTGAAACCCTTTAGCCGTAATTTAAGATACCTGGGTAATTAATAAGATTATCTCTAAAAAAGAGGCTTGATAATGATTTATAGTCCATTATTTATAAAATTTAAAATTTTAGGTAAGAACTGCTAGCGTGGCTAAGATATAGATGTTTAAAACTCGCTACTTTGTATGGAATTTCGACCGATCCGCTCGCTGGGACGATCCACTCGCTTGCCGATCACGTTACGAAGCTCGGTCCTTCTTGCCCACCGTGGACAACTGTCCGATCCACAGTGAGACAATACATGACCTACATGAGGGGACTGCAGCTATATAGTTGCTCAGACCTGGACACACTTGGTAGGTAGTTTTCTGTAATATATTTGGGCAGCTGCCGCCAATTTCTTGCTTCAGAGAAGAAGAAAATGAGGAATAAACATTTCCTATGGACCGGCAATCCGAATCGTTGTCCATTGATATCCACCTTAGCTTCTAAATACGTATACACCAGTTGACAACAACTTACCATGTGCCCATAAGATCCAATGGTTGAAATTCGTGCCATGGTGCGCTGACAAAGGGCGATGAGATTGGTGTTGGTACCAATGACTGACAAGTAGAAAAATAAATTAAAAGTCTTTATAGGTAATTTCTAGTCTGAAAATTGAACCAAAGTCTTTCCAAAGCTCTTGCCGTTAAATATTCCAGCGAAAGCATCTGCGGTATTCTCAATTCCGTTGACGATGTCCTCCTTAAACATTATCTCGCCCTTCCTTAGAAACTCCGATATTTTATGCCTGAATTCTTCAACGACTTCTGGACTGTTCTGCGGAACATCGAGAACAATGAAACCTTGTAATTTTATTCTCTTACCCACGATCAAGGATACATTGTTGTACTTGTATCTTTTGTTGGGTGGGAGACCGGCCTGAGAAATAGCGCCACAAGCAATGATTCTGGCAAAGTTGTTCGCGTTCTCGATCGCAGCGTCCAAGAGTTCGCCGCCGACATTGTCAAAGTAGATATCAATTCCCTCGGGTATGTACTTGCCAATCGCGTCCGCAGCAGACTCGTTATGGTAGTTCCAGGCGTCGTCAAAGTGTAACTCCTCCTTCAGATACATGACCTTATCGTCTGAGCCGGCAGTGCCAACAACCCGGAGTCCCTCTCGTTTCGCCAGCTGACCAACAACTTGACCCACTGCACCGGTAGCAGCGGACACTAGAATAGTTTCACCTTTTCTGAGATTGCCACCGACGTGGTAGAGCCCATAGAACGCCGTCAGACCCGGCATTCCTAGAATACCGAGATAGCGCGTAAGCGGAAAGTTATCTTTATTGTCGAGTTTCTCCAGTTGTGCGATACCTGCACCGTCGACAACCTGGTACTTTGAGAAATGGATTGATGACGAGCGAACTATGTCGCCTTTGCTGAGTATGAGTGTGTCAGACGCGAACACACGAGCAATCCCGAAGCCGGTGACAGGCTGTCCGCTAGCAAAAGCAACACTGTAAGACTTAGTTTCCGCAGAGCGCATTTTACCACGGAGAAAGGGGTCTAGTGAGACGAAAAGGACCTCGAGGACGACTCCAGAAGTGGGAGGTGTTGCCACGATTGTGTTGGTCACGATGGGCAGATTCTCCGATGTGGGCTAAAATATGTTCAAGATCAGGTCTATACGTAGAGTCGAATGTCAATATAAAGCATACAATGCCATTCGGAATAGAATGGTAAATGACGCTAACGTTCTGGACAGCGGCCATTATAGTGAATTCTTAAGCTCTGAAATGGCAAGTTATATGAAGATGAACAACGGCAAAGCAAGATCAGAACAGACGATTCCTTGGACTTATAACACACAGAGACGACACAACAATTGCGCACTGGTTAGTAATCAATTAGTTGGTATCTGCGCTGTGGCCGCGCCAGACAAGACCCGAGCCTCATGAACAATTGGGCCAGACCAATCACACATCACATGTAGTTGACCTTGGCTCAGCTACAGGCATGTAGTTTCAATTTGTATCGGAGCCTGCTTTGCAATAGGGTACAAGTGTTTGTGCGCTAAGCTAGACGTGGAGGGACTTAACACAACAGCCACCGATTACTGATCAGGACGTGGCGCGCCACAGAACACTACCCTGTGCTAAAAAGTGACGTGTTACCATATGGACAATCATTTGGTGTTACCCTCTAAAGTAAAAGCTCTAGTGCTTTTCCCTGTTCGCAGTACCTTCCCAATGGGCGAGGGTCATGGTGACATATGAGGTCACGAGCGCCGCACAGAAACATACTAGCGCCTACTTGCATCTCGAGATCTACGCTCGGTTCTCTTCACGGGCAATGAAACTTCAAAATGCAATGGTGGTTATGTGTCGACATGTCAACTTTAGTATCAAAGTACCACTTCTCGGCGAAAGCAAGGAAAATTGCACTCAAAGCAGGGCTGTGGCGGATGCGGATATCCGCCAAATATTCCCATATCGGCATCCGCCATCCGCCATCCGCCATCCGCCTTTAAAAATTTGCAAAATTCATCAATAGTTATTATCTAATTTATTTAAAAATTTCGCAAAGTTCACTAACATGATATTTGAATTTCCTAAATAGACTCGCTTGTAGCGGACCCAACTTATTTGGTCCGTCATCCCCGTACATGTGAGCACGTACGCCAGTGCTAGAATAACCTCTATAGTCGCCCTATTTCATTAACATGTTCATCATCTACTTTTCAGACCATAGGTTGACTTATTTGATATTGCGCTTCTTTGTATACGCGATTGTTTGCTGAGGATGTTAGATTTTGACCGTTTTTTAAATTTAATTAGAGAATATACGAATTATCCGCCATATCCGCCATCTGCATCGGCCTATCCGCCTACAGCCCTGGCTCAAACCATAGTTTGGCACGCTAGGCAGACAGAACGATTAACCCACAAGTGCTCCCCAAGGTCTGGCAATCACCATGATCGAATGAGAAATGCTACTATCAAGTGCCTAAGTTGAGACTGATGGGGATCTGACTCTGTCCGACAGTTACATTCACCTCGCCAGAGCCGATTAGCCGCATCTATGAGCTGTCCGATCATATTTCAATACGGAAGGACGTCAAACTGGCCAACTAACTAAGCCTTAGGGAATGGTGGCACCATCCTCAAATCCGCCAGCTTCTCAACAGTGACTTTGATTGCATACTTCGTGTCCACAAATCCATTCGAGCCAAGCTTTCTTGACTTGTTCACACTGATTGACCTAGGCCATGGGCCCATGGTCCAATTATCTGTGTGTCGAGTAAGCCAATCGTCGATAGGGTTTTGATCGCATTCTCCCAAGGGTCCTGAGTCAACCCACACTCAGCTTTAATTTTCTCCACGCCTCTTTGACCTTGTTCCTTTCTGCCCATGAACTAAATATCCAGCTTGTGTTGATCTTTCCTCTTGGTCCAAATCCTCGTGGAGGCGGCTCGAGAGGCATTTCAAAGGTTTCATACTTGCATCCTTCTCTGGCAGCGCATGATCGATTCCGTACCACGAGGCCAATGTGGGCCAGAATTTGCCGTACGTAAATTCCCTGCAATTAGGCCTCGGCCGCACCGTCGGCAAGCGCCGCCCACTCCGCGTGGTACATAATGGTGCATCCACTCTAGTAGCGATACCCCTAACCCGGCCAACAGTTTAGGGTGAGCTTGCGGACATGTCGCTTGCGACCATGCCAATTTCTACAGCTAACCCTTACCCTCGCTTTTGAGGCGTATATTTGAGCAGCAGTTAACAAAATCTGGGAATTAGAATATACGTAATAAGATTACATACGATTCGGCTCTGGCTTGACGCTTAGCGCTTCCCCAGACGCGTTCATTCACAACGAAATTTTGGGTACATCTCCTAGCTATACCGTATTGGGCAGTCGGACTTCCTAATGCGGTATAATTTTGGGTATAACCCTAACCGTAATCTTATTTTCGTCATGTACCTCACGTGGCCAATTATTGGGGTCCGCCATACTAAAGCGCCAAAGTATCCAACCAAGTAGTACCTCCCAAATGTCTCGCAAATTTTAGTTTAAAGCAAAAATGTTCCCTACTAATATAACTATAAGCAATATTAACTGGATGAATTTATTTTATTTTGTATTTGAATAATTTCTGGTGGCGATGAAAAGGTTTGTTGGGCGTTGTGATACAATGGCCGCGACTAGAGTGGATGCACCATATGCAATAAGCTCCGCCATGCTCAGATGCTTTAGGAAAAATAGTAAATCAATGCGCCTTCCGATACCTAGATGACACAACGCCAGGGCGACGTCATATACCCTCTTTTATCGATCAGATCTAAACTTACCATGCCCATTTAAGATGATAGCGCCGTTTTGCCGGTATTTATGGCTGTTCTTATCCCACTGTCCGGGAGGAATACTCGGAATATTCTGGCGTAGAGAGGGCAAATTTTCCCCTGTTAGGAATTCCAGTTGGTGTCGGAAGCATTGTATGCCATTATTTGAAAACGCAATATATTAGTCGTGCTGTACCTAAAGTCCAAATCTTACTTTGCCGGACCGAAGGCTGCCAACTACAAATATCATTACCGTACTACAATAGGAAGTCTCAGCTCAATTGCGATAAACTTTAAGAGGAAAACACTCATAAGATAGTGTAACGGTGAGGCATCTTCCAACAAAGCTATAGATCATGCATGTTTAACTCATGGCGAACTTCGATCTCGCACGTAGGTTGGCGCCAAAGAAGTACAGGATGTACATGCCGATAATACCAAGGACAGAAAGACCTCCAAGAAGACTGATACCCTTTCCGATGCCGAGGTTCAGATACATCGGCCTTGCAAATAAGATACTCCCGGTCGCGAATGCAGAACGACAAAAGTCATTGGCTGCGAAGAGAGAAGCGGCGTACATTGGGTATGTAAGAGGTAGGTAAACAAATATGCATTGCAAAATTATGAAGGCACTACCGGCGTAGATCAGGATTCCTATCGTTGGGGCAATCCAGTGGACCGACTCTCGGGAAGTCCAGCCGAAGAGAAACAAGCCAATCGTGGGACCAAAAACGGCCGCGAGCGCAGGAACAAGACGGTGTTTTTGCGCACGCAGGCCGCGCTTCATGATGTCCGGCTCGAGGTAAAACCAGAGGTACGACGCGTAAATAGTTGCTGCGACGATACAGGCCACCAAGACAACGAGGAAAATGAGACCCATTTCTCCAAGGTTCATCTTGTAGATATCAATGTAGACCACCGGAAATACTTCAAAATAGGAATAGTAAATTCCGTAGATGATGGAAGTGTAGATGTGGGTGAATGCAACAGCTGGGTCCTTGATACTGATCTCCCATGGTTTCAAGAGAGCTTCAACGACAATCTTAGAAACTGTGATACTTGCCTGATCAATCTCACTCTGCGATTTCAGGTTCTGGTTGCCGGTCAATCGCCGCAACCTTTGAGCACGTCGAAGGAGAATATTGGAGGCAGATGTTTCAGGAAGGCATATAAAGAAAAGTAGAAATACCGGTCCAGACATCCACACGATTTCCCAGAGCGACCACCGCCAATTCTCCGCCGGCACCGCAAAGCCAGAGATCAAAGGACCAAGCGCGGGGCCACAATAAGCAGCGGACACCCAGAATGTGAGCGCATAGGGTAGCTTGAGCAGGGAATACATGTCTTGCATAGAAGCACCACCATTGGCCAAACATGGGCTCCCAAAGAACCCCTGAAGAAACCGAAGAACCAGGAGACCACCGAAATTGTCGACGATTGCTGTTGGCACGCTTAAAATTACGAAAAAAGCGAAGGTGATCATGTAGGGAACGTTACGGCCCAATGCCGGTATTTCACTCATTGGAGCAAAAATAAGAGGTCCGATGCCATCTAGGTACAATGTCAGCACCGAAAAAGTCGTTCTTATCAGGCCTTGACTCACAGGCGAGGACATATAGCGACAAGCCAAGTGACGCGGCAATGGTGGATACTCCAAAACGCTCAACGATATATGGCACGCTAGGAGTGTAAATTGCAGAGCCACAGTAGACAACAAAGGTGTAGAGACAAATTAGTAACGCCACGAAATGCTTCTTCCAAGGTGACCAGTTTTGTGGATTATCCGGGTCATCAGTTGTGTACCAATCCACGAGGACAGTTCCGTCGCCAGTCTTCACCGGCAGTATGACCGCCGACTTGGTTCGCTCTAGGCTCATCACCAGTTGAGCTTCCAGGACGTGCTCAGCGGTAAAGAAAGCCGCCGGACGAGTGGCTGTTGATGTTCGCGTCAGTCTTGGTCGAAGTTGGTCGTCATAATCTTCAGACTTCTCCTCAACCTGCGGGGTACTCGATGCCGTACCAACATCTTTCACCGTTTCAGGATATGCATAACCTTTCGGAAACTGGAAGTCAGGCTCCTCATCCTGGTAGAGAAGAAGCTTGTCCCCGGAGATATATCGAATTATTTGCCCCAGTGGAGCTTCTCTGATCAGATCTGCCATGGTGAGCTTGGCATCAGTGTTGAAGCCTTGCAGAGCCAAATGTAGAGGTATAAGGAGATACGATTCAAGGGAGGACATGAACAAGCACCAACCTATTTATGATGGAGAGTTGGGCGGAAGCTCATGAAAACAAAGGGCATAACACGTAAGCATTACCTGGAAGGACGCGTGCTGACGCTTTAGATTTGAGGCAAAATGTTCAATGATGAGTATACATTGTGTGCGGATACAGGTTCAAGTGCCAGAACTTTTCGGAGTAAGCGTTTAAGCGACCGCGTTAGATGACAAGTGGCGGAGAACTTCTTGGAAATAGAAGTTCGGTAATAATGATCCGATCCGAAAGCGAAGGCATAGTTTCTGTGGCGGACGACACACTAAACGCCGATGCATGACTGCTGACCCGACGAATCACTGCTGGCCGTGCGACACTATTACTCATTGCTCCTTAGGTATCTGCCTCTAGAGAATTATCAATATTAATCACAAATGCTAATGAATGGTGATCCGTTCTCTCGCTAGAATGTGCTGAATAGGCGCAGCGAATTATAAGTCCCATTCTCTGAACGTACTGAGGCCGAAAAGTGATATTCATACTAGGCTATTGGTTCGACTGATGCACATAAATTTCTAGTTGCATCGATCACGTACAGATGACGCGGAACCGTAGCACACGTTGGTGAAATGTCATTGTGTGCGAGTAGTCGCAGCAAAGAGAACGAGCTGTGCGGCTCGATTTCCTCGGTTATCTGCTGTTTTGTGAGACAGTCATCGGGACGGACAGTAAGGTAGCAAAGCACGAGGACCGAAAACCAAACTTTGCATCTCTGCGAAGACTAAGTTCGCGAGCTTGGTGCCGGAGCTGACCGGCTTTCTAATCAATGCTCGAGATGTGATGTCTGACGGGGGTTATGGGGCTGGTGTGGGCAAACTGATGCTGACAAATACCTTCTTTCAGCTTAGCTTACATTTCTTCGCCATTAATGTATAGTAATCAAAACCTTAACTTTGAGAGTTTGCGACCTAACTTCTTGTACTGAGCGACAACAGCGAACCACATGTTGTGGTGACACTGACTCGACTGGTCGGGCTTCACAATATTTGTTTTGTGAGGCAGTGCTGCGGTTTACGGGACGACTTCTGCGGGGGGAGCTTACTGCCATTTCTCGCCGCTGCTACCTGTTAGTTAGGGCTGTGACGGATGGGCGGATATGGCGGATTCTATCCGCCAAATTATCCGCCTCGAATAAATATCCGCCGCATTTTAAGTTGGCGGATATGGATGTCGAATAAATATCCGCCAGGTCCCAAATTGGCGGATAAATATAATTTCCTAATTAGGAAAGATCGGCGTGGAGTATTTAATGTCAGGTCTATGTGGCAAGGTTCACAGTATTGTAGCTGAGAAGAAATATTCCGGGAACGCTTAGAGTTCCGCGAGGATATATTATATCGCAATGTCCGAATGAGTTAGCTATGGATTTCGAGGTTTATATTTGAGATTTGAAAAAACTGGATTAATTCTCAGGCAGAACATTGCACATTCTTGTCGACGCGCTTACAGAATGCAGATCGTCGATGCCGCACGCGTGTGCTGACAAGTACATTGTCTTGTAATCCTGACTATTTTATTATTTACTTAAGGTAAGAGAGTCGTATTAACGAAAACGGGTGAAATTTTGATTTCCAAATAACGTTTGGCGCTAAATTATCAAAGGAAATCCTCTAACCTAATTAGGCTAGTGTAATCATTTTAGCTTTATTCGATCAAGGCGGATAGGAAGGCGGATTTATTCGACAAGACGGTGGATGAGGATCCGACAAACTTGTAATGGCGGATGACGGATGACGGATGTAAATCCGCCAAACTCGCGATGGCGGATGGCGGATGGCGGATACGGTCAAATTAGGCGGATATCCGCATCCGACACAGCCCTACTGTTAGTTGGCAATATCACATTGAATTGGCCTATGATGCTGTCCGGATCCATTCACGCTACGCAATATGCCGGACTGGGATATGGACCGGAGATCCTCGACGGGACTGCGATGTCTGCAGCTTGTCGTCAAAATCACGCACGCCACATCTTATATTGAGCCATCTACCCCTGATTACCAGTTACATTTAAATATTCATTGTGCACTATCAAAGTTTTCTTTCAATCATTTTGTCGATTATGTAATCGCAGTCAACTAACCGACCACGCTTATTAGACAATTTCGCCGCCGGTCGTTTGCAACCCAGCAGATGCTTTTGGGCTGTTCACGATACTATATAGTCACGATTTGGTGATATCGGGGATAGATCGGCAAAGCAAAATGCCGCCGATAATTATCGGGGATAGTATAGGCAAAGCGAACGGCTGCCGATACTATATCGGTAGAAATCGGCGCCGATACTATAATAGGCATCTATAATCTGAACCTTATTAATTCCACTTGCACACCCTAATACTAACCTAATCTAGTAATTTTTCATATTGTTGAGAATAATTGCGAAAAACCGTATCCTTACTGGATTCATCCCTGAGCCAATATTCCCTAATATCCTACCTCCGAAAATCCGGGTATTATTGATATATAATGGCTGATAACCTTACAGGACGTACATATGCTGCAATTACGGCTTTGAATGAGGATGAACGAATGGTTACTCGCCATAAACGACCTGCTGACCCTGAGAGATTATTTAATACGGCGCGGAATTTGCTAGGGATCAGGAGATATTCGATGAAGGCGGATACAATGAGGCTCTTGATGTCCATGAATGATATCTATTCAGTATAGAGATAATATAGACATTAGTAAATGGATATCTGCTCTCAAATAGCCTCTCAACCAGTTCTAGGGACTAGAATCCCCTATCAAACTGAATTTACGTCTAGAAAACGATTCAAAGGTAATGTAGTGGCAAGAAGATTGAAGAGATCCGGGGATCCCTAAGGTGCCGGATAGCTGAGAACATTGTTTCGACAGAAGCTACTCGTGATTAGGGAAATTTGCCGGTTTACCGATATAGTCAACGATTTGCCGATATAGTGTAGGCAAAGCCCAGAGACCGCCGATCTTGATCGGGGATAGTATCGGCAGACTGAAGCGGTTGACTATATTGTATAGGCAAAACCGACAAATCGTCAAATCGGGAACAGCCCTAGATGCTTTCGCTGCATTCTCGATTGCCACAGTGTCCTCCTGTACGGTAATGTCACAGTTCTTTAGAGAACATTTGCTCTGTTCTTTTATCTGTCTCAGAATTGTTTGGCAAGATGTTTGTACCGATTAGATCATAAAATTACGAGGGACAAACCAATGCATTTGTCTCCCTACAAAGTACCTCTGATGACGACCAGCAGAATTAAGGAGACCCTGACGATACTAGTCAGTAACTAAAGACTCGGCGATAGTGGTCCACTGCAAACCTGGCACTTTGGCCGATCGGCTAAGGCATAACGAAATGAAGATGGCGCTCAAATTAATCAGTAATCCGTATATACGGCCCAACTCAAACAGTAAGGTCAACCTGCGTACAATATCATCGGGGGACTGATTCTACTTCCGCCAGGTCTACTTACTATTCAGGATTTTTCAGCTCGCTATATAATTGCATCTCGCAGAACTTCATAGAAGACACTTTTACCTTCATACATCCTAAATTTTTACTCATCTATTTTTAGCACACTGTGAATGTCGACTTTATGAGAGCGTCTACCGTGGTGTCAATGGAGAGGTGAAAAAGGTTCGTCCACATCGCCCAGCCGGGTTGGGGCCGAAAGAAGTTCTCATCAAATTCACTCATTCTGGCCTCTAGGTGTGTAAACGAATAAAATTTTTCCTTATTCGTATTCGTTATTTGTATTCGTAGAATTCCGTTTATTCGCAACGAATAAGGATGGGAGCGTCGAATACGAATAACGAATACTATTCGTACTTTTTCCAAGACACTAGCGCAGTAGTCAAACTGTAATTCAGCCAATCGTTGGCAAAGACAAAACCGCAGCAGCGGGGAACCTCGAGTTCACTGAGTTCACTCCTAAGCCTTTTACTGACGATGATGTCGACATCAAGATTACCCATTGGCCGTTTGTCATGTTACCTTTGAGTGACTGCGCCAGTTCTAACGTAATCATAGTGGCGTGTGCGCGTCTGACCTTCATACTCTCCGTTCTGGCTGGGGAGAAACAGATTATCCTATCGTTGTTGGCCATGAAATTGTGGGCAATGTTGTGCGTAAGGGCAAAAACGTTACGGAACTTGAGATGTGAGAACCCATTGGATTATTTACCAGTTGCTATGGAATCTAACTTCCCATTAGTGGTGACCGTGT
This sequence comes from Lipomyces tetrasporus, assembly GCF_029532465.1. Classification (NCBI taxonomy): domain Eukaryota; kingdom Fungi; phylum Ascomycota; class Lipomycetes; order Lipomycetales; family Lipomycetaceae; genus Lipomyces; species Lipomyces tetrasporus. The sequence continues at coordinate 34,218 of NW_026611607.1, forward strand.
CGGCGTTGGGGCTCAGTGCTATAGTTGTTTGAACTGTAATCTGTGCAACAAGGGTAATGAATCTTATTGTGCAGACCATGTCTATACATATGGCTCGCGATTTGCTGATGGGGCCAAATCACATGGTGGCTACGCAGAATATGGACGATACCCTGCATCGTTCGTGTTTAAAATTCCTGACTCGATCCCCAGCGAGATAGCGGCCCCAATGTTCTGTGGCGGTGCGACGGTTTTCTCTCCACTCAAACGTCATGGCGCTGGTCCTGGAAAGACTGTTGGCATTGTCGGGATCGGTGGGCTCGGCCATTCTGGTATCCTCTTTGCATCGGCTCTCGGTGCAGATAAGGTGTGTGCGATTTCTCGCAGCCGCAGTAAGGAATCTGATGCCAGGAAAATGGGTGCGACTGACTTCATTGCCACATCCGAGCCTGAATGGCTGCAAAGAACATGCAAACCCTTGACCTAATTGTTTGCACTGCAAACGACACTTCAATCCCAATGAGTCAATATCTCACTCTGCTGAAGGTTGGTGGAACACTCGTCCAAGTCGGTGCTCCGGAAGGCGGTCTTCAGAACTTTGACTGGTTTCCTCTTTGTTCAATAATACAAGTCTGGCAGGTTCTCTGATTGGTGGACGACAGGAAATAAAGAATATGTTGGAGCTGGCGGCGAAGAAGACGATAAAGAGTTGGGTTGAAGCAAGGCCAATGTCAGCCGTAAACGAAGTCCTCCAGCTGATGGAGGATGGAAAGGCGCGCTACAGATATGTCCTTGTTAACTAGTCTTAGGGTGTTGAAGGGAAGTGGAAGGTTAGTGAATGATTGTGGCGACGAGTTGTAGCAATTTTGACACGCTGTGTAGTCAATATACATAATTTACGCCATTGAGAGTATTATGCCACCTATAGTGGTATGGTACTCGTACCATTGCGTCAACGGGATTCCGGGCACAAACGCGTGTTGTTATTGCCAGATTTTTAGCTTGACATTTTAAAACATATATCGACCATTACTGCGTTGTTGATGAGCGCGAGGATGGAGGTGGGATCGTAGAGGCACTCGTTGAGTGTCGAGACAATGAGAAAGTTGATGTTGTTGAGGGCAGTTTATAAGTTTATAAGTGGGGGCAGGTCAAGGCAGTCGTGATTTGTCGACTAATGGGTCGTCCACCGTAGAATGCCAACTTCTGAGCCTTGACAAATTGTACTGCAACCAACAAAGTGGACGCGATGAATGTCAACCACCATTTACTCAACTGCGAGGCAGGTAGATAGTTGGAAATATCTTACTGGCTATTGTTACTAAATATTCCGACACACAAATAACTCATAATCACAAAGTCAGCCATAAATCTCAGTAAACTACGAATTCGTTACTGTGCCGCCATTAGGATGGAGAACGCTACCGGAAATATACGAACTGTCACTGCTCGCCAAAAAGACAGCAGGACCGGCGACTTCACTTGGCTGCCCGGGGCGTTCCATAGGGACATTTTGTCCAAATTTTGGAATACTGTCCTTTGGAATCGTCGACGCGATCAAGGGCGTCCAAATCGGTCCGGGTGCAATAGCATTCACACGAATACCACGACCGACGAGCTGGTTTGACAACGCCCTCGTGAAAGAGACGATCGCGCCTTTGGTGGAAGAATAGTCGAGAAATGACGGTCCGCCTTTGTATGCATTGACGGAAGTCATATTGATGATACTGCCACCTCTGTGCATGTGGGGCACGGCAAACTTCGCGAAGTAGAAGTATGGATAGACGTTCGTCTTGAATGTCAAGTCCCACTGCTCGATCTCCAATTTCTCGATTGCATCCTCCAGTTTCTGGTACCCCGCGTTATTGACAAGAATGTCAATGCATCCGTACTTTGTAGCAAAAGAATTCACGACATCTTTAGCAAATGTGGAATCTCTGACGTCTCCAGGGAAGAGTTGGATCGCGCGGCCTGAATCGCGCTGGACGATGTCTTTGGTTGCCTCGGCATCCTCCTGCTCCTCGGTTGTATATACAATGCCAACATTCGCGCCCTCGCGAGCGAACAAGATAGCAATAGAACGACCAATTCCACTGTCGCCTGCACAGAATCATTAGCATAAGAATCCAGAGCATAACGAATTGTTGAGATACAAACCCCCGGTGATCAAAGCATTCATGGCAAACAGTTTACCCGAAGCTCTATACTCCGCCAATCTGCCATCCTCGGACGGAAGCTTCGTCTCGACGGGATGTGGGTGCATATGTGACTGCAACCCCGGTCTGGCTTGCTGCTGTTCTGGGATCGAGTAACCTACCATCCGTTAGCGGTCAACGTTGAGTGCAATCATAAGGACCAGGTGATTCACACCTGCCTCAAATTGAGACCGGCCACTGGGACTACCGTTTTCTGATTTTTCCCCGGCGATTTTCTGCTCAATCTTGCGTTCGACCTTGTGAGCTGCCTCCATGATCAATTCCGCTTAGGATTAGGTCGTCTGAAATGTAGCATTTCACACTTTAACACGGGAACGGAACGGGCCCTTTTATCCATTCTGGAGAAGTCATTTGTGTCGCTCTCCGTCGGCTCGCTTGCCCACCGCGATCTTCATCGTTCGAGAATTTCCGCGGGTGACGGTATCAAGGGTACAGTTCTATCCCGGCGTTGGACGACCAAACCTACCGACTATTACTTCATACCCGATCCACCAAACAAACGAACCCAGTTTAATGTACTGGAAATGTATATCGACTGCTAAAGATATTGTTTCTATAATAGTAGGGCTGCACATGACCACGACCTTTTATCTACGACTCATATTCGTATTCGACTATTGGTTACGGAGGTGTTATTCGGGTTCGACATAGTTAGGTTTGCTCGCAACGTCACCTCGACTTTCCGGGGCTAGGGTAAAGTCAATGGACACCCTGTCTCTAGTTTAAGCCTGGACATGCGTCTAGACACGCGTTTGTAAAGATTCTGCCCAAAAAGAGGATATCTTTGGCCAATTGAGGCAGAAAATAGCCGTTGCCGCAATTATTCTATAAGCAGTATGATGAGCTCTGTATCTCCAAGTAGGATTAGGGTTAGGGCTGAAGGTAGTCGTTGAGCGCGGACATGAGGCGTTGCTGCGAGATGCGTTGTAGAGACCACCATTCCCGTCGCTGTATAACGAGATATCTGTTTAGTGGCCGTTTCTGTCGAACGCTTGAAAATGGAGATAGCTCCCAAACACAGAGCGATCGCTGGCGTGAGAGCTGCTGGAAGCGGACGCGACAGCGAAACTCATTGTGACACCTCCGAAATACCGGACTCCACAAAGGACCATAGCAGTCATTACGTCATATATTCGCATGTGACTCCGAGCGACACAAAATGACTTCTTAATCGAATTAGCTCGTCGCTAAGTACCTTGTCCCGATACTGATGGTGAGGCAGCACAGAAACTATCGAAACGTTCTGCAACCTTAAATATACTTTATGCACGGGCACAGCGGCATAATATTCCGATGGCCGTACGGCAATTCTCGGTCGCAGATCGTGAACTACGCAGTAAGTCACGAAGATCATTTCTGCCTGATGCCATCCCGTCAAGCGAAAACGTTTGATCGTTGTCTCCAAGGACATATGTCCTATCACCTGATGTAATACATGCCAACTGGCTACCTCAATGCGCTTGAGACGCTGCCGTTTACGCCCGATGTGGCAATAACGCCACCCGATCACTGATTTCGATTCTCAATCGCTCACGGCTACGTGGTACCAGGAGTACATGATCTTTTCGAGTGCGGTCTCAATATATTTTCTGCGGAGAAGTTCAGGGATGCGGGTTTGAGTAATGATGTTCGCCCGCTGATCGAGTTCATGGCGCAGGAGGTCGGACACGCGCAGCTGAATAGTAAATATGCTTTAAGAATTCTCTCAAAATCTATGAAACAAGTTGCCTCTAATCGTCGTGGCACCCCAAACTCCGACGCTAGTAATAGGCGGCCGCAGCCATCATCACGGGTCGTTATTAAATATCTGGGCCCATCGTATATTATGTTTGTGACCATGGTCGCAGTTTCGATGAATATTGTTTGCAACTGGGCTCAGACGTTTGTCGCAATGATTGTCATGCCGTTTGCGATGATTCGTTTTATCTCAGTTTGATTGTTTGAAAGTCATACTGAAAGATAGCAGGATATGTCATTCCCCTCCTCGACTGTTATTCTTAGCAGCTCGAGGAGACGGTAGCATCAACGTATTGCTGCGTCATTGATCGATACCGTCGTCAATTACTCGGTCTCGCTGAGTTAGATTACGCGGGAACTGTGGAAATCCAGATTAATAAATCTGGCGACGATTTGTTGAAAGGTATAGAAGCGCGCGGTACGTGGGTATCGGACAGAGTGGAATGGGAGTGATTATTTAATATTGCGAGTTGCATGCGCTGGGACGGGTTGGAGAAGACGTCACCATCGGCGAATGCGAAGGAGCGCGGTTAGAGACATTGAATATAGATTTGTGCTATGATGGCGATTTGGCAAGCTTTCACATGGATCCATTGTCATGGAATGATTAAACATATTCACAAATCAAGAAATCTGTCGTTATCATCAATCCGATCATCTACTTCGAACTGAATTTCCCCTACGTTGTATCGAGGTGGCATCAATCTGTGCGTATCGAAGTCGAAGTCGACGCCAGAAACAACCGTAATAGGGCAAACGCATTCTATACTCTTGCTACTACTACTGTTGAAAGACAATTCGACGGTAACGACGAGTTGGTGGTGGTAATGCAAATTCAAAAGCGAAAACCGGAGACTATTTTGGAGATGTCAAGGTCGCTGAAGACGTGATTGTCCAGTCAGAACTTTGGTGGACCAGAGTCAGACTCTGCTGTCAATGGAATGTCAAGCGCATTTTCCCGAAAAATGTCTTCTTGATTACTGACAAAGGTCCTTCAGATTCTGTCGTCAGACCGGATGTGATGTGAGCGATCTTAATTCGATACTCATCGACGAAAGCCTGACATTAAGAATTCCATTTATCCGGGACATGTTGTACACCTGAATGCGAGCATATATCTCGACATTCAATGGCTCCATTATCGGCGCATTGCCGTCATTGAAAAGGATAACTTCTAATTGAGCAGGTACGCCGACGTAAGTGCCCTTTAATCCAAACGTGACCAAGCTCTGTGACGACCCTTTTGGCCGTTGAAGTGACCCGTCTTAAAAATAACTGTCTGGTAGCTTTTTGCATTTGACTGTAAATGTCGCGTCCTTTACTTTCCTCACCAGACTGGCTTGATCCGATCATTCCGGAATGGGTCAGGGGCGTGGATGAACGTCACCGGGACGGCTATTATATTTTTGACCTTTGACATATTAAGCGCCAATTTCCCAGGCCGTTCCAAAATGGCAATAATGCGGTAGCGCACATATCGGTCGTGATCGGCCTTCAACGATGGCGGTAATGGCGTGGTGCCGACTGCCCTTGACGTAGCGGCCGTGCAGGTCCAATGAAGCGACTTGTTTCTACTAGTCCTCCAATCGAGTAATGCAGTCGCATCTCGAAAATACTGGAACGTTGATAATATAGGGGAACCTATGCTTACCAGCTGGTAAGGCCGTGCCTTTCTGACCCACAAATAGTAACGTAGTTATATCAACAATGAGGTGGATACGATTTGCGATTAATCGTTATTCGTATTCGTAAAGTCCAATACGATTACTGTACGAGTCCATGTAAAATTTTACGATTAACTATACGAGCGCTGAGGTTGGTTACTCGCAAAAAATCGTATAGTCAGACAGGCGACTTTCTTTATCTGCTCGAAATGCACACATAGAGGACACAAAAATAAATAGAAATAATAGCACAAAGTTACCATTCAGCTCCTCTTGAATAGTGATCTGCGAGTAAAGTAAGCTTTCTCATGGTTCCAGACTCCATCGAATGCCGTCTTAACCCAAGCAAATCTCTTCCGTCACTAAATAATCTTTCAACAGCCACTTCAGAGAAGGGAATTGCAGTTAATCCCGTAGGGATGACTGAGAGGTAATCTGGCTGATAGAATCCTCGTGTCCCACAATGCTCGACTGGGGCTTGTCATGCACGATATTCTCCATCGGCTCATCTCCTTCGTAACCATCATTTAACAATAAATAATCAACCGCTTGCTTTCGGCGGGGTCGCGTCGGAGGATCAGTATTTTCTAAGGATAACTAACAGATCCAGATAGTTCGTTAGGGTTCCGCCTTCCACGCGTTGTCAGGGTAAATTTTTTCACGCCATACCTAAATAGGACTATGATTACTATACGATTACTATACGATTTTGCGGTAGACTATACGGTTACTTTACGATTAGGTTCTGATTTTTGCGATTAACTTTACGAATAATATAAAATATTGACGGTATCGTAATCGTATCCACCTGTTGACTATATGCCGATACTATATCGGCTAATATCTATGTTGCCGATATTTATTCGTAATTTGATCGGCAAGATTTTGAGCTGACGATATAGTATCGTCGCCGATATCGGATCTAGGGCTGCAGGCGGATTGGAGGATATCCGCCAAATCCGCCAATCCGCCAATAGTGCAGATGGCGGATACAAATCCGCCAGGCCCCACTTCGGCGGATATCTTATCCGCTATTTTGGCGGATATGGCGGATACGGCGGATATTGGGTAAATTCTTAGACAGAAATTATGGCAAGGTGTCAAAATCTGTTGCTCAGGGTAACAATGTAAGACTTTAAGTCAACCGATGCCACAATGAGTCGGATGGAATTATATTTTTATTAAATTAAGGAAGCATAAGTTATAACGTGGGTGATAAGCGAGCCGCGCAGACAAGCGAGCCGCGCCTTTTCTACTCGACGTATATCTATCAACTTTGACACGACATTTTTACACAACAAAACATGGAATGCGCTTCTAAAGAACGTAGACTTTTATTAGCCCTCGAAGCTACCCAAAAACGCGCTCAGCTAAGCATTCGACAGGCTGCAACGATCTACAATGTACCCAAATCCACCTTACGCGATCGAATGAACGGGCGACCGTCGCGACGCGACCTTATTCCCAATTCTCGAAAATTTACGGACCTGGAAGAAAATGCTATTCTGGAGCATGTCTTGGACTTAGATTCGCGCGGGTTTCCGCCCAGGCTCGCTGATGTGGAAAATATGGCTAATCTGCTGCTCGCAGAGCGCGACGCGGGATCCGTGGGCAAGCGTTGGGCAATGAACTTCGTCAAACGGCAACCGATGCTTAAAACACACTTTAATCGCGGATACGATTACCAGAGAGCGCTCTGCAAAGATCCTAAGAAGATCGAGGAGTGGTTTGATCTTGTTAGGAATACGAGGGCCAAATACGGGATCGTTGACGCAGATGTTTATAACTTCGACGAGACCGGGTTTATGATTGGCATTATCTCGTCATCCATGATAGTTACACGCGCGGAACGAGTTGGGCGAGCGAAGACGGTCCAACCAGGTAATCGTGAATGGGCCACAGTGATCCAGGGAGTTAATGCAGAAGGGTGGTCTATCCCGCCGTTCATGGTGGTTCAAGGGGCCTACCACCTCGCAAACTGGTACTCGGAGAGCAGCCTTCCGCCAGATTGGGTCATCAAACCTACAGATAATGGCTGGATCGAACAACGAGACAGGCCTTGAATGGATTCGACATTTTGATAGACATACCAACCATCGCAGAAAAGGCGGATATCGATTGTTAGTGATTGACGGCCATACGAGTCACCGTTCGGCGGAGTTCGACCAATTTTGCAAGGAAAGGGATATTACCACAATCTGCATGCCTCCTCCCTCATCCATCTTCTTCAACCGCTAGACGTTGGATGCTTCAGTCCACTGAAACGGGCGTACGGTCGCCAAATCGAGGAGCTCATCAAGTGTCATATTAACCACGTGACAAAGGTCGAATTTCGAGCCGCATTTCGAGCCGCGTTTTTCGAGTATATGAACGAAAAGAATATCAAGGCGGGATTCAGAGGGTCAGGTTTAGTACCTATGGACCCTGAAGTTGTCCTATCCAAATTGGATGTCAAAGTACGGACTCCATCACTTCCGCGTCTTCCTTCCCCCACTGGTAACCCTTGGATCTCTCAGACGCCACACAACCCTATAGAGGCTGTGTCACAATCTGAATTCATCAAAAGTCGCATTGCCAGTCATCAAAATAGCTCACCGACACCAATTTATGATGCTGTCGAACGGCTTGCAAAAGGGACGCAAGCATTAGCTCATACGGTCACGCTCCTCAGCCACCAAGTCCGTACACTTCAAAAGGCAAATGAAACTTTAAGCAAGCGCCGGCGGGCAAAAAGGACTCGAATTATGCTTGGAGGATCACTTGCAGTACAAGACGGGCAAGACTTGATTGCACAAAAAGACGTTGTTGAGCAGCTGGAGCGCGAAACGCGTGAGAGTGGTGGTCGGAAGAAGAGGACAGAGCCAGCTCAACGGCGCTGTGGTAAGTGCGGTAAACCCGGACATAACGCCAGGACTTGCGATGGAGACAAAGAAACGTCTATTATACATAGTTCCGATTAGTTTTAATTGATTGACTTTGTTATTGTGTCGTAATTGGGCTTAAACGTTGGAGGGGCTGTAGAATGTGCTCGACTCGCTTGTCTGCGCGGCTCGCTTATCACCCACGTCATATTATATTTTTATTACAATTATTTTTGCACGCCATCCATCAACATCAACATTCTCATCGTTTCGCCTTTCATGGCGTATCTGCGTACCCCCAGAATATCTCTGCCTATGTTAAACATCTCTTTGGATAGCTGATATATGAAGTCTTATTAAGAGGGATGCAGGGAAAATTTTGGCGGATATCCGCATCCGCTGCAGCCCTGATCGGATCTACAGATATCGGCAAATCGGCAAACTGTCAATAGCCCTAAGGTCAGCCAACGTAGACTGGCGCGAAAACACCGGTATTCCAGCATGCTGGTTGAAGACCGCCAGTCAACCTTCTCAACCTAGTAAAGGTGACAACGGCGTACTTGAAACCCAGAGTGGCTAATGGCATCTTACCAACGCGCTTTGACCACGTGTGGGGAGGGCAATTTTGCCGAGGGCTTGTGAAACTTTGCACACCGGACAGCGAGTCTAAAGGTCATACACCTCAGCCGCGTCGTCAAGGAGGCAACGGCGCAAGTCCTCAACGTGCAGCTGTCAATGAACTGGTCCTTTTACTGTAATGCACCGACATTTGTTTAATTACACACACGTAGACAGACCTCCTTTCCTGACAAGAGACTACGCTGTTCAAGCCGTGCCATGCCAGGCCTTGGACAGGCCGGTTTGGCACTCCCTTAGTTCTCGACCCAATACTTCACTTCTCTGCTACAGATCCAACAGCGATCCTGATCTGTTCAGAGTCTCTTGAGATGATCCACTCCGATCTGATTTAACCCTGCCCATCATGGATGGCCAAGTCTCCGCAGGGAGCCGACCACAATTTATCCATCGTCAATGACCCTGGCACCGTTGGAGAAGGAGCCGCGCGCGTCCAGGTAAGGAAAAGCAAGTCGAGTTTCGCCGTTGTCGATGTCCTACGAAGAAATTGCGGTCTGAGCATACCTGATGCAAATGCCAGCCCATACACTACAGTCTACTAAACATTCAGTCCTTTTAATCCAAAGGTCGCTTGTACGATTTAGGAAAGCTGCATTCTTCTTTATCTATTTTGGCTTTGTAAATGGCTTCGCGGTCGTGCATAAGTGCCAGCATAAAAATAAATTTGCGATTGTTGTTGAGTTCTTCAAAGTCCAAATTGTTGAGTCCAGTGCTCTAGTCGGGCCAGAAGATGCCGGCTCTTTTTCCCGATGTCAGTATCGCAAACCCAGAGCAAAACTCCCGTATTTTTCTACCATATATCTCAAGATCCTCAAGATAGTTATGTGGCTCGACATTAGAAAAACACACTTAGCCTTAATCTCGCATGGAATATCCATTCACTCTCCCAGCTTACAAAAACAGGACATTCACTCGTATGCTCCCTTTCATCTCTTCATTTCTAACCTCTTATCTACCACGGTAATTGGAGAGGGGTAGGCAGATCTTTCCCCAACACTACCTCGGCTGTGCCAATGTCCCTATACGAAGGTACAAACTGTTAGAGATTGATTTATTATATCTTGCGTCCTTTCTCTTGGAAAAGAACCTGCAGATTCTGGACCCGCTTCACAAAACTTTCGCGCATGCGACATACCTCGGACCTCTCGGAGCCCAGTATTGACCCGTCTTGTTAAGATCAAAGTCTTCGATGAAAGATGCGAGCGACTCAGCCGATTCATCGGGTGTCACAGCTGTGCAAAATCAAGGCATTAGCTAAAAAAAACGCATCCCCAATTTCCTGACCGCTCTATCCCCCCAAATCGTCCAGTCCGAAAATCTTATATGTAACATACCTCCCCCACCATCCCAATACTTGTCAAACCCCACACTCCTCGTCATATCCGTCCGCATAAACCCCGGGTGCACCAATCCCACAGCAATACCTTTCTCCCTAAGATCCAAACTGAGCAGTTTGCCAACCATATTCAGCGCCGCCTTGCTGGCATGGTGGCCATAGTTGCCTCCGCCCTCCTTCTCGTGGCGCAGTGTGATGCTTCCGCTCTCGCTGCTGACGAGGATCACTTTGCTCCCCTGGCCCAGGAGGCCTGCCTTCACGAGGTGGTGGACAATGAAGACGGGCCCGATGGCGGAAGTGGTGTACATTTTGAGTTCCTTTTCCCAGTCTGGGTCGTCGAACGTCTCAAAGCCGAAGTATCCGGCTGAGATGATGGCCGTGGATAGTTTCGTCGATGACGGGAGTTGCGAGATGAGTTTCTGACCCACGTCGGGAGACGCGACGTCGATGTCCACGAGCCAGTTTGCGTCCTTGCAGCTGGAACTGGGGCTACTGGGAGGAGTGTTGGACCGTGTCGTTGCGAAGACGGTGGTAGATGGTTTGGATGCATATAGATTGGTGAGAGAGGCTCCTAAGCCTCTCGTTGCGCCGAGGATGAGGACGCTGGTTGTCATCTTCGCTTGAGCAACCCTGAAGCCCTGAATGTGCAAGTATTAATTTTACTTATTTAGATATTTTCGTCGAAACGCGATAAATTTCTGATGAGCATAAGGAGATCGAGTCGGAAACAGCCGAGGGGGTGGACACTGAAATACGTGCCAGTTGCTACTTCACAGCAATCGCAAATGCAAATGACGTATGAGAATTACCCGGCATCACACTTATCATTCTCCTTCGGCACTTTTAAATTGGCTCTCATCACGACGTCCATGCGGTATTCAATCAATTCTCACAAACATGGTTAGCAAGATTCTCAACAAATATCAAATTCCGAGCCGATACTGAACCTATCCATATTTATAGGTAGAAACGCGCGCTGGCTTTAAACGTAAACGCTCATCTACATGCGATTATCAGTATGGAGCAGACAAGAGAATGCAGCATCGCAGGCCGACTGTTCCTAGCATTCTTAATACTATTCAGGCAACACAGAGCTATAACAAACTAGTTGCCCCGACGCAAAAAGGGTCGTCTACGTCTCCACGAGCCCAACCTTTGACGTCTTCTCGTGCTCCGATCTTCACCATTGGCCACGGCACACGCACGCTCTCCACACTTATTGATCTCCTCCAATCCGCGTATATCACCAAACTCGTGGACGTTCGGTCAATCCCGCGCTCCCGTACAAACCCTCAATTCAATCACGATGCTCTATCCTCGTCTAAGGAATTACAGGAAGTTCACATTGACTATATCTGGCTTGGTTTCGCACTCGGAGGCCGCCGTAGCGCCCTGCAACCAAGTGTCGAGCGACACACCGCTATTCGTGTTTCAGCGTTCAGGAATTACGCAGGCTACATGAGCACTCCAACTTTTCGGGAGGGTTTGGAAGAGCTGATCGCATTGGCGGATAAAATGCAGAGCGACGGAAGCGGAGGGGTGGCGATTATGTGCAGTGAGACGCTGTGGTGGCGTTGTCATCGGCGGATGATTGCGGATGCGCTGGTAGTGGCAAAGCGGGATGTACAGCATTTGGGGCTCAACAAAGGAGCGCCGACAAAGCATGTGTTATGGAACATTGCAAGGATTGATGATGATGGAGGCTTGATCTATGATGTCAGGTGTGACACTGGTTAAGCCCAAAGCTTGTCTTTATTCATAGCGACCCCTAAATCAACACATACTTTTACTATTCCCTAACCTATAGGGTCAGACTTAAAGGAAGATCATCGCCGTGGCTCTACTCACGCGCCTCTCTTTGTACCCCACACTCGCTTACTGAAGATTAGCTCGTCAGCCACCTTCATCAGCGTCGAGTTCTCATGAAATGGATAGATGATTATAGATGATTTGCAGTAATTAAATCCGCTACCTTGTTGCGACCTTTAGAGCGTCTGCAAAAAACAGAGCACATAATCACTATATGAGGAGGATACAGTTGATATTTCAACAGGAAAGATACTCTCCCAATGGAACACCAACAAGAGGCAGCGGCATTCGGACGCCTGGAATAGGATTTTTGCTACTGCTGTCGATGCTTACATGAAATGCAGCCCCCGGTGCGAGAGCCCATGAGAGACCACGACTCCCGGTCCTGTCTTTTGATTGACTCGCATAGAATGTGAATAGCTGAAACATTTCACATAAGGCCAACTAATTCCCATAGGTGCCCAATATATTCTATTGGGCGATGATCGCGGGGATACGCGACAGGAAGGTGTCGACATTGTCGACGAATGTTTTGGTAGAGTCCATGGGGAATAGTAGATAGCTAGTCTGGAAGCGATATTGTGATGATGCACCAGCCGATTATACTGGTTGGCAATCGTTATTCATTTATACAACATTTAACTCCGCCACCTCCTATGTAATCTCCTTCGTCCTATCTTATTTCCTTTATCCTATCATATGGCCTATCTTATATCCTTACATATTCAACTGTATCAAGCTGAAATTCCCCGGACAATCTGGACTCTTATAGTGACCCTGAATGATGGCCGGCGTGGTTAGGGTTGCGTGACCAGTCTTATACAAGAATATGGGCACGCATCGGACTTTAACGACCTTGACCCTCCCCCTTTAATTCATTGCCACAATTGTGCTAATTCAAAACTATACTATATTTCATCCAACCAAGGGAGCATCTTGAAACCCGAACGAAAATCCTCACTTTGTTCGGGGTTGACGCGTGGCACGCGCTATCCGGCAAAACCCTAACCCTGAGCCTGCCGGAATTCAGTCACGAGCACTGTGGAAGTCCGTTTGAGTTTGTATTTTGAACTTTGACTTGTGGTTGTATCTCGAACGTTGACACCTTATATAGCTGACTACACAAGATTCTATGAGCGATCTATCGATCCTCTTCAGCGCTCACTAGCTTATGTCTGCTCTGAGTAATGGTCTGGTCCCGTATTTCTCAAGTTCTATCATTGACCGTTCGAGAATCAAGTTCTTGAACTTGTGAACTTGATTGATTTCGGTTGCAGTAGCTGTGCCAAGTCATAATTCAAGAATGTCTGATAGGGAGTTGGATCTGGGAACCAAGCCTCTACAAGATGAGGTAATCTCGGAGCTGACAAGACCAATCTCCTTCAATGGCAAGTTAGAGCAATACTGTTATCCACGGCCGTCTGAGAAGAACGGCCGAACCCCATTCGCGCAAGATCTAACGCCAACCATGCGTTCGGCAACCAAACGTATGTTTGAAGAAGTTCATACCCATCGCGTGACACGCTCGTCGAAGAGCCGGTATTTCTCAGCCGCAAGCTCAGTTGTATCGTCACCACGGAAAGGAAGATCTACGGCATCATCACCTGGGCTCCGGAACAATGGGAATGTCGCCACCGGGTCCAGCCTACCCAACAATCTTCGCGACTCCATCCCTCACAATCTCATCCTTCTTCTTGTCGGTCTGAACCCGGGGATCATGACAGGTGTCACAGGGTGGGCCTATGCCCATCCCTCAAATCTATACTGGAAATTGCTTCATTCTTCTGCTATCACGTCGATCCGTCATCCGCCGAGCGACACCTATCGCCTCCCAGAACTTTATTCTGTTGGAAACACGAACATCGTTTCCCGCCCCACAAAGAACGGTGGCCAGCTTTCCCGTCGGGAAATGGATGATGGGGTCCCGATCCTTGAGCAGAAGGTTCGGGAGAAGAAGCCGGAGGCCGTTGCCATTGTGGGTAAGAGTATCTGGGAGAGCATATGGAGAGTGAGGAAAGGGAGGGCGATCCTTAAGGAAGAGTTTCACTATGGGTGGCAAGACGAGAGTGAGAATATGGGGAGGATAAATGGTCGAGTGGGAAATGAAGCGGAATGGAAAGGCGCAAGAGTGTTTGTGACCACGACTACGAGCGGATTGGCGGCTGGGATGAGGCCTGAGGAGAAAGAAGCTGTCTGGAAGGTTCTTGGTAGTTGGGTTAAGGAGAGGCGGGAGCAAAGGAAGAGGGTTGAAGAAGAGCGAGGACTAAGTATTGATGAAATCGGGTGAAATGAATCCCTGATTGACGTATCCAGTAGGATAAGTTGCAAACCTCTCGTATGCTGGCCTCATAGAAGAAGGACCGCTGTTTTGCGATTTGCCCAATTTCGTTTCCATCACTTTCTTTCATCAAAAGCTTGTGACCTAACTTTGTCGGATAATCAAATCTGCTGTCTACAATATGCTCTTTGACCAATTAACACGGTAGCGCTTTACAACAGGCGATTGGGGAAGGAGGTGTGTTGAGCAGTGCGCCGGTCATTCGTGAGTTCAGACAGGTTGACCCGCGTAGCTATGCGGCTTCCAAATATGGACCCGTGAGTGACCGATTTCGTCTAATCAGTCCCGCTAAGTGTAAGCAGCCTGCATGCTCCGGACGCCATTGCGCATCCTCTAATAATTTTAATAATAAGACTGAGGCTCTAAGCCCGGGCCGCCTCAAAACACATAATCAGCAGGCTGAATAACTGCTCCGACAAGGTCCTTGTACATTTCCTGTGGTGATACTTCGCTCTGCAGGTACTCAAATTCCGATTTGATGCGTTCCTTTCTACGCTAATCCGATTTCCATTATAGAAGCTAAACGTGGACCGACTGATGATCCTCCAGGAAAGGCATAACGGTACTTACACGCCGCCAGTACCGCTCGTACATATTTCACAACAAGTCGAAATGCTTGGTCCAGAAGATGACTGGACTGGGTTATCCAGCGCTGCAGAGCGAAAGAGGCTGCAGAACCGATTGAATCAGAGAGCTTACAGTGAGTACTGATGATTGTCATACCGCGCCGCTTTTGTCAGCAGCTTCGAAAGATTGCCGGCTAATATAGATTGCGAGCAGGAAGACGCAAGAAGGTTCAGTCACACCGAAACCATAGTTCTGAAGCTGCCCCGCCGAACAGTTCGTCGAAGTCAAAATTATGGCATGGTCATGATTGCACAGCCGGTGGTGCAACCGAAGGGTGTAGACTTAGAGCGGAATCGGAACCCACAAATCGAACCATTGAGTGGACGTGTGCAGTCAAATATGCGGCCCCAAATTTGCAGCTCGATTCCCCAAAAATCAACCGCCCTGCTGGGTGCTGCAATTCGAATTTGGCAGATATCCCGAAAATATCCACTCACTTTCAGGAATGTTATATGCTCGGCTCTCCAAAAGCCGATCATCTCCTTACACTAGTTAAGTTCAATGTCTTCCGAGCTATGATGAGAAATTTTTTTACTCTTGGTTTGACAATGGAGTGCATGCATGATGAAGCAGTGTCGCCGTTCAGTATCATGAATCCTGGACGTCTTGACCCCTCGGTACCGCAGAGCCTTCGCCCAACTGTCCTGCAGCTCACCATTCCCCATCATCCTTGGCTAGATATGTTCCCCATACCTACGATGAGGGATAATCTAGTGAGAGCAGGCGACTTGTTTGACGACGAACAACTTTGCATCGATATCATGAAATATTGTGGCGCAAGTCCTGAAAGGACCGGTCTTATAGTCTGGGGCGATCCGTGGGATCCCTATGGCTGGGAAGTCACGGAAGCGTTCGTGAAGAATTGGGGCTGGGTTATCAAGGGCTGCCATGAGATATTCGAATCAACGAACTACTGGCGGGCTCAACGTGGTGAAGAGCCGTTGTACTTCAGCTTGCTATGACCAAATTTTACGTTACTGTTCCGGAATGGCATCTTGAATTTCGAAACTTCTACGTTGTTATTGACGAGTTGATACTTTCATTACCAAATAGTATTGGAGTACGGAGAATACTATCGACAAATTTAAAGGGAACACTGATCCCCCTTGGATAGTGTATTCATTAATAAATGACTCTGAACGTACTCTCCAGTCAAGTGTGAGGATCAACTCGGCCGTCGGCTGCCTTACCAGCAGTCCTCAAATTTACGGCGAGCAATCCTGAACGCGAATACTACCTCGCGGCGGTCTCAAACTCCGTTGAATGGAAATTTATTAACTGCGATCTGGGAAAGTTCTACAAATGTCTCGGTCCCATTATGTGGATGGTGTGCGTTGCTGCTCGATTATCCATGGTGCATTCTTTTACGATGAAGGCAATGTTGAGCGGTGACATTGCTGTCTTAGTGAGGACTCTATCGGAAATGGGACAGTACTAGAGGTTCGCCCGAATGTATTCAGATTTATTTGTCATCGAAGGAGGCTGGCTAAGTAAGGTTTGGAAGGCTGATTTCAATATTGTTGCAAATGGTCATCCAGGGCCAACTTCAGGGGAAAATAATAAACGTCTCATCTCGTACAGTTTCCTTCGTATTCCACGGAGAACAAGGAACCCATCGATCCTCGCTCGTTCCGCCTAGTGCAGTCGGGCCAGCTTCGTAACGAAGATCCACTGTCAGAGGGCGTTCTTGGTTTACTCAAAGGAGAGAAGATTAAAAATTTGCTAATAAATGCAGATGTCAGTGGTAGGGATAAAAAAGCAAACGGAGACAAAGAACGCGGGCGCAACGACAGCCTGTGATCTTTTCCTCGCCTGCGCTGTTCAAACCGAACAACGAACCCTGTCTACCCTAACCGCATCTTCTTTGTAGCTGACTGGAATTCCTCTCGGCTTCTCACAGGGACACCACCCACTTCCCCCAGCAGTAAGCCACAATTCGCCGATCCCCACGCGCGGCCGCACTTTAAAAACTGGCGATTCTGTTGTCACTTCTCTGTCACTTTCTGTCACTTTCATACCACTCGTCTTTGAATAATACCGCCACATCGCAACACTGACCAAAAATTGCTACTGCTCCAACGTCAGCCACCATTCCCATCGAGGAATTTCGTACAAAGCTCCAAGAAGCAGTCGAAGCGCGCAGTGTAAGTTATCAAGCATCAAAGTCTTTATTTTTAGATTTGAGGATGATGCCACTGGCGCTGATGAAGATGCTGTCACGTTTTCCAATTGTATGAAGGACGTGTTTGGGATCGATGATGTTGAGGACTTTGCTATAGAAAAGACTTCCAAATTTGCTGGATTTGATGTCCACGAATGGATCATAGCTAATCTTGAGCGGCTTCTACAAGCCAGATCTCTACTGATCATCACCTATATCGGTCATGGCGTCATTGACATCGAATCAAAGAGGTTACAGCTTATTTCGGAGAACGGAAGTCAGAGGATGCTTTGAAGCGCGATCCATGACTATTTTCTAACGTCTACGAATGATTTCACCCAAAATATGGATGTCTTAGCCGTGCTTGATAGTTGCTATGCTGGCTCCGCAGTTCGTGCAGTCACCAACAGGTCCGTCCAGCTGCTCGCCAGTTGCGATGAGCGTCATACAGTTCGCTCGCGGAAAGGTTGTGTGACTTTCACACAATGCTTCGCAACGCGGCGTTCGCACTAAAGAATGTTGGAAACTTATCCGTTAGTGTTGAGAGCCTCTTCGGTGAACTGCAACGGTCGAAGCCGCGTAAAGCTCCGGAAGCCGCCCACAAGTGTGGTTTGGTAAGCGCGAGAATGGACGACAGGATCGTTGAGGCGGAGTCCAAAAACTCCATGTTTATATTGACTTGTAATGTGGTGGTGTTGCAATAAATGTTAATTGTGGTACTGTTGGTGGAGTGTGATCCGTTCGCTTGTGAATTACGTTATTCGTATTCGTAGTCGACGTTCCGAATTTTATTTGTTACGAATAAAGCTATTTCTGCGAATACAAATAACGAATACGAATAGAGGAAAATGGTATTCGTGTCTACCCCTACAATACCGTGCGATGTGCTTACTCTCGAATGCCGGCAGACTGTAAAGGCGACAGGCTGACAAGTTACAATGATTAGGAGCCGAGGATGGCTGCCCAACCAATCCTGTCAAAGCTTAATCTTAATCTAAAGAAATCTGTTGAATGATAAGATGTCTTCCTACTAAGTCGCGCTTAAGCGCGTAGCAAGATTAAAGTTTTAGCGCTTCCTGAACCCTCGCCCAAGTCCAGGTGTCCGTCATAACAGTCTGCAACCGGCATTCTTGCGTGGTTAGCGCCTAAGCGCTAACTGTAAATGGGTAAGCCTGCTGGCAAGAAATGCTTTGTACCTCGTGTTCAATTTCATTTCCTTGGTTTATAGTTTGTTAGACATGACGCCTTGTTGGACGCTTGGTCAGGGAATCACTCAAGCAAGCATTAAAGCACAACGTATTAATGAGCCTCGCAATCTGACCAGCCTATGTTAGGAATAAAAGTCCTCGTCGTTCTTTATCATTGGCTTCATACTGCAGATCTAGACTGAAACGGAGCAGTGGGGATTCTTACAACCTTGGAGCTAAATTTTTCTCTTATCAAGCTTTTCTGCTTACCAATATAATACTGTTAGCTGAGGAAATCCACTTCGAAGCTACAATGGAATACTATTGTAGTTGGTCGGAATCAAGTTCTGGCCGCGCATATCTAAGAGACTGATGCTGCCCGTGGCTGGCACAGAACACCAAAACGCTACAGCTTTTCTATTGCATAAAAATTGTTTTTCTACAGCAAGCTAGGCGCCCTACAATTATTCATGAACACTGAATTCTGGCGTGCTAAAGTGGATTATCAGTACAATGGTAGTAATTAACGCGACTCAGGGATGTTTGGATAATCCAGGATGCGGACGTTATAGTATGAAGTTGACCGCTCGGATGGATGCCAGTGAGCCTAACCCTAACCCTGAAAACCTTAGTGCATGCGTCTCACTTTGACATACCAAGTACAGCAGAACTGATGAGCGCCGTCAGTCATTTCGTCAGGGTACGCAGCGCATCAGTTAATAATTGCGCCATAGTGGAAAAATGTGACGCCCTAGGTCCACCATCACCGAACTCAACGAAATGCTGCGACCAGTTCAACAAAGTGATATATCCGGTCGCATTCACGATCTGAAGATTTCACTTTGTCAAATTATGTTCTCTAGAATTCATCCTATAGATCAAATCGTACATGTGCACAGCTAACCCTTATACATCAGCACATGGTAGAACGTGGTACAGGAACTAAACTAAGGAACGTGTTTGAATGAGTAGATCAGACTGCACCATTATTCCTAAGCCAAGGACCGTGTGGCATTGAGGAACCTTATACGATTGTCGTCAAATGAGTACCAAGTCTAATGAGGGATGCTTGGCTTGAACCCTATGATTCTCCTAAATCAGCTGATACTGTACTCGATGCGGGATCGCCTCTGAGCGATCATAGGGCTTGGAAGTCTTCTTCTCGCCTTGGCCGGAACTTGATAGCTGAATCGGGTCAAAGTATAGTCCAAGGTGTCAATAGAAAATTCGCCGTGCGTTGGAGAACTCCGTTCTAAATGACGAGCGCAGCGGTGATAAATACAGAAAAACTTTCAGATAACCTTAATGTGTACTTTAACTATCCTAGTCCCAAAGAGCAATGATCAGGTTACTCTCCATGTGCTCTGAAAACACCCTGTCATCTCGAATGCCCCTTCCTGCCTGATGAACTGTTGGTAGCTCCTACCTACATATTTGTGCACTGGCACACAACGCCACACGGTTATTTGGATTTGCGAATAACGATGGATTCTGATCTACTGTTTCAGACGGCTTCTTAGCTTCTATGTCTTCATTAGTGAAGCTCTCGGTGAATGCTGCAAGCTGCACCATAGTAAAGGCAAGGGGGGGAAAACAAGAAGTGGGGTTGGGGGTCGTCCAAGGAGCAGGGTAACCCCTTCAAACGACGTACAAGGTACTCAGGTGTTGTGGGGTTGTGGCCCCTGCAACTGCTGGTTATATGTACAGGCCCTCCTTTCCTTGGCGTGATTCAGTACCCAGCTTTCCACGGAACCGAGTTATCGCGGAGTTGAGATTTCAGGAACTAAGTACTCACATTCTGTAGCTGCAGCATTTGTGGAAACTGAGGTCAAACACGCTCAGAATTGGCCACCTTGGTGTGCCATCATCTCGCTTCTACACACTCGTATTGTTCCTTGGATCCGCGTCGACCACGAATGGCGGGGGAAGTCCCGTCTACAAACGCTACTAGAATATCGACTGCTGCTCACTTTAATCCGTCCAAATCAGTGCAGCGCCACCATTCAAGTCAGCCTGGGTGTCTAACAATCACAGTTGTGATATTCTCAACATTAGCGATTGCTAGCATATTGTACTCGTTCCTGACACGGCAGCTGGACAGTAAGGGATGTCGTAAGATATCGCTTGCTCCGTCGTACACCAGGATTTCGAGCTTTGACTCCACGCACACAAAATTTGCTTCTAAGTATGTGCTATATTTGTATAGGGAACAGGGATATGATCGACTTGAGGTACTTAATGACTTTTCTTTTGAGAAAGCTATCCATCTGACCTGGAAAACAGCCCAATGGCGTCCCGGTCTTGTTCATTCCAGGCAATGCAGGTAGCTATAAACAAGTCCAGGGACTCGCGGCAGAGGCAGCTCATCAATATTATGATACGGTTACCGCAAAGGGATCCTACGGAGATGGCGGCGCAAGGAATCTCGATTTTTTCACAGCCGATTTCAACGAGGACTTCACAGCCTTTCACGGGCGAACTTTGCTGGATCAGGCAGAATATCTTAACGACGCTATTGCATTCATTCTGTCGTTATACAAGACTTCCTCATATAGCCATCGATCAAGCAGTGACTTCCCGCTGCCCCGATCCGTGATCTTGATCGGGCATTCAATGGGTGGAATTGTTGCTAGGACAATGCTTACGCTGCCAAATTATCAGCCTGATAGTGTGAACACGATTCTCACCCTCTCAACACCACATGTGGTGCCACCGGCAACTTTCGACTGGGACATAGTACGAATCTATGATCGTATCAATAGATACTGGCGAGACTCCTATTCAGAGAAGCTTGTAGGCAGGAATCCTCTCGCTTCTGTCGCGCTGGTGTCCATCGCCGGTGGAAAATTAGATCTCATTGTCCCATCGGACTACGCGAGTATAACATCACTTGTTCCTTCGTCTAATGGATTCACGGTTTTCACATCTACAATGCCTAATGTGTGGACTGGTGCAGATCACTTAGCTATTGTATGGTGCGATCAGTGCCGCAAGGCAATTGTCAAGTCCTTGCTGGATATTGTGGACGTTCGGGAACCAACGCAGACTAAGTTTCTCAGCACGCGACTGCAAATTTTCAAAGATATTTTTCTTACAGGGCTTGAAAGCTCAACTCAGAGACGAGCGCCATTCTCATGTATGAGCACAACTTTCACGATGATTGGAACAATACTAACACTGTCATAGTGGTTCATGATACTCTATTAAACGTTCAAGATGTCCGGAGTATTTTTGTTGATTCGGGGCGGCGTGTAGTTCTGCGCGGTCTAGGAAAGTCGAGACAACCTAAGGCCTATTTAATACCTATCCCAAGGGACGGTGGTCGTGAGGACTTCTTCAGTATTCTTACGGACCAAAAGCTGGAGATCGATGGCAAAGATCAGAGAGTCGATATCTTGCTGTGCGAGCAACCTCAGGAAAACCTTGACACTGATCATGGCGCCTTTAGTACGGTTATTGATATTTCGAAGCCAGACAGTAGGTCGATAAGTTTTCCTTGCACAAATTCTGCAGCCGATAAAGTCGTTATTCCAGCCTCGGCGAAAGGAACATTACATCCATACGATGGAAACACTTTCTCCTATATTCAGTACAGGTTAGGAGAGATCGCTCGTTATGACTATATAGCTCTAGTCGATTCATATACAACATCGTCTCCTGGATTCGTTTTTGCTGAAGTGGTCAATAACCAGACGTACAGATATGAAATTGAACCTAGTTTTATAAGTATGTCACGTGTCTTTTAGTTTCACTGGCCGAGTATTAACTGTTATGCTTAGGACTTCTTGGTAGCCGGTCACAATTGCGACTTCCACCTGTCCGTTCTGGATTTGTCGAGATTTCAGCACGCACAGCGTTCGGTGCTCTTGTATCGTATAAACTTCAAGTCAAACCTCACAATTGCGGTACGCATGATTTTCTACCGAGCATATGTGCACTCTACTAATGCTGTAAAACTGCAGATGGACAACCCGAGCTATTCGGTCCTCTTGTACGGCAATTTATTACTGATCCGAATGAATCGAAATTTTTCCCTGATGCCAGTGAGGTGGATATCAGCTTCTATGGCTCATCTCCGTTTGTTCCGCTCACTTACAGACCAGGCGTCAACAATAATTTGAAGTTGCAAATGTGGATTGACCCAACTTATGAGCGACCGCAAGATGTTCACTTGTCCGTCGACATTATTGGCAGTTTCGGAAGTTTGGTGATGAGGTATCGAACTGCGTGTGCCGCTCTACCGTTGGTGATCACTGCTATCGTACTTCTTATTCAATTTAACATTTACGACTCAGAAGGTAAAGTCCGTTTTTCGTGCCACCATATGGGTGTATCAATATACTCATGCTACTTATGATGTAGGGGTATTTGTCAGCTTTGGGTCGGCGCTGGAAATATTTATAAGGAGAGCTCTTCCCATACTGATGCTTGTATCGACCATTTTCATTATTATCCTATCCTATCTTATGCCTGCATCGACTCTACCTTTCTTGGAACCAGAGGATCAGCTATCAGTCAATGGACCTTCTACAGGGCCAGTGTATCGGTATATTCGATACAATAACATGTTTTTGGGTCTTAGTGATCCGCAAATGTCGTTTCTGGGACCTCTGTTCTTCACTATTGCATCCGGAATGTGTATCGCAGTATATTATACCGTGGTTACCATTCTCTTATTCGTCGCGAACTCAGCCGAGTGGTTTCAGAACTTGGATTTAACTCGACGACGAACTCGGAGTAGACTGTTGAGTTACTTTTGGGTGGAGAATCAGAGAGAACGCTTATATGTCAACAATAACGGGATTGCGGCTGGTGCAAAGGCTATCTTTGCAGGGGCGTGCTCTACAATTACGGCCTTTTATTTCTCGGTGCTCAGTGGCAGTAGACGTTTGCTAACAACATTCATTCTGCTGATTTCCGGGTTGGCGTACGTGCCTTATCAATTTGCATTTGTGGTGGGTTTCATTGTGCATATAAACACGTGTATTAAAGCATTACGTATTCAGACTTCTATGGTAAGCCTACAAGAACGTGACAGTCCGGCGATTCGACGACTCTAACAGGTGATAGCGCTCTCAGAATGGGCAATTTAATATGAATTTCAGTAATTTTGCAATATCGATTCTGATGTTAATGATATGGGTGCTGCCGATTAACATCCCAGTGCTGATTGTGTGGGTCCATAATCTCTCAGTCCGATGGAATACGGCATTTTCGTCTCATCACAATTTGCTGTCAATAGCGCCAATCGTACTGCTGGTGGAGAGGATGATAACTGGTAAGATGGTTCCACGGATGACAGGCAGGTACGGCCACTCTCGTTACGATCAGTTGGTTGTTCTCAAGTTTTGTTAATACCCAGGGAATATAGGTTCCAGATCATAGCGAAGATACTTCTCCTCTATCTTATAATCTACGCGTGCTTGCATGGCATATTAAATTCATATTGGCTTCATTACATTGTCAACATTTTTTCGTTTTGGCTTTTTATAGTTTATCTGGACTTAGGAGCTGATCGTGCGATGTTCGGAATGAATCTTCGAAATTGCTATGATGGGAAGTTCGATAAGCGTCCTTAGAGAGTCGTAAAATCATTGGAAATTGAGGAGTTTTTTATTTGTTTGGTTGCATAGTCATTCGGTCAGTTGTAAAGAAGATATTTGTGAAAAATGGACTTGAATACTGCTGGATGACGGCGAGCGGAATGGCTGACAGGAATGTGTCTACGTTGTCCACGAATATTTTCTGCGAATCCATTATCTCTGTCACTAAGAAGAGTCTTATTTAGTTTAGTTATGATAGTTCTGGTGGCTGGGGTACGATAGATATGTCACAAAATATGTTGAGCCCTCTGTTCAGAAAATTCAAACAAGATTCAACCTTCCATAAACAAGCGATTATTGATTAGGTGACCAACTATTCTTTATTAGTGACCAACTATTAAATATTAGTGATCATCTATTATTCCTTAGTGACAAGTCTAAACTCCCAACCGGACATCACCTAATTTCCTTAGCTAGGAGGTTTTCTAAACGATAATAGGTGGTCACTAAATGCTCTTGCAGCTAACTAATGACTACTGTGTGAAAGATTGATTGTTTTCAATGGTCTCCCATAAGGGGGTACAACTGGTAGGAGTAGAGCCCCTCTCAATCGCCACTGCACAAAAGGAAATTACTTTGTGCCTGGTACCCCCTCCCCCACCCCCCCCCCCCCCCCCTACCCGTGTATTGCATACATTACAACGACGGATATAGTCGTTCACTAGGCACCTGAGAATCCGAAAATGAGTGTCAACCACCTGCCTCAGTGAAAACTCGGCCGTCGTCGAAGCAACTCGCTAACATGACGTAGGGTCACATGACCTACACAAATAGCTGGCTCCACGACACCCTCAATTTTCAACATGACGAGGACGAGCGTTGGCAGCTTAGCACGGCTACTACGGATATTGATGTGGAGGACCCGTTGGAATACTGGTCCACCAAGAGGTCAGAATACCCTCGTCTTTGTCAAATGGCCGCGGATATTTTATCTATCCCTCCCATGTCGGCTGAATGCGAGAGGCTCTTCTCGTCAAGTGGCCTCATGGTGACGCCTCTACGGTCACGGCTTGAAGCAACAACAATCGGGTTAGCACACACGGTACGGTCGTGGTTGAAAGGCCGGGGTCATTCACGATAGCGTTATGGACGTTCCGGACCTCGACACCAAGAATCATCGTCAAGAAGGGTCAGATCCGGTCAAGGACGACTTCAACGAGGAATCGGCCGACGATACCGGGGCAGTGAGTCCGCCAGAGGACGGCGACGGCGACGGTGAGGTTGTTACACTGTATGACAAGATGTCAGGAACGCGATGAGGCTCGTGCGGCTGAGCGTACGTGGCCTTCTTGGCCGTGCCTACGTGTCCTTCTTGGTTTTGTTTGCGTGTCTTCTTGATTTTGTTTGCGTGGCCTTCTTGGTTGTGTTTGCGTGGCCTTCTTGGTTGTGTTTGTCTTACGTGTTCGTTGTTGGGTTCACCGCCTGAGCTGACAGAAGATAAAAGGAGGGGTTTGTCCTCGCTATCAGTCCAAGCAAGAAGTCTTGTATTTTGTAATAAAATCTTGACTTGCATACATTTTCCCTAGTCCAGTCCAGGCCCAGTCCCAGTCCCAGTTCCAGGTCCAGTTCCAGTCCCAGTCCCAGTCCAGTCCCAGTCTATGTCAGGAGTCCCCTCCTGAGTGTTTAGTACCTCTTGGGACAAACTTTCCCAGAGTTGACGTCAGCCAGCATGAGCCGCATCGCAAAATCTTTGCTCCGTGCTTGCGTCCGAAATGACGGCTTGCTCCGAGGCTACGTCATGATTTCGACTTTCCTTTCGTTTTCCTTTTGCTATGATGTCAACATACATGAAAAGTTACTTGTTTGTTAGTTTCCGTGCGCCCGGCTTAGTCCGAGGCTAAAAGTCTTTTAGCAAGTGTTGTACGCCGGAGAAGTGTATATAAGGAAGGGTTCAAACCCGTTCTCCGGTATAGTTGATATTCTAAAATATATCGGCATAAGCCACAAGCTATCTTGTCCATATAGTACTCGAGTCCAGTCCAGTGAACTCTCACACAATTATACTTCCATGTCAAGTGGGAGGGCTACGATGATGAAACGGACAATACGTGGGAACCCATATGGCACTTATCGAGCTGTCCCGAAAAGATGATGAATTCATCCGAACGCATCCCGCTCATCCCGCTCTGCCTATCAAGGATAGCGACATGAAACCGATGAGAGCCGCCACACGCACACCGACCACGCGCTCGACACGGAAAGGACGAAGCGTTGAGCGCCCGCATCATGGAACTTCTATTGCTTTCTTCTTCTTTCTTTACTATCTTTTATCCTTATCTTTGTTGGTTTACTCTTTTCACGGACTTTGAATTCGAGGACGAATTTCTTTGGAGGACGGGTATGATGTGAGGGCCGGGCCTCTTATCGCTTATCTTTGTCCTGTCAGTGTTACCCGGACCCGGCAGGGAGTATATTTGTTCATTTGTGTTCTCTTGTCTCTTTTCTTCTTTTCCATTTTCTTTGTCGATACTATTCATTATAAGGTAGTTATTTAGTTTTCGGTACCCGTTTTCCTCCCTCATCGTAGGATCTTGACAGTATCCGCGTTCCTCGGGTGTTCCCCAGATCTCTTTAAACGGTTTCTGTGACCTTAATTGGGCTGGGGATTACGATACCAAACGATCCACCAGTGGTTACGTATTTCAACTCAATTCCGGGACTATCACATGGCAATCGAAGAAGCAAAAGTCAGTGGCACTTTCGACGGCTGAGGCGGAATATATGGCTTTGAGTGAAGCGGTCAAGGAGGCGATTTATTTGCGTCAACTCCTCAGGGAGTTTTGGGTATGCGCAAAAGGAGCCTACAGTTATCTACGAGGACAACCAGAGTTGTATTTCCATGACGTCTAATCCTCGTTCCATGCTAGGTCAAAACATATCGATATTAGATACCATTTTGTGAGGGAACGTATTGCATATAAGGATGTGTCGCTGTCAGGTTCACGGCGCCACTCACGCCGTCCCTGACCCCTGACGTCTGGCTGCGCCACGCCGGCGGCCAATGCTTCTATTTTCGTCGTTATAATGGTTCTATTTTTGTTGTCATGATGGTTCTATTTTTGTTTTCGTTGTGTTTCTATTCTCGGATTTGCTGTGTAATTATGTTTAATGTTTCTATTCTCGGCTTTGGTCAGCTGACTAGTTCCGGCGTCCATATAAGCTGTTGAAAAAGCAATTATAACTTCAGAATAAGCTAAGTAAAATGTGTAAGCTATAAAGTTCATGCTAAGGTATATGGAGTAATACTAAAAGGAGAAGGACACGTCATGAGAGTTGATAGTAAGAGTGCGAAGTGCGGAAGTGGTCTTATGAGCTCAGCCACCAAAGCTAAATATTGCTTATGCACACGTCACTCAGGTACGATCAAAGGTATTATCGTTACTAAGGATAATAGCCCGTACCCAACGAGAAACTTGACGTTATAGTCCTGCTCACGTTACTTCATCAAGGGTTGTCGTATGACACATGAGCAATTTTCTTATGAGATTGTCTCACAATTACGTATGACATATGAGCTGATCCTTTTAAAAGAAGAATAGTCTGAGGGATTTTACCTAAGTTGAGTAGACTATCTTCACATGAGAGATTTAGAGTAACCTCATGTGAAGAATCACTTCTTGTTGAGGATTAGACACAAATCATACGTTTACACAGTATATATAGAGATCATAATTAACTTGGATACGATAGTTAGTTAAAGCAATCAAAACTACGGATATCCAACAACCCCTTTCATATAAGTTCTAGTCGAACTTACCTCTCACTGTGCCTTACACTATCGCGCTATCAATTTTTTCAATAAGCTGGCGCGATAGCCTCTTTGTTGTATTCGAATAATATATTCTAAAATATCTGATCTTTGGTTTCCCACCTCACAAGGTTGCTAGTACCGAACTCGAAAGTCCCCGAGTTCTTACAGTCGCTCGTGTACAAGGCCACCGAGGAAATGCTTGCAGATATATTGTAACAATCCCCCTCTTCCCCGGAGTAGATTGACATATCACTAGGTGATGGATATATCACTGGGTGATTGAGATGTCAAGTGTGATTGATATATCACAGGGGAATGGACATATCACAGAGTGTCAGAATCCTACGATGAGGAAAGATGTGTGTCGACAGCTAGTACTACCTTTATTTCAAATAGTATCGACAAAGAGGAAAGAGTAGAAGAAAGAGACAACGCAACGCTATTAAACAACTATACTCCCTGCCGGGTCCGGGTAACACCGGCAGGACAAAGATAGGATAACAAGATAAGAGATAAGAGGCCCGGCCCTCACACAGAGTGATATTGTGTGATGTAAATTATAGTTTGTATTATCGACATCACATAGGAGATTCCGGAATCGCCCGGTCTCTCAAATGTCGATCTATAAGAAGGTGCCTCTGATCTTCAAGGAGGAGGCTGTAAGGATCTAGTGGGTGAGTTTGCGAATCTTAGGGCCTCGCGCTGGGGCGGTACTAACTTGGCCAAAAACCACGATAATCAATCAGAGGCAGACTTCAGTCGAATAGACATTCCCCCCCCAAACCTGCATACTTCTTCTAGCTACACTATAGTGATCCCTCCCTGAAACCTTTTACTGCAAAGGCACGTTACATATATTTACCAAAGGACTACTTACGCTTATACAAGTCTAGAACAGATGAATTGCGCTACTCTTTTACCTACCGCAGAATTTGCATATAACAACAGCAAGAACGCCACAACACAGAGAACTCCTTTTAAAGCCTTGTATGGCTATGATCCTGCACTACGATTTGACGTTGAGGTGGAGCTACCCCGCTTTCTGGTCACTGGAGATTGGTCGATCCTGGAGTTGGGTTTGCGGAGAGCTGGCCAGTCTCCACTTTCCTGCCCGATCTGGTTAGCGGCTCTGCCGTAGCTCCACTTCACAGGATCATGAGCTCTGATCTTGTGTCTCTGTGTTCTGAGTTAGCCGAATGAGGAAGTTCATTTGGCTGTGTTGGTGTGCGAGCGGGGAGTTCTGAGTTTAGTTTGTCACCTCGGTTCGAGGTGTTGTTCGTGTATATATAGACTAGAATAGTCGTGAGACTGGTCGTCATTGAGATCAGAGTCTCAGCTCCCTTCCATTGTTCACTTCATAATATTCATTGTCCATATTCACACTCACAGCCATTTTCACAGGAATGGGACAAGATTATATTACTGGAATACAAGATCTTTTCCCTTGGTCTGACGGCGAGGACAAACCCTCCCGCCAGACCAGCGGCGACAAACAAGGCAAGCAAGAACTGTGAGGACTGGGCCTCTTATCGCTTATCTTTGTCCTGTCGGTGTTACCGGACCCGGCAGGGAGTATATTTGTTCATTTGTGTTCTCTTGTCTCTTTTATTTTTTTCCTTTTTTTTTGTCGATACTATTCATTATAAGGTAGTTATTTAGTTTTCGGTACCCATTTTCCGCCGTCATCGTAGGATCTTGACAAGAACAATTATTACAATGTAAAACACAAGACAAACACAAACACACAAATCCAAGACGATATCAAGACAAAGACAAGCGCAAGACAACCACAAGACAAATGTGACGGGGCGTTACAGCTGCGCTCGGTTATTCGGAAATGTCCCGATAAACTTTGGCTGAATCTTTCTGTTCTTTAGTTTCAGATTTGCCAGACAATTTTATCAGACTTCCTCTCTTGAATTCCTTTGGTGTATGACGCTGGTCATAATATTTCTTCTGATGTTCTTGGGCTTTCGCCCATTGAGCCTTGAGGGAGTCCCTTAGTTGTTGAAGTTTTTGGACTCGATCGAGCGCAGCTCCACTGTATGTGACGGGGCGTTACAACAAACGCAACACAAGACAATGTCCCGAGCTATTGCTCCATCACAATTTCGTCAACGCTACCGTGCACACATGGGTGGGCGGTGAATCCCTCGTGAACAACGATCGTCTTTCCCTTGCAAGCCTTGCGTTTCCTGCAGCCTGAAGTTGACTCGACAATCAAGTGTTCTGGATTGAAACACTGGTGATTAGCTGCTCTGACCCAGAGCCCTTTTCAGTTCAGCAGCACGATTATCAGCAGTAAGAGCCAGCTGGTGTAGGAAAAATCTGGTATGTAGTTTCTTTAGATCGATCCTACAGTAGCCCTTACCATCTGGCTTCAACCTGGACTGCCAGCATCCAAGGTCCGTAGTGACAACGCGATTTTTATTGATAAGCTGCTGTGCCATCGCGGGTGTAATATGGCTGAGTTTACCAGCATCAGCATCATTGCCAACCGTCGCTATATCATCTGGATCTGGTGCCGGAGTTTCTTCGGTTGATGCTTGGGCCTCACTGTTCGGCATTGTGACTTGCAGGTGCTGGACAGGTAGGATGCATTTGCGCATCTTTTCAACGCTACCGTGGCACACGGGTGATAACTGAAGCCAGCGCCTACTAAGACCTTATGCCCATTGCAAGCCTGGCGTTTTGTCTCGATTCAACAACCAAATGTTCTGGGTTGAAGCATTTCCGGTTGTGACAAAGGTGCGAGACATCGTAGCTGTGACCGTGGAGAGTCGCTCTGAGTTCATCATGTCGACCATTCGCAATGAGAGCCATTTGACGGAGACCAGTCCCGAACACTTTCCCGCCTGCACTTACGGAGACAAAGGGGTAGGTGGGGTTTCACTTCCGACTCCCAACATCCAAGACTCGTGGTCCTGTGGTGACTTCAATTGACGATCTCGTTTGCTATCGTCGGCGTAATTGCGTCAAGGTTGTGGGCGTTCATTTTGACTGTGTAAGATAAATGCGAGTGATATAGAATAAAAGTAGGTGGAGAGCACATTAGACTTGACAAGAGAGACTCACCAGGTTGACAGGAAGAAGTGGCACGTTAATAGGTCAGGATAGCAAGCGCAGGTGGCTACGGGCGAGACTCGTGAAACAGGCATCTGTCAGCGTGTCTGTGCGTGTTTGTGCCTGTGCCTGTAGTTGCACAAATTCGTTTAGACATTTGAGACCAACCAACGACGTGTGGTCGTTGTCGCTCAAAAGAAGTTTTTAGACGGAAGAAGTCAGAGGCTTTTTACACTTTTAACAGGTTCGTCGCGTCGCTGGTTGCCCATGAATGGCGCCGCGGGTGAAAAAAGACATGTCGTCTCCAAGCTCAGTCGGTTGCCTGGAGCGAAGGCCCAGCAGCTACACGTCGCCGGAACGATCAATCATGACGATGGTCACGATGCGACTTCGCAGCAACCTTTCATAGGCGTCTAATATGCCCTTGTTTTCCTGTGCAGATTGTGCCCTAACCTCACACTGTCTTAATCACAAGTCAGCCACATTATTGGCAGCAGACGTTGTCCGATCTGTGCTACTCACGCTGCAGCTACTCTGAGACAAAACCAGCCGAATTGGCAGCGTCAGAGCTTGATAGTCACTTACAGTATTTTTTGTAACTTGTCTCATCGTGCAATATCCCGGCATGTGCGTGCCCCCATTTACTGGCTTCATCCCCGAAAAATAGGACGGCTAACGACGCTTTAGTCCTAGTCCTATTTGTTACAAGTGCCGGGCCAAGGAATGGACTTGCGCTATAAACCATCATTGGGGCTTGAAGTTCATTTCTCGCGAACAAGTCCATATAACTGTTCCACCGGCGACGCTGAGGAAAGCGCTGCGGCTAAGGTGGCGCTTTTCCAATCACATCGAAGCTGACTTCATATTTATTGTGAATCTTACTCTGCCTGTTGTAATCGTACAATATCCTCTATTCTCGCACATATCACCCATCAACATGAGAATTCTCATTGTATCTATCTTCATCGAACACCTAACAAGTCTCTCCCGGCACCGAGTAACCTTCAACAGCAACGTCTGAAGCTGGCATTGATAGGTAATCTCCGCTGCAGCGGTCATCTGCGGGTACTCTTTATGTGTACGCCACCAATTAATCAAGCGAAACCAAAGGCAGGCAAAATCAAAGGACACGCAAGCAAAACACGCAAGGAAAACACGCAAGCAAAACAAAGAACACGCCGCAACACAAGGTCACGTAAGAGGACTCGTAAAAAGACCGCCGCACAGCTACGTACGCGGCGTCAGCCGCAGTCCCTGCACCTGGATCCTTAACAGGACCTTTTGTGTCAGCAACACACCGGAGGGCGATGATATGAACAATACCGAAGAGCACTACTTGTGTCTGACCTGTGGCGGCATTGCAGCATACCAGACTCTGCATCACTATCTTCGATTGTGTGGATTCCCAGGCTGAAGTCGAAGGTTTGAATTGACTCGTCAGTTCATGACTTCCTGGCTAATGATAGCTGTAGTCGATAGATCGCGATGGTTGGTTTTCTGTTGTGGGCCAGGTGATGGAATTAAATGCACCTGAGGCTATTAAAATTAGACTATGATTTCCTTGAAATTGTACACATTATCCCTTTCAGCGCTAGCAGGGTGAAGGGTTCAGGACTGCTTTCTAGATTTACAGACCAAGATACCAACGATTTACTAACGTGCGCGTACGCTACCAATCCGACTAATGCAGTAGTCGTCACTCGTCAGCAAGCGAATAGGTAGTTCCGACTTTTCCTTTACAATCCCAATGATTCTTCCTTTTAAATCGACCGGTAGAATCGTCCGATTTCCCCTAACCCATCGGACGGATAGATCATCGCCGTCAGGTTTAGGGGACTCTTCTGGTTTGACTGACCGGGCGTTTGATGCGCCGACTCCGAACCTATCCACACCAGGTGGCCACGATTCTCTTGCAAGTAGTATAATATAAATACTCATCATGTTTCCGGCCGTGTTTCGGAATCGCAGTAGTCGCTAGCACCACCACTGCACCTCATCGAGAACCAACAACTTGATCGACACCTGAGTCGTGTATT
Organism: Lipomyces tetrasporus; assembly: GCF_029532465.1. Lineage (NCBI taxonomy): Eukaryota > Fungi > Ascomycota > Lipomycetes > Lipomycetales > Lipomycetaceae > Lipomyces > Lipomyces tetrasporus. The sequence continues at coordinate 67,222 of NW_026611607.1, forward strand.
CAAGACGCACTTCGGCACGAGTTCCAACAATTCATCTGTCATATCACAATGAGTGACAAGTCTAATTCCACAATTGCCATATTCGGCGCAACAGGAGGCTGCGCGAATTCCACCTTGGTCCGTTCTCTGCTGGCCGGCTATGATGTGTCCGCTCTGGCCCGAACGCCAGCAAAATTGACGTCTCAGCTTCTTGCGCAAGGTCTGCCACAAGAAACCCTCGATCAGCACTTGACCATTGTCCAAGGCGATGCGACTAAGGTGGAGAACGTCAAGCGAACACTGCTCTTAGATGGTAAACTTGTCTCGTTCATCATCTCCGGTTTGGGAGGGAAACCAGTTTTCCAGAAATCGCTTCGGAAACCGGTCAGTATCGACAATCCCGACATCTGCGCCACAGCTACCGAGACGATCTTGAACGCACTCCGGGAGATATGCGCGGAGAATCCTTCAGCCGCAGCCATGAAGCCATTGCTCGCCTACGTCTCCACTACCGGCATCTCGAATGGCCCCGAGGACGTCCCGTTCGGGTTCCGATTTCTCTACCATGTTCTTCTCGCCGTTCCACATGTCGACAAGCGCAAGATGGAAAGTATCTGGACGTCGCACATGGCTCAGCCGGAAGCCAGCGAGCGTCTTTTCCGCGGTGTAGTCGGCGTGCGCGCGAGTCTCCTGACTGGGGGAATCGATTACAAGTCCGGAAAGGGCTGGAAGACCTTGAGAGTGGGCGTCGAGGAGAAACCGGCTGTCGGATACACGATTGCGCGGGCGGATGTTGGCGAGTGGATTTTTGAACAGTTAATCAAGAAGGACGGAGGCGAGTGGGTTGGAAAGAGTGTTACGTTGACGAGCTGACCGATTATGTTCCATGCAACAATAAAGTCTACATGCACATGGCGGCGGGGGACTCTATATATAATTTAAATACACTTTATGGTTGAAAGAATTTTCTACGATGGAAGAAATCAAATTGTTGACAATCTTGTCACGCTCAGAGAGGCGTGCGATTCGGGAGGAGCCATGCTATTAAGTTTCAGTTGTTCCGCAACGACTGGAAGAATTATGGCCTCGGTCTAACATCACCGTTCTCGATAGCACTAGTTACATTTGACATGTTAACTACTGTGCATTTGTTTTTCAGCGTCAAGGATGTAATGTCAGCAAAAGCCCCACCCATAACCAAGTTCATTCATATCAAGGTTGTGGGCGTAAATTGCCCTGTCGCTGCCAGAACAGTGTGGTCAGATTTGACAGTTTTCCTTTGTTACCTTCGCGTAGATATGGGAGCCAGACGCGCGGACGCACATTCAGGTAGGGCTGTTGACGATACGATATCGGCACTATTTTTGCATATCGTCAATCGGCATCGTCTAACTTAAGGTCTGCCGATATATATCGTCAATCGGCATCGTCTAACTGGAAGTCTGCCGATACGATATCGTCGTAATTTGACGACTGCCGATACGATATCGTCACCGATAATTGGAAGTGGCCCGTACAGATTGGGCTCGGGCTCACCTACCAAAACGGAAAAGTCTTGTGCCGTTGGCATCATTAACTCATCCAGATTCATTTATTCGTCATCATCCAGAAACGTGTGACACGGATCAACAAAGCGTGTAAGCAGTAAGCAGCGTGTAAGCAGTAAGCAGCGTGTAAGCAGTAAGCAGCGTGTAAGCAGTAAGCCGTCGTTGTAGCGAGCTCTCGAACTTAGAACTACTGAACTAGTAACAACCAGATTATTTGATGACCACCCCTTGTCAAAGTTGGCTCTGTAATTGGTGGCGGATACACAAGGACGAGTATCCACAGATGGCAGCAGCCGCCAGGGTTTATCTGGCGATCCCTGCCTCTGAAGTTGCTGTAGAGCGGCTGTTTAGCACAGCGAGGGATGTCTTAGGTATCCGCAGACATTCGTTGAAGGGCGATACCATAAGAATGCTGATGTTGATTCGCGACGGTTTCAAGTGGTAGGGGCCCAGGGCAGCGTGAGTGCGTTCCAATGTGCCTTCGTGTTCGTTAGTCTGTTTTTCCGGCATTTGATGGTGACCCATCTGGGTGATTTACGAGTTATGTTTCGTCTCAGTCTGGTTATGCAGTGTCAACATGCGTCCGCTTGGCTACTGGCGTCTTTTTCGGTTCCTTGCCTGTAGTGTACATAGCTCGTGAACATTTCCAACGTTGATCTTTGCGTTAGCATTCATTATTTTTAGTTTATTTTTATAATAAATTTCTTTTATATTTTTAGTTTAACAGTAGTACTCAATAATTGTCACAAATGCTGGGTAGGGACTATTGTTTGAAAACTCGCACGCGGACCACAAGAAACCTAAGAATTCAATGTATCAGAATTCGGCAAACTCAGGTGCTGACGATTTCTATCGTCAATCGGCAATCGTCTAACTGGAAGTCTGCCGATATCGTATCGTCATTCATGATATCGTCAATATCGCCAACAGCCCTACGCAGGATATTGCGCCATAAGATTATCATGTCTTAAAATTGAGTTCGGGACCGAAATATCGATTTTTACAATTTAGATCCAGATCATGTTCTTGGTGGGCTAATCTTGAATACGTCTGTTAAGAAATGACGTTTCTTTTGATGCTTAAATCTTCATTATCGCATCTGAGCCAGTTCGGCTTCAAAGGTGCCCACGTCTGTCCGCCCTCCGACCACCAATTTTTGTTGGTCTCAGCTGATTACGGACAGAAACGGAGAACATGACCCAGGAATACTCTTGTCAGAATGCGTTATTCATGCTTTCTCATATCTATTCCATCGGTTGAAGGCTCCATAGATGTCGAGAAGGCTAATCAAGTCAGTTACGTTATATTGTGAATATTACGGTTGTTAGACGTCAGTAATTGCGCACGCGTTGCCGTCGACCCTGCATCGGACAATCGTTCCTCCGGCAATTCATCTCTGAACGTAACTGAATAACAATTTTCTGCGTTACGGACGTATGGCTGCATTGCAGCATTTTAGCTGGATGGACTTCTTGTACTTGTAAATAATACGCGCATTTAAGTTCAGCATCTGTGATGCCATAATTTATGCAGGAGTTCGATTTATAACCCGAGGATAATATCCCTACCTAGAAACTCAATTCTGGCTATGATCTCTTCACAAAAATGTATCAACCGTCACGAAAAGTGAGATTGCGATTGCGACTGACAGCGCCCTTTCGTTGTTCTGCTCTAACTAACCCATCTGTCAATCCGTCTAAACAGTGGTCACAGTTCCCACAGCCCGTACAAATATGACTTTCCTTAACAGTCCTGATATGGGATAGCGAAAGAAAAGAGTACTTGTTGGCGACTAAAAAGCAGGGCTGTAGGCGGATAGGCGGATTTGGCGGATAATCCGTATATTCTTAATTAAATTGAAAAAAAGGTCAAAATCTAATAGGGTTAGGGTCAGAGATAGCCCTAACCTTTAGCTCGCATAGTCCGACAAGAGGTTATTCTTGCACTGGCGTACACGCTCACATGTAGCGGGGATGACCGACCAAATAAGTTGGGTCCGCTACAGCGAGTCCATTTAGGAAATTCAAATAGAACTTTGCGAAATTTTTAAAGAAATTAGATAATAACTATTAATGAATTTTGCCAATTTTTAAAGTCGGATAAAAGGCGGATGCGGATGCGGATATGGGAAAATTTGGCGGATATCAGCATCCGTCACAGCCCTGCTAAAAAGACTTCTCGAGCAAAGGGACCCTGCAGATTTATTAATTGCTTGGCAAGCGTGGGAGTCGATGAAGGAAATTTTGGAGTTCCATGCAAACTCGCCGCAGTGGCTGAGTTCCACCCTCATGCGCGAGGGCTTCCTGTACGACAGTATGAGCTCCTCCTGCGCGATTTTGGAATCCTGAACAACGACGACACCTCAGATGGAGTCGTTTACATTCTTGGAGAATTTGTACTGGTATCTACCATTCGTGGTATTTCTATTGCCATCATTGCTAGCTGGGAAACCTAAACAAAATCCTCCACCAGGGTTAGGGTCAGGATAGAAGAAAGGATCCTCTATTGCGAGACAGCAATTTTATAAAACATTCCAAAAATGGGTTATCGGACCGTGCAATAAAATAAATCACACACCTGAGCAAAAAGCAAGGCGGATAACAAAGAACAGGTACTATTTTCAGTAAGCAGTAGATGTAAGAAGCACTATTTCGTCCTTGATACGCACGAATCGAGGATAGTGATGTCGAGTCTAGGACGCGACAAAGGCCGCAGCCACTAGGTCAGGCTAGTCGCCCTATCTCCGATATTGACATGTATTTGATAGTCCGGTGGTCAGTGTTAATGACACAAAAGATCCAAACTGGCTTTCTCGGACTCGTCAGATCCTTCTGGGATAGTCTTACAGTAGTTGGCTTCATCGCGGTTGCTTATTGAACATGGTTTATACTTCAGATTGCGCCGCCAATGTTGCTTTCAGTCTGCTGTTCAGGTCTGTCATAACATCTTCAAAGGTCAGTATACGTTTTCTCGTTCTACTCTGCGTGTTGCTGCGAAGGGTCTCGGTCGTAGCCGTTCGTGACGCGTCTGAATTGCTTGCGCATTAGCCACATGATTCGCAGTTGCCATGGTAAGAAATACAGAGAGTGTACCTACCAGTTAGGCGTATAATCTCGGGAATGTGGGCATTTCCATAGTATCGCGCAAATTAAGTATTTCTTATACGATATAGCACTAGCTTGATAAAGAGCAAGTCGCTTGAAGGTGGCCAGAAATCGGAATAATTTTTTAGTAATCCACTGGGCTTAAGTTCCTTTCGTTTCTTTGTCTTTCGCCAGTACACGTATGTAAATAGCTTCTGGCTTTCAAAAAAAAAACCTTTTGGAACGCTTGTATTAAGGTTTCAACATCAGGTACAAGGCTGCCACAGTAAAATCTAGGGCAAAGGGTTATTTTTGATTAGGTCTCACTCGCTTGACACGCACAACTGCATCAAATCACGGTTATAAAGCATGGTATGGTGCATTTCGTTTAGTCGCTGAATTTTTTGAGCCCTCGTATCGTCCACTTCACAAAAGAGACATCAACTACAGCAAACCATAATAAATCACCAAATAAAATACATCACTGTCTACAAAATGTTAGAATTAATAGAACTTAGTTTGATCGCACTTAAAAAAATAGAAATGCCAGAGTTATGCTTTGTACCCTGTGGGCGGGTACAAGGGTGGTTTACTATGGCGAACGGCCCACTATGAAACGTCAGGTACAGTCAAAAATAAGGTTTAATGACTAATGTATTTGGTAATTGTATATTTGCCTCGACGGTTATGCCATGAGCAAAATATCAATGCGCAGTTATGTATCGCAAGGCAACGCGTCGCCTCAAATAAACCTGTCGTCAACGCTTATATATAACATAAAGTTACGAGTTATTCGTGTTATTCGCTATTATCCACTCTTTCGTCTTACATCAGAATTTTAGGTGCCACACCCCATTTTTTTTCCCGAACACTGCGAAATTTCACTGTGAGTGCAATTTCATTGAAAGAATTTGGGGAGAGGCGAAGCGAAGGAATGAATAAAAAAATTTCATATCCGGTATCGAGAGCCCGTGTTCCAGAAATTCTGGACACCATTCCAATTGACAAGATTAGAAAGTTTGCTCGATACACATGGCGATTTATAGAAGCGTATACTCAGGGCCTCGATGAGAAATCAGCGATTTATGCTGTAAAGAAATATAAGTCACATTGAAGGTTACCTCCGTCGTTAGAACTGTAGGTATAATGTAAAGGGAAATCATGGGGCAATTACCGACTATACCCTTTTTGGAATCATAGTACCAGCGGGTCCTAGATATAACCCAAAGAAAGTTTATTAATGAATCATCTACGAGCCCGAGGAATTCTATGAAGCTCATAGCCTCCCGACCAACATCGGAATTGGAAGTTGTAGGCTCAATTCTTACAACAGCTCCTGACCCAACAAATGATACATTACAGGCAGTGCATTACGGCCGATCTGACGAACAAGGTATCACCACTCCTGGAACTTTCAAGCACATTCTGAATGGCTTTGATATCCTTGATGTACTATCGACGACAGATGATCAAGATATTGGTGTGAGTAGTCTCTCTTGACACTTGTGTCAGTCCTGACTCATCAGGGTTAATTACCTACGACTCCTTGGTTCAGTTTGTATTAATATGACAGGGCAGGCCGGTCGTCTTCTTGAACATTGCGTGGTCCATGATCTTGTGCACGTGGATGAGGTTGACTATCAGAGTGATAAGCAGTCTGTGTCATTACAAGACAGCAGTGTCAGAGAACATCATGCCAGATGATCTGCATCGCTTAGAAGATGGCATCTCTCAGTTTTGTCAATCTTATCAAGAACTCTATACAAGGTGGAAAGGTTGCACCTCTAATTTTCACGGTATGCATCACCTTGTACATTGTGTCAAGACTTGTGGGCCAATGTCAGGCTACTGGCAGGCGATCAATTCTTCATTCCCCGATGGACAAGATCTATATATATATAGCGATCCGCGTACTCTGATGGTTATGGCATCATGGTACGATAAAAAACTACGCCATCCCATCTTGTTCTACCTCAGGAGGAGGCTGAATTCAATGTGAGGATGTCTGGAGTGCGGATCGCTGTCGAGCAGCTCTTTGGGCTGGTTCTAAACAAGTGGGCGTACAATTGATATAATATGGATTGAGACAGCAGTCCACTTGGTTGCTGGCTTTTATATGGTGTCGGTTCTGTTCGACAAACATTCATACCTGTCTTGAGGAGCGGCAATGAAGTTTCGCAGTCGTTCAGCTGCATCCCCCGGTCTCTAGATGAGTATTTGAAGTTAGAGTAGCTTTGATACGTGTTGAGAATAAACTTAAGTTATGACCAATCCTTCAACCCTTTCATTCAGCTATCGAAGACAAATGAATCGTTCTTAAAAGAAAAAATAGAAAGCAAAGTCGCTAGAGCAATAGCAAAGCAATAGCGGAGCACTAAGCAGAAAATCATGGCAAGATGCAGAGGATCAAGAGGACCCTAAGATTTATGCAAGAGCCGTCCAATCATCTTGCCCATCTCGGAAAATTGTTTGGACATGTCCGATCTCTTTTTGTCAACCTCGTGGATATGGACTTCAATTTCGGTCGTACCATCAAAGGATATCTCATCATTGGCCGACGGCTGTAAGGCTCCAGCTAGCGATTGCATCCCCAAACTGATCGCCTCAGTAAGTGCTCCACTGGTACTACTTATTGTCGTGGCTAACAAATCACTCCGTGATAGCCTAGACCGTTTCTTACGGGGCCTGGACTCCGTTCGGTGTAGTAACTGTTGCAATTAAACACTAGGTTGCTGCTAGTTTGTGTTGAAGAATGAAGACGACGAAGCAATCCACCTATAGCACGAGAAGGTTAGGGTTATCCAATTTACCCGTCAGGAATGCACACTTACTTGTATTAGACGGCCGACCAGACATACAAAGTTAGCAAGAAATACAACAAAAATGTCTGGTGGTTACGCCCTGCCATGGGTCACAAGTAACAACGGCCAGCTCCAAGAAACTGGCCTCTCATATGTATGTATATATTCATATACATATACATAGACAAATAACAGGAATATAATGGTGATAGAGAAAATTCTAACACCGTTCCTTATCCCCCGTGCCCACAGTCGAGTACGCGTCCCCGGAACTGGTAGTGTCCAAGTGGCTTGGATCTCGCCATCCTTGGTTAGCCTTGCTCCAGGGCGAATGAGCGCACTCGAATTAGAGAGGATCTCAGTCCGTCAGGACTCCCCTCATGCCCCCAGATGAGAACGTATTGCCGGACCAGTTGTGCTACCGCGGCTTGGATCTCACCGTATTGGTCAGCTGGATCCAGGCTGTCCTCGCCCACATTCGAGTACGCGTCCCCGAACTGGTAGTGACCAAGTGGCTTGGATCTCGCCATCCTTGGACTCACCTTGCTCGAGGCGATCAGCATATCGAATCCCCCGTGCCCATACTTTATCCCCCGTACCCATAGTCGAGTACGCATCGCCCGAACTGGCGAACGAATCAGCGTACTCGTATTGCCCCCAGTAGAGGACGAACTGCTAGAACCGGCAGTGTACCAAGTGGCTTGCCTCTGGCCACTCAGACTCACCCCGGGTTCCATGCTGTCCTCTTGCCCACACTTGAGAACACTGTCTGCCTACATTAATGTTAGCCAAATGACCAGGTTGTAGGAATTCTGAAGTATACTCGCTTGTGATCGAAGAGGATCTCAGCCAGTTACAGGCTCCCCTGTTGGCTCTCCGCAGACTGTGTCGCTTGCCAGGCGACTTAGTTCTCGTTGTCAAGTTGAAAATCTATGTTCGCGTAAGACGATGACGAGGAAGGGGGGCAGCAGCAGCGGGGAAAGATGGCCGTATTTACAACCAGACGAGAAGCACAGAAGCTGCGACCAGGGCGAGCATCCGATCTGGCCGACTCCAGAGTCTTGGCAAGCGCCGTCAGCATTCGAATTAATTAATTAATTTATTGTCTACGGCGCGATCCACGTCCGAGCGCGATCGTGTTACACTGAATTGGAGTACAGAGACGTCTTGCAGCCGGCAGTGTCGGATTCCTGATCCGCAATGACGCGAACAACCACTCACTATTGGCAAAACCCTCTAGAGGAGGAAAAAACGCTGTCTCCAGGATTCCATATCAGCTGGGCCACTGTGGACGTTTAGTGTTTCGCGAATTGTGGATGAGACAGGGACGCGTTGTTGACGCGTCGCGGAAACGCTGCGACGGACGCGTCGGCGAGCGCGCAACAGCATCCGATCTGTGTAACGCCAGAGTCTTGGCAAGACAATCATCGGCTCGAATGTGAAATATTAATTAATTGCATGAAGCCGAGCCGACACGTGAACTAAATAATTAAACAAAATCACGAGGAACTGCCAGCCCCGATAAATTAATTGCTGGTCGACAGCGATCAAACAAACCCGACAGATGAACTGCGGCAACTGCCAGCCCATGCTGGTCTATAGACTTCACTGCGAAGTCCAATTCCTGGCACAGCACTCGCATATACTTAAAAAACTCCCAAAAGTCAAAGTCACCAGACTTCTGTATTATTACAGGAAGAACACGACGCGTGTTTGCGACGCGTTCGAGCGTGTTAGATTTGCATCCCGTTCCGGACTCACCGCTGGAGCCGCACTCGCGATGCGCACGGACAGGCAATTTCGAATAAACAAATCACTCAATTCTCAGCGCGCGTAAATGAGACAACGAGACTGAACGTGACAATAATCCTACCAAGCTCGGCGCCGATTAAGCCGAGCAGCACAAATCAGACAGATCACCCATCCTGCCGTCTCAAACGCAAAAAAAGACGAGCAAAAGCAAAAGCAACGCGACAACTAGACCACGTTCCGCACTCGCCCGTCTTCCGCTTTGGCGGAGTAGCGCAGATCGGACAAAGCTAGACAACGAGTTCACATGCACATTTTGCCAATATAGCGCGGTCTGAGAATGCGTAGCAGAGATCGGACAGATCAACTAAACGATCGCTCACTAAAGCACGTACCACACTCGCGTCTTTGATTTCTGTTCTGTGCCTGTGATTATACAGGGCCCGTTTCCGCCGCCACTGTTCTGTCTGATTCTCTATAACACTTCGCATCCTTACTTTTACCTTCTTCTCAACACTTCGCATCCTTCCAATATGCAACAAATCATGCCGTTCTGGAATGAGATTTCGGCGAGGATCAGCCGCCAACTATGGCTACCGCCCGCCTCTATTCCCCCAGGTGAGTGGAAGGAACTTGGCCGTGGTTGGGGTACCTGCCGGACCTGGTCTTCTGGTGCTGAGGTCCACCCTGAGTTCAAATTGCCGCTCGATGGGCTCGAGGAGGGGGACCAGGATCAGCATGGATGAGACAGGATTTGCAGTTGGCGACACTCAATCTACGCGTATAATTGTCGATTCTACTCAGAAATCGAATTGGAAGGTTACTGCAGGGAAGCAAGAGTGGGTAACTGTGCTGGAATGTGTTGACGGAGCCGGCGGCGCCATACTACTAATGTTATTTTTATGGCCCAGAATACCAATTCAGCATGGATTCCGCAGAATACACCTTCCGATTGGCGCTTCTCAACGAGTACTAGCGGCTGGACGACTAATAACCATGGTTATGAGTGGTTACGGAAAGTATTTGAGCCAGAGTCACGTATTTGGGCCAGAGTCACGCAAGAAGTTTAAAAATCGGCCACGGTTACTGATTATGGATGGCCATTCTAGCCACATCACGGGCGATATGATTGCTCTATGTATGGAGAGTGGTATTGACCTTCTTATCCTACCTCCTCATTGTTCGCATTTACTTCAGCCACTTGATGTTGGGGTGTATGGGCCATTAAAGAGCCGTAGGTATGACCAAGAGCGGCGTGCAGCTGCCAACAACAAGACTGAACGTGACGGTAATGCTACCAATTAAACTGAGCCATTATAAAATGAGCGTAACGGTTGTAGATGTATGAAATTTAATTATTCAATCAGACACATGGATGTAACTTTTTATGTCGTAAAAATCCAAAGTGATGAGATACACTAATGGTGCCATATGGGCTGATATATGGTAGCTCAACTCTTATCCCTCTAGAGAATCTGAAAAAGCGCTGTCTCCAGGACTCCATATCAGCTGGGCCACTGTGGAAGTTTAGTGTAGCTTTGGATAATTTATTGGACGCGATTCGCTTCTGCCCAGGAGGCACAAGAATCAAGGGTGTTGTACCACTTTTGCATGCCCGTTTCGTCAAAATCCGGCCCCGTGCCGCTGTCCGCCATTCGCCCCCAGAGTTAGGGGACGACGTCCTACATGTGCACCGAACTTTTGTGGCTTGTTACGCTGCATAACCCTAACCTTCTCGTGCGGTGGCTCAAGCAATCCGGTCAAATTCGTCGGCGTTCGATTCGTTCAAGGTTGGAGCTAGTCTATAATAGGAATAGCGTGGTATATGAGTGGGCCACTAACCACCTATAGCACGAGAAGGTTAGGGTTATGCTGCCTAATATGCCACAAAAGTTCGGTGCACATTGTAGGGCATGCAGCCCTAACTCGCATGAATTACGCTGTTCGGCCAGCCGAATGGCCGAACGCTTGAAAATAATTTTGCTAATTTTACCGAGTAAAAGTACCAATGCCTTGATTTGTGTAATCCAAGATAGAAAAGGGACACCAAATTAAAAAGTCATCCGTGGCACAAGCCCCACTGTGATGATAGCGACGCGTCTCTACGCGTCGTTTCTGCACATATGTGGCCTCCTTAACCCTCCTTAACCTTCATAGGTAGTGATCACTATGGCTGAGCGTACTTCCAGAAGTCCAACTCCGGGAACTTATCCTAGACTATTAGAAGATGACGCTCTACTAGCGTCCACAGGTTCAACTACGCCGAGGACACATAATTCGATCCCCACAGCTAGGGGAAGCAAGTCTGTCTTACACCGTCCCCGAAAAAGGCGTTCGCTAGGGGCATTTGATATTCTGAAGCGTAGCCACTCAGATCTTATTGATCGAGACAATCTAGGCAAGCTTCATAGCTCTTCTTTTCATAGGATCAAGGAAGTGGCACAGAGTCTGAGCGAAGAGGAGAAGGCTGCGCTGAAGGAGAGCGCAGTCGATCCGGCAGTCGCCATGTCACACTTATATGCAAGTATGTTAGTGCAAATGGTGTGTGAGAATATTTCTGTTGATTGCTCTAATATTGTCATGCGCTAATTCGCAGTACTGTAGGAAAGGGCCGACGAGATCAGCTCTGAAGTACCCATCGAACGACTATTCATTCTCAAGAGAGGAAAAACTCTTTACTACCACGGAACGGTTGCGGCAAAACGTTTGTTAGACTTGCAGCATGAGGAATATGTGAACGGCAATTCAAATAATATCTTTATGCAGCTTCAGTCATATTTGATGCTCAAAGAAGCGGTATGTCCAATGAAGATTACGTTAGCAGTCCTATTGACGTATTACTTTAATAGTTTCTGTGTTGGCGCCTCCTACATTTTCCAATGGTCACCAGCCTAAACGGCCCAAACTGTCGACTGTAAAGGATCAAGCAATGAGGGAATCGTTCAATAGTGTGCTCGGTAGGTGACGTTATGGTGTCTGCGATATGACAAATCTCTGTTCTAACATGTCTATGATTTAGCTCAAGCTACGAACGATAAACACCCCAACCCCTTAAAGTTCACTTCCTTTAAAACAATCGAATCCGAACTAGCTAATGGAGGTTTTAAGATCAACTTCGATGGCGATTGGTCATGGTCGAACTTCGAGACCGCCTACAAATCTAGAAGTATTTCGGCTACTCAGTCGATAATAGACGCTATAGAAGACAAGAAAATTACAATGACAGCTATTGATCACACCAGTGCAGAAGTAGCCGCCGAGGACGACACAAATGCAGAAGCAATTGACGCATGCGCGGACACTACCGTGGAGCGAGTCACTGGCGAGCTCACGAGAGATGCGAGCATCTAATCAGTGACAGGTTAACGAATGTGAGACTAGGCAAGGTGTAAGATTAGACGCGAGGACCCCGAGTAGGTCTACATGACTAAATCAGTGCAGAGGGTAATGTCGGTTGAGGGCTCTGTATTACACAGTATTACACTAAATGAAACTGTTATTTATGTCGTTAAGCGTTCAATACGACGCTTTACAAACTATGATGGCATTGCTATGGATGCGAGTCAACGAATAAACTCGAGATAGCATCTTTGTTGTAGATTGAAGTCAATAGTAAAGGAACACTTAAACGAGACGGCGTTGGTTTGCTGAATGGATTTTGCGAGCGTGGTTGTAGAGACCATCCAGAGGCATCTGAAACCACCGATTTATCTCCTCAGAAACTCCAGCTTGTCCCCGCCGTCTATACCTATTCCAATCCATTGATATCACAATTAGCTAGCATTCTTGCAGAGTAATGAAACAATTGAAGGATGAAACTTACCAAGACACTTTCGGACATCCAGCTGCTCATGCAACTTGCATTTTCCTACAGAAGAGTGATTGTGTCCGTAACATTACTGCAACGCTCTTTGTACTTTATACATGTGGATACATAAGAATCGTCAGAAACTCTTTAATACCGCACTCTGCTTGGAAGAAGCACTACCAACTGTGCTCAATAGTCGAAAACAATTGTCGGAACCGGATCAGCTAGATAAATTGTGAAGCCCGGAACCGATCATTAGATCAAAATAAACTCGCCATGAACAATTCAGACTCAGACTTAAACTTGATACTGATTGAGGCAAAATGGACAAAACGAAATATCCGAAGTTACTGGAGCATCGGATCAACCATCTGATGTGATTTATTTGTGGTGCTAGGCTTGCCGTCAGGGCTGTCAGCCGGAACTGGTGAGGCTGGATGTTGGCAACTGCAGCACCAGTCATCAGCATTGCTCACAACCTGAAGTTAATCTCTTCATCGTTGCCGAAGAAAGTCCTTACTATAAATCCCCCCGATGTGGTCGTTAGGCAACTTATTGCGAGCAAACAAGGTAGAGGCTATCCGATCACAGTCCGACCCCTATCATATTTAGGCACGTCGTACTTAGATAAATCTCCTAATTAAGGCGTATTATATAGCAAAATACCAACCTTAACTTCGAGCGAAATGCACTTGAGGAAGTCAAAGTGCCGGCAATGGTTCCGTCATTCATCGGATATTGTGGTCTTTAGTTAACTATCATTACTATCAAAATGCAAAGATAGTAGCCGTGCCCCCTCATAAATTTTTGGTGTGCGTCAGGGTATACCATAAATTTGGCAGCCGGTAACATATGTTATTAGCTGAAACATAAACTTGATTCGCCTACCTACCTGAATTTGGCTCCCAGCTCCCTAAATTCTCATGTATTGGCCTGAAATATACTCATTATTCCCTTACCATAAATCACTTCCGAGCTCCGTCAATTGCTATCATGCACGTCCGTGTTGACGTACACCTCGTAGTTATTTAGACAGGACCAGCAGTGGTCTCAGATGGCAGTGTCAATTGAGGCCACAGCGGAGCCAGCTGAGGGAGGAAGTTTCCGAAATGTACTTTCCATGAATTCTCAACAAGTCATAAAATAGTAGAATTAATCCATGGCACAACTGGATAGGTGATTCCAATCTATGTGCTTACTGCGAGCTTGAAGCTGTGATTGCCGAAGGCAGGAAAATTTGGGAGTGCTGCCAGGAAAACAAAACACAGCTCGATCGAAAACTAAACAAACAATCCTCACGCCGACTTCGTCTCTCATCTTCACAAACCAATCTCACAGAACCATAAGCATTACAACCTGGTTATTAAATAAAACGATTTATTCTGGATATGTCCAAAGTGACTTCAATGACCTTTCTTTGTTTATTTTATGTTACATTCCAGGCACATTTATGAACTATTGACATTAACGGCTAATGCTGATTATAACAAACACGAATTTAAGGAAATAAAGGCAACGTATTCTAACAATCTCTTTTCACTTAATTAGCTTCCTGGTCATCGACTTGATTATCATCGACAGATAGCATGGCTAAGTCGAAGATAGCGTCGGTGGGAATGCAGTCTTCATCTTCCTCGTCAACAAAATTCTGGTCACTGACCACAGTATCACTCTCCACCACCAATTCTCCGTCGAAATTCTGGCCCTGGCTCTCTGAAGGAAGGCACGAGTACGCACGTTCGATGAGTTCTAGATCATTTAAGTGTTAACTGACAATAGGAAGGAACTATCAACGATGCTGGTCTGTACCTTGGAGATATGGCTTTTGCATCTTCGCTTCTTCCATAGAGAAATCCGCGTCTATTATGGTGTTAATAACCCAGGTATGGGTACTCACTAATTTAAAATGTACACTCACTAGACATAGAATCCAGGTTGTCCAGGAAGCTTTTCGCCACTTGTACTCCCGCCCACATTTTGTCGACAAAAATTGTCTCGAAGCGTCGACCAGATTTATTCCCTCTGGCATAGGCAATCAGAGCTTTTAAGTTCTCCATGGCCCACTGGATCGCTCTCATAACTTCTGCTCTGATGATTGCTATCTCTTGGTGCAGAGCCTGAATCTGGAGGTGCAGTTGAATGGCTTGGCGCATGCCCTGACTGTTCACCCAGCGCGGCACATTACTTAGTATCATACCGAAATTGTCAAGTTTAAAGAAATGGTGTAGAAGAGAACTGGTCTCCTCCTTACCGTTCATCTCCTTTTGCAGTAGTTCGTAGCTGATCTTTTCAGGTTTCAACTCGGGCGCGATCGGCAAGGCATCGACCAAGGCGTTGTACCTCCTGATTTCCTTCTCGACTGCAGGGCGTCTTCTTCGAATTTTACTGAAAACAGCCTGAGTATTTTTATGGCCCCGGAGCCGAGTGTGGACCTGCTCAAGCTCATAGTTACGTTCAATCATTAACTTCTCAATGTTGTCCGCGACCACCCGAACCTGCTGGACCGAAGAAGGCAGTCTTTCCCTACTGCGAGTTGTAACATAAGTTTTCTGACTATCGATCTGTGCCAAGATGTCGTCTTCATTGACATTGAGTTTCTCTAGATCCCATGTCGCCGCCTTAAGAGCCTTGGTAGCACGCCAAAGACGATCGCAAAGCGCCGCTCCAAGTTCTCGTGTCATATTACTTGAAGTGTACTCTATGTGAGCATCGAGACTTTGATGGCGATGAATCGCCGATGACGTTTTTAGTTGACGGACCAGGAAGGCTGCTTTCGACCAATATCGCTCTATGCCTTCCCCATCTGTATCTCCAAGACCAGGGCGGCGATGGGGATGATACTTTACCTGACATGAAAATTGATGGGCATACACGTGAAACTTATTGACCGCAACGAGGAAGTCCTTGTCAAGTTCTTTACCTAGCATCTATAGACAGAATTAGTATCCAATATTGATATTCAAATAGCGACGTACTGTCAGTGAATTCTCCAACGCACAACCGACATCATAGGTGACTCCCCACTTTGGCGCGGTAGGATATCTTTGGACAACCTGCTTGACAATCTCCAGAACATCTCCGAACGGCTCCCCTTTGGTGAATAGGTTGCGACAGAAGAGAGGATGGCCGTGCCGGCACACAACTCCTAGCAAGCCTTGAGAATCAAACAGAGCATCTCCCGGCCTTTGCTTGGGCGCTTGGAAGTTGCTAGCGCAGCTATTTGCTTTCACTTTCCTAGTCTCAGTCTTTGTCGGATCCATAAAAAAATACTCTGGTTCGGGTTCAGAAATAGGCGATACATCCTTGCCATGCACTTGTTGGAAATTGCCATCAATTGATATTGTTGGGCGATCTTCCCTAGTCTCGGCATCAGTGCTGCCAAAACACGATGGACACAAGGTTGCGAGCGCGTTGAAACGAATTGAGTCTTTATGTTTTGTTAGCATATGGTATTACACAAGGCAGTCAGTACTGGCCACTTGCCTGTCGGTTGAACCGTCACTTCAATTGCGTTGTCTTGCCTTTTACGACACTCTTGGTGCATTCTTAGCCAGCGGTAGTACGTATCACGAAATCTCTTGTCGAAGTCAGGGAGCTGCTGCAAGTACGATTGTTCCAATGATTGGCGCAATACTTTCGCAAATGCGTCGGCCGACAGTCCGCCAGTATTCTTTAACATGTGGAAGAGTTTGAGCAGCTCAAAGGAGAACGCGGCCGTTGGGCGCACAGGGGCGTTAGTCATATACCCCAACTTGATCAATTGAATGACCCTGTTGTCTGGACGCAGTTGGATATATTGTGCACCTATACGAATTAGTTTCTTTCACGCAAACATCGAAGGCTCTACGATTCGCATACGATTAACGTCAAGCCAAAGACAGGATCTGGAGTTGTGGCTTTTGAGGGTTGCCCGCGGCGGCTCTTCCCATTCCATGTAAGCATCCACAGCAGCTGCGAAAATTTTATTCCATGCGTCCGCATGCTGCTGTCTCTTGTCAGTGTTCCGTTGTGACAATGTTTTTCCAACGTTTATGATTATATCTGGGGTAAGGGTGTCTGGCAATATGTCAAGGGGGTTCGCGTCTCTGTGCTATAACACGACGGCGTTAATTCCACCATGTAGATGCCTTAGAATGCTCACGTCTTCAACTGTCCCGTAATCTTCATAATCTTCAACATAATTTTCAATCCGGGCATTAACAGCCGACTTTATCTTCCTCTTATGCCTTTTAGCGTTTACAAAGGCTCGCGCTTCCTCGTGGGTCATAGTAAACGTCTGCGCCCCCTGCAGCATGGCGTCGAGAGTGTCTATCGTATTTCCTTCAAAGGAATACGGTGCCCGCTTATTTTGCCTTTTCCTCCTTGTAGTTGCTCTGGAATTGTCCATGTCGTGATTATAACAGTCGAATAATTGACGCGTTCCGAAAACGGCAATTGGAAAAAGCCTGGTTTTTTTGGTACGCGTCAGGTTCCCCGCCATTGTGAGAAGATGAATCTCTAAGGGTGTGGTACTTCTGTACTCCGGAACCCAGCTCGCCTAAGTGCGACATTTGGCCATTCGGCCAGCCGAATGGCCTAATGCATGCCAGAGTTAGGGCTGCATGCCCTACAATGTGCACCGAACTTTTGTGGCTTATTACGGCGCCACGTTCGTGCCGTAGGTGACTATATCCTGTGCCCGCACTCACGTAGTGATATCCAGCCCGTCGGCTCACTATCACTAGTGTCAAGTATCATGACGTAGAGATCACCGAGGGTGATCTGCCGTTGCCTTGATGCAAACTACAGAGCATACACTTTACTATCTAAGAAGAGGATACAGTTGTCATTTTAACACAAAGACAGATCTGACGATCGAAGCTTTGCTGATGGCATGTGGCATTTTGTCGGCCGTTTAAGACTCGCCCTGAAACAGCCTACTAGGCATACCGCTGGTCCGCTGCAGTGCAGCCCCATGCAGGGCATGTTATTTGTATAGCCACAAACCCGAGCACGGACAAGGACAAGACGGACAGAAGGGCAAACCAAGCCGCAAGTCAGGCGACAGCGCTGACTGTCGTTTTAATTTTCTTATACATCACTAGGTTTCTTATAGCAATTAACGCACGCTGCTATTCTGTCGTAAGTACATACTCCACCTCTTCTGAGGTCTACATATGCAATTATTTTATCACTCGCTACCTCCTCGCACTTACAGCATCTTTCCACTTATAATAATCATCATCTTTGACCGCAAAATACTCGCTATAGTTCTCTAGTACTTCTGATTCGTCCATCCCATCATTTAGTTCCTCAATTATGGCCTCAGTCTGCTCATGTGATAAATATGTCCTGTGGTTGCCCTTATAAGCTTCTGGAACGCCATGGCCACCTATCCAAGCAAATTTATCATCAATGTTCATCACATTAGGTGTTGTACAATTACTACAGTCCATATTATCTGCCAGAACCTGATCTATCAACGCGTCATCCATCGACATATTGTTCCAAACGCTTATGAGATTATTCACTCCTCGTTGGTGGATTATATAAATGATAAATAATATCAGAGCCAACACGAGTACCACTAATTTCATCATTGGTGCTGTAAACTTGGCGTATTTGGTCGAGATTGAGTCTTGGAGCAACAAGGTGAGGAAACTAGACAGAGAAGCCAGGTGCGTGAAAGAAGGTATTGCCGAGTGACAGTCGCGTCGAATGGTGTTGTCGAGGAGGAAGCCGTGAATTTATGTTCACTGCTCGTGATGGGCTACTTGGGACTTATTTTGGCTAGTAGGGTTAGGGTTTTAACATGTTAGCCGAAGCTTAATTGTTAGAATTAACTTAAAACCTCAAAATATCTTCAGCATGTAAAGCGCCACGAATTTGGGGAGCTAGCCATGGGCACTCATCCCGAATGCAAGCCAAGTTGTCATTTACGAACGAAAATAGCATCAAGTCCTTGCTATTCTTTGATACCATAAGGTATTCATTAGTTCCACAAATAACAACGAGCGCTTTCGGTATTCAATCGTTCAAACATGGACCTGATAGGAGCTGGACCCTGATGTTAGAAAATGATATCCGCAAATTCCCTGCAATCTCCACGCAGACATGCACGTCAAAAATACGAGAAAGAGAAATCAATGAAGCTGGTTGCTATTCTGTGTTATTTAAAGTACCTACTCCACCTCTTCTAAGGTCTACATATGCAATTATTTTATCACTCGCTACCTCCTCGCACTTACAGCATCTTTCCACTTATAATAATCATCATCTTTGACCGCAAAATACTCGCTATAGTTCTCTAGTACTTCTGATTCGTCCATCCCATCATTTAGTTCCTCAATTATGGCCTCAGTCTGCTCATGTGATAAATATGTCCTGTGGTTGCCCTTATAAGCTTCTGGAACTCCATGGCCACCTATCCAAGCAAATCTATCGTCAATGTTCATCACATCCGGCGTTGTGTAATTATTACAGTCCACATTATCCGCCAGAACTTGATCTATCAACGTGTCATCCATTGACGTATTATTGCTAATAGTTGTGGCATTATCCAAGCCTCTTTTATGGATTACGCCAATGCATGAAGCGCAATTAAACCAGATGGCCCCCCCTCTGTAATAGATGTCACTCTTGAGGCAGGTCGCTCTGCTGGCGTAAATGCGGGCCTTCTGTTGCCCACACGGACTGCGATTGGCGTATTTATACGACACTAATATGTCTCCCCTAGTCAATCCGTTGTAGTAAACACTTCTGAAATTTCTGTTCGTCCTGCAGCAAGCAAACATGCCAACATTGGTACATTCCAGACTCCTGCTATACCAACAACTGTAATGCGAGTAGAAATATATGTTCACACCTTCTACCCGATTGATGGAAAAGACGAGTAATATCAAGGCATACGCAAGCAAGGTTAATCTCGTCATGTCAAGCTGTAAGTTTACAGTAACCCAGGTCGATATTGATTGTTCAGACGAACGCGAGGACGAAGATGCGGACGAAGAAAGATGAAGACGAAAACGAGGACTGGACGAAGGGAAAATTGCAGGCGGACGGCTACCTGGTGGTAGAGGAGGAGAGCACAATAGAGGTGTGACTGTCTCTATTTATGCCTATTGCTCACAGGATGTCTAGTTGAGGGAGTATGTGAGAACTTAACCATACAATGGATCTGGGTCAGCACCGGTGTCTTTAATGTCTTGGACTTAGATCAGTGCGCTGGACTGGTAGCGGCCCTCGCAGTTCCCCCACCTTTCCAGGACACTAGCATCCTTATAGTGACCATATATACCGGCGTCTTTTTCCAGGATTTTTCTTATATAAATTAACCTAAGCCCGTGAGGATCATACAAGGGAAGAACATCCAGATGGCTTTTGGCTTATAAAAAGTTGTCGAAACCATCCGCGATAGATATGACCGGAAAATGCCGAAGCTCAAGCGCCAATTAAGTCGTCAATTAATGCCTAGGCCATAAAAAGTAAATTTCATGCATGGGACGGTAACTCTAATTTTCGAATACTTGTACAATCATATGATTAGCAATTCAGACATACAATTAACGCTTTTCTAGCCGCTTTATTTAGAGATCTGAGTTAGTCATTCCAGTTTCGAATAGCATCCTAGAAAATAGTCAGAACTACGGGTCGTCGTAGCTTGGAATAGAGTGACAGCCTCACGGTGCTGTGTATGATATGAAGTTATCGCCTAGTCAGATATCACCTCTGCGCTGCTACATAACCGTCGATGGCATAGGTACCAACAATCTTCGCCCAAAATCGCTCAATGTCTTGCACATGCCGCACAAGTTGCATCTCCTGCTTGACTGAGATGGAAAAGAAGTGCAGCTTGGTTGTCTTAGCCGAAAGCCCGTGTTCAGCTTGAGCGAACGGGGTCGTCCAGAATTTGCTTGGCCAGGAGTCGCTGACTCTGCGGATGGTAACCATAAGTCATCTTCCAATACACCAGAATACGTGCTAGGGGGTGTGCGCTCACTCATAATCAGTATAATAAATGGGGAAACGTATATATGTAGAGAAGAGACAACAGCTCGACGCGTCGCGTCGCGTCAGCATTATAGTTTACTTTCGTACCAATTTGATGCTTCTATCATTCATAAGCCAAGGGTGTTGTACCACGTTTGCATGCCCTTTTCGTCAAAAAGTGGCCGAGTGCCGCTGTCCGCCATTCGGCGCGGAGAATGGCGTAACTCGCCCCAGAGTTAGGGGAGGACGTCCTACATGTGCACCGAACTTTTGTGGCTTGTTAGGCTCCATAACCCTAACCTTCTCGTGCCATAGGTGCCACTAACACCCTGACAAGTGAGCAACAGCAGTTCCACAATTCCACAGTTCCACGATCCAGTAATTTCATTGGACCCAATCGTCATGTATATTGCGCAGTAATGACCAGCCAATCGAGTATTTACGTTCCCGGTCCAAATTCCTGGGCGAAGCCAGGTTCAGCCGAGCGCAACAAAGTTGAGGTCCTGCCACTGCTTCAGCCGTGGCTCACTGGCGCAGCCTTGAACGACGGCACTCCAATCGAACCGAGAAAGGTGCTGGAAGTG
Organism: Lipomyces tetrasporus; assembly: GCF_029532465.1. Lineage (NCBI taxonomy): Eukaryota > Fungi > Ascomycota > Lipomycetes > Lipomycetales > Lipomycetaceae > Lipomyces > Lipomyces tetrasporus. The sequence goes on from NW_026611607.1 coordinate 88,741, forward strand.
GCTAGTGGATTCGGTAAACAGGTCTCATATTTTGCAGAAGACACGCCGTCCGTGACGTTCCAACCTACCGAGGCACAGGATGAATGTGTTGCGGCAATGAAGGAGGTCGCCAAACAGGCAGCCAATGGCAATATCTTGCAGCCTTTGAAGTTAAATGCCTTGTCTGACGCCGACTGGCTCAACGTTTTGGAGACTACTGGCCCATATGATGGAATATTTGTGTTGAACATGCTGCATATTAGTCCCTGGGAAAGTACTGAGAAACTCTTTCTCCATGCCGGCAAGATATTGCAAGGCAAGGTCGGCGCATTTTTAGCAGTTTACGGTGCGTTCAAGCGAAACGGAGAGTTCTCCGGCGAAGGTGATAGATTGTTTGATATTGATTTGAAAGCTCGAGATGCTCAATGGGCAATTAGGGACTTGGAGGGCGAAATTGTTCCGGAGGCCGAGAAGAATGGTCTTAAATTGACGGCATGCCACCAGTTGAACTTCAATAACTTGTTAGTCATTTGGACACTAGCCTAGGCGGGGTAAATAAGCATGTACATATAACAAAAGTATTAATTATGTTTATTCAAATATGAAACGCGTTCATTAAAAATTACCAAAGAAACCGTGACCTTTTTGTGTATCCACGCCATGTCATTACTAACAAACAATACCAATACCCAAAGAAATTACTATCAGTATTCCACTCTACGAGCTACTGTATCACGCACTGATCTTCAAGATGAAACTGCTCCCTCGCGACTTCCCTATCATTCTCGGCCTGTTTCGCTTTCGTCTCTTTAGGGAAATACAATCGGAGCTGATTATAAAGAGCAGTATCGATATTTCGTCCATCAGCCTGCACGACAACGTTTTGCCTGCAAATCGGACAACTATCCTTCTGTTGTCGTTGTAACTTGACTAAACATCGGATGCAAAAGACGTGACCGCAATCGAGGCGAACCGGCTTGAACGCAATTAGATAGCACACAGGGCAAACGTAGTCGTCCAGTTGGGGAACCAGTGTTAGAAGCTGGTTAGCCATTGTGAAGCACACCGACTTAGCAACTGACGCAGACACGGGCCTCGAAGGGTTGTTGAAGTAAAACTCGGGGAATACTTCTCGGGCACTAATACCAAATCAGCAAATTATGACTTGTCAAGCCGAAATCAAAACATACGTCAGCGCTGTCTGTTTATCAAACTTCTTCAAAATCTTCGTCATTGCAGTCTGGTTAAGTTCCTGAAACTGAGCAGATTGCAGTAACGACAAGTTTAACTTCCAAAACGACTCCAACAAAACCTTACTTTCGGGTGACTTGAATCGACTTACAAGGTCCATTCGATCAATTTGATCAGTGAACCATGTAAGCTGCTGCTTCGCTTTTTCCACATTTCTCTCACCATGATCCTGTTCCAGACTAGAGAAGAAAACTCCCGCGTCGATATACAGCCTGAAGATCTCGCGCCACACGTAGAGATCATTCTTCTTGTGAACCGGAGACACCACGTGAGGAAGCCTTCTGGCAATATCACTTACGTGCTCAGTCAGCTCCTTTTCTTGCTCTTCATGTAAGCTACCAAGTGCTGCCAGCTCCGAACACAACATCTTGAAGAACTCAGAGTCTGAATGCAAATGGATCTCAACTGTACTTGAGATTCCAGCTGAAGGTGCCTCAATACCGTCAGGAACACCCTTCATCTCCTCACAATCATTCTCAACTTGTATTGACCCGGCAGATTGCATTAGGTTATATTCGGGTTTAAATAAATCTCGCAAATCAAAACTTCGCCTCTTTCGTGAAGAAGGATCGGAATTATCTGCAGCCGTCGGCGCACCGGTGGAAGATGTCGAGCCCGCTATCGACACCGTATCACCTTCACATCCGTCTGTCTCGACATCTGCCCTCGCAGAGATGTAAATCTCGTGGTCCCCTGGCGAATTCAAGATAGTGTCGACCATATGGGAATCGTCGCCAACTGAGGATATATGTGACGACCGTGTCGCCCCATGTGAGGCCAGGCTCTCCAATTTTTCCCGCGTTTCAGGTGATATCTGTGCCGACAATGGCATGCCATTCAAATTATCGAGGTTAATTGTGATTTTTGGTACAAATTCGCGAAGCGTGCCTAGTCACCGATTAGAACACTTATAACCAAACGATGCGATTTAGAGATGTGTACCTTCGAATGAATATATCAGCTTAGGCCGTCCTTTGCCAGTATTACCTTGAGCATGATCTCGCTGAGCCTTCTCGTATGCAAGTAGCAACTGCAATGTCTCCTTCTCCAGGCCAAGTTCTTCGAGTTCTTGTACAACTTTGTTGATACATTTCTTCAGAGACTTGTACTGAATAGCCGCGCCTATCCACTCTTTGGGAATATTTTCCTCGTCAAGGAGCTGCTGAAATACTTTTGCGAACTTCATCTTTGGTGCTACCAGCTATTATGTGGGGACCATCCTATCTTTAAAAAAGTTTGTCTGCAAATAATAGTCTTAGCGGCAACTGAGGTAATGGAAGCAATTTAGAAATCTTCCATAATATGCGTTTCTCCCAAACAGTCGTTAAATCGACCTCCTAGACTAAATAATGCAGGCAGATCTCGAAGCGAGTTGACTGAGATGGAAAGGAAAGGGGCTGCTCAGCTACGAGTTATCTAGACTCGGCGGTGGTCAGGGTCCGATAATTGTTAATGAGACAGGGTAATTTTTCGAAATGTTGTCACAAGGCACGACGAAGTCCAACGAACGAATCCCCCGCACACGTGAGGGCAACGACATGAGAAAGTATGGCAGATTGAATATTTGGGTGCAACACGCCGTCAAATATTACTAAGGGTGCGTTTGGATTACCGTAATTATTTCCCACTTATTTCCCACTTATTTCCTACTTAAATCCCACTTCAGTTTTCACTTATTTGTCACGTGAATTTCCTGGGTTAGGTTCCCACCGCACAATAAAACCAAAAAAAACCTAAAAAAGGAACGTTTTCATTGGCACGTGCCACACTACATTTACCTCAGCCAAACTGATTGTTTGACGGGTTGACGCGTCAAATCCTCCACTCCTGCGGTTTTGTCGGCGTGGAAGTTGGTTCCGAGGGGTGTGGTGTCGAAGGTGTTCCGAGGGGTGTCGAAGGTGTTCCGAGGGGTGTGGAAGGTGTTCCGAGGAGGTGTGGAAGTGGGTTGAAGTACGTTGTAGAGGGGGGAAAATTATTAAGTAGAAAATAAGTGGGTTTGACCTACTTATTGTTTTTGTGTGGGCAATTATTTTCTAATTATTTTCTGAAAAAATAAGTGACGCGGCGTTTGGATTACCTCAATTATTTTCCACTTATTTTCCACTTATTTTATAATTGGGAATCCAAACGCACCCTAAATATTAGTGGGTTTCTCGCTTCCTCCAGGCCTTAGCAAGGAAATCTATTAGCTGGTGCAAATGTTTACGACAAACTCCTATCTTCATGCTCCCATACCGAAAAGAATTTATGGAGTAAGAAAACCAGACCACACTAATTGGCAGTTATCGAGGATATTCTGTGACAGGGCTGGACAAGATTCGATATTGTCGGTTTCCGCCAATCATGTCGCCGATGGCCTATTTTATCGAAAGCACAAGAATACAATGCAGGGATTATTCAACGCTTATGTTGAGGATCTAACACGGAGGATAAAGGAGGATTTATTAAATATGATCCCCTATGCTGGGGGCTTTGCAGCCACTTAATTCACTAATTATCTTTCTATCTCATGTTTCTTTATCCTGATGAGGATCAGGTGGAATCTCGGATATTGCGATACGATAACTCCCGCAGTTTCGGGTTAGGGCTATAGGGGCATTCAGGTTTTCGATCGACACATTCTTGTAACGTCTTCCTTCACAAATGCTAAGGAACCAGCTCGGCATACGCTAATTGTAGCAGGGCATGCAATAATGTTTCATTTGCTCCCAATTGAGATTATTAGCCATGTCTTTGAATATTTGTCCGATCGCGACTTGTCGCATTTGTCACTGGTCAACAAACCTTTATTAACGGTCGTTCGAACCCCTTCTACTTGGAGAAAACGATGTCGACGATGGGATAATTGGGAGAATGTATCTTTACTGCGGGGATGTCGTCAGTTACAGCATAGAATTTTTGGAGAAGATGAAGATTCAACAAACTGGTTTCAGGTGTACGCTCGCAGGTGCAAGATTGACTGGAGCGTGCACTCCTTGCTGGATTTGTACGGCCGGAATGTCAAAAAGGGTTACGCCATGTATGGTAATATTTTCGGGCTCATTACAAAATATGGAGTAGATGCGCTGGATGCCTTAGTTGCAGCACAGACTGGGGGCCGCGGCTTGGAGCTGCTAGGATCAAAATTCATGGCTAGCCAGGCGGAAGGATATATACGAAGGAGAGAAGGCACCAAAATATGGGTTAAGACTATGAACCGAGAGCTTGTTGAATGCAACTATGACCATTTTGATGCAGTATATTGCTCGTTCGCATATTTTTGCGGGAGCAGTGTGTCTGAGGCAGTAATATTCATGGACACAGCAGCTCAGAGTATACGCCGAAATATCGGGGTTGCAAATGATACCGAGTCTTCAGTTGTGGCCAAGGCAATCTGTGAACATATGATTGATGAATGCCTAATGGCTGTTTCCGACAGTAAGTTCTTATTCCGATAGTGGCGGGCTCGGTATGAACTGATAATGCTTAGCTCCTGGGCCCGAGCCCTTTACTATCCTCGCCCGGGACTTTCTTTTTGACAAAAGTAAACGGCATTTTTGGAGCGCCTGCGGCATATTCTCCGGTATTGCGCATAGACTGGGTTTCACTTGTGGTCCCCTTGGCTTTATCTTTATTCCAGCAGTCGTGATGTTCCGCAATAGCGCTCCGGATGACCGGATATACGTGTCATTAGTGAACACGGGGAAAATCTATTCAAAGGTAGAACTGTTTGGAATCGTGAGCAAACAGGTGGAAGGTGTGAAGGATTCCACGTTGGAAATGGCATTGTTTACCACAAGCCTTCGTAGGATGAAGTCCCTGGTCGAGTATAATTTCATCAGCGGCAATACGACAGGTGGTCGATCATGGGACCTGTACGTTTCGCGAGCTCTTAGCATTGTTTTATCTCCGCTACAAATGCTGCGTGAGCCAGAATTTGGGGAGCGGTCTATTGCAGATTTTGTCGCCATATTTCGACGGATGGGCTGTCGAAATGAGCTAGACATATTTGGAGACGGCTCATTCGTCGAATCTGTGTACTCGAAGTTTGGACAGGAGTGCGTCGATAACTACCGACAATCCTTCAGTACTGCTTGTCAAAAGACCAATGCAATATTGGAGACTGAGGAGATGGGAGAATCCGGGCCATTCTCTGAAGAGGATATCAATCGAAGGAAATTTAAAATTGGCGAGATCGTAAAGTACAATAGGTAATACACTTTTAAGTTGGTAGAAGTGAGAAATGACGAGGCTGACATGATAGATACGCTTGTCACGGAGTCATAGTTTCGTACATTGCATACGGACAAGCTCTTATAGATACGCTAAATCCGGTGCATGCAATAGGGGTACGTTGTCTCTAGTTGTTGTACAGCCGTACTTTTGTTCTGACGAGTAAATAGCCTTTCTATGTTGTTGTTCTTACCACTGCCGCACGTGTCTGTGCTTCGCAGAGCAGTTTGGAAAAAGTGGACGTGTTGTCGCTATATACACGACAGCATATCAATACGTTATTTGCGAATATTGATGCCGCTGTGGAGCTCGGTCGATATTTCTCACGGTTCGATCACGAAAGAGGCGTTTTTGTAGACCACTATCCTGATATCACATAATCATCACCCAATTATGGCTGATCCACTACGTTGTCCGCTGCACGCGCGCTTTCTAGGGGATACTACGGAGACACGGACTGTTTTATGTCAGGTGAGCTCCTGATGCCAGAACCACGACCCGGCTAGATCAAGATATTTTGCCTGCCGGTTGACAGCATGCGTCATGAAGAATCTATCCACTGATGGCGGCGAATTCCAGTCAATGGTAGTCTCGAATCCCCTTTGTGCGTATCGGAAATGTGTCATTATCAATATGCAATTAGACGAGAACACAAAAGTCAAGCATAAGAAGCGTATATACAATAAACTCATTTCCCTTGAGGCAACTGTAATACTATGTGAAAACCCACAACCAAATCCGAAACGAACTCCTACCGATAATGACACAAGTAAGAAAAGTAGGACTAGTGTTTACTCTAGGTAGCACATTTGTCAAAATCAAGATCGTCCTCGTCTTCTTGTGATTTCTGCTTCTGCCCGTCTTCGTCCTCAGACTCCAATTCTTGCACTCCATTGTCATCGTCGTCCTCGCCCAGGGCTATATGCTCAAAATCTTCACTCTCATTTCCCGCAGGTTCAACTAAGACACTCTTTCGGCGTCTGTTGGGACCAAGATCGACGTACCCGTCGGAGTTGATTCTATTACCTTGGCCAAATACAGGCTCGGACTTTGATACATGGATGAATTTGCGACCTCGAAACTACATGTCTTAGATTTATCCAGTAACGGAAGAAAATATGCGAACTCACGTTCTCGACTCTTGATATCCAGTCGTTCCAGTCGCCCATATCTCGAATTAAGAAGCCAATGAGCATACTCGGATCCATATCTTCCACCTTGATACTCCTAACTCGTCGAGTATGGACCGACGCAATCTCGTCCTCAGTATAAGACTCATAATCCGCTCTATATGGCAGTGCTTTGCGGGGATAGTGCGGGTCGAAATAAAAGAAATTGGAATTTTGATAGCCGAAAAAATAATGTGACGATGAGGGTCGTCCTCCCGCTATCCCGACGGCTTGTGGGACTCGTAGACAAAACTAAGCGCCGTTTAGTTAGTCCCTATAATATTATAAACGGTTCGAAACTAATACCTTCAGTGCCTCATGATACACTGGAGTAATCTTCTCAATACCTAGACGGATTCCAAGCAATACCAAAGTTGGCTTGAAGTCCGCTGGTCCACCTGATACCCTCATTAAGCTATCTTCGTATACATCACCAGCGTCACCACCGATATACACTCGTAACTGAGATTCCTTAAAATTGGAGCAAGTTATTCTACGTCAATTAGCAGAAAGATATCACGAGCTATATTCGCCTTGTGGAACTTACTGCATACACCTGGCCGCCGCCGACGGTCCAAACCATTCCCCAGGGTGTTTGCCACATGCAACCCAACCATGATATACAATATTCTGGACAGAAAATGGCGCCCGCGGATCGTCCGCAAACCAGGATATAATTCTTCTTTCTTTCGACGATCCAGGTTGCATACCGTGTAGTGAGATCAGAGTATTGGCGAGCAAGGTCTGACCAGAACGGATCATGCAACCCCAACCAACATCCGATGTGAAACCGGCTCTATCAGTGATCTGACCACGCAACAGTGAACCAACTGATATACTAGACGGACCATTTGAAGTCCTTGGAATCAAAGGGAAATCTGTCCGATAAGTCATGTAGAGTTTGGATCCAATATTGTCGACGAATACGGACGGCCAGGTCGCAATCACCATTTCAGGAACTTCAGGGGTGGTCTTTCCATCGGAATCTGCTTGATCAATCGACGGCGACGATTTTCGTAATGCATTCGAGGCGTTCGTTAGATAACTCGACAGCTTTGATTTCGCTGATGCGGCTGTGTTGTGTTGCTGGATCAAGGGTGGTGTAAATGACTCCGACTTTGGCGGTGGGTGATCAGGAACCGGTGAATATTCTACACCAAGAGACCATAGAGGACTCTTGTGATCCGTATTCACAGCCTCAGGATCTAAAAGATAGTTCACAAAACGCTGAATATTGTCCATATCCGTGGGAGGATAGTGAGATTTGCAGTCGCAGAACTTAGGATGATTGTTGATCGATCACTCATCCACGCAGACGCAAGTGGTTTAATACCGCTGAAGTCTTTTGTTCATAGCATATCAGTGTGAGTGAATGACATTCGATCACAGTATCTAGAGATAACTCTCTAAGAAGAGTTGCCAGTGACCTCTCTCCCGTCAAGTTCGTAAGGCACAATGCTGCTAGTTGGATGGCAATAGTACGAACACCTTGACAACTGTCACCGTTCTGACACCTAACCCGAAGTCCATGCACCATTGGGGCCCCGTAATTATGGTATAGCTTCTCGCTCTACCACCATTTACGCGCAAAATCTCATCATTTATGCGCATATGAGGTGCGTTATGATTACACTTATGTCGGTTTTGCACTCTGTTGCAACCATCCCTGAGCCGCACCTGACTTGGTGGATATAAACCTGTTGCACATCCACCTAGAAAGCACAATTGAAGTCATCCAATAGATACGGATATGCGATAAACGTATTACTCGCAATGCTACTCGTTCCCAAGGGCTAGAATATCTGGGACAAAGAAAACGGATTTCTGGCGCAAGAAGTCTAAAATTAGCTGTTTCTTGCCATGTCCCTCTGAGTTGAATATACATTAAAGAACAGACTACTCTAAAAGACATTTGGATATTACAGCTTATCTAAACGACGTTTAGATATAAATCATTACTATAGACGTTCTGTGGATAAAAGGCTAGTCGGATAGATATGCGTCGATTGGGGCCGGACTTCATCGTTTGCATTGAAACGCAGTCATGTACTTCACAGAGAGATGGGCCAGAAAACATTCAGTCTCTCGAACTCGTGTAGATACTCAGCAATTGAATTGTCATAGTGGGGAGCGTTTCCAATTAGTTTGCGCGGGGCGGGATACGTGCATGGCAGCGTAGTATTTTACTCATGCTCCACCCGCTAATTATGGCGATGCTTCTGCTGTATCATCCGTGTCCCATCAGTCTATCTGAGGCATAACCATTCACCCCTCTAGCACAAAGTCGTCTCATATTGAGATGGAGGATAAGACGTTTACTTTCTGTCTATCAAAGGACATAAATTTACCAGTTCATGTAAAGATGTGGGTTGGAATAATGATGTCATGAGTAAAACCGCTGCTGACGATACCAATGAAGAGATGGACTGGAAGGCTTGAAGCCGCCCGTTCCATTCACGACGGCATTAGAAGACCCCAGCATACGGCATATTGGATCAAATACAAGGTATAGTTCATTATTTGCAGACTAAATGTTGTGAAACTGACGGTTTAGCCCCACATCGGATTTGTTCGTGACTGTGCAGCTATTCGCTGATTGTAAACCATTAACGGCACCAGTGAGAACCACTCATAAAAATCCAAAGACTGGAAGAAGGTATACTTGTCGTTGGACTTGACTAAGGATATAATCGTGCGACTAACGACCAAAAGATGGAATGAATGGTTGCAATTGCCCCTCGCTTACTCTCAGCTGCCTGTCTCATCACAACTAGCGATAACGATCTGGGATATTGCTGGTTCGCGGAGGATAATTCCATTTGGAGGAACTACAGTTAAGCTTTTTGACGACAAAGATTGCACGTTAAAGCGAGGACAACATCATCTACACGTATGGTTGGATAGGGAGGCAGATGGGATGGCTAACTCTTCCACACCAAGCACTGTCAATGGGGAAATGGATAGCCTGGCGATGGTGAGTACTTAGATTGAGAAAGTATTTGACCGTGAACTGATTATGTCTGTCAATGAAGGTCCAGCGAATAAAGCATAACGACTTTGACGAAACCTCGAGATTGAATTGGCACGAGTACCTAGCTTTCAGGCAACTTGAAAAGCTCCATAATAAGGCCGCGTCGACGGATTCAAGGCCGCACGCGCTGATCATAGAGTTTCCCAAATTTGATTTTCCAGTTTTGTTTTCAGACTATTCTTACATTTCGACTGAAGTCACCGAAGTCAACTTTCAAAATGACGAGGTGTTTGAAGAATATCCAGTTGTGACAGTTTACGATCCAGATGCATCGCGGGAGAACGTGGAAGAAACAAAGCATCGGAAACTACTCCGAAGTCATAGGAATATGCTGGACAAAGAGCTCAAGCCGAATCCTCGTGCACGCGATGAACTGAATGAGATTTTGAGTTATCCTCCTGTGCAAGAATTGACCGCTGAAGATAAGAACATGATCTGGAAATTTAGATACTATCTGACTCGTGACAAGAGAGTAGGTGTCCTGGAGTGCTATATATTTACATGGGCGTTAACAGTTGTAGGCACTCACGAAGTTTGTCAAGTCAATCACCTGGGATGATCCGCGTGAAGCACGACAAGCCACAGAACTGCTATCGAAATGGAACGAAATTGATGTTGACGATGCGCTCGAACTTCTTGGCCCGTCATTTCGTAATCCTGCTGTCAGATCTTACGCGGTCGATCGACTTCGCAAGGCGGACGATGACGAATTACAGTTGTATCTTCTGCAACTGGTCCAGGCCTTGAAGTTTGATAAGGCAAGTATTGGAAAAGGAAAGAAGTCTAGTTTGGCACGATTTTTAGAAGGAAGGGCCGCAAAAAGCGAGATTTTGGGTAATTATTTTCATTGGTATGTGTTCGTAGAGGCCGAGGACCGAGACAGTCGGGCGTTGTACCGTACCGTGCTGTCAGATTTTTTGTCAACGCTTGCCGGAATGCCTGACGGCTCGAGTCGCTTGAGGACATTGGAGCGGCAAAGCAAATTTATTTCAATGTTTTCTGGGCTCGCAAGAGAAATTAGATTTTCAAAGGAATCTCGCCCGAAGAAAATTGATAATCTTCGCAAATTTCTGTCGGATCCGAAGCACGAACTACTCTCATTTGATCCATTACCTTTGCCTCTGGATGCGAATGTTAATATTGTTGGTGTTATTCCTGGTAAGTGGAATATTAGTTACATTGTGACTGGCTCTTGCTAATGCAGGGCAGAGGAGTCCAGCGTGTTTAAGAGTAGTTTGCTCCCGCTGCGAATATGTTTTAAAACAGAAGATGGTGGCATGTATCCCATTGTCTTTAAGAATGGGGACGATTTGCGGCAAGATCAGCTCGTCATACAGATTATTAGCTTAATGGACAAGCTCCTTCGGAAAGAAAATTTGGACCTTAAGTTGACGCCGTATCGTATTTTGGCGACTGGACCAATTGATGGGTCCATGCAGTACGTGCCAAGCATTTCTTTGGCCGCGGCCCTAGTCGAGTATCATAGTATCGCGGCCTTTCTGAAGGAGCATAATCCGGATCCCAAAGCTCCACTAGGAGTGCGGGCAGATGCTATGGATACTTTTATTAAGAGCTGTGCTGGATATTGCGTGATCACGTACCTTCTAGGCGTTGGTGATCGACATCTAGATAATTTACTGATATGTCCTGACGGTCACTTCTTCCATGCAGACTTCGGCTATATTTTGGGACGTGACCCGAAGCCATTCGCACCGTTAATGAAACTTCCTATCCAGATTGTCGAAGGCATGGGAGGCGAATCGTCCGAGAATTATCAGAAGTTTAGGAACTACTGTTTTACAGCGTATACTACGTTAAGGAAGTCAGCAAACTTGATATTGAATTTGTTTGCATTGATGGTGGACGCGAACATCCCGGACGTAAAGATCGAGCCGGATAAAGCTGTGTTCAAAGTCAAAGAGAAGTTCTGCCTTGATATGAGTGAAGAGGAAGCGATTGTGCATTTTCAGACTCTGATCAATGACAGCGTCAGTGCATTTTTCCCAATGGTCATCGATAGATTACATAATTTTGCACAGTATTGGAGGGCGTGATGGGTTTGATATTTGTACGATATGGGCTGACGCTATTGGCCTGACTGGGCTCGGTATTGGTTTGGATAGGGGTACGAATGAGTAGTTTGTATATAAATTTGGTAAATTTGGTTAAATCGGTGACTAGAAGTAGTCGGACAATTCATCAGGATGCCATTTGGATCGCTCGGCACTGAGGGTCTTGTATTCTGTCAGGCACTGGCTTCAAGCGCCATGCTTTCCGAGGCCGGTGCGGGCTGCAGTAACAAGGAACAGCACGTAGCCATGGTAATATTGTAAGTCTCTACAGATTAGTGAAATAGAAACCGGCGGGGCTGAATTGCCTAGCGCGGAAAACTGTACGTGCGGCGCATACTACAAGACGCGAGGACATCAACCTATCGCGGCGGAGGACACCATCCAATTTGCATCATATTCCACACTATTTACGGCCAACCGAATCACTCACAACCAATCCGCTAACAATATTGCCATTTGCATATTTACGGTTCTGGCAATCCTTTGTCACTCAACCCACGAAGTTCGTAATCATGCTAAAGAGCTTTACAATTTCATTTTAATGCGCTTCATTTCGTTCACGCTCTTTTCAATTCTACTTTTCATAACCGGTTACGTGTCTCATAAGTTTCGAGTATTTCCGATTATCACCGAAGTTATAGTATTTCTTTGGCAACAGGGCATACTGGTATGGCGGGGATGTATTGTTAGAATTTGTGTGTGGTCAAATTTTGACGTTGGAAATAGGTGCGATTTGTGAAGGCCTTCAGTGGGCTTACGCTCTTGCTTCTCGCTATTTTCATTCCTGTGTGGAAAGTTGCCATTGGAGAAGCTAAAAGAGTATGTATCACATATATGTAGTTGTGTACATTGCATTAGTGTGAGCTGGTCGCTAACAACCACAACAGGACCTGATTCAAAATCGCAGCGGCATATCAGCGCGAGACCAATTGCGTCGTCGCGGCAGTTTCTGAATTCCACTCAATGGGCTCAATGAATCATGACATAGAGAATATACGAAATAGATCGGGAAGAAGGAGCGGGAATAGCCGTCATGGGAACAATTTGCACATTCATCTGCCATCGACGCCATCGATAACGACTACCGTAGCACGTGGTGGCACCTCCATATCTGGGGCACGGTCGGTTCCTGTGTCTTCAGCAAATTCTCCCACTGAAGAGAATGGATTAAAGTTGGATTATGTATCCTTACCTAAGTCTCAAGGTCGGCGAGCACAATATGAGTTGGAACATAACCGTCGGCACATCTTCTTGAAGAAAAATATCAGTTTGCATTCATATAAGACAGCGAAGGGTCGAACAAGCGTTATCTATAACTACGACAAAATATTTGCATATAGGACGAGAGTTCGGGCCGCTGTCACGCGAAGCGCCGCTCATCCATTAGTTACAAGGGTGTTTTGGCCGACAGACTGCGTTCCACGGTCACTTGACCCATCGGTACTGGTTGGCTTCCGTAATTCCAAATCCGAATATGTTGTGATAGCTATATTTCCTGGTATAGATGTACGTGTACCATCACGGTTTGTTCTCTTTTTCTGTAACTAACACAATTGCCAGATTAGTAGAATGGCTGAGATATTACATGGACGTGATACACTTGAACAGATCTTACACGAATCTGCGAGTCTGCAGGGCGCGTACGATCCTTCTAAGCTGGCTGTGATTGGAACACTCAATTTTGAGACTAAGCACAGCTTGCCGCTGGTGGTAGAGATGAACAGTCGATTGGCGAAGCCACGATTCTATTCACAGGAGACTTCGACTGCTGCCGACAAGGCAAATGGGCACGGCGAGTTGAATGGCGATTGCGGCATTGTATCTCGCGAAATGTCTTTTCAAGTTATCTTTTTCCAGAGGCCGCTACCTCGACGACTCCAGTACTATTCCTTCCTACCAATAACGCTCGAACTTGCTGACCGCAGTAGCTTTAATGCTGATGATGAAGACCGCCAAAAGCTAAAGAGCCGACGAGTACTAGTAGATCAGATGAAAAGGCACGTCATATTTGGTTTTCCACGGGCGGATGAGGAGAACTGTATAAATAACTGGATTAATGAGATTAATCTGTCTCATGAGCTCGGCTCCTTACTAGAGAAGACCGTCTCTCTGGCGGTGGCGCTACCTTCCGAGTCGCCTTCAGTGACGGATCGAATCATACTTGGTACTAAATTATTGTTTTCCAAAGCAATGAATCTTCTGTCGTTTCTATGGTCCCTTCTAGTCATGACGGTCATGTGGATATTAATTGGTGGCTTGATGTTATATAGAGCGGGTTCGGAAGCTGTTTTGATAATAATCGAGTGGCAGCCAAAGTCAAGTGTGCCCGCGTTGAAGGATATATCGGCTACCAGTAAGTAACTGTTCGCGATATTACCGTCTTGCGGGTGCTAAGTATTTTTAGTACAACAGCTTGACCTGCGGTTGCAGCAAGCTTGCTACTGGCCAATACAGTACATCACGCTCAGAAATCAGAAGAGCAATCTGTTCTCGAAAACGACTTGTCATCCTGAGTACATACGATTTTACAACAGCTTATGGCTCGTCGCCAATGATATTATTATTGGCGCAGCAGTTGGTGCATATATCATTGACAATCGTGACTATATCGTCTCGTTTGTTGATTTTTGTATTAACGAGATCTTAACTACCGGGTTGCGGAGGACGATTGAGTGGTTAATGGATTGGCCTGGTGGTCTGAAACTAAATAATGAGCTTGCCGCCTTCTTTGGAGAGCTATTCCTATGGGTCATAGAATTCTGGGGAGGTAATTGATGAGTATATTGTTCACATCTTTGGACGTGCTAGTAACAGTCAGTAGGCTATCTACGCATCTTTAAGCCCTACCTCCCCGACCTCGTCTATTTAATCGGCCTCTCTGGTTTCGTTGGAGCCACATTTCCAATTGCATTGATTGCAGATCTCATCTCATTCCTCACAATCCAAATTTATTCTTGCTACCTCGCATCCGCTCGAATCTGCAACTGGCAACTCACCGTTCTTGTCTCTCTTTTCCATCTTTTCCGCGGTAAAAGGCGCAACGTCCTGCGTAATCGTATCGACTCCTGCGATTATGACCTCGATCAATTGCTCATTGGGACATTATTATTTACATTGCTGACGTTCTTGCTGCCTACCGTTCTGGTGTTTTACTTGACGTTCGCGTGTGCTCGACTTGGTATTATAGTCGTCAACGCTGTGTTGGAGAGCTCACTAGCGCTGTTGAACCATTTTCCATTGTTCGCCATAATGTTGAGATTAAAAGACTCGAAACGACTGCCCGGTGGTATTGAGTTTGATTTGGTAGAGGAGAGCGCTATGGATGGCGATGACTCTGTGGACACTGTCTATATCGAACTCAAACCGATTGCATTGCCAGTTGCAGCCATGTTCCAGCAATATTTCCTCCTCAGTCGGCGTATCCAGCGACATTACCTTTCGTTGCGAGTTATTTCATTGTTACTCACAGGCCAGTTTGTTCCGATTCAACGGAGCCGGTTGTACAGTCTCCAGTACTCGATGTTGCCTGAAGATAGAATTGGAATTAAGGAGTTGTGGCACCGGCTTCATGATTTCAGTGTTATTATACGAGGAGAAGTGAAGGAAAAGCTCGCCGTGATTAAAAGCAAATCATAGTCACTTAATCGCTGTATGATATTCTATAGTTAGAGTATAATTTATTTAGTCTTATCAATGAATGGCTCGTCATTTCGCCAAGATAGTTATGAATCGCTGGCGATGACTTGACAATATGTTAACTCTAGCCACTTCTTCACGGCAAAGCGTTAGCATTTGTCAGTATAGGTTTATAGGTTTTGATCAAGCGTGATTCTAGAAACTACTCTCGTTAATGAGGTGGAGACTACTTAGACATTCGGTATGATCATTGTATTGCCAATGCAGGACACTCAGTACGAAGGCTATGCATGCCTATGCTGACGACTTTATGGAACATTGCCTGAACAGTCCGTGGCATCGTAGGCATCGTAAATTGTCATTATAAGTAATTAAGCATCATCATGTTATATCGAATAAATGCACATATGAGCAATGGGGCACAGATAATTGGCTGTAGGGCTGAAATTTAGCATCTACCTTCCAGAATGAGAACGCGTGTTCGTCAAACGCGTCGCGATAAAAATTTAGGTTTGGAGGAGCGAGTAGTAAGTAACGCCAAAAAATTCAGTCCGAGAATCAGCTGCAGGCGCCGAACACCATCACAACTTCATTCGGTAATTTGCAATTATCGAGACATTTACGTTACGTGGCTTTGAAACACAAGGCATTACGTATGATCGTCTGAAGTCACTTTACCTGGACGCAGACGACAGCAGCTCGCGTCCAATTCATGCGGTAGATGAAGCCCAAGCGGGTGGTACATCTTCGACCGTCTCCGGTAATCTTCTCGTCCAGACAGCAGTGGGAGACTAGGAGACATACTGATGCAAGGACTATTATTCTCCATTATCCGGCAGCTGAATTACGCCAACGGAAGCGGGCCGGAAAGAGGGATTCTGCTGGACCCTGGATTGGAGACAGATTTTTATCTTCGGTCTTTCGACGGTATTTCAGTTCCTCGAAAACGTTGCTTCACCAGCAGAATGCGGGAAATGGAATGGACGGGTCGAATATGGCGATTACGAGGACTAAGAACAAGGTTGTAATTGAGCAGCAAGCAAATACGGTGACCGCACTAGAGAGGGCAGTTGAAGCAGCTGCTCGACGTGCCGGGACGTCAAAGTGGAAGCTAAAGGCGTTGGTGGCCGAATACATGACTCCTAGCTCTGCTATAGGAATGACAGTGATACAAGATCCGAACGAACCATCGGAACAGCTGGACAGTATATGGGCAAGTAATCCCGAATGGGAGCAAGACGAGGTGGGGCCGCCCGAGTCTGCAAATGCTCAGGTAGCTAGAACGGATAATCGGAGCCCTTTGCGTCGGGTCACAGACTACTTATATAAGTTTGAGCTGTTCTTAGCGAAGAATATGCCGAGTTTTGATTATGTAGGTCAGTTGGGATCCCGATCGCGCAAGCTGAAGCCTAGCAGCGGATACTACGAAGTTATATATCACTCTGAAGATCTATCGGCGATATCAGATTTTCTCTACCAGCAGATTATAAGAGTAGACGAGTCCAATGTAGGGACTGTGCGGGAACATGGAGCAATACAGGACTTGCTACGAGATGCAATAGATCATACGCAAGGAGGAGAGGGGAATACATTTGTTGGTGCGTATCAACTCTTTTAGTCAAATGAGCTATAATAATCCTTCTTAGAAAAAGTGATGTCGGTTCTCGAATTCTACGCCGGTGATGCGCGTCTGCCGGAAGGCTACGAAAAACGACTGACCGCGGTTCAGCTCCGTCTTCAACTAATTGAGCCCACAATTTCTCGCGAAGATCTCGTCGAAGCTGTACGTGTTCTATTTAGGCAAGAACAGCCGGATATCCGCCTGACAGAGCTTGCCGTCGGACATATGTGCAGTCACGGCATGTTCAACGAAATCATTTCACTGACACTCCGGCTTTTTGACTTTACAGCAGCGCAGGAAGTCATTCGGTCGGCATTATTGAACCGCGTTGCGAATCCGAATCTTGCGTTCGCCAATATTTTTCGTGCATGTATTGCGTCGGGCAAAGCCAATTTCGCGAAACATTTACTCGCAGAGATCTCCTCAGAGGTCGATCGTGCTGGAAGAAATTTCCTAGCAGACAAGTATGGACCTCAAGATATTCAAAATCTGGAAGCGGAGCTCATGGCGCGCGCACAGCTTGAGTTAGCACTGATAAAGCTGGAGGATAAGGAGATGCTGCAAAAGTTGATTGCCGATCAGGACACGCGTTCGTTTATTTTGAACAATGAGTCAACGTTTCTCATAACATTACTACAGCTCCTACGTATTGGATTATATTCTGATGTGATATCATTGATCGGGGAATCTCAATTCCCGGATATCGCATTCGCAGTGCAAGAAATCTCGAAGAGGCTGCCTTTGTTTCTTCTCCACAATATGGTCGACGACGTATTTGTCGAGGACTTCACACTCATCGCTGCGATTAAGTTACATGATGCGAACACATCGTGTGGGTGTCTTGCGCCAATCGCACAAATGGCTAATGCGAAGTCAATTGTCCGTCTGTGGAGTGCAATTGTGTACTGTGATCCAGTTGCCATATCGTCGTCTAGTCCGATAGTTTACGAAGGCCTTCCGAAGAATCGGGAATTGCTGACGTCCGATCTGGTGAAAGCATTTGGTACGCAGGCCATGCAATTGGGCAAGTGGGACGTATGCGTGCGAATTGTGCGAACTAAAACTACCGGCCGCGTTAGGAGTCAGATTGATCCGGCGTTCATTGCATCGATGGTTGAGAAGATGCTTGTTGAAGCAGATAATGACACTTTCTCAAAGCTCAGTGAAGAAGTTGCGATTCAATATGCCGGTGAGGTTCTCGCTTCCCAAGTCAGCGATACGGCTAGAAGAGCCATATTATTGATTACGGAGCGATTACTGACCGGCCAAGTTGTGGTCACGAAGGAAACGATAGGACAGTTCATGACATTATTGATGGGCACATTGCAGCGAGCTGGATACTACGTGGGTAATCCGTATGCGGCCAATATTCTTGCACTTTTGAAACAGACCAATACCAGAGTTCAAGAAGACATCATCGAACGGTATGGAAGATTGATGATTCCAACACATCTTCGCCAGCTCGTGTTCGAACACATTGATCGTAATCGAGCGACAGGAGACTACAGTGAGAATGTTATATACGCGTTCATTGATCAAGCAATTCATCATAAGACAAGTACACGCTCCAAAGTTAACAGCATCGTGATTGCGACACTAAAGTGTATGCTCCGCTCTGAACGTCCAACTGCGCCGTCGCGTAGAAATAACATTTACGCAACTGCGCCGTACACCGTCGAAAATTCCGACCCGGAAGCTCTGTCCAAGCGCGCGAGTCATGCTATCAAGCTAGTCAGTCGCCTACATAGAGAATGGCGCGTGGGTAGAGAGATCACCTATTGGCTACTGCAATGCCTTATTCTTCATCGTCAATTCGAGCCAGCGATCAAGGCATTCAGGAGCACTAGAAAGTCTATGTATCCCCAACAGCTACTCGAGATCTTCCAAACAACAGCAATTGCGGCAAAAAGACCAGATATAGCGGTGCAAGCTCGGTACGAGGAGCTCGTCAGATACGACCATCAGCGCCGGCGTTTTGTAGAATGCCTGCTTCGGATGACCTACAGTCTATTAGAAGAGGACGGTCTCAGAGGACTACAAGGTGACTGGGGAGTGAGATACTGGAGTGCGGTACTATTCAGGACAATCGGCAAGAAAGACAGCACTGCCTCTTTTGCGTCAAGTTTGATCCGCGGCGTGTTTAATGATGCGTCGCGGCAATTGACTTCGAATTTGAATGATAGAGACACGCGATTGAGCAAAGCATCACGACAGATTGTGGACGATGAGAGGTTTACGCATGCATTAGACTGGACAATTCTTAGTTCCGCTAATGATTGGAATTTTCCTTTTGCAGTCTGGCGTACACGATTGGATGATTTGTATAATAGAGCATCGCCCCGCGCAACAGAGGAGGATTTGGAAGAACTAACGGCGCGACATGAAATTTTACGTGAAAGATTACGGCATTATGAAGAGCTATCCCTGTGGTGGAGTAACGAATTTAGGTTGATTTTGAAGGGTCCGAGAAGATGGGCCAGAGCGCATATTGAGAAGGCATTGGAACGGAGCAAGCGGAGGTCTTGAAAGTATTGTAAATATTGTAAATATAGACATTTCGAGTGTGTATATAGTTGTACATATAGCTTGCATATTTTCTTGTACTACTAAGTTTGTGGTCATTACATCGCTACTTCGTAATCGATGTCGTCAAATAATACTCTAATTTGGCCACCGCTTTAAGCTTAAGGACAGTGTATGAAGCCCGTTTAGTACTAGCGCACACACCTGCATAATATAGCTTCTCGTAATTCGCTTCCAAGGTTTAGACATCCCGGAGGTCTGTAACCCTGAATACTCATTTGGATCGGTCCCGATCACTCACTCATATTGAATTATCGGCTGTCACAATGGCAGTTCCTCTAACAGTCGAATTCTCGTATGTAATTGCCTACGAAATCACCTTGAAAGTATCGAGCTAACCAACTAAGTGGCGGCTTGGAGACTTTATTCAACAACACTCGTTCAATAAAACTCTCACTGGCTCGGTCAGACGGGTCCGACAGTCCACCTACGGTTGCTGATCTCGTGGTTCACTTATGTGCGAAAGTCATGACTGATAAACGAAGTGAATTATTTGTTATAGATGGTTTTCATGTGTGCGTACTCGGATTGTCATGATGATGCTCCAATTGAAGTTATAGATAATGGATGGCTAATCGTGTTCTAGACGTCCGGGTATACTTGTTCTGATTAACGACGCGGATTGGGAGTTGGAGGGAGAAGAGGACTATGTGATTCAGCCTGGAGATCAGATTCTCTTTGCATCAACATTGCATGGCGGATAGCCAGAGAGTTTCTGGTATGTTTTAGAATTTTGTATAATAGCGGCATAGGTTTGGCATGTATATTAGCGCTCAGAATGGGCTGGCTTTCATTATGCAATACGACAAATTTCGGCGTTCTGGCACTGGCCCCATGCTTTGTATGTGCTCTAAATTAATATGACAATAATGGGATTAAGCCCAATAATGCGAAGCGACTAACAATAATATAACGCCCAAACCGTCTATAACAAAAGTAATCACCCAGAAATGAATAATGCCAAACAAATACCACCACATGTTTTCAATCAAGTTCACTGCTTGCACTATAGAAATACTTGTCCATCGTCACTGCTGACACTTGCTGTTCCCGCATGCCCACTTACACTTCGTCGGCTGGCCGTCCCGCCGTTGGTGAATTCAACTAACTGCGGTTCATGTTGCGCAGCTTCAGCGTTTGATGTCCGACGCCATTGCCGCTCCGCTCCAGGAACCATTTCGAAGTGCTGCGAGGACTGCTCGCTCGCCGAGGAACTATACTCTTCGTCGATCTCTTCACTCTCGGCCTCCTGGAGTACTGTTGGCGGACCGACTAGGCCGACTAAATCGTCACCAATATCCTCTTCCCGAACGGCCCGCAGCCGGGACGGGCTATCCCCAGATGATGTCGAATACGGCCCGATAGTGGAACTGCTGCCGCTGCCGGACCCACCGCTTCTGGAGCCGCTGGTGTTCCGGCTATGACGGCGACTGGCCAGACCCGCGATATCGCCTTGACTAGACTCGACCAACCTCACGCTGAAGATCTCGGTTGTGGCAACTGTGGCAAGACTCGCGAGTGAGTCACGGATTGATGAATGCGATGAAAACATACGCGAACGCCGGGGACGACTTGGGTTGTTGGGGTCGTATGGGATGACGAAGCCACCGTCGACCTCGTGCGGCTGTTTCTCGAGGTCGGAGTAGGAATGTCTGTGTGAGGAGAAGACGGACATGCCAGAAAGACGTCGTGGAGGAGACCACGTTCTACCGGGGCGTGACGGTGGCGGCAGGGGCCAATCGTCCTCGATTGGAATCGGCTTGGATATATTGTGGCTTGCAGTAGGCGAGACCTGTGTCGCTGAAGAAGCTCGAGAACGACGTCGACCAGAAATTCCACCTAGACAGCAGCAGTACCAGACAACGAATCCAGCGCAGGCTACTGCAATGGGAATTAAGACTCCGCATACGATTGCTACAGTCCTGTTGCTTGTCTTGGAATTTGACACAGCACTCGTTGAAGCCGCAGTCGCAGTCGGGCTAAGTGTAGCAGTCGTGGATCCGGACGCTGATGACATTGCAGTGGCAGATGTCGTCGACTTAGACGCGGTTGCCGACGTGGTTGCCGACACGGTCGCTGATGATGCAGATGCGGAGGTCGAAGTGGTTACGGTGCCTTTACCTGTAATGTAGAACTGCGCAGTCTGCTTCGATCCGCTCTTAGTCTCCACACTAACAATGACTTCGACGTTGTCCAAATTATTCGGGACCTCGCCGGAGAACTCGTGTGTACTTTCGTCAAACGACAACCACGAAGACGTACTAGATGGAACATACGTAACCGCCACACTGCCGATATCTGAATCCGACACCAATGGAAGTGTGTAGTTAAAGTTCTGGCCCCGCTCAGCAGTTACATTCTTGAGACCCGAAGTTCCAAACACGGATGAAGTAGTGTTAGGCGACATGACGATAACATCAATCGAGACTTCAACCTCGTCGCCGTACACGTCAATAATCGTAACCGAAACTTGCGTGTCCTCGCCGACGTCCTTGTCATCGTCAGGAGTACCGGAGAGCGTAAGGGTGTCGTTGTCGAAAACCATCCAGTCCAGAGTGCCGTTGACACTGACACTGGAAATATTGCTGCTTGAGATATCCTTGCCGTCCAATGTGACGTCCAATGTCTGCTCAAACGGCTTGCCTTCGGTGGCATTAACGACGACGGGCGAAGCCTGCAGCGAGTGATGTCCGACTACGATATTAAATGAGGACTCGGCTGCAGAGTAGCCCGGAATATCGGTCGCAACGAGCACGAAGCCAAACTCGAGCGGTGGGGCGATAGAAGAAGACAAGGCAGGAGCGGTACCGACAAACTTCATGGCACCACTGTCAAAATATATCCAGCTAGGCAGCGGAGTTCTTCCGGAAAACAGGCCATAGACAGCCGAGACATTGCCTTTAAAGGTGTCGCCTGCGAACTGGAAGGTGAAGCTGTCGCCAGCAGTCAGTGAGATACCAGAGCCCGAGTAAGATGTGTAGTTTTCCTGCAGCTGTTCGTAGCATGGTATCGCAACAGACGGAGCGGTCGCGCTACTGACAGCAATAGAAACAGTAGCTGAAGCATTTGTGTTGTCGCTCGAGTCGGTCGCTGTCAGAGTGAAGGAAGAAAAGCCAACGTCGGTCGACGCAGTCGGTGTTCCACTGAATGCGAGCGTCGAGTCGTCGAACGACAGCCACTTAGGTAGATTGCTTGCCGAATAGGTCAAGTCTCCACCATCAGTCGACTTGAAGGTGTAGGCTGAGAATGTAAACGAGTAGGCCTCGTCCAATCGCGCCACTGGCGGGTACTGTTCTGAGATCGGGAAATTGAGAGACGGCTCTGCGAGGATTGTTCGTCCCGCGCCGAGGACGAGTAGCAGGAGAGGAATGCACTTCATAGCTGTTCTCCGAAGTGCGAGTTGGCGGGAAAATGAAGCGAAAAGGAGGAAAGACGAAAAAAGACGAGGGACCCGGCGGAAAAATAACGAGAGAGCCCCTGTCCCTGCGGTGAGCAGGCCCACGCGCCACGCATCCGAACAGAGGCTTTCGATATGATTGTTGAGGACATCTGGCGATACTAATGCAGGGCGTCGCAGCCTTGTCGTAAGGGGTGAAACTTACACAAGGTGAGGGACGCGTCCCTACGCGTCTAACTAGTGTCGGAGCATTCAGAAAGAATGTACACTATGCCTGTTTAGGCATGTCAGCTGCCTCTTCGAGTAAGGTAATGGCCATTTGGCGAGTCCAGGGGTTGCCGAACCTTGGAGCTTAAACGCGTCTCCATTAACTAACTATTCTTAGTGTCATTCCCCAAACCCTGATGAACCTATTATGGATTCGGAATCCACACAATACGATATAAAGACGAACTATATTACTAGGCCGCTGCCATACTTAATCTACATTACAACCATTACGCATAATACATTACAACCATTACTCACAACACATCGTTACAAAATGCCATTACGAACGCAACCCACTCAACTTATCCTCTAAACGCCTTGACAGGAGTCGCAATCGACTCCCGAGTCGGCTTCTTAAAGCTGCGCTTATTGACCATGCCAACATCGTCCGGTAACGCGACAATAACGTTCTTGTCGCTTCCAAACTTGAAATTATCCGCAGTTACCTAATTTGCTGTCAGTAGGTGGGCATTCCTTGAACGTTAAATTGCAACAACTCACCCGATCCGAGTACCGCTTGATAATATACGATGTCTTGTCGCCCCTAAGGATCTGTTTCAAGTTCCAGGTCATCACGTACGGTCCTGAACTAGATACAATCGTAGTCTCCTTCGAATTAACACCAGTATTAAAGTGACCCTGAGTAAATGACAACGGCTGCTTCGTTTCGGCCTGCATCTGTGCGACGTGTTCGGGACTTAATACTACAGTTAGCATATGACAAAAGAGCTTAATTTTTCACTACGACATACCTCAACTGCAAACATTTCGGCCGAGGTTTGCTATCCTTAGCAAAGCTGCGTTGGAAGCCGAGCTGACCAGCGTACTTGCCATCCTTGATGGATGCATCAATCAACAACAAATATGTCTTGCACGTAGCTAAAATCCAGTGTCCATCAGCCGACACATCAAGGCCAATAATAGCTTCTCCGAGCGCTGGAATTTGGGTCTTCGCCCGAATTCCAAGTCGATCATATAAGCGAATGTCGCCTTTAGCAGAGGCAACCGCAAGATGCCCCATATCGGTAGTAGCAACGGCTGAGAACGCAGATTTCGTTGCGTACGACTGATGCTCCGAGTCGACAAGCTTATCACCGGCCAACCGAGGATCGACGCGGAACAAGCTGTTGTCAGAAATACCAACAAAAGTCGGCTCCGACGTCATCTGTGAAAACTTCTTGGATGGAGTGAATGACGTGATAGGAACATCTTCGTGAATCTTCCATTCATCAACAACTTTGCCGTACTCCAAGTCCATACTGTACAAACTGTTCTTGTTGTTTGGATTCTGCAAAATCATTGACGAGTCCTCGGCGTGAAGCATAACCTTAGCCGGCGAAAAGCTTTTACCGTCCGGTGTCCGCAGGTTGTCGATAGTGGTTGAGAAGGCAAGAGTATTTTCTGGCGTATGCTTAAACACGCCAAGCTTATTGCCACGTACGACGAATGACCGGTCATGTTTGTATCCAACCGCCAGCTGACTGTTTTTGCCCTCGCCCTGAAACTCGCGATTGCCAAGCTGATTATCATAATCTTCATCTTCGTCGTACGTCTCTGTCTCGGGACGCACCTCCTTATCCGCGTCCTCAAACTCTTCTTCTTCTTCTTCTTCTTCTTCCTCCTCCTCTTCCTCCACTTCAGGAGGTGCATCTTCCATCGTCATATCGTTGAACGCCTGCAGAACATAGTCCCGTTCGTCGTAGTTTGCCTTGACCCAACTCTGTTGGTTGAGTGATTCCCACAGTGCCCGCATCAAAATCTCCTGAAAGTGCTCCAGGGTATCCGCATCTTTGAAGCGCAACAGCCACGACGACGCCGAGCCGTCGTCTGAGTAGTAGTTGAATATGAACGACAGATGTTCATAATTGAATACTGGGTTGATATCCGGTGTGATCAGAAAGGCGAGCACTGGTTTCTTCGCAGATGCCACGTCGAGCCAGTAAGCCCAATTGCCGAGATCTTTAACGCTAGCTGTGACCGCGTTGTCCTGCAACAAGAAGACACCTGTTGACGCGTCGAAGATGTGAAGCTCGGCTTCATCTAATCCGAGCACACTCTTGACTTTGTATTTTTCATCCATAGCCGTTGACACTGCTCCTGGCGTAGCCGGAGCCACTGCAGTCGCTTGTACGCTACTTCGGCGTCGGCCAGGAGTTGTGGGAGCGGATCGTGCTGGCGATGCGGCTACTTTGGGTGATGGAGGAGACTGCGTATGGCCACTGCGAGACGTTAGTAAATGAGGCATACGCCGTAGTCCACATCCAGTGCAACTTACACATGAATAAATTCAGTGAGGTCTTCATCGGTAGCCAACTTCGACGGTTTGTTGTATTTCCGCTCGTACTGACACTGCAACACGACACGAAAGAAGTCTTTGATCACAGACGAATCCGTTGCGTCGTCACAAACAAATTCGTAGAGATCGCCGGGATCCTGCAGTTTTAAATTAATACTTTCGCTTGCGACTTGTAACGGTATCGAATACGTACTCCCAACAGATCTTTCCAGGCAAAGATAGCCTGGCCTTCATCGCTTCGTGACTCCCGGAACTGCAGAGCCTCGTCGATCAAAAACGTGTACTCGTCAAAAGACTCTTCATATTCTTCGTCTTCTAGCTGTTCTTCGCCTTCCTCATAGGCGCGTTGCACAACGATCTGGTAGTGGAACTCAGTCGTCGTCCGTCTGACACTTGCAACCGCGTCCTTGAAACTACATAATCCATTAGCTTCCTGCCTTGCGATTCGAACCAATAGCTACGTACATGCATTCAGAGTATCCCTTTACTGAGTTCTGCGATCGCGAGAGGTACAATCGGCCGCTTGGTATACTCACCAGCTCCTGCTTCGGCGAGCTTCCTAGAACACGCTTCAAAAAATTCATTTTGTGCTTTCACAAGATTTCCTTGCTGCCTAACAAGCTAAACCAGATAACAAGACGTCTAAATTAGATACTGCGCGCAAGCTGGGCAACTAGTATGCCTGGTGGCGAATATTTGAGGCGGGGTGGGTTCGCAAATGCATTCGCAAATATATTGTGTTTGATCTTCGCACTCCACAATGCACAAGGTTTGTTTACTGGTTGTCACGTGATAGATAAGTACGTCATCCCTGTGAATGGTACTAATCCCGCCAAGTAATGTCAGCAGCAGGTCCTGGGAATACCACTGTTGTGAAGAAATACTGACAGTTACTCGCATAGACAGCTTATAATCGGCTGAAATCGTTGCTTAACTTCTGAGTCAGTTTGTCACGGCATCACATAGCTGCGGTTCTAAATAAAAGCCACCACCTAATGGGGACTGCAAGTTATTGCTTAAAACTGAGTTCAATACGTGTGAAATTGACTAATACGGACTAGTACGTATAGTCCCGACATATTTTATATGAGTTTGGCGACTGATGAAGATGCACTTTTATAGCGACAACAAAACGGGGGTTGCGACAAATTTATTATGCAATTTAATGAGTGATTCGTAAGTCAGTCGAAATGTCCACCGGAGCCGCGACGTCTCTGCAAGAGCTGTCGCTCTATGCCGCGATTGCGCCGGCAAGACTGGCGAAGCTCCTGTCGACCCTGTCGGCCATAACCGGCATGCGGCCGGTGCCGGTCCTTGAGCATCACATTGTATTCTCTCCAACGTCGCCAGCGCCGTCAGGCGCGCTGCATCCGGCGGTCGGACCTGCCGCGACTCAACTTGAAGCATCACGCATTGACGTTCATCGTGACCTGACTGCCGCCGACGACCAGTCGGATGCACGACCGACAAAGTCGTCGTCATGGACACTAACTATTCCCACTATCCCGGAGTCCAGCAAGCGGAATGTTCAGGTCCAGTACATCAACAAGACCGTGTTCGGATCAGATGACCAAATCGAGACAGACGACACCAGCGTACTTTTCCGGTTTCTCAGGGCCCTCAACTACGTCTACGCTTACGACTACTTGGAACGCGGCTACCTGTTCGTCCACAGCGGCGTCGTGGTGATTAAAGTCACGCAGCTATCACCACAGTCTCCGCCGCAGCTGCACGAAATTCCGGTCGGTGACGGAGACGACACGGTCGCCGACAATGTGGCTCAACACCGGGACCCGGCAACGGCGAAGTTTCTGGGCGTGTGGGTGGTGCATGCTCGGGTCGACATAGTAACCGGATCGGACAGTGTTGGCGATGATTTGGAAAAAGTCGGGATTGCGACTGAAAGGCTGGAAGGGCTCAAGGCTGAAATTGCCGGAGTCGTCGAACTGGGCATTCCAGATCGGGGGATCTTGGATCCACGGGTGCAAATTAGGAAAGAGGTCTTGCATACGGTTTAGGTGTAGTATAGGGTACATGTGTGTATATTAGAGCAGTCGTTCAACCCAATACATGGTGCATGCAACGGATAAACTAGATATATATTTACAGCAAAGAAATAGCCATGCCTTGTGCATTCTGAAGATACCTGCTATCAAGAATAAACCCAAAAAAAAAACCCATGTATGAAGAACCTTCGAACACCGTGTATCATAACCAAAAACCCGCACCAACTTTTTGCCCTTCTATTTCCTGTATTTCCCATGACTCATGCTTTCACTCGGTTCTAAGCGAAGCCTCGGCTTGGGCAATCGCTTGTTCCCATTTCCGTCTGGCCGCCAGTCTATTCTTTCTAATTGCGGCTAAATCTTCCTCTGAAGTCCATCCCGACTCGCCCAACCGGATCTCGGTCGCCTCAAATGCCTGGTCTTCAGCCCGCATTTTGTCGTAAAGGGTCGCAATCTGGGACCGCAGAATTGCCTCCTCGTCCAGTAGCTCAGGCTCTGATTCGACCGCCCCATGCAGCTGTGCACCCGACGTGGACGAGGTCCCGGACGACATTGACGCTGTAGGCGCATGCGTGCTCGTGTTTTCGCCTGGCTTCTCGAACAACTCATCTCCTACCACTGCATCATGCGACTCTTGCAGCGTCAGCTGATGATATAACCGCTGTTGTAATTGCTGCACCGGAATTGGCGTTGATGGCACCGACGCCGCAGATGAGAATGACGTCATAGAGAGTCCGGCAATTGGAGACGATACATAGGTCCTCGAAGCGCCAGCCGAGCCAGATGCAGACGTGACCGTAGGCACCGATCCTTCAAACGCATGCAAGGACCGGGGGCGAGGCGACGGAACTGCCGACGACTGTGGGGATATAGGCGTAGGCGACAATGGCGTCGGAATTTCGGATAATTCTGGCGGCGGACGAGTTGCCAGGGGCGACGGTGGTATCGGCGGCGAGCTCGAAATTACCGCTGACATTGCCGCAGATGCCGCCAACACGCTGGAGCTAATCGTCTGCTGACCAGTCGAAATCGGCACTGGTGAATGTGGCATCGACGAGGAGCCGACAGTAGCGCCTGCACTGGAAGTGATTGGCGTACGGGCCCCCGTAGTGGGGGTAGCCACCCCTGACCGTACCGGTGTCGGCGAGACAACGACTGGATACGATGTATCACGCAGAGTGGTTTCGGATAACATACTTGCGGTCCCTGGTAACTGCGGACTCGACATTGGCGCCGGAGACGTAGGCCCCGCCGATGGAAACAAAAGCGAATGTCGAGACGAATTTTTCGTTGCCGAGCCGCTAGGGACGAATTCGCCAGTCTCAAGATTCGTGTTCGAAGCGATGTCAAGATCAAAGTACCCATCACCACTTTGCTGTTGAGGAGTCAGGGGAGATGCGGCCGCCGTGGCTGCCATCGAAAGTGAGTGTGGCACCTGCTGCGAAGTTGCAAATGAAGGCGAAGAAAGACCCGCGATTGGTGCAGTTGTCGCGATTGGAGCTGACATTCGTCTCTTGAGTCCCTGCCTGAGTTTCGAGGGGACCATCTTTTTGAATATCGCTTTCCCGAAGTTGGCAGCCGGAGATGACCCGGATGAATTACTTGCACTTGTCACACCAGCAGACGAGCCCGATTGTGCGAGACCGGCGTCAGGCTGACGGCCTGCGAGGTCCGAGAACGCATCCGGATCGAGAAATATTTCCACGTTGGCGTTTCGCACGGATGGCTGGCGCCTTAGCAGGGATGCAGCTGCCTCCACAGACGCCTCCTGGTCGCTATCATTGATAATGTTTCCAATGATATCCAAGTCCTCCGCGTTGGTGCTCGCCGAGCCAGAACCTTGACTCTGGGACATTTGCAACAGCTCTGGATCACACGCATCCGACGCGCGGGGATGATACTCTTCTGGCGGCGTAATGAGTTGACTTTGATGATGTGAATAAAGGAGAGCTAGGTGATCCTGTTGCTGATGTTGGTAGGCTTGGCTTTGGAGAGTGTGCTGCTGCTGCTGTTGTTGTTGTTGTTGTTGTTGTTGTTGTTGTTGTTCTTGTTGTTGTTGTTGCACTTGTAAGAAGCCGATACCAGATGAGACGGACCGACTTACAGGCCGGGCCCCTCTCGTAACCAGAGGCACTGCCTGAACAGCCGGACCTGTTGCTGACAACGGCGATGGAGACGGCGTTGGAGATGGCGGCGGAATCCCGGTTGCCGGCGGCGAGGCTAGTAAGGGACCATCGCGTAATGAAGTCGCTGATGACAGCGCTAGATTAGCTGGGCGATGTTTGCGCTGTGCGGATGCGTGCATTACGGACTCATGCGAGGCGGCTGGCGTAAAGTTGTCGTATCGGGAGCTGAATTAAGGTGGGTAATGACTGCGCGTGAAGGCCGCGGGCGTAAATAGCAGGTAAGCAATTCGGCGGTCACGGCCGCAGAGGAAGCTTGCGTCGCTCTGGACCAGCTAGTACGTCGACAGTGTATGCGGACCTGCAAAAAGTTGGTCAGGCGATATGGCGGCACGTTAATGGGGGATGGAGGGGGAGAATTGATGATGAGGTTGGCGAAATCGAATTTCTGCAGTGTTGAAAATTGTGGGCCCGTCTCTGGCCCTGTATTCAGGCACTAAATCGGTCACAGGATTGGCACAATCAGGGTTAGCGCCCAGGAACTCGCTCCCAGCAGGCGGACAGCGGGCTTGCACCCGTTTCGTGTCCGGCTTTGAAGTAAAAGCAATTCTCGGGAGAGCCAGAAATCACACTACATAGAATATTCGATCACAATCGAATTCATGTGGGTGTTTATGAATCTAACGACTTCATCTGTCAGGTTCGAAACTGATCTAAGTTTGACTGTGGTGGCTAGTCACCTAACCCAGTCTGGTCGGAGTGGAGCCGGGCTTAGTTTAGGCCATCAGCATTTGCAGGCCAGTATAAAATTTAAAAAATTGCCCGTATTAAAATACAGTCTTGCTACTTGGCAATAAAGATCCGCGATATTGGGGTTCGTTGCTGGCAGACAGTAAAATCCAGCTGTCAAATATCTCTATCTACCCCCAACGCAGCCGACGCTTATTTTATTTTTGCTGTGAGATCGCTCGCCGAGCCCCTGGAAAAGTGGAATCCGCACTTTGAGTCGCGTCGGCTAGTGGCAGTTTGCTCCGTCAAGCCTCCGTCGGCCGCCCGGGAGTGTGGATTGCAAAGCTTTATCCAACTCACACAATGCCGCGGATCATTGCTGTCTGTAGCCAGAATTACTGTCAGGAGCCCTGAGCGCACTCGCTCCACCTCGCTTCAGTAACCCAAAGTCTTCATATTCCATCGATGCGAGGCTTCGTGCAGAGCTCCTGGACTGTCGGATTTTCGTCTCCGCAGGCTCCGATGCCCTTCTAAGAGTTAATATTCTCCTCAAGGTCAGAAGTTCAATATATCATTTCCCCTAAGTATTCAGGTTTAGCAGTTTGCTCATCATGAATGGCGACATTGAAATTGGTGCTGTTGAGTGGAGGGGTCACACTGACACTCAGCCTGCAGCCGCTGCTCCCGTTCATGCACTCCATGAAGGCTTGTATCATAAGCAGTTGACCATGAACGCCAAATTGGGCGCGGAAGTGGAACAGCGCCTGCACCCCCTACGAGCTATAAGAGTCTATCGGAAGGCGATATTCTGGTGTGATATGGGTTCCATGTGCGTCGTCATGGAAGGCTACGACACTATTTTGATCGCCAATTTCTATGCCTTACAACCAAATTTACGGTGATTCCTCGGCTTTTTCCAAGCTGTATATTCCTGTGAGAACCGATCTTCCGACGTGCGCAAGTAAGATCTGCCAAGTATAGCTTACCGCACCAGCCAACGACACGGTCAAACTATCCTGCGCTGCCTTCGCGGCAGAATAGACCGTTACACCCACGAGGCCTAGCTTGGCAGCGATCGAGCTAACATTGATAATGCGTCCCCCTTTGGGCATCTTTCCCGTATCGACAACGGCTTGCGTCAGGTAAATTGTACCAAAAACGTTCAACCCGAACTCGTGCTGGAGTTGCTCCGGGTCAGAAAATGATTGCTAATATTATAAACTCTGAATCTGGATTATAACTGTCGTGTGCTTATAAATGTCCTGTTCGTCGGTTCCTTGAAATTCTCCGTGTTCATCTTCACGGAAATCCATGTACGGTGTTTTTCGCTCCGGCAATCACGTAAGCCGAAACAGGGGTCCATATGTAATGTCGTGGTTATGTGGATTTTTTTTTTACGAAAACAGAAACCTGGGTAAAATAACGAGTGGCGCACGCTGTATGCCTTTCGGGGATGCTTTGCACCGTACTCTGTAGTGCAAGTTATTATTGCGACGAGACTGACCATGCTCTTGCCATCCCATTTCCCGCTTCGGGGTAACATCACCTGTTTTATCAAACCCCCGCCCCACCGACGCGACGCCCAGCATGATGCGTCTATCCTGCATCAAAGACCGCCATGACGTGCCATAGCCTAATGGAGGTGAACATACCAGTTGTATACCACTGTACTCGGCCATATATAGCGGGAATTGCGCCTGACTTCTGCCCCTTTGAGGCATGACCAAGCACAGCATCGCTAGCACAACATACTCTCGAGAAACTTATCCTGAGTCGACCCAGCATCAAATAATGGCCGCTAAATCTCCTGTCGTCCTCATCCTCGGCGCCGGCCCCAATATTGGCCAGGCCGTCGCCCGCACCTTTGCCTCCAAGGGCTACAAGGTCGGCCTCGCTGCCCGCTCCCTAAAGGAGGCCGACAGCACTGACAAGCAACTGAACATCCCGAGCGACTTCTCCAAGACCGAAGATGTGGTCAATGCCTTTGCCAAGGTAAAGGAGGTATTCGGCATCCCCAGTGTCGTCGTCTACAATGGTATGTCCTCGTCCCCCCCGGTGTCGTCGCCGATTGACTGACGCGTCGCAGTCAGCGCTGGTAGCTTCACCCCCGCAGACGACCCCTTCGCTCTCTCCTTGGCCGATTTGAGTCGCGACACGACCATCAACATCTACAGTGCCTTTGTTGCCGCGCAACAGGCCGTCTCAGGCTTTGCACAGCTTCCGGCGTCGGCCGCGCGCACCTTCATCTACACCGGCAATGTCCTGAACGTCTCCATCCTCCCGAGATTTCTCTCCGCGGGGGTCGGCAAGTCGGGCGCCGCTCACATGATCTGGGCCGCCGCGGACGCGTACAAAGACCGTGGATACAAGTGAGCAACCCAATCCGCTTCGGGAATTCGCGCGTGTGAGACTAACGACGTGAAGATTCTACTATGCCGACGAACGGAAGCCGGACGGGTCGCCCAAATACCGCATCGACGGTGACGCACATGCGAATCTCTACTGGGAGCTGGCCCACGGTGAGACACAGGGCCCATGGATGCAGACATTCGTCACGGGTGTTGGATACAAGAAGTTCGATACCATATATGCGTCTCTCGCGTGAGGCATTACTGAGGTCGATAGTTCATGTGACAGGTTCGGGCAGGCCGACGTCGCCGACACGGCCGCTTTGCCTAGACTCTAGAAGATCAAGACCAGCTTGTGGGTGGACTATATGGCCGTAAGAATGTCGAGGCTTATTTTTCATATAGTCACATATCTTCTATAATAGAGCCTTTATTATCCAGAGTAATTGTGAGATTGTGATTACTCACGATCCAAAACTCTATGGATCTTTCAGGTGGTTCGCAATGTTGTTAACGAGAGAAGTCTACGGGCATGGCATTATTCCATCTTAGACTCTCCGAATCCCCAACAGATCCGCAGAAATACCAGGAGCTAATTAATAAGTCGTTATAAAGGTCCGGTATGAAGCATAGTAGAATCTACGAAGCAACATTCTCACGGAATGGATCTCCTATTATCCATCATATTCCAAGTCCGAGAACTTCCTATATTAGACAAAACTCGGCATAATCCGGTAAGAAGTTATTACAGCGTCCAACCTATTCACGTAGTCTAGCTCATAATCAACAGCGAGGTCGTCCTGGACCCATATCTGCTGGAGAATGTTTTGTAGTCCATGCAAGCTGCTCAAACTCGAGGTCTTCATTGCTCTTTCAATATGCTCTAGAATTCTCATTTTCTGCTCATCTGTCCGAGCCTCGGATCCAATAATCAGCAGTGGGAAGGCCCGATTGAAGCCCTCCAGGTCGTCGAGAAGTACATACGCCCTCTCAACCATTGCGTCAATTTGAGGGGAGGTTCCTGAAAAGTTCCGCGATGCTCTCTTAAGGTAAATTAGAGCAGCTAGTTTGAAAAGCTCTATTGTAGCCACCCAGGCTGTGCTCAGGCCGGACATGGTATCCGATATACCTTCTGGTGCCAACGGGACAATATTAGTTATCCTGCTTTCGAGGCAACGCAAGGAATTTTCGTATTCGTTGCTGTGGTATAGTATGTCTGTCGGTTGTCGAATCATCTCGAACATAATATACAAACATCGAAGAATTTCATGTGAGCAGTACGATACATCTTTAACCTATCTCATGCTAGATCAATGACGGTGCACACATGAATTTTCATATTCTTCAGCCTAACCTTTCGTAACTGGCAAGTACCCTGGTCCACAGGTACGGAATTTTTGATTCCTTTAATAGGCTCTTCATTTATATACCAGTGTCGGATGCTAAACCGGCTCATGACCATATGATACTCTACCCAGCCTAGAAGTCCGGAAAATTCGCGTTGAAAATATTGGCTGTCAA
The DNA here is from genome assembly GCF_029532465.1 of Lipomyces tetrasporus. Classification (NCBI taxonomy): domain Eukaryota; kingdom Fungi; phylum Ascomycota; class Lipomycetes; order Lipomycetales; family Lipomycetaceae; genus Lipomyces; species Lipomyces tetrasporus. The sequence goes on from NW_026611607.1 coordinate 122,985, forward strand.
AGCCTGCGTTGTCGATTAAATATTTAGCTTCGCTCAAATGACCTAGAATGCAAAATCCAGTTTAGCAATGTCTTTGAAGAATGAGGCCACCTATTTCATGCCAAGGCGGCACAACAACTAACACAGTAGACGGACAAATTGTTCTAGGCTAAGCAGGTAGAAATAAATAGACCACACATCACTTACAGAACCACAGGGATACTGCATTTGGCATTCCGAGCATCTTGAGCGTTGGTAAGTGTTTGTTCAAAAAAGATATAGACCCAAGCTCGAGCATACCTCAAGGTGGCACAGTATCATATTAGCCGCAATATGCTGAACTACCGTGGGACTTTCAATACAGGGAGTGCAAGATGTGATCAGTGTACGGAGAGCGCGCGCTTTGAACCGAAAAACATCTGCTTGCAGTCCATGCCGGTGGAACGCCGAGAGCGCCAACGCCGATTGCAGCACAGCCATTGAAGGCGGTGAACTATCTAAAAGAGCTATACGCACCAAAAGACTCAAGAATTCGTTCTTGTCAGGCTCGAAAATAGCCAGTGTGGAAGACGCCGTACATATAACTACAAGTATTAGCTTGGTCAAATTCTACAAAATACTAGTATTATACTTACAGTGGTCAAGAAGTTCTCTTTCCTCATAACCTAGGTTGATTGGGAGCCATGATAGCGCCATTGGCAGATCGAGTCTTTGAAAGGCAAATCCCTCATGACTACCAAGTCCTATCTCTGGAGCATTAGTTGGCTGCTAGGCAAATTCCGTGAGAGAGTCAACCTTGATTCATCCGTAGGTAATGGTGGAGCTGGATATCCCATGATGTCGCATTTACAAAGCTCGATTGGGAGACGCTTTTTGCAGTACCATATCCACCATGAACGGAATGGGTCAAGCTCCGCTTCGTATTGGTAGCCTTTGGCCACGACAGCCGCAACCCATACTGACATGGTCTATTAGACTTGGCGCACTTGGAACAACGTGGGCGTGCGCGGTTGCAAACGGCTCTGGAGTCTGCAGCGCTTGAGTAAGCAGCACACTCACTCAAATGACAAGGGGACAGGGAGAGTACCTCTGCAAGCCCAGCACTCATTCGCATGCATTGTGGACCGATTCCTTGACTGTGTAGGTTGAGGGAAATTGTTAAGCATCAACAAAAAAGTTGCCATGTTTTCTCTCTTAAATGCGCTGCACGGTGGAGAGGTAATTGTGATGAATGCATTTTGATTATTAATGCTCACTTAATTTTCCGCTTTGAGAAAACCGGCAACTTTTCTGTGTCTTGGCAATTTAAAGTGGACCCTGGCTTTAGGCGCACCACGTGACATCATGACGGATTTGAAATTAGCAAAAGCGAGCAAACGAGGCTCAAGGTCGATATATAAATACATGCACTATTGCTGCTCTTCTGGCTCATCAACTCTCAGAATCATCCTTGTCTTTATAGATATTATAAAACATCACAATGTCTTCCTGGGTGATTACCGGAGTCTCGCGTGGCCTTGGCGTACGCTCTCATCCCTGCTTCACGCACAAGACTCGTGTAACTAATACATATACTTCATCATCTAGTTCGAGTTCGTCCGCCAGCTCTCTGAAAACCCATCCAATACCGTCTTCGGCCTCGTCCGCGATAAAGCAGCCGTCGAGTCCAAGGTTGCCGCTGAAATCGGCCGGAAAAATATTCACATCATTCAGGCCGACACCACGGACCCAATGGCATTGGAGGTAAGCTAATGAGTAATCAATTAAAGCCGAAGTCGAAACTAACCCAAAGATTTCGTAGAAAGCAGTTCAGTATGTTTCTGAGAAAACCAATGGCGCCATTGATTATGTCATAGCCAATGCCGCGCTTCAGTCTAAGACTGCGTTGGTTGGCTTTGATACTCTGTAAGTTCTAGGCGAAGTGACAAAGATCCCTGGCAAAGTTGATTTGGGATTAATTCCTCTACAGGAGCCGCGATCCAAAAGCCCTTGAACAAGATATGATTGACCACTTCCGAGTCAATACCATCGGCGCCGTCCATCTTTTCAATACTTTCATGCCCCTGATTTTAAAAGGTCGGGCGAAGAAAGTGATTGCCATCTCCTCGGGCATGTCGGACCCTGAGATGACACTCAAAGCCGATATCTGGCAAGCCACATCCTATGCAATGAGCAAGGCAGCTCTTAATATGGCCATAGCCAAGTTCTGCGCCTTGTACCGCGAGAAAGGCGTCCTCTGCATGGCTATATGCCCCGGTGCTGTAGACACCGGAAGTCTTAATATTGGTATGTAGTCGTCTTCACAACTGAAATGGAATGCTTTTTGCTAACATTTTGATAGAAACGGAGGAGGAGGGACAGTTGGCTATGGCTATGTTTGGGAAGTTTAAGCAATATTCACCCACCTTCCAAGGACCTATGAAGCCAGAAGACAGTGCCAAATCGGTCTTGGCTCTCGTGAATAAGGCTACTGTTGACGGTGGTTATGCAGGCGTCTTTCTCTCTCATACGGAATCAAAGCCGTACCTTTAAGACTGTGTTCCAAGAAGTGTTAAGGCTTACAGATACGTTAATATGTTGATTTGTTCTTGCATCCCATTTAAAGTAAACTATGGACCACGGAAGATACGTACTTTGGTTAACAATGCACTAAGTGGGGCTATAAGTGAGCTATTTAGAGGGGCCACAGGTAGCTTATTACTGGTACCCTGGAGCTGTGTTGCCCAGAATCAATGGAACCAGGCTGAAGGAACAGGCGTTCCTGGACCACACCTAACTACCCCGTAAATCGAAATATGGAAAATCTGTCAAGGTCTTATGGTAAAGACTATAAAGGTGTATTGATACACTGGTAGAGGCACTAAAGAAGAGCAATATCGACAGAGCAAGAAGAAAGAAGACAAGAGACAGCAAGTGGGAAAAAGAGAGAGAGAGAAGGGGGGGAGGAGGAAGCTATGCGCCTTGCGGCGTGTACTCAGCCACCAACATCTAACCAGCAAGGTCCCCCTTCCCGACACGTGTTACGGGCGCGGCTGCCGACGCCAACGCCAACGCCCGGTCCTGACAATAGCCCCCCTGGAGTTGCAGTCCTTTCTCTGCACACATCCATGACTTCCCACCTCACAAGAATATCTTCCACATTCCACATACAGAGCTATTTTGGGAAAAGTATTCCCCTTGTCTTCACTATGTCGATCCTTCACAAATCCGCGAATTGCTTTTTATAGCACACAAGGGATTTTCTATACTTCGGTATGTGCTCGATCGGTCATGATTCATTGCAGTGTGTACACTAGTATGAGTCATATTGTAATACATATTACCATATATGATATCATATGGCCCTTGGTAATATGACCATATATCATGCTCAGTGATGTAACTATGATTTAACCGTTGTCGGATACGTAGATGTGCTAAGGTGGTTGTCCCTTATTGGTACTGTGATGTATATATAATTTAACAAACGTGATCGGCAAGCGAGCGGACCAGAGAGCGGCTCACTCCTCAAATCGTTTACGCGTCCCGTATTTCAAATTTTTGGTAACGTAGCAACCATGACCGAAAACCATCAAAGTAAGGAAGGCAGAATTGAATTAGGAGTCCAGGCTTATAAAAATACCAAAATCGCAAGCATTAGAGCTGCTGCGCCTTTGTAGGACGTCCCCTATCTACCCTTCCCGCTCGTCTAAATGGCCGCAAATCAAGACTCGATTCGATCACGCCGACGCGAAAACTGACCGACAGAGAAGAAGAGGTGCTGCTAGAATGGATCCTGTCAATGGATAAGCGTGTAACTAGTGTGGCGATCCACTCCACTCATTTGTTCAAATGGAATGGATGGATGGAAATGGAGGTCCGTGCAACCATTCCCATCCATTCCATCTGCCTGCTGGCACGTAATCCATCCATCCATTTAAAGTAGGCGTGGAATGTATGGATGGACGGATGGACAGGCTTTCAGAGGTTAACGTCCCGCCCCAGCGGTTGAAGGCAGGGGCTAGCCCTAGCACGCGCTTCAGCACGCGTCTACATAGTAATTGTTGTATCTTTGCAATTAAAAACGCTCTCTTACTGTAAGACATCAGTATGGCAGAAACCTACAGATCTGACAGCGAGACGACTGAAAATATGCCTTCAACTATCTTAGAAGATATTCAGGATGTCTGGGAGATGTTTCAGGGTTGACTCTGCGCTCCTGGCAAAAGGCTGGCCTTGTTCAAACTAAGGACCATTTCCTACAGCTGCCGGAGTCGCATGAGAGGTCGCTGAAGGAATGGAAGAAGTTGACAGGTGGTCAGGAGGAAGAAGAGGAGGCTTCAGGGGCTAACGAGATTATAGAGGTGTAGATACTAGATAGCTTGCTTGAATGTGTCCATTCATCCATTCCACTGTCCATCCATACCGGAAGAAGTAACTACGATCAAGCTAGCCAACGAATATAATCCTCGATTGCCAGGACAGAGAAGAAATCTAAGTCTCGTGTCATTGTCTAGGTGATCCATATATATCAATGACCAACAATCTCGCGATATATCCAGTCTAACCCCGACCTCATACAAAACCAGTGATGTCTATTTATACAGCCCACAAAACCAAGCCCTATATACCTCTTGCTGGAGCTAGCCAGGACGGCTGGTCTGACGGAGAGAGGGCGACAGCGACATGCTTCTGTGGTGCCGTGCAACTGAGCTTTGTACGTCCTGCGCTGAATCCTGTCTTACTTGGAGCAAGTCTAGCATCTATTCCAGCCAACCCAGGGACCAGGCCTGATCGACACTTTCATCTGCCATTGTACGGACTGCCGCAAAATCACTGCTTCCATGTTCGCCTCCAACTTTGCCGTCGACGATGCATATCTGACACATGAGCGTGGCGGCGATAACTTGTCAACTTATAGTCACTCCAAGACTGTCGGAACTGGGAATACGATGACCAATTATTTCTGCTCCACTTGCGGCTCCCTCATGTACCGTATCGGTACGGGCTTCCCGGGGCAGAGTATTCTGCGCATTGGCACAGTTGACGATTTCAATCTCCACGAAACCAACTTGAAGCCTCGAATCGAGCAGTTTGTTAAGGACCGCGTGGCGTGGCTACATGGTGCGGATGGAGTTGAATAGGTTCAAGGATTTGCTTATGCATAAGACTATTCCTTTCAAGACTTGCGTCAAGGCAAACTTTGTGTTACGCCACGGAGTGGGGGAATATTTTATGAAAGAGTATAAGCGTATCGTAGAGCAATATGACACTCGGATATCACAAGGCTCAAGTGTGGGGACTTAATAAAGAGAGCTGGAGATTCAAGGGCAGTCCTTTGTTCTACTTCCTTGTCTCCGAGGAATTTGAGCAGTTTTTACATATACGAGATTTCAAATAAGCTTTTACATAGGTATAAGGCTGTATCGGATGCGGACATGCGCCTAATTTGACCGTATCCGCCATCCGCCATTGCAAGTTTGGAGGATATACATCCGTCATCCGTCATCCACCATCAGGGTGGCTATCCACTCCACTGATTCGTTCAAATGGATGGAATGGGTTTCGATTCCATCTGGCCTGGAGCTACGTAATCAATCCATCCATTTAGAATAGGCGTGGAATGGACGGATGGACGGATGGACAGGATTATAGGGGTTGCGGGTTTTAAAGGCAGGGGGGCCCCTGGGACGCGCTTCCGTCTATGTTATCTTTGTAAGTAAACACTCATACGGTAAGACATCAATATGGTAGAAAAATACAGCTATGACAGCCAGACAACTGAAAAGCCTTCAGCTACCTTAGAAGACATTCATGATGTCTGGGATAGTTTCCCTTGGAAGGAGTTTCCGGGGTTTGTTAGGTGTCGAAGGGAACAAACACGTGCTCGATTAGATAGGGCATTCGCTTATTATTCAGGGGCTGGACCCCTTGTTTCAGGCAGCCTCGGGCGCCAACCACTATATGTACACTTATTTTTCTCCTTTTTCTTCTTTGTCTTGGACTACGAGCAATAATATATATGCATCCGCCAATCGAAAGTATGGCGGATACGTATCCGCGTCGGATATCCTATCCGCCAAATCCGCGAATCCGCCAATCCGCCAACAGCCCTGAAGTGTTCACCAAATTCCGTGAACAATGTTAGTTGGACTCGAATGGTCACGAATTATTATAGGCTTTGCACGTCAGGCTGATACACGTAATCAAGGCGCCGGAGGTGCGCGGCTCATGTTTTATGGCTTTCCTTGCATTGATTTTCTTGAATGCAAGTGTCAGACATGCACACGTCTTCTTCATACTAATAAGTGGACCGGTGTCCTTGATAGTTCAATGAAGCATAAGAGGCCATGATTATGAACCGAGACTGTCGAGTGGCTTTGTTGATCAGTAGGTAGCCTGCGTCACTACAATGCCCCTGAAACCTATCCGCCACCTTTCCTCTGGCCTTCTATAGCAATTCCCCCCATCTCCCGGTGGTCCTAGTTACAAGACTATCTTGACTATTTTATAGTTGTCCCTAGTCAAAAGAGGTTACGCTACGGCAATGCCATCAACTGCTGCCTATATCATTTTTATTTTTCTTTATTCTTTAACGCCACCAAGCAGAATCAATCACGTATTAGAGACATTTAGCTAGAAATATACATGTGCACGATGCTTTCCACCCCGTGAGTCAAGCGACGGACTTTTGCACACAAGCAGAGCGGTTACTATAGGAATTAGGCCATTTTATGTTCTATGTCTCGGAGTTCGGGACACAGAAATAACTGAAAACGACTCAACACATGGATTACTATAGAGATGGGTTGCTACTAAAGAGGCCTGCCTAGTATATTATCCAGGACTTACATAGTCCCAGTGATACCACCGCTGACTGAAATCCATTGCGCAGTAATCCACCGGCTTTTCTCCGATACCAGCAGAAGCACAGCGTCAGCTATGTCCGCTGTGGTTCCCAGGCGCGCCGCTGCTCGCGTCATAGCCATCATACCGACCTGCATTTCGCTAGGCGACCCATCAGGCTTTTCCAGAAACGGCTTCGACGCGTCTGTCGCGACCGGGCCAGGGGCAACCGTATTTACGGTGATTCCACGACTTTTTCCAAGCTGTAAATTCCTGTGAGAACCGACCTTCCGACGTGCGCAAGAGAAATCTGCCAAGTATTGCTTACCTCACCAGCCAACGACGCGGTCAAACTATCCTGCGCTGCCTTCGCGGCAGAATAGACCGTTACACCCTCAAGGCCTAGCTTGGCAGCGATCGAGCTAACATTGATAATGCGTCCCCCTTTGGGCATCTTTCCCGTATCGACAACGGCTTGCGTCAGATAAATAGTACCAAAAACGTTCAACCCGAACTCGTGCTGGAGTTGCTCCGGCGTGATCTCCATCAAAGCTTTGCTGTCACCGCCTCCAGCGTTGTTGACTATCGAAAATCCGAAGTCAGTTTTGTCTAGTGATAACAAAATGCGAAGCCCCTGGCCTGCGTAACATACCGAGAATATCAATATGGTCCGTGTCAAGGCCCTTGAGCGTATCCTCGACGATGGTTTTAGCGGTGCCGACCTCCTCGAGAGCACCTCGCACCACGGTAGTTTTGGTGCCGAATTCCTTTGTGATGTTCGCGGCCACGCCCTCGGCCTTTGACTTCGAGCTCTCTGACACGTAATGGATAGCCACCGACGCGCCGTTCCGAGCCAAACTTCTCGCGATGGCAGCACCAATCCCGTTCTCCTTGCTAGAACCTGTAACCAAGGCAAACTTGCCGGCAAGTGAAAGTGTCTCTGCGGTCATACTCGGTTAATTTGTGGAGATGTATTGTGGAGTGTGTCGATGTGAATGAGATAGAGAACCAGCCGGACGACCGCAGTCCATCAACGCCGGGTTTTTATATACGCAACAAACAGCAAAGAAAATGATTGCTAATATTATAAACTCTGAAATCTGGATTATTAATGTCCTGTGCTTATAAATGTCCTGTTCGTCGGTTCCTTGAAATTCTCCGTGTTCATCTTCACGGAAATCCATGTAAGTTGTTTTCGCTCCGGCAATCACGTAAGCCGAAATAGGGGTCCATATGTAATGTCGCGGTTATGTGGAATTTGTTTTTTTACGAAAACAGAAACCTGGGTAAAATAACGAGTGGCGCACGCTGTATGCCTTTCGGGGATGCTTTGCACCGTACTCTGTAGTGGATAGTGCAAGTTATTATTGCGACGAGACTGACCATGCTCTTGCCATCCCATTTCCCGCTTCGGGGTAACATCACCTGTTGATTATCAAACCCCCGCCCCACCGACGCGACGCCCAGCATGATGCGTCTATCCTGCATCAAAGACCGCCATGACGTGCCATAGCCTAATGGAGGTGAACATACCAGTTGTATACCACTGTACTCGGCCATATATAGCGGGAAGGTGCGCCTGACTTCTCCCCCTTTGAGGCATGACCAAGCACAGCATCGCAAGCACAACATACTCTCGAGAAACTTATCCTGAGTCGACCCAGCATCAAATAATGGCCGCTAGATCCCCTGTCGTCCTCATCCTCGGCGCCGGCCCCAATATTGGCCAGGCCGTCGCCCGCACCTTTGCCTCCAAGGGCTACAAGGTCGGCCTCGCCGCCCGCTCCCTAAAGGAGGCCGACAGCACTGACAAGCAACTGAACATCCCGAGCGACTTCTCCAAGACCGAAGATGTGGTCAATGCCTTTGCCAAGGTAAAGGAGGTATTCGGCATCCCCAGTGTCGTCGTCTACAATGGTATGTCCTCGTCCCCCCGGTGTCGTCGCCGATTGACTGACGCGTCGCAGTCAGCGCTGCGAGCTTCACCCCCGCAGACGACCCCTTCGCCCTCTCCTTGGCCGATTTGAGTCGCGACACGACCATCAACATCTACAGTGCCTTTGTTGCCGCGCAACAGGCCGTCTCAGGCTTTGCACAGCTTCCGGCGTCGGCCGCGCGCACCTTCATCTACACCGGCAATGTCCTGAACGTCTCCATCCTCCCGAGATTTCTCTCCCAGGGAATCGGCAAGTCGGGCGCCGCTCACATGATCTGGGCCGCCGCGGACGCGTACAAAGACCGTGAATACAAGTGAGCAACCCAATCCGCTTCGGGAATTCGCGCGTGTGAGACTAACGACGTGAAGATTCTACTATGCCGACGAACGGAAGCCGGACGGGTCGCCCAAATACCGCATCGACGGTGACGCACATGCGAATCTCTACTGGGAGCTGGCCCACGGTGAGACACAGGGCCCATGGATGCAGACATTCGTCACGGGTGTTGGGTACAAGAAGTTCGATACCATATATGCGTCTCTCGCGTGAGGCATTACTGAGGTCGATAGTTCATGTGATAGGTTCGGGCAGGCCGACGTCGCCGACACGGCCGCTTTGCCTAGACTCTAGAAAATCACGACCAGCTTGTGGGTGGACTATGTAAGAATATCTAAGTTTATTTTTCATATGGTCACATATCGTCTATAATAGAGCCTTTATTATCCAGAGGAATTATGAGATTGTGACTACTCACGATCCAAAACTCTATGGAACTTTCAGGCGGTTCGCAATGTTGTTAACGAGAGAAATCTAAGGGCATGGCATTATCCCATCCCAGACTCTCCGAATCCTCTACAGACCCTGGCCCTCCCATTTAAATTTGGAAAAGAAAAAAGAATCGCGTTCTATAATGATACTCCCATTAACCCAAAAAGAATCACGCCTTCTAATGGTGCTCCCATTATACCCAAAAAGAATCACTAGTGATCTATTGTTTACGTGTTTCGGTGTGGCGTGGTTCACTCGCTTGTGTGGCTCACTCGCTTGTGACCTTTTTACTAACTCACGAATCTTGCTGCCTGACAAATGGGAATTAATAAGCCAATTGTTGCACGGAACTCCTTGAAATGACTTAAGGGCAAACACGGCAACTCACGCCCCCCCCCCCCCCCCCCCCCCCCCCCCCCCCGCATCTATACAGAATATCCCTGATACCAATACCACTGAGCTGCAAGATCCAACTGTAGCATTCGCTAAATATCAAAATGCATAAGGAGCAGGAACGAATACCTTCCAGCAACCACGAAGCAAGCCGCCATTGTCCGCTATGCAAGAAAACATTTGCTCAAGGTAGGGAGATGTCTGGAACCTCGTAGAAAAGAAGTTAGCAGTAGTTGTACTTATTTTCAACACACGCTAATATCTATTTGTTAGAGTCATCACGCAAGCGGCACTACTACTACTGTCGCTCCAAACTTCCTGACACGAACATATCTCGCAGGCGATCTTGCGCCGCATGCGTTCGGGCAAAAACTCGTTGCATCGTGCCTGACGATACTAGTTCAGAAGCCTGCGTTCGTTGCCGTGAGCGGAGTGTCGAATGCGAGTTTGCTGTGGCAACACGGCGAAAAGAGGAGTCTCGTGGAGGCGAGATGGGTTCAGCCCCTAGTGCAGCTCACTCCATGGGCAAGAAGTCGGAGCCCCATGGGAGTACAACCTCTCTGACCCTCGCCAGAGGGTCCAGCCGATCTACAAACTTGAAAACCAGCGCATTTCCACAGACCTCTCCTAATTCTGCAGCCTCCCTCGGATGGTCAGCGGAAGACATCTGGGATGCTGGTCTCAGAGTCCTCGATATGTTCGGGCTTGAGACTCCACTTTTTAGTGACCAGAGTATCGATTCTCTGCTATATCCTTTCAGTGAAGAACCCAGCATGATTGAAAATGGTATATCTACGTTGACACCATGGGACTTATCTGGCCCTTCGCTCTTTGAACATCGGACTTTTCCTAGGCCAAACCATGGCCCCCTGGTATCGTTGGCAATGCAGATATTGCGATCCTATCCTTTTATGATGCTCCAAAAAGCCGCGCTGCCGCCGTTTATTAGCCCTTTGCAATCCTCCTGGGCTGAGACTGGAGTGGGGCCGACGCAACAGGTCAGTTGACGCGCTTCCTCACCCTCATATCCTCAAACGCTTGTTATCCGGCATAGCAGAGCGCCAGTTTGGAAATATAACTATCATAGTCCGCTCTTTGGATACTCGGACATTTCTATAAAGAATGGCCTTTTACTGATCTTTCCTTAATGAGCAGTCTTTACTTACGTGCATGGGCCTGGTCCAGTTATTCAAATCTCGAACCGATTCAAGCCGGAAGCTTGTATGGAGGCTAATCAAGCTCGAGCAAGAAAAAATATTTTCCAAGGTATGTGCCAGTTGTTGTTATTTTGAATCCAAGAATAACTGTTGCTAGCATGCGGAGTTCGACAAATGGGAGCTCCTGGCTGCTTTCCAAGCCCTGCTCGTCTACTGTTTGCTGCGGCTCCAGGAGGTGCCAGTGGGCAATGACGGCTTTGAAGCCGCCCTTCTCACCACAGTGAATGTAAGTGAGCGGTAAACCAACTTCTCCCCCAGTATAGTATGCGTTCTACTCTGACGACCATGGAAGCTTGTATTCAACGCGCTAGTATTGTCGACCGGTGGGATCCGCAAGTTGAAGTTTCCCGATGACCCCGGCGTAACCTGGATGGACTGGATCTACAACGAATCAAGGAGACGGTGAGCACTGTTGTCAACGTATTGTTGCTATTTAATTATAATTCATACTGATCCACCGGGAAGGACGGTGCTTATTTTTCAGATCCTCAACATTTTAATTGAGATGTCAACTGAGGCTTCTTCTTTTCCCACTTGCGGCTTCGTCCTTATACCTCTGGCAAACAATGCGACTCTGTGGAATGCAAATGACATCGAGGAATGGCGAACGGAATTCGAACTCTGCAACAAGGAGCCAAAATTGCACGGGCTCTCTCAAACAGGAGTGTTAACGAAGCTGCAGTTGACCGATGACTGTGTTGTACTTAGCTCGGTGAAGTGGGAAGAATGGAGGGCCGAGGTTGGTGAGATAGGGACACTCGTGATGATTGTGGGGGCGTTGTTATAAACCGATGGCTGCTCCAAGAACTTGAAGTTAATGGAACTTGTTCGATGGGCTCTACTGGTAGGTGGTGTGAAAAGGCTACGCCCAAGTGTGGCTTGGCTACGCCTTCGAAGCCCCCTATTGGCCGCCCTGTAACCCTAACCTCCTTCGCACCGTAGTTAACGTTCGCTTTCTCCCTTCTTTCTTCTTCTTTTCTTCTTTCTTTAGCCAAACCTTTTGTATCAATTCTACTTGTTAGGACATAAAGCGTTACGCCTTCTACACGAAAAGGCGTATCTCGACAGCCTTTCACCCACGAACAGACGGTCAGACTGATTGATTCGACGCATCGAGAGGCTGCTCCTAATGTAAGGATCTAGTGGGTGAGCTCCTATGAATCTTAAGGCCTCAGCGCTGGGCGGTACCAACTTGGCCAAAAGACCACGATAATCAATCTAGAGTTGATTATGGCCGACTGCGCATAGTATAGTGACCGCCGCCACTAGGATCCCGACACCTAAGAAGGGGGATAGCGAAGCCGGATACCGCTGAACTCAAATTATCACGTCCTTATCTGTCAGGACCCTAGTGGTGGCGGTCACTATACTATGCGCAGTGGGCCATAATCAATTCTAAGATTGATTATCGTGGTCTTTTGGCCAAGTTGGTACCGCCCCAGCGCGAGGCCCTAAGATTCGTAGGAACTCACCCACTAGATCCTTACAGATAATAGTTTGCCCGACGAGCGCAGCGGGATTATAAAAAGAGAAACCGGTTCCATGTATCTAGAGAGGACAGCGATTACGCTGTCCTCCTTCTTGTACATACAATATAGACAAGAGAGTAGACTCCCATCCCAGTCAACATCCTTTCTCGGTAATCACGCTTTCGTAAACCTCCCTTACACTATATGCCCATACCTACTCAGCCAACAGCACATCCACTTGCCAATGGTCTAATTTAGAAAACTCTGGACTGTCTGAAATTCTCAGATGCAACTTAAGCAAAACCGCTGACTCATTTAAGTCGGTGGTAGTGAAAGTCACTAGTTCGTCATTAACATAAATCTTAATATGACTGGCATCGGTCACAACAAATCCAAGCTCTCCTTCAAACAAAAAAGAAATTTTTAAAGTTGTTCCGATTAGCTCTGTGGCAGCGATTGCAGCTAGACCTGCATATTTGTCAAGGAGACCCAAGCAAGCGATTTCAATGCCTCCAAGTTTATGTAATGGAGCGACAGTGATAACTTCATGCGTCTTAGGCACCAATGTCACTTCAGCAAGTGGAAATACAGACCTAGGATCTATTGCACCTCCAAAAAATACGGCATCTCCCATATTAGCAAACCATAACACATACCTCGTTTCCAGCAAACAATGCTGTTCCAAAACATCAACCACGTCAGAAGCGAGAATAATATCTGTACAGGAATGAAGTGCATGATCACGAGAACGCCACATGATATCAGCTGAAGATTTCGATGGAGGAAAGTATGATGCAGCCTTGATGGAGGGTCCAATACCTGGACCAATCGATTGTTCCCAAATGCGGGAACGAAGCGGCAAAGCTGGATTGTGTGATTTCACCAGCTCATAGTGGCCCCCTGTTGTTCTCGCAATAAGCTTGTGAATTACTTTGAGATCGTGGTCTTCTGCTTCATCGGATAATATTATTGGTCCAGGAAAAAATGCGCGAAGTACAGCATGATATTCCGGCCACTGAGCTGCTGACATGAACATGTCTGCATCAGGGATGAGACACATTCGAGAGGTAATGATGCAGTTCATCAGGTTGGCGCGAATGTGATCTCGGTGGGCATTTTTCGGCCTCGGTAGTCCAAAATCATCGGAGTTTCTAAAGACCACCTTCCTTCCATGCGTTGCCATGCCCATGCCAATATCACCATTGAAGGTGCGTTCGCAATGTGCCATGCAGTGATATATCATCTGCAGCTTTATTCATACTATCCCATAAAACGAATGCCTCTTCTGCTCCCTCCACTCCGGCCAAAAAGGAAGAGAATGACTGATTATCAACTTTGGCAAATGTAATACCTGCATCTGCACAAACTGTGAAATAGTCTCTCCAAAACTGATACGCCAATTCCTTTGGAGGAAGCCACCATATGTGGTTCCTTTCATCTGGTTGAACGAGTGTTTGCATTTCATCAAATCCATTGCAGGCGATACCAGGAACACAATCGCTGCTGAGCCTGAAAGACCGCATTTTGTACTTGGCAATTAACGGTGACTGAGATGCAATTGAATTCCAGTATCCCTGCAGCCTATACTGATGTCAGTAAAGCACATCTCCAATTGCCTATTGCCTCCTATGACTCACGTCATCCACACACCCACATTCTCGACTGTAGATAATCCTTCCTTGATAATTGCAACGGTGTCCTTGAATGAAGCATCCATGCCATCCCACACATCCAAACTCCACAATTGGCGCATGGTCGTTGTTTCATTCTTATCGTTGTTTCATTCTTATCTGAACGAATATCTTGCCATCCGTCATCGATAATGAAAGAACCAATTGGAATTTGAGCTCGTCTATTGATTGCATAAGTTTCTCCAGTTTAACCCGGGTGGGGCGAATATTTTCACCTATACTCTCCCATGTACAGAAGCCTAATTCTTCAAATGGCCAGACCGTCCCCCTGTCTTCACTTGGAGGAAAGACATACGAAATATTAGTTGTCCCTAAGCATTTTTGGCTATGCCGATGGCTCCATCAAGTGAATTAAAAGCATCGACATTTGTTGACGTCTTCCCTACGACATAAACCTCGGCGGTTCCACCAGCTTTGACCCTCCTCACTCGAGCATAAACTCCTGGTTCCTCCAGATCGCGCGCAGCCGACAGGCTCACTGTGGCCTTCGCTGAAGAGCACGGAAATACACAGAATGTCGAAGCTGGGTCAACAGTAGGATTCACCGACTGCAGCAGCAAGCAGTGAGCACTACATAACCCTGGAAGGTCACGCAAAGTCATCCAACGTGGCTCTATCCAGGTTGCTCTAGTCATCAATTAATAAACAGTGGTATAACATAAAAATGTTGCAATCAATATCCGTGCATACTTATGCCGTAACCATACCCATCCTTGCCAGTTGTCAAGTTTCAGCCAAGGTATTTTCACGGAAACAAAGTCCTCCTGTTCTTCAAGTCTAGTCACAGTAGTGAATTCCTCTTCAGTAGCCTGAGATAATTTTGGAATTATCGTAACATGGCCATCGACATTGGTTTTCTCGCCATCTGATATATATGAGTATCGCAAAGTGAGCGGCTCTTCGCCTATCTCGACCGTCGTTGTAAACGTATGATAACCACCACCTAACGACGGTACTTCAATTAGATTGAGAGTAGCCGTAGATCAATCCGACAGTGTGACTTCTATTTGTGCATCCAACGTGTTAGTAATGGCAAACAAAGCGAGTGTCTTCAATGGTGCAAAAATTGTCTGTCCTTGTCCAGGCAAAAAAATGATGTCGAGTGTCATCTCGCGAGCTGAGTAACAAATTCAAATATTTTTCCTGTGTCGTTTTTCTTTCTGCTTGGGTCGCGCGCGGTTGGCCGATATAAAACAAGACCGTATCCGGCATGTTCCGGCTGGCAACCTCCTCACCATTCCTGTGACGAACCAATTCGTCCATTCGCCGATTCACACCCTCATCCATGGCTTTGAAGCTTGCAATTTTAGACGACTATCAATCCGTCGCGCTTGAGATGGCCGACTGGACACCAGTGACCAACAGTGGCATCGACATCACCGTGTTCACCGACACGATCAAAGACCAAGACGCGTTGGTGTCTCGGCTCGAGCCGTTCGCGATTGTCTGTATAATGCGCGAGCGCACGCCATTTCCAGAATCGCTTCTCGAACGATTGCCGAACCTGAAGCTGCTGGTTACAACCGGCATGCGCAACTATGCGGTTGATATCGCGGCCGCCACGACCCTGGGGATCAGGGTCGTCGGAACCCAGGTACCAAGCCGATCGACTACGGAGCACATCTGGGCGCTTATTTTAGGCATTGCAAGAAACATCGTGCCGGATGCTACGCGGACTGGCACGCCTGGCGACGCTGGGTTGCCGTGGCAAGCCGGTCGGCTGGCAACCGGATTACATGGCAAAACACTAGGTCTTATCGGCTTGGGCCGGCTAGGTGCTTCGGTTGCTGAGATCGCCAAAGTGTTTGGCATGCGTGTTATCGCGTGGAGCCAAAACCTGACGGCTGAAAAAGCTGCTCAAGTCGGGGTTGAGTTTGCCGGCACCAAGCAAAGACTGCTGGCGGATTCTGACTTTGTGTCCGTGCACGTCGTTTTATCGCCCCGATCGGTCGACTTGATCTCGACAAACGAGCTCCAGCTAATGAAAAAAACCGCATTCTTGATCAATACGTCGCGAGGACCGATCGTCAACGAAAAGGCGCTAGTTGCTGCGCTCCGGGATGGCACGATCGCCGGGGCCGCGTTGGACGTGTACGACGTTGAACCGTTGCCATCCGACAACGAGCTCAGAACGTTGGGCGATAAGGTCCTTTTGACTCCACATGGTGCGTATGTGACTGACGACACTTATAAGCCTTTTTTTGAAGAGACGGTCGAGGATGTTGTACAGTGGCTAGGAGGATCGGCAATCCGAGTGTTGAATTAAAGTCAAGATGTCAATTTACAAGAAAAATGCTAGCCCGACCAAATAAACTGACTGTGCCCCGTGTAAAACAAGTCTATGTACATATAATGCTCATGCATGATTATGACGACGTTTCTGTGGAACCACAGATGCCGCCGCATCCAATGCTCTGAATTGCCCTCCATCATACTGCGACACCAACCCGCGCTTCTGGGCGTCCTCAATTAGCCTCCTCCACACATCATTCACGACCAAACTCTGTATATTTCCAATAATCCACAGTGACGATTTGGCTCTGGTCAACGCCACGTTCATGCGTCGAATGTCGGCCAAGAAACCGACACTCTTGACGGCTCCGTTTCCTGCACTTCCTGCCCCCTGTGCCCGCACGCAAGATAATATGATAATGTCCTTCTCCTGGCCCTGGAAGCCATCGATTGTATTGAAGTCAATGCCCTGCATGCCAGCATTTCCCAAACCAGATCGGAACGTATTTCTCAGCTCGTGCAATTGTTGTTTGTACGGAGTAACAACTCCCACTCGCCCTTCAAGGTCGAGTTGCGGAAAGCTGTCACCAAGCTTGCGATACAATGCAACCGCACAGAGCGCCTCCGCTCGATTATAGTACGAATGCGTTGTCTTGGACTGCTGCTCTCGAGAATGCACATTGAAAAACCGGTACGGGCCGAAGATGTCTGCCGCAGAATGCCACTCGGCTTCCGTCCGGGAATCCATTCCGTCACCGTCAATTAGTAGAGAATCGTAAAACTGGGCACTAGGAAACTGGGATATCTGCGGATGCATGCGATACTGGATACTCAGTAAATGCACGGACGATGGGAAGTTCTTTTGCATTCGCACGAATAAGCTCTGCTCATACTGAAACTTTGACGCCGTCTGCGAGAGCACTGTCGGCGGCAGCTGATTGGGGTCACCGACCATGGCGCAGCGAATACAGCCATATTTCAACGGAATAAGTGCAGAGAGCTCAACACACTGAGCCGCCTCATCAATGATTACCGTCTCGAATGCCATCGACAGACTTGCTAGAAGGTCATGGCCCGCTCCGGACAGCGTCGCACACATGACTTCCGCGCTGGTCAAGATTTTCGTCTGGATATTCCGCCGCTCGATCTCGTTTGTCCGCACGACGACAGCATGCCGATCGCGTTCCTCATCCAGCCGTTGGCCAAGAGCCGCTTTCTTCGCGTTCAACATATCTCGCTGGGCACGCAACTTTTCCCTCGCAGTTGTATCCTCCGTGATTCCAATCTGGCGGTCGACTTCCGCTCGCTCAGCAAGCACCTTATTTAGCTGCTCCCGTAAATTGCCGCGATCGACTGCGCCTCCGTTCTTCGAATTATTTTCCTGCTCAAACTTGGCGATCTGAGCATCCACAAGTTCCTCAAGAGTCAAGTCCCGTACGGCAGGGTTAATGATATCACTTCGTCCCAGACGGACAACCTTGGGGAGAAACATCTCTCCAGATGAACTCCGGATCCCGCCCTTCAGACGCAAGACAAGCTCATCGACCGCAGCATTGCTGGGCGCGCAAACTAGAATACGTTTCGGCTCAACGGGCGCCGGTGCGTTGTGCTGAGTTGGATGCCGCTGGCCAGGAATTTGGATCGGAATACCGCGAGACTTCGTCGTTGTCAATGTCGCGCCGATAATACCTAGAATGGTTTTCGTTTTGCCAGTACCAGGTGGACTAACGTATGTTAGCCCATTTTGAACCATGAAAAAATATTGCATAACACACGTACCCTTGAATCAGCGTAAACCCCGTGCTCTCCATAGCTGCCATGATCGCTCCGGCCTGGGGAGCATTGACATTATAAGTCGATTGCGTTTTACGAATCCTTGCCGCATCCGCCCGAATCGCAGTCGCAGGCTTGGCGTGCAATATCTGATCACAGAGGTCGTAATACGGCAGGCCCTGCAGTGAACTGTATTCTCGTTCGATCGTTGTCATACTAATTTCTGGTAAATTCCTAGCACAGTCGAAGACAACATAATAATCATTACCTCATCACACGCAATGCATTGAGTTCGGTGCGCGGCAAGAGATGCTTCGCCATGTCTGGCTTCGGAAGGCATCGAAGCACAATATCCGATAGTTCGGCGTGATTAGATCGCTTGATCTCCTTAATCTTTGCCATACAGTTGAGATACTGCTTATCGGGCAACCGAGCCGGCCGGTCTTTACCTGCAAGGGTGCCACCGGCCACGATCTCTTGGTCATCTGGTACATAAGAAATGACGACCACATCCATCTCTCCAATCTTGATATTGGGGAGTATCTTAGTCTCGATTGAAGCGTAGACCTCGATATATTCGTCACAGGACACTCTATTCGTAATCGACAACCTGAACGGCTTGTCCGTTCGCTCTTCCTTGGCTTTGACGATATTCTGCACGCATTCCAGCATCAGTAGCGGCTCGAAAACTGCTTTGTAATCGACAGCAGAAGCGAACTTATTCGGAACCGCCTTGTAGTTTCTCAGGTCACTGCCGATCTCGTCGGATGGTAGTTCTTTGTCGCTGTGATAGTCCCACCGCAGAATGCGATGATACAGCGGATCCAAGTTGACGCGTAATCGTGCCCGCATATTGCGCTCTGCACGTTCTTTCTCAGACATAGTTGGCGGGCCGAATTGTCGACGGCGAGCTGCTGCGAGGGAGGACGACACCCTGAGAGGCTGTGGTGCCAACTGAGCAGCAGTTACTGGTTTCGGAACTGGCCGATTGTGCTTGCTGAGAGAAAAAAGTGAGTCAATGTCACTGTCACTTTCGCCGCTCGAGCTGTCTTCCGAGCTTACAGCCGTAGTTGTTCCACTGGCAGGCCTGCTTACAGTCGCTGACCGCGACGATGGCGCTCTCATCGGTGCAACACGGAATCCAGCTGGACGAGGAGGATGAATTACCTCGCGCTTCCCAGCTTTGGCCGCCGCAATGGCCGCCTTCTGTCGCTGTTCTGAAATCTCCTGCCGCCGAGCACTCAACAGACTCGGCTTTGGTACGGGCTTCTCCTCTGCCTTGATCTTATTGTACATAGCATCGATGCGTTGTCGCGCCTTTGCCTTCTCTGCCTTTTCGAACTCTTCAACAAGCGAAAGTTCCTCGTCCGATTCGAGATCGTAGACCTCCTTCTGGATCACACTGTCGTTCTGGACCGTAGACTTTGCCTTCTCAAGCCACGCATCCAATCCTTTGGCTTTGCTGCTCGTCTTGACAGGCTTTGCATGCACGTCATCGAACGGCGATTCCCTTTCTTTGTGAACCGTGACTTTATTATTCTCCAGCTCTGGACTCTCGTCCTTGATGTCCTCCACCTTTTGCTCATCAAACATGCTGATTGCAATGACGAGATCATAGCACTGCGCCTCCGTCAGATTGTTATAATGATGACCAGTCTGCTGCGCTAATTTCTCGAGTTTTTTGATAACATCTTTGGGAACGTCAAGTTTTGCTTTGGCAAGTCTGTTCAACAACTCGCAGACTAATCGCACGCAAACTGTCACCAACGCGGTGTCGGACAATCGCAACCACGGGCATATTTCACGGAGTGGCTCAATTAATGTGCTTAGGATCTCGAGCCCGGTAGTAGTTGGCTTCGTGGGTGAAATTAACTGGTGTTCAGCTACTGTTGATCCCATCGACTTGGCCGTAAGCGCCTGTTCAAGAAGCTGGATATTGTCAAACAGATTGGAGCACAGATCGAGGACGTCGCGCATATAATCTACCATAATTTCTCTGGGATATGCGCGAGCCCAAGTAAGTGTTCGTTTAAAAATAAACGACAGCGCACGCCAAGCTAAGGTCCAGAACGCATGCGCAGCTGTTCTCACTTCGGCATCCGGGATCGCGCTATTATGAGTTGCGACGTAGCCGTCTCGAGGATCAAATAGCAGGCTGGCGACATCCATTGTTGTCCGCACAAGGCGTGGTATAGGACCAAGACCAAACAGCGCGGACACGGTCCCGGCATGTTTGATCGTTGCAACATAGGCTTTGAGTAGTCGCGCTGGATTCGATGCAAAGAGTTCCCGTAGACACTCCGTGCGTCCTGAAGCGTCGTATGCCTGCTTTGCTATTTCGAGACTATACCGGGAAAGATCGGTATGTGCTGAGAGTGCGAGGCATAATAACACTTCCAGGGTCGTCTCATCAACGAGCAACTCGTTTCGCAGCTTGTCGGCTTCAAAATCGCTGATTTGCTGCAGAACGTTGGCAACGGCAAGTAACATGACGTTGATTTTGGTGCTCAAAGTGCTGAATTTCTTTACTTTGAGAGATATGAGCTTGGTAGATGGATTGTTTGATGAAGTTCCTCCAGCAGCCTGACTCGAGGTGCGCATACTATCCAACGTCTCGGCCAAATATATCCTAGACTTCCCAATAGAGTTTATTACAAACTTTGCGAATTCAATATCATTGTACGATATCTTCTGTCTGAGAAGCTCCCAGAGCGCTTCACCATAGCAAAGTAACGAAGTCCCGTCGCCACCAACTCCCAGTTCGGCCATAGCAGCCTCGTCTTCAGCCGCGGCCAACACAGTCTGCGTTATATCGCGCTGTTTCATTACCGCAGTAGTCAAAATCTCGTCCATCATGACTGCGCTTTCGTCGGCTGTGGACACAGAATCTAAAACAATGCATGAAGTAAGCACACTGCGTGCCGCAGCACGAACTTCAGAGTCCTTTGTATTGTCAATAGCGGTGTTCATTATCAAATTCGCGTAGGCTTCTGCGACCTTTCTCGCTTCCCGTCGCATTAGCTTGTCCACAGAATTGCTATTCACGCTAACTAACAAGTCACTCTTGTCACCTTCACTAAAATCTAACAAGTCGTCAAGGACATGTAAACCCGTTACCAGGCATTGTGCTCTTAGCTCCGTATTCGAGGTACCAAAATGAACCGCATTTTGGTATTTTCCAAGAAGCCGTGACGTCAGGATCTCACTGCACTTTAATTTACTGGATCCAGATAACGAATCGACATATGGCTGTATCCAATTTAATAGTTCCATCATTTTCTGCTTCTGTTTCGCAACTGCTCGCAACCAAGTCTCAAAGGCAACATTTCCCGCCGATCCGAAGACAATATCCAACATCGACGTCGGAACAAACGGTGTCGAGACCGGCCACGCATCCGCACCGAGACAACCGAACAGCACGCCAAATACTGGTAACAGAACCGGGAAGCAAGTTGGAAAAGTTTGTAGATCCATCCATGCCATTTTGATAATATTATCCTCTTGCAATCCCGAGCCTCCACTGCTATTTCCACAGCAGCGATACAGAAGAACAGACTTCTGCAGAGAACTGATTACGCGGTGCATTGCTTTCCAAAAAAAGGTCACGTCTGCAGCCGTCCTTGTCGATGCTGACGCGAGGTACCGGCCGACAGCGTCCTCATGGTACGCTCGCCTGACACACTGATCAAAATCCGCCTCAGTGACCTTCTTGTCCAAAAGTCCCATCGATTTCTCTGCCCATCGCGCAAGTTCTGGGTCACCTCTGAGAAACAAGAACGAAATCATGGCCGGCACAATTTCCTTCGAAAGCCGTAAAAATCTTCCACCTGCCTGCACCCCAAGAAAGACGGAATGAAAAGCAGCGGATAGGGGACTGGATCCCGTAATCAAGTTAGGAGCGTAAAGACATTCGTATAGCGCGTTGAAGCAGTCTTGAATAGATTTCCCATCGACAGCTTTCCGCGCTGAAATGGCTTCGCGACATTTAGCTGCCGACGGCTCGAGAGCTGCAGTTAGGCGCTCACTGTCCCACGCGTTGAGTAAATGCATGAACTCATCGACGTTCTCTTTGTCGAATCTATACATGTGAGCGGAAGTCGGGACAATGATTTGATGTACGTACCCAAGCTCTAAAAATCGGCTTATGAGTGGAACTTTGGCCCTCTGGTATCCCTTTACGCAAAGAAAACACTCGTTTAAGTGTCGTCCCATCGTTGCCTTCAACCAATCTAGTTCAGGCGTAGGCGGGAACGCGAACATTTGCAGTGCGTTAACGGCAAGGACTTGTCTTTGCTCATTACAGAAGAAATGTGACGTCTTCGGTAACTTCATAAGATACCTACAATAATTAACCACGGTTCACTATACTTTGCTATATGACCATTTCAACTCACGCTAAACTATCTTGGAGAGCAGTCTCCTGCAATGCTGAATCATCCCGGTGTTGACTGTCGTGCACGAGTGCAACCACCCGCTGAAGTTCCTCGTCCATCGCATTTTTGTCCTTCGCCGAAGACATTCTAAAGCCGCTGCCTATTTATGTGCTATAGAATCGGTCTACTGCCCTTCAGTTTGCCAAATCAGGTAGACCGTCCCGTAAACTCGGCTGAGGATCATGTGCCCGGCGGATCCACTATCTTCAGCAACGTCTCGACACCAGCAAATTTCTTACGAACTTATGGACAAGTCAATAACCCGCTCTTCGCAGTTTACACAAGAGTAAGCCACCTACAGAAATTCTTCTTGACTAAGACTGTGGATCCTGATATGTCCAAGTTCGACTTCCCAACTCGGTTTTTCACGGCGGTTCGTGCACGTGATGACGCGAACGCGTGTAACGTGATCGTTCAGACCCGTCGAATTTAAGTGTGTAGCGCTGATTCCTAATGAGGAAGGTCGCTATCTTAATACGGATTAATGCGCACCGTCCATAACTGTTTTGAACATAACTTTCCAGTTGGACGCGTCGCGTTCTTTACCCTCACATAAAATATGGCACCATATACATCGCTTTTCCGCGTCCCTGAATGTCTGGCACTATCTTCAGTTTGGCGCGTGCCTACCTCATCTCCAAGTTTGGATGGCACCTTACAAGAACTCAGTTTAGTGACCGACATATCATGGATGACCGACCTTCCGACTCGCGATGCATCATCCTGGCGCGACCATTGGGAACGAGCAACGATTACTTTAGCACCTTACACCAAAGTCCGCTCCAATAATCCAATAATATTCATTAATTAAGTTCGCTAGCTTACTCGGTTAGATCCACGTGACGGTTGAGTTTGAGCTAGATACGATGGCGGAGGATCGCGTTGACTTAGTGGAAACGTTGGCATTGTCCATATCGCAGTCCAAGGTACCACATTGAAGCGACGACTTACTGATGCGTAACCTAACTATCTGCTGGTAGTTCTGGCCGTCAGTCAGACTGGAGCCGGTACTTATGATCCCGACTAACCCACAGTGTTCACGGTCATCAACGACGGCGGCCGAATTCAATCGTACGAACAATACAATAATGCCATTTTTGTGCCATCTAACTCATCACCAGTGCGATTCTCACCCGCGTCACTATCAATTAACTCTCTCTTTTCACCGCACTCCGTTGAACTTTCCATCATTACATTGCGCAGTATATCGCTGTCATTCAAGTTCCACAGCCGCCATATCCCGGTCTCTACGACTACCTCAAAGCAGCGCGCAAACATTAAATGCAGGTCGTTCATTTTTGAAATGCTGGAGTTAGCCGATAGATCTTTACGCAACATCATCCTTGACAAGCTCGCACCCAGGATGCCGCTTCTATTCTGTCCAGGCTATGCAGAAGTATCCCACCTTCGCAACTTGGTGGATGAGTTTGGTCATGTATTCCGGCTGATGCCTCGATTAGGCCATACAAGACAGATTCAAATTACTCGACGGCATAATCGTGCCTTCACTCCTTAATATCTTACGGCGCAGAAATTCTCGGCTTTTTTCAGAGGTTCTCATAGTTGGACATGTTGCAATTCTAATCGGGTTGTTAATAGTCTGGGTAGGATACGAATAATTACGACTCGGCGACAATTTTGCGGAAATTGTGGGCGGTCATGACGACATCCCTAAAACGGAAATATCTTGGCTGCATGATTTTGGTAGTACTGTTTGCGTATGACAACCATCTACATACTGACTTCGTATACATATATAGGACCATTTTATAGACATTGCTTCAAGACCGAATATATCGATTCACACAAACACTATGCTCTCAGAAGCCAACTCCATTCATGACAATGAAAATGGAACCAAAATTAGCAGCGACGAGATCTTGTCCTTGACGTCTGAACCAAGATTGGCGGATAGCTTCAGCGAAGACATGTCATTTTGGGCATTTGACGGAGAGGATAACGTGGATGGATATGATGCGTGCCTTAAGGGCACTGACTTTGATGATGGTGAGGGTATGCTTTACGATAGTGACGAGCCTCACGATGTGGAATCTGAGGAGGAGTCGTTGGCGTGGTAGTAGCCGGATAAGTAGTTTGACTGTTTCCTGGATCTTCAGGCTCGTTCGAGCTCAGGATGTTGTACGCCTGCATTTATCTACTAAACTGCCAATATGTTTACGATTGTAGCCGACTTCAACTTTCGCTAGGGTCATTAAAAACAGGCTCTCCTTGTTTGGTCGACCAGTGCTGCCCGTTGAAGATTCTGGAACCCTGGGATAGAGCACTACGAGGACCTGGCGTGGCGACTTAGTTTGGGAACCTGCTGGTCGCCGCCGAACACGGACCATTCCTACAGGTATGGCGGTTACAATGCGAAGTAACGTGTCCTCGAATCTACCCCACTGGCCTATCCGGAACTAGCAACATTGAAGGGATATAAACGAGAACTTAGCTAATAGATGCATACGCAAGTTAAGATCTGCCACCAGTGCGCGGTTATTCGTTCCCACAGGGTAATACGTTGAGGTCCGCAGACTACCGCGAGAGTTAGATAACACGCGTGACGAAAAGGCAACTGGAACTGCATATCGGAGGTCGAGCTAAAAGAACCGTGGCCAGTGTTTCTGTAGCAATATACTAAAGTGCCCCCTATTTTGTTTGCACTTTGCCTCTCGCGAGGAGCGCTGTAACGCGTGGTCATGTTGTAGATCTGAAGTGTAGTTATGACCCTTTCTGTTCTTAAGGTTGTTTGCATTACTTCTTGTACCAAGAAGTCGTCCAGCCATATGAACATTTCAGTCTCCATCCTGTTCGCTTGCGAATCGCCGAGCAACTCCTCTTCCACCATATCAGTTCCGTAATCCGCCTCATAGATTGGCTCTCCAGCTCCGCTCATGTTGTCTGAACTGACTGGCGGAAATGCCATCGAAGAAGCATCTCGCACGCTTCGTCCATCGTTCGGAGCTTGACAAATAGGATCAAGTATCCTCCCATCGAGGCGGCAAGCATCGTACAAGAAACATACGACCGTATAATTGTCATCCGGAGGAGAGAATTCAAAACAGTCCAACAGTTGATGGATAAAAGCCCCAGGTGGCAGTAACGCAGCTAATTTTGCAGGCTGTTAAACATCGTCTTTAAGCTGAATTTTCACAATTAAAAGCGCAATTGAAATTTAGTCATTAAACTCTCGGATGATATGATTTGAAGACGGTCGCGAGGCAGCCTCATGGCCGCGGAGAATCGGCGGTGAAAACATCTCGCGGGACTCCCGTTTCGATTACACCCCGTCGCTGTGACGGGACGCGCTAAATTTTGAAGTATTTGAGTTGGTGACACACATCTGATACGACTAATAATCCGACTATCAGCAGTTAAATAGTGCATATTATATTCAGAGTCTGCCATCGTTATAATATTCGGTAACTTTACCATCATGAACCGATTCCAATCATCGCAAACGTACTCGGCTTCCCCCTACTTCCAACCCCGTACCCGCACGACCGCCAGCGACGTCTTCAAAGCAAAAGCAGTCCGACGAATTATAGCCTACATCGTCGCACTTGCAGTCGTCGGCACGATTCTTATCTGGGCGTTCCGCGATCAAGCACTTACTGCCCCGGCAGACAATTGGAGTGACGTTCCTGCACGCGAGGAGGAAGCAGAAGGAGATATGGGAGGGGCAGGTGGCATGCTGGGTCGTGGGGCAGAGCACATTGACTTTTTGAGGAAGAAATTAGGTCGTGAGGAGGAGGGCGAATGGGTTTAAGGAATGACACCGTGGAAGGTTATCAAGATATGACTTGGGCTGGGGCGTTACTTGATATTCATTTTGCATTTATCGTATGTTAAATAATGAAAGATACTAATCCGTTGCTCGATATTGTACACACCATATCTAGCCAATCAAACCTCATACAATTCTATGGATACTTCACTCCACATATTACAATACTAAAAATCCAACACTCCAATCAATAAAGACATCTTAAAACCAAAACAAGCAGAATATTGAAATATGCATAGCAATGCAATGACTTTACATAAGTGAAATCGATATAACAAATAGACAAGGTCCCAAATAACACCTGTTCCACATATAGCCACAAAAAAACCAGACGCAAATTGACAAAACTTCCAAGAGCAAAGTAGATCGAAATCGTACCAGTACCGAATCCAAAATAAACCATGTCGACATCGACCCGCCTCTATCTCCGCATGTTCACATCAAAGTACGGCATTCCGTAACCAGCAGATTGGCCATTCAGATTCGTTTGTGGCACCGCCGTCACAACCGGCGGTGCTGGCGGCTGCTGCGCAGACACTGGGGTTCTGTTTCGACTATTCGTCGTTCCCATTCCCGCAAATCCTGGTCCTGCTACTGACGCAAAGTTGGCACTTCCCGGCACGGCGAAGAATTGGTCCCAGATGGACGCGGACGGCAACTCATACATCATCTCGTAGATTCGCTGGCCGTCATACTCGTCGTCGAATAATTGCTGTTGTTGATGGACACCGTAAGGTTGCACCGGCAACCCAAACGAAGGCTGTCGCCAGCGAGTAGTGCCGCCGGGCGAGACACTCTGCGACTGCGTCGACGCCGACGAATCCGCCGGGGAGGTTGTAGTACCCCCTGACGGTGGGCCTTCGACGTTTCCAAAACTATGGCCGGAAAACTGCTGCTGAACAGCCGCTCCTGGACTAAACTGGTACGCATATCCCCCGCCTTGCGTGTTACCGGAGACGTTGCCAGAATATGCCACCGGATGGGTAAAGTTCCCGTGCATGGGTGGCACGGCCTGGATTTCGGCTGCGGTACGGAATATTTCGTCAAGATCAGGCTCCATGTCTGTCATCCACTGCAGTGTGTTCGACTCGAAGGACGCAAACGGCGAAAGGCCGCCTTGGCCAGTTGTCCTGACTGATTCCGTTGTCGAAGTCGTCGAGGCAGGTGTGCTTGCTTGCGAACCAGGCGTACCGACAGGCGGCATGGGTGCATCCAAAATATTCGGCGGTGCGAGCGAGGACGGCGACACTTCAGGCGGCGACCCACTTGGGAACTCCATCGGCGCACTATTGTAGATCCCGGGGTAGGGCTGCGACGACGATATTGGTCTCGGCATCTCAATCTGCTGTGGCCGCTGCGTCGCACCCCGAGACGATCCCGACGAGCGTTTTGACCGCTTCGCAGGCGGTGGCATGGGCGGCGGTATTGGCGGCGTGACAGTCCTGGCCCCAGCACCTCTGGGCTCTCCTTCCGCACTGACTCCACCTACCGGCGCAATGATTTCTCCAGCCGCAGTCTTCTCGTTGTAACAGAGCCTCAATATGGCGGCCGTCAAGAGCTCAAAGGTATCCCGACATCCAGAGGCAGCATCACATTTATCCACCATGGCCGTGAGAACGTGTATGCACGCCATAGTGTTAAAATCTATCACATCCATCCTCGTCCGACTTCGGACTTCTTTGGAATGATACAAACAGTACAGATATGACGTCCCGGCCATGAATAAGTTGTGAACTGCCATCCACGTGTAATTGATATTCTTCTCACGGTGTAATTGTCTATAAGCACGAATGACTTTCTCAGAGGCATCCGCGATGATGAAAAATGCTTCTACAGAAGGACGTGGGATGGCGGGCGAAATACCGTGCAGGAGGAGCCGTGTTTGCTGGTAGTTCAGGTCAAGGAAGTATAGATTAAAATTGCAATTCATGTCCTTTGCAGACTTGGGGGACGAGTTGTGCCACTCTTCGAGCCGTCGAGCCATGTTCGTCTGCCATTCCTTCAGCGTCGCGAACCGGCGGGGGAGCTCCGCGCGTTCGTATAGGATTGTCTGGATTTCCGACTGGAGGCGTCTGATCTGAAAGATGTGCACGGCGACCTGCTTGTACGACGGCGGCGTGTCTTCAGGAGGCTTCATAATTCCTTCAGAGGTAATAAACACGTCATCGAGATCGCTCGGGAACGGCACCTTGATACTATTATCCGCAATTCCAAATGGTCGGCCAAGGTACACGCAGATTTGTCTATCCATCGCGTACGTGCACCAAAAGAGTCTGCGCCGAAGATCGAGTGTGCGCGCGTCGAAAGGATCGCCTTCTTTCATTGGACCTTGTCCGTTCTTCGGCGTAATGTTTGTACCGCTCCATGATTTTACGCCGCCTTCGACATGAAGGCCAAGATCGACGCAGAGTCTGAGCGCGACGCCGAGAACGTACCATACGCCAGGGACAGCAGGGCGCATAATAGAATACAGTCCAAGCAGAAGAATTCCCTGCAATGACTCCAGGCGGTCTGGCGACGCAAACACAGGCTCGATATGCTTCATTGCAGCGGCGTGATAGGATTCGCACAGGAGAGCGGGATACTGCTGCTGGTGCACGGCGACACCGATGGCGAATATCAGATTGAGGAAATACAGCGCGCGTAGAGTCTCTGGTGAGTTCGCCGCGTGCTCATGCATGTTTCCATTGGCGCTACTATGCCACTGACCGTTCGCAAATGTAGTGTGGGGCGTGGCTTTCTCAGCCTCAACTTTGAGGTCTGCGGACGGAATGACTTCTGTCTTGACTGTTATCCCGACGGGTGATTTGGTGACGTCAACTGGAGACGGAATGTTCGATGTTGGAGACACGGAGTCATTGCGGACGTTGTTAATGTTTGCGAGTTTGGTCTGCACCGAGTACGGCCCATAGACAGGCTCAAAATATGCATGGATGAAATCATCTCTGTGGAATATTGGAATCTGGGCATTCGCCTGGTTAAAAAATACCTCGAGTAACGTCTCGGCCACGTCTTTAGGTGGCAACGGCGCTGGTTGTATTTTGACCGGATTATGTTGGATAGTCATATCGGGTTGTTCTGACGATGCAATCGACATTGCCGACGACGGAACATCCTGCCCTCGAAGCTTTACTGCCGCGAACATAAGTCTGGCAAACGAGATACCAGACGACAATCCTAGAAAAGAGGGCGAGCTGAGAGTACTAGATCCTTTCATAGATACAAGTCCGACAGTAGAGACCAGTGAATCGACGTCCTTTGCAGGCTGAGGCCCAGGAGCTACAAGCGACGCCGTGTTAGTGGTCGCATCGGCTGCCGCACCGTTCGCTGCTTCCGCTCGTCGCCGGGACGTGTCGGTTGTGTCAACGGGAATGCCCTGGTTCTGT
Organism: Lipomyces tetrasporus; assembly: GCF_029532465.1. NCBI lineage: Eukaryota > Fungi > Ascomycota > Lipomycetes > Lipomycetales > Lipomycetaceae > Lipomyces > Lipomyces tetrasporus. The sequence goes on from NW_026611607.1 coordinate 152,875, forward strand.
AATTGTATTTCCAGAAACGCGACTCTATCTTCGAGATGCGAAACATAACTGGACTCGTCAGCAATCCCCCAAATCGAACTGCAGTCGTCAAGCCCACCTTCTCGGAACTTCTCTTCCAGTTGCAGCATCTAGACCGACACATTCAACTCCAGCTTTTAAACAAGCCGAGCAAGACGGAAACTTTTGGTCGCATTTCGTCTTTCGCGAACGGCACCTCGAGCATGCGGAAATGATACGGGTAAGATGCACGGGCGCGGGGCCGGATCCTGTTGAAGCGGATGAGGCGTTTGTGTCCGATGACGGTGCAGTAGATGACGCGACGTCGGGTGCGGAGTTGTCACCTAGGACTTTGGAGTCGTATCGCTTGTGCGGGCGAGACGCGGGATCCTTGCCGGCCTTCATTGCGCGGCTGGTCGGTTTCGTCTAGCCTGTGTAGGTACTAGATTGAGAAGAAAACCAACGGAGTGGTAGTATTTCTGAAGGGGAGGGAGCAGTGCGAGCAAGGAGGAGTAGTCGTCTTGTAGATAATAAGCAGGCAAGGTCATTTCAGTTGGTTCTACAGGGCGGACGGAGCAAAACCTTTCTTCCAGCGCCGTGCGGCGTCGACAGCCCTAACCGCTAATACTTTCACAGCACCAAAGTACATCTAAATTGCCAATTTACGAAGATTTCACTGCATGCTTTAAACAAATAATATTACGATAAAATACAAATAAAATGAAAGAGAGGCATGCGCCTGCCTCGCAAGTCAGAGGAAGACGAAGGATGAGTGCTCTGTGGTAGCTGGTACAAGGACTGCGAATACCAACGGCCCCGGAGTTTGTCATCAGCCACCAAGCCCAGTTGTATCGGTGACTGTGGTGCGCACTGGGAGTTTCTAGAATGTGGCAGCCTATGGCAACATGAGAATCATATATAAATGGCAATTGAACGGAAATCACATTAAACAGGGAGGTTATCTCTGTTTTCGCCTAGTGGCATTATGGCCGGAACCGGGAATTGATGCGGCTTTGGTTATCATGGTTCCCTGAACACGAACTCATTGTACGATATCTACGTTTGTAATCCGTATTGCTTCCCGCAAAATATTACATCGTAGCGATAATGGGAACTCGGCAAAAAAAGGGTTGCGCCGCGATTGCCATGCGTCAGCCATGAGATACCAGCGCCGGCTGTGAAAAACCGATTCGAGCTAAATGACGGGTGACAAGGCGAATAACAATACATATTCTGCTATCGTTATCGCGCCTAACCTTATGTATTTCATCGCAATCGCTGTAGGTGGCTCGAGCAGCAGACTCAGTCATCATCGATCACGACATCGATCGAACAATGAACTCTCCTTCTTAAAGTAAAACATTCCGGACTCCGACCCGCAACTATTGTTTCCTATTTACTCGTCCAAGGTCCGCTGATTCCCTGGACTACATATGGCCAATTGGCCATCGAATCCTCTCAACTTTGGTCAGGTGTAGCTTGCAATAGCAATATTGGCTAGTGGACCGTGTGCCGCTCGGGCTCCTCCATTATCTTGCTGACGGACTACGCTCAACGCGTCCAATCATTATCTCAGCTGCCAGCTGACAATCCGTATTCCGCGCAAGTGTCACTAGACCATTATGCCACGTAGCTGGATTTCAGAATGTACAATACCAGTATTCGTTGCCCTTACAGTCACTCGTTAAGCCGATATAATCCGGGCATCACTCTTTGATCGCTATACCGAGGTACTAAACCTGTCAATCGTTATAACGAACTGGTTTTTCACAATCTTTAGAATTACATCACCAGATTTTATCGCAAAATCGGGTATCGAGTATCGTCATAGCCAGGTTTGCCTGTACGCTCAAATTTCATCATCCGCAGCGTACGACACGGAAATTAGCTCTCGGTCAATTTAATTCTTGTCACGTCTCAATAACTAGTCTCACATCTGCTGAAACCTAACTGATTTCTCTTCATGATGCTTAGAAATATTTATTCCTGCCTGTTCGATTACGTTATTGTAGATTTTCTCCCTGCCGCCACACCTGCGCCACAGCATTGGATTGAAGTGGCTATATCAACCAACTAGGGTTCAGTAGTGAGATTCAACTCGTCGTGCACTCCTAATGCATCAGCGACAAGCATGGCTGTTTTGTATATCCGGCGTGCATGATCAGTACTTTACGAAGACGATTGTACGACTTTTACTCCTACCGGGCGCTTTCCCAAGTTCTATAGCGGTTGCTTTCGTACGCAGGTTTACCAGGCACGCCCGCCATGAACCCGGCAACGATTTGTTGTGTCTCGTTGCCCAGGTGTTGCGCTTCGGACGTTTTGAGCCCTGAATACCTTTCTGCGACTTTATATTCAAATATGTTTGGCACGCATCAGGTTACGTTTTGGCCGGCTTGGGCCGGGGCTTCTGAGCCCTGGATGTTCGTTTGGACCGGGCTTCCAAAGGTTATGAGCCCTGGATGGGTTCGTTTGGGCCGGGACTTCAATAGGTTATGAGCCCTGTATGGGTTTGTTTGGACCGGGGCTTCAATAGGTTATGAGCCCTGGATGGGTTTGTTTGGGCCGGGGCTTTCAACAGGTTATGAGCCCTGTATTGGTTCCTTTGGGCCGGGGCTTCAACAGGTTATGAGCCCTGCATCGGTTCGTTTGGACCGGGGCTTCCAAAGGTTATGAGCCCTGGATGGGTTTGTTTGGGCCGGGACTTCCAACAGGTTATGAGCCCTGGATGGGTTTGTTTGGGCCGGGACTTCCAACAGGTTATGAGCCCTGGATGGGTTCGTTTGGGCCGGGGCTTCAACAGGTTATGAGCCCTGGATGGGTTCGTTTGGGCCGGGGCTTCAACAGGTTATGAGCCCTGAATGGCTCTTGTCGATTATGAGGTATCAGAGTCTCAGCCTCCCTTCCATTGTTCACTTCAGATTCATTGTCCATATTCACACTCAGCATTTCTCACAGCCCAGTACCTTGCCCAGAAGTGTCGTCCAGCCCTTGCCCAGCCTAGCCTTGTGACACACGACCACGATTATCGCGATGAAGAATTCGAGGATATGTGGTCTGAGTATTCTCCCTTATTTGAGGACGGAAAGTGAAGATGATGTTGAAGAAGTTGGCCAGTTTCTAGAGAACTCTACCCCTCCATTGCGATGTCTGGCAAAGATGGAAAGTGTCAGGAACGCGATGGGGCACGTGCGGCTGAGGCGACGCACGTCGTACGCGACCTCGCGTACGTGTCCTTCTTGGTGTGGTTTGCGTGGCTTTCTTGGTTTGGTTTGCGTGGCTTTCTTGGCTTGGTTTGCGTGGCTTTCTTGGTTTGGTTTGCGTGGCTTTCTTGGTTTGGTTTGCGTGGCTTCTTGGTTGTGTCATGTTACGTGTTCTTAGTTGTTCGGTGCGCTGCCTGGGCTGACAGAAGATAAAAGGAGGGGTTTGTCCTCGCTGTCAGTCCAAGCAAGAAGTCTTGTATTCTGAAATAGATCTTGTCTTGCATACATTTCCCAGTCTAGTCCAGTCCAGTCCAGCACAGTCCCAGTCCTAGTCTAGTCCAGTCCAGTACAGTCCAGCCCTGTCCTGTCTCGTCCCGTTACAGAAAGCAGATTGTCATAAGCCGCATCGGGCCAGCGGATGGCTCGCCGGAATCTTTTTCTTTTGGTTTTGTTTCGGCTTCCTGGCTTTTCCGTTCTTTCCCGCGTTCCCGCGTTCCTCCCGCACCCCGTTCCTTCCCGCACCCCGTTATCCGATCTTTTCTTTCTCGCGTGGCTTTCCTGTAGAGTATGGGTTTCTATAAAGGATCCCATATCTCCCTTGTTGTAGATTTGTTCTTTAGTTAATCGGATCTTTGTTTTGTGCCTGATATCTTGACCAAGTCCAAAACCCTGTGTAACAGAGATCACAACTGTGGTCAAGGAAATTAAGGAAATATATCCAGATATTTTAACGCACGGCTTCTACCGGTAGCAGCAGAGACTTCTGCACTTCTGAAAAATCTCAGAGGGTGGTCTACAGTGAGGGACCAGGTTGAGACGCCGGCTCATGCACGAAGATCTCACGGTCAGCACTTGTGAGGGCCGGGCGTCTTATCTCTTATCTTTGTCCTGTCGGTGTTGCCCGGCAGAGACCATATTTGTTCATTTGTGTTCTCTCCTCTCTTTTCTCTTTGTCGATACTATATATTATAAAGGTAGTTATTTAGTTGTAAACTATAATTTACATCACACAATATCACTCTGTGATATGTCCATTCCCCTGTGATATATCAATCACACTTGACATCTCAATCACCCAGTGATATATCCTTTTGCGATGTGATAAATTTTATATGAGCAAGTGGAAGTGAACAACAAGAAGGGTGTTGTGGTGATCCGTGATCTTACTTCTAGATCATCCGGTCCCAAGGGAATTAAGAGGTCTTTAAATATACAAGAATTCGCACTCTGGGAAAGAGCCTTCTGTGACCCAAGTCTGAACGTCGCCGATGATTGATCATTTGACAATTCATGTCGTAACTGCTGATCTTTAACTAGTAGTGATTTTCAATTACATCAGCAGGTGATATTACCACGCAATGTATCGGGTAACGATGATCAATCATCAGGCTCTTGCTGACGCCAGTCAGAAGAAAGATGGAGTCTCATGTCCAAGAGCACATTATCATGAGACCCGGATGGTAACTGTAATATCCCATCGTTCTGCAGAATTGTCTCGGTCTTGTTTGTAAGGCCATCGCCCTTCTTACGATGGTGCGGCTCAAGTGTGGTTCAGATTTAATGCTCAATGGCTTCAAAGGCCTAACTCGTGCTTTCCCACAAGTCTGTTCAATGTTTAGCCACATGCTATCAGCAAAGCTTCGATCGTCAGGTCTGTCTTTTGCTGTGCCGAGTTATACTCTGGTCTCTGCAGAGTGTGACTTTCCTTATGTGCACGTATATTACTCTATTGAGTATATAGTTGATATTTCAACAATATCTGTAAGGATCTAGTGGGTGAGTTCCTACGAATCTGTAGCGACGCTGGGCTGGACTGAGTGTAACGACGCTGGGCTGGACTGGAGCTGGACTACAGTGTAACACACTGGACTGGACTAGACTGGACTAGACTAGACTGGACTGGAACTATTCTTATTGATACAAGAATACAAGACTTGTTCCTTCACTTGGTCTTAGAGGACAAACCCCTCCTTATATACTCGACCAGAACTAAAAATAGACAAACTAAATATAGAACAAAACTAATCATAGGAGCAAGACCAAAACTAACATAGAAACAAGACCAAAACTAAACATAGAACAAACAAAACCAAATATAGCAGCAAACGCGCCTGGTGAGGCGCAGCGGTTACGACACTGCGGCTCACGCGAAGCGGCTGATGCTCATCGGGTCCATTACAGAATCTTAGGGCCTCGCGCTGGGGGGCGGTACCAACTTGGCCAAAAGACCACGATAATCAATCTTAGAATCGATTATGGCCCACTGCGCATAGTATAGTGACCGCCACCACTAGGATCCTGACAATATCCATCACCTAGTGATATGTCAATCTACTCCGGGGAAGAGGGGGGTTGTTACAGGAACACCGATCCGCGATCCGAAACAATATCCGTAGGGACGCCGTGGTTGGCAAATACGTGTTCAATAAAGACGTCGGCTAATTCAACAGCGGTGATCGTTTTCTTAACAGGAATAAATCGTGTCATCTTTGTTAGACGATCCACAATCACGAGAATTGAATCAAATTCATTGGAAACCGGGAGTCCGTGATAAAGTCCATTGACAGTGATGTCCAGGGCCGCTCTGGAGCCGGTAAAGACTGTAGGGTACCATACGGTAAGCGTCGGGGAATCTTCGTGAGTTGACAGCGGTCACAGGTTCGCACAAAGCTTGTAAGGACTACGGTGAGTCCGAGAAAAAGACCAAGCTAGGATCACTATTATTGTATAAAGAATCGACAGGGAAAAGAAAAAGGAAAAATAAGAACAACAAGAGCAAATATATATATATCACAACCCTAAACCATAGATAAGAGAATTAAACTTAACCCTCCACCGCGAGATAAAAAAAACTTTAAACTAAGTTAATTACAAAACCTCCACCGCCGAGTCCAGTCCCCTGACAAAGCTTCTCACAAATCGTTTCATGCCAGGCCAAAAGTAGTCACGACTAACCAGCCCGTACGTTCTTAGGGTGCCCGGATGACCTGCCGTGGTTGGATCGTGGTAGATCGAAACAATATCTGTCTTGAGTTGGGAATCATCCGGGACACAGAGTCGATTATCCTTGTGAACGTGTCATGAAGCTCTGACTTCTGAGCCGCATCATCGCAGCGTCATCGCGAGCCGCACCGGCCTCTCAGATATCCAAGGGGCCAAAGTATCGGCGTTCTGTTGTCGAGAGTTCCGACCTGGAGTCATGAGGACGACTCATGATCAGTCATGGGCTCTTGCCTACGCAGGTGATGTCGGGTTGAGAGTCAGGAGACGACATCTGGCTTCTGGCAGCCCCGAACGGACGAGGACATGGCCGGCGCGCCGGAGTGGTACAAGGTGTCAGGGCCCTAGTGGTGGCGGTCACTATACTATGCGCAGTGGGCCATAATCAATTCTAAGATTGATTATCGTGGTCTTTTGGCCAAGTTGGTACCGCCCCAGCGCGAGGCCCTAAGATTCTTAGGAACTCACCCACTAGATCCTTACACAAGGCCTAGAAGGCCATACAGCATGTACATAGTTAAACCTTGTCTGTAGCGGAGTCCATGGATATAAATTGACGGCCCCGCTCCTTGTTGTATGCTTCAAGAAATCGGATCTTGTTTTCCGCCCCATCAAGTTCTAGTTCAAGTCTTGCTGTCCTCGTGCTCTTCCGCCGTAACAGAACGAGACCCTCTACCAGATTGGTTCCTCGTATATCAGGGTTGTCCGTGGACTGATTCAACTGGTCAACGAGGTCCCGAAGCCACGGGTCGTTCGGTTGTAGTGTCCGGATGCGCTCTTCGATCTCATTCTCTGGCTCCATCATGAGGCATGCAACGGCGATATGGACGGTTTCTTGAACTTCGATATCTCCAGGAATCAACACGCCCTGAATCTTCGTGTCGCTGGGTTCCTCCACACGGGATAACGCATCGGCACGAGCATTCTCTCGGCCCTTACGAAAGACAAGCATGTAACTGAAGTTGCCTAGCGTCTCAGACCACCGAAGTTGTCGTTTGGAGATGTCGTGACGGGTCGTGAAGTATTCCAGATTCTTATGGTCAGTATAGACCCTGACTTTTTGAGTAAGACTAAGCAAATTGTGTCGCCAGCAACTTTGAATGCTTCGACTATCGCCAATAGTTCTTGGTCATGTACATGATAATTTCTCTCCGCGGATTTCAGAGAACGACTAACCTGACAGGATGGAGGAAGCCGTCATCCTTCTGTCGCTGACTCAGTATCGCAGCAATTGCCGTTCCCGAGGCATCTGTCTACATGATTGTCTCCGTCGTTGGGTTAAAGTGTCGCAACATCGGCGCGGAAATGAAGGCTTCCTTGAGGTCAGCAACAGCGTCTGACATATCCGGGGTCCACACAAAGGGTGCATTCTTCTTCAACAAAGGCGCGAACGCTTCGCGTATCTGGCTATAGTTCCGAATAAACTGCCGGTAGAAATTGGCGAAGCCCAGAAAGCGTTGCAATGCCCGAAGATTCTTTGGTTCTGGCCACTCCTTAATGGCTCTGACCTTCTCGTCATTCATTTCAATTCCTTTGTCCAGGAAGTTCGGTCTTCGTCACGTGGAACTCGCTTTTCTCACCTTTCACACACAAGTCGTTCTGGAGGAGAGTTTCCAGTCACACCTCCGACTCGATCTAATTCAATGGAGTCAGCGCTGCCATCCAGACTCATTGATGCTTTTGTATCGTCCTTCGCCAGCGTAATATTGGAAGTAGACACGGAGAAAAGATTTTGCCGTCGTAACGTCAGGGCGCCGTCTGCGGCTTACTACGTCATCCTGTCGTAGTGTCATACCAGATCCTCAGGAAGGATTCCTGACATCGTGCTCGTAGCAGGAATTAGTCGCCCCGCGTTCTTGTAACAGTTGGTTCCTCATTGACAATATCTATAATATTATTTACGCATGATAATAAATAGTGTATTACATATAACTTAATTATAATAATATTTGTATAGTTCGATTTTGCAAAGGTGTGAGAGTTTGAAGAGTCCGTGGCTGGGAACAGCAATGGACAATCGAAGTTGCGGGGACGCACGCGTTATTTTGTTGTCCAATCTATATTGTTAGCGACAGTAAAAGGATTTGGTGATGCTCGGAAACGCCTGCTAATGAATTCATTCCTACGGTGCATATGCAAACAACGATTTCAACAGAAGGAAAAGTCTGGCGGTATAGGGATCCTTTATATCTACGGCGTAGTGTTTCCTGTGTACTCATCAATTCTGAGATTCCGGCTATTGGACGGCTTACGCACAGGGTCTATGTATTTCTTATAATTTGAAAACGGAGCAATGTGGTAGAATAATGTATCAATGGCGACGAATCATGCAAAATGCCTCTATTTACGTCCTATGTCCTCCTCCCAAACTGAATGCCATGACCCGGATTCCACACGTTACTATTACTCAACACAGGCGGCGGCAGTCCCTGTGGGCGTGGAGCCGGCAATGGACTCTCAGTCCGTCCCAACGTCATCCTGTCAAACTGCGCCGCGATGTCCCCATCCAATTCCCGCGCCTCGACGCGACGACTATACACAAAATCGTTAACCTCGTCCTGAAACTGTGTCAGTGGCCTCGAAAAGTCATTGTAGAACTTGCGCCCTTCTTCGAGGTTGTTCATAAGTTCTTGATATTTGAAGTAGCCCGCTTCGAGCGTTTGCAGCGCGCTTTCACGGTCCGACAACGTTTGCCCTCGGGATTTTGCAAGTGCAGACGAGAAGTCCATGTCTGCGAGTTCAATGTCTGTGAGTAATCTTGTCTGCTCGTCCGCCTCATCTTCCACTCGCTTCTTGTCGTCATCGTACATCTTCAATCGTTCCGTGAATAGCTTTTCGAACTGGGTGGCCTCGATCTTGCCGAGCGGATCTAGCCTCTCCAACCGCGCGGTCTCTTGTAGAATTAAATCTGACACGTCATCATTCTTTGCCTTCTCCTTCACGTCCTCGACAAATTTTCGCCGCCGATACTCGACTTTCGAGACCTCATTCATCTTCTGACGAAGCTCCGAACTCCGATGCTCGAGTTCAGGATCGATCCGCGCAGCATCAGCGCTTTTCGGCAAAAACTCCTCAATGTCCCTTAAATCGCCGCTCAATAATCTAAACGTACTCTCACTCTCCCTAAACTTCCCCCGAACAACTTCGTCGCTGTCCGCAGCAGCTTTTATAATCCCGCCCAATTTGTCCAGCTGAGCGTACAGAACGGCGCCAGCTTCTACGGATGGCGCGCGACGCCATTGATTCGTCCCGTGGCGCGCACGGAGGTCTTCGTCTTCTTGGCGTTCAGAACGCAGAACGTCGGCGGCCGCAGCATATATGGTTGAATCGACAGCAGATAAGTTCCGGACGTCCTCGATAGTGGCTTGTAAAGCGACGTAGCCTCCCGACGCGCGAATTTCCTCCGCGTGGGCTGCCAGACTTGGTGGTAATCCAACCGGACGTTCCAGCGCCTGCAAAGAGCCAGGTAATCCGAGTCTGGTGAGGAATTCGTGGAGCTGGACCGCCATCGCATCCATTTTCGCAGTAATAAGCTTGTGCACGAGTGTATCTCTCCGGTCAACGTATATGCTCGCAGCCTGGTGCGCTGCAAACGGGACTAACTTTGCAAACAGCGGCGGACTATACTTCTCTTGCAACGCGTCCATTGCCTTCTCAACTTCTCTAGGAACCAGCGCTTCCACTGTCGACGCCGTTTTAATTGTAGGTAGCGCACTCGTAGCAGGAACTGGCGCCAAATAAATCAAATCATTGTCCTTCTCCGCGCGCGCATAATCCGACTTCAATTTCGCCTGTAGACCTTTTAAATCATCTGCGACGGCTTTGGCGACATATCTTGCGCCAGCGAGTGCTTGTGCGCATGCATCCTGTGCCGCCTTTAACCGCGCGAGCTCCTCCCCGTATTTCCCGCTCGACAAACAGTCCGAAGCGGCGCGGTACTGCGCCGCGGCTTCAAAATGGTATTTCTTGCAGGTAAAGTGGTGGATCCATTCTGACTTGATGGCTGCCGTGCGCATGGCGGAATTCAGCGCTTGGCCGTAATATTCTGAGACTTGGTGGGCTAGACGTGCGATGAGCGAGTTCTTGATGTTGTCCAGCACTGCTTTTTGCCAGAAACATTCTTGCGCTTGCGCGAGCATCAGGTTCGTCAAGACGTCGAGCGTAGCCGCGGATATGTCGTCTGGCGGGTTCATGTGCATTTCCGTGATCACGTTTTGTTTGAGGTATGTAAAACAGCCGGCAGCGAGCTGAAATGACTGGCACGCGTGCTTCAAACCGTCGCCAGTAGATCGATTTTCTTCGAAGCCGAGTTGAGAGTACATTGCACCGATATTGTACAAGATATTTGCCCGTTCAAATTGCAGATCGTTGTGGGAAACCGATGCTGATGAGGCGTACCCTAGCGTTCCATACCACACAAAATTCACCTTAATCTGCGTTCTTGCGGTTAACATTTCCGCAGTTCCTCATTGTCCTCAAAATATAATAGAGAGCTTACATCTGCCGGAAATTTCGATGACAAAAACGTGAGCTGAATAAAATACCTTGATGCATATGTCAGTGCCAACTCGTCACCTTCCATCTACAGAGCGTACCGTGTCAAATTCGTAATACTCGACGCGCGCACTTCGGGATTCACAACATTATTCCGTAGCCGCTCAAGCTCAGCAATATCGTTCTTGAACATATCGGGATGCTGGTCATAGCTCTGCTCGATGTATGCCCTGATCGCTGGAGTAAGCGCGATATGATCCGTCCGACGGAGTGGAACCGTGAGGATATTCGACATTGACATTTTTTGATGCAAAGAATGAATTGAAATGCGACACGATTTACTAGTAGAGAGAGTATTTACCCTTGGAAAGGGCGTCTCGGCCACTCAGAAAATTCACAGCAGAGTTGTCCGTTGTGCGCTGCGAGAAGTAGCAGATTTGATTTGTGTACATGTGACGTAATTTAGTTATGCCGTCAGCGCAGGTACTTACTGCCGTAGATGTGACAACGCTTGGCGGATCAGGAGTGTTTCCACCCGCTGCTGCAAAGTTTATGTATCACGTGCATCGTGCGGCGCAACCTGGCCGCCAAACAAAACAAACGCCAACTCTAGAGGAGCGTCTTATCTCACGCTCAGCAACGTCGACATCTCGCCAAAATGCAAGACGATTCTATAATACTACCACCGGGATCTCATACAAATATTCTTTTGCGACTATCGCGAGACTCGCTTGTCGAGCTAGCATTTGGATGGCTTGGTAACGTGCCTCTCTGTCAACCTCACCGTCGCGGTGACGAAGAGGTTGACCCCGAGGTGGTCGTGCAGCATATCCTGGGCGTTCGCGAAGTGTATTCGAATTATCAACGCAAACTTACGAAGAAGCGGACTATTGTGGAGAGAATGGTATATGTAGATTGGGTCAGTATTGTTCTTCATTGCAATGCGACCTGTTCTGATTAATAGTTTCTCGGGTTTAATATGCGGCAAGTTGCGGATATCGAGTTTCAAAGTACGTGTTTGGCTCCCTTTTGTGAAGTTGTTAGCTAACGGTGCTAGATATATTTGATCGGCCGTTGTCGCATAAATGGACCGCGTCGAAGGTGCAGATCATATCGACCACTCTCAGAGACGACACAGAAAGTGCGCACGACGATGTGGTTCGAGTTGGGCCGGTGCTAATGACATCAGGTATTCCAATATTCCACGCTCCAGTATTCATGAAAAGTCTCCAGAGATCACTCAAATCACTAATTGGCAGTGTACGTCTCTCTGTCCTTTCCGATAATTGCAATTAACAAAACCACAGCATATCCACATCACTCAGCATGCATTACTTCCAGTAGTTCTCCTACGAATCCAATTACATGAATCAGGCGCGAAATTCGCGGCAAGTATCACAAAACTACCGACGGCACGACATACATTCTTTTGCGCGCTGCCAACCTCCGCTCACTATATCTTCCACACAGCGCTTTTGAACCCATATCAGAAAATTTTACGAGAGGTGCGCTATTCTTAAGGGAGATGTGCTAATTAGTTTGCATTAATGATATTAACGACAATACAGTGCATCGAAACGGCGTTGTCGATACCTGGATACCAAGTTCAACTACAGTCCACATCATTAGCGGCACGGTCTTTGGCCACATTAGTACAGCTTCGCACGAAATCGAGAAATGCCACTGCTCTTGGTGGATGGAGCATCTATGCTAATGACGAGGTCGATGTGTCGCCCTTGGCGTCCGCGGAAGCTGTTGTTGCAGATAAACTCGCCGAGGTGGACGAAAATAATAAAGACGATGAAGCAAGGGAGCGAAAGCGATTGAAAATGTTAGATGCACGGTTTGGCGTGCGACAGACAAATGTCAATGATGATGAAGAGAATCATACTGACGATCAGGGATGTATTGACTCCGAGACCGCCTTGGATCACGTCGAATTCAGATTGGAACAGGAATATGAAGACCAGGAATTCGGCGATTCGTTCGCGCCTAAAGTTAGAATCGTATTCGAAGGATCCCATGTGTTTGAAGGAATACGATTGTTGGCTCGGAAAGGACTCGTCGACGAGAATAAATTGCCGGCTTGGTTGACTGGTGAACTAGGAGTCTCTTCGGGTGTGATAGCGAACGGGCAACTCGTTCAGCGGTAGTAATCAGCGCTGGCGATATAATTACGTTAGAGATTCGCTTAACTAATTTCCAATTCCATCGCCGCCCGATTGTTATTGGTATCTTCATGCTCATGATCGTGTGCCTCAGTCGTCTCAATACCAGATGCATCCTCAATAGTTTCTTCGTCGCCTTCGCCTAGCACTTGCACGACATCATCCTCCAATCTAACAGGCACTGGATCTTTCAGTAATCTCACGACGACTTTGGCCCGTGCCCTGGCCCTCTTGAATCGGTTTTCATAGTCCTCAACCGCATCCATCGTATTCTCTGTAGGAATTCCAGTAACAAGATCCGTAAGAACCTGAAGTTGCTTCGTAGACCGTCCTCCGCCTAGAAGCACAAGGTCGGCTGCAGCATTTGATGATGGATTTTTCCCGCTGCCTAATTCACTCCAGACTCGGCATCGGCCTTGTAGGATCCCGATGGAGACAAATCGTTGAAACCCCGTTTGCAGACCGAATTGTTTTCCTTCACTGGTCCCGCTGCGTAAGCCGTCGTTTAAGCCTTCGTCATAGCCTTGTTGGTAGAATCTAGTGTCGAATATTAGATAGAAACACGTGCGGATCGAATGGCTGAACTTACGAGCTCTCTAATGAGAGCAAGGAATCAAAAAGATCGTCCTCGGCGTCCATTTATACGCCCAAGAGGAAAGGAATATTTAATAAATAAATCTAGCGGAATTCTGGGCGCTCTCAACAGTTTTGCACCGGTGTGACGCTTCCAAGTGTGGCGAGGATTGATGTCACCAAATTTAAAGTAGTGCACGACTCCGCCTTCTAACCCTCTAAGCCATCCACTCGTGCACGACCACTACGCTCAACCGTACTGTGGTCTTTCGACTTATAGCACAAATTTTAGAAAGAACGAGGTGTACAATTTCCAGAAATGCGTGAGGTTGCTGTGGTGAGTAGCTGGTTCTATATGTGAGGTGGATCAATAAGAGTGTGATGATTGTATTAGTTCAATTTGATCCACCTACCTTGGCGAGATCTAAGTAGTAGCTGATATGAATTCCTACCATAGGACTCCGTTGCAGACTCTCTAGCGAATGCCAAGCTTAAATCCGACATCGAGTTTGACCCTGAAGTTCCTGAAATGTAGGTCTGTCGTTTTCAGCGAAGAACAAACATGACTAACTCCAGGGCCTAGTCTTCCAAAAGATGATCAGGAAAATATTTTGATTACGTCCGCATTGCCGTATGTCAACAACGTCCCGCATCTTGGAAACATTATTGGCAGTGTTCTCAGTGCTGATGTATTTTCTCGGTATGTTCACAACCTCCAACGACGAGGGATCTGACACTAATTCAGCAGCTATTGCAAAGCACGAGGTTACAATGCCCTTTTCATCTGCGGGACGGACGAATACGGCACTGCGACGGAAACAAAGGCGTTAGAGGAAGGCATCACGCCCCAAGCGCTTTGCGACAAGTATCACGTTATCCATAAGGAAGTGTACGACTGGTTCAACATCAAGTTTGACAAATTCGGCCGCACGACTACGCCTTTGCAGACGGAAATTGCGCAGGACATTTTCTTGGGGCTAAATGATAACGGATATCTGGAAGAGCAGTCCATGACTCAGTTGTATTGCGAGCAACATGGCGGGTTTTTGGCAGATCGGTTTGTGGAGGGTACGTGTCCGAGGTGCGGATATGAAGATGCGCGCGGTGATCAGTGCGACTCGTGCGGAAACTTATTGAACCCGTTTGAGCTTATAAATCCTCGTTGCAAAATCGACGGGTCCTCCCCAGTGCCTCGTGATTCTAACCATATCTTTCTGTCTCTGGATAAGTTGCAGCCGGAGCTTGAGAAGTGGATTCAAAAGTCACATGAGAGTGGCCATTGGTCGAGAAACGGTAAGCAGATCACGGACTCGTGGTTGAAGGAAGGTCTTCACCCTCGCTGCATTACTCGCGATCTGAAATGGGGTACGCCTGTACCGCTTGAGAACTACAAGGACAAGGTACTCTACGTGTGGTTCGATGCCTGCATAGGATATGTCTCCATTACTGCGAACTACACGAAGAACTGGCGACAGTGGTGGAACAACCCCGAGAATGTGAAGTTATATCAGTTCATGGGCAAGGATAACGTGCCTTTCCACACAGTGGTTTTTCCGTCCTCCGAACTCGGTACGAAGAAGACATGGACAATGCTGCACCACATCTCAACGACCGAGTATCTACAATACGAGGGGGGCAAATTCTCAAAATCGCGCAATGTTGGTGTGTTTGGCAATAACGCGAAAGAGACTGGCGTGCCGCCTGACGTCTGGCGATACTATCTCCTCATGGCGCGACCGGAGACCGCGGACACTATGTTTTCATGGCGCGACTTTATTTTCAGGAATAATAACGAGCTGCTAGCCAACCTTGGCAACTTTGTAAACCGAATCGTCAAGTTCGTTAACGCAAAGTACGATAATAAAATCCCTGAGTATAATCCCGACGCGATCGACTACGCCGGGTTCAAAGAGAGCGTGGATGGTATTCTGGCACAATACAACGACGCGTTGAAGAACGTCCATCTACGATCCGGTCTTGAGGCAGCGCTGCAGCTGTCTGCACGTGGTAACTTGTTTTTGCAGGAGAACAAGATGAATAATACCTTGCTCGCGGAGGAGCCAGAGAAGGCGAACGCCGTTGTTGGCGTCGGTTTGAATTTGGTGTATCTCTTGTCGGCAGTGGTGTACCCGTATCTGCCTGACACGGCCCAGGGCATAGTGGACCAGCTTAACACGCCTCTGCGCAAGATTCCGACCAAGTTTGCGTTAGATTTATTGCCGGGACATGTGATTGGCAAGGCTAAGTACCTGTTTACTCGGATTGACGAGAAGAAGGAGGAAGAATGGCGTGCCCAGTTTGGCGGTGGCGCGCAAAAGAAGGACGATGCGGCCGAGAAAAAGAAGGAAGACAAGAAGAAGAAGAAGGATGAAAAGAAAAAGAAGAAAGAGGCCGAGGCTACGGTCGCTGCTGTGGCAGCAACCACGGAGTCCGGAATCACCAGCCCAGTAGAAGCGTCATAGAGATGCATAAAGCCAACTTGAGTTTCTATATAGTTATAAATAGTTATATAGCATTTACCGGGGAGTGTTGAATGTATAGTAGAGTTTTCGTGTGCTCTTGTCGTGTCTGATTATTAGATCAATAATATTACACAAAATTACGGAATAGTGGGATTGCACGAGGCCATTCGCATGCAGAGGTTGCCCCACATGATGCAAGCCGCAAGCCTGCCGAGTATCCGGTCCCGATCGACGATAAGCGATCCAGGGATTTGGTTCTCGGCGTGGCCGTTTATGTTGAGTCTAATTCAAAGCCTACGCGGAACGCTTTTAAAGTGACTCCCAAGACCTTTATCCTGCCAATCGCGTCTCAGCAACGTCCACGTTCCTAGCGACACGGAACTAGTACGTTCACGTTCTACGTTACTAAGAGTCCAGGAGTGGAATATCATGTCATAAACAATGAGGAGGGTTTGATCTGTAGCAATTGAGACCCACTTCGTACTGGCTGCGTTGCGATCAATTGAAGAGTAATGTTAGACTACTCAGTGAACCACACAGTGAGAACTACTGTCAATACTGACCAGGACGATATGAGACATTCTGATGTTATAGTCACTGATTACACTGTTTAAAGAACCGGAGGAGACCTTTCTCTGCGGAACGACCGCCAGGCTGGTGAACGTAAGGCGGTCGACAAGAACGATAATGCAGTACGTCTTCGGCAAGTGCAGTGGTATAGGGCCATGCCAAGAGGTCGCTACCATCGAGGGTGAAGTCTTAATTGCTCTTTCCCATCTGCATGTTCTGTGAGGCCCCCACTCTGATCTCAGTTACCTGTGTCATGCGCATATTCCTAGCTGATCCTGTTGATTTGGTCACTGATGTCTCAATTGGTTGTACAGAATTTTAGATGTTTTGGAGAGCGACGGACGCGTCAGAACAGGGTGGATTATGAATAAGCCCTTGGAGACGACTTCCGAGGATGGCGGCACCTGAGCTCCGGGCTTCTCCTGGCTGCTTTCCTCTAAGATCCTAGTTCTCGTCCTTGGCAGTCGCTTAAGGCTGCCATATTTGGTTAATGACGACGGAAAAGACGCACTGTGCATGCCTGAGGAACAGCATATATAAACGATTCTCCTTCCACCTACCCGGAATCTGTCATCTATCAAGCGACTTGTTGGACTCAAGGACTCAAATCATGAAGTACTCAAGCGGAATCGTCGCGCTCTGTCTCATCGCCTCTGTCTTGGGCTCGCAAATTCGGTTTCAGTCCTGGAACTTGCGATATGACTCCAAGCCGGACAGTATTTCCGTCGCGGAGACGATTGCGTCATTGAACGCGACTGTGCCGTATGACAGCGAAATCACGTACTACACTCCCAGCAGCGAGGTCGCGTGGTCGTCGCGTCGGATCGGTGTTGCTAATGAGTTCGCGTTCAATAGGCCCGATGTTTTCTGTAAGTGGCTCGCAAAAATCTGTGCCCGCAACTTTTAGTAATGCATTTCTAGGCGTCCAGGAGGCACTCAAGCGCCAGGTTTACGACTTGGCTGAACTTCTTCCTGACTATGCCTGGGTAGGCGTTGGGCGCGATGACGGCAAGGAGGCGGGTGAATACGAAGCTATTTTCTACCGCAAGTATGTCCCAAGGCTGACTCATTAATCGAATACACTCATCAGTACAGGAACTCCATCAAGCTCATAGACTGGGAAACATTCTGGCTCTCGGACACGCCATTCGAACCATCCAAGTATCCCGACGCGGGCTCGTACCGCTCCGCGACCGTCGCGCACCTGGGATCCAAATTCAATAATTTCACTGCGATCTGCACGCACTGGGATGATCGGTCCGACAGACAGCGCCAGCTTGCGGCTTCCCTATTGAGGTACAGGGGCGCGTACGAGGCGGAAACCACTAACGCTCCTGTTTCTTGTTTGGTGATTTCAATTCGCGGTCTGCCGGTGCTAACCCTGGCGGATATAAGATCATTACTGGCGAACAGGATATGCTTTCCATTAACCGCACGTTTGAAAGTCAGTACAAGTCCCAGTTGTCGGAAACATTTGTCTGGAAAGACGTTTTGAAAGAAACGCCCGTGCAGAACCGTATGGGCCACTACGCGACCTTCAATGGATTCTATGACATTGGCAATACTCAGGCGTTCGGTCGTATTGATTTCGTGATGGCGGGATCGAATGGTGGCTGGGAAATGTCGAGATATAAAGTTGGCGAGGTGTTTTATGATCATGGGGTCCAGTTGTCGGATCATCGACCTTGCGTGGCTGATGTGACCATTAACAAGATTAAGAAGTAAGGAGCGCAAAGTATAGACTTGACGAGGATGGCATAAAATGATTTTAAAATAAAAGGTTCTTTTAAGGCGAATAGACTCGATAGTGACAAAATTATACATGATTATATTATATCTCCAGCGTACGAGACTAATGCTACGCTTTGCCTATTATACATATCTGAACCCATATCTATCGAAAAAAACCCATGAATATGCCAGTCTAATGGCAATTAATCAAACAAACCAGTGCACTACTATAATACAAAGCCCAGTCCCATTTTGAAATGCACAATTCTATAACGCATATCACCGCTCACCAGTTGAACTCCCACTTCGCCACTTGAAGCGTTTGCTCATTCGGCGCCAACCTTGTAATTGCTTCAAACCGCTGGCGCCGGCATTGTTAGACATGATTCCGTGTCTAACTCCAAAGGCTGCAGGCGTACTTTCGGGAAATTCCTCATCGAAAACAACTTCAGGTGATTCAGGAGGCGTCATGGGACTCACACTGCCAGAGTATGTGTACCCGGAATCCTCCTCCGACGACCCTGACCCAGTCGCTCTGAAATACTCCGGCCGTGACTGGTCTGGAGGAATGCCAGCCGATATTGATCGCGAGCTAGGCCGATGCTGTCGGCGGCTGGAATGGTGATGCTGTAATGACTGGATCCGCCACGGATGTGACGCTGACAACGTTACCTCTTCCAATTCTGGCTCTTCAGGAACAACAACCGCCTGTGCATCGTTCAAAAACCGTATGAACACGCTTTCGTTCATCAGGTCCTTCACTGCCGATACAGCTTGCGTGAATTTGTCTGGACTAGGTGGCAAGTTCACCCGCGCGAGCAACAAAAGATCATCGCGAACGTTCGCGGGCAGATTCAGCTCCCGGGGCGAGTCGGGACGGATATAAGAGTCCGTAATGCGGTGCCAGAGCAACATCAGGTGATCATACGATCTGTGTTCTGGCGTAATTCTGACTGTGGGGGTAGCCACGTTCGCGAGGGCGGCCTCATAGATCTCGCCATACCGTTTGACATCCATAGTGAATTCGAGCGTCTCGAGGCAATGATTTTGTGCGAGGTAAGCAATGAATTCTGTTAATGAGAACGGACACATAGCGTCGTCTGACAGTACGTCGTCGAGTGTCGGCAGTCGTTTTGAAGTACGATCGCCGCCAATCGCCGATGCAGCGGCTGTCCAGCCTGAATTCGCAGATGGTGCGGATGTAGGCGTATTAACGTAGGGGAAATATGACATCTGCGGAGGCGCCGAAGCATGCAATGGCGATACTGGCTCTGAATTCACCGGCGAAGACGCTGTCGAGCCAACCGAGGACGACGATGACGACGATATCTCTGCCGCATGGTAGCTACGCTTCGATCCCATTGGACTGCCGTGCTGCTGGCCGCGCTCAGCGTGCGACGGTTCGCCGTCGTGTGAAATGTGGCCGTGAGAGTAATCAGTGCCGTCCGCAAATTCTTTGTCGCGATCTCGGCCGCTGAGACCGAGCAACAGGAGACCGGCGCGACTCGAGCTGCGGAAACGCGGCATGTTAGATGCTTGCGACGTAGCTGGTGTGCGTATGAATAGGAGTGTGCGCTGTGAGTGTATGAGGTGTGAATACAAACGTCAGACTGGCGCTGAAGTCGAGCGGGGATACCGCTAAACCGCCGGAAAAAATCCAGACAACGCCCTAATCCATAATCGGCAATCAACTAGCCGCGTTTGGATCGGTCGCCACCGCAAAATCACTTTTTCCGGTCCCCGAGAAATAGCCCTAGCCCTAGCCCTGTCGCGTCAGTTGGTGCCAGCACAGTCACGTGACTGACACGTGATCAGGCGTCGCCGCCCTTCAAGTCGTGATCCATGTCGGAGAGTCGAACGCGAACGCGAACGCGCGGCACCGACCCCGACACGATCATCGTCCGGCCGCGAGTGAGGTCCCAGCCGCGGATTCCGAGCGCCTCTGTGACACGTCCAGTGGGTCCAAACAGTCCATCTACGAGGTGCAGCGTGCGGATCACGTTGTCGCGCGCCGACGTGATCGAGTTCGACTCTCCGGATCCATTATGTAACGAACGCACGTGACGAGCAAGATACAGTGCATGCACCCATGCTCGTACGTCACGAGTGTCGATGTTGTCCTGGCCATATGGAGACGGTGTGCTGGATCCGGAAGACTCGTGGGCGTAGTAAGCCCGGTCGCTAGTCGGTCTGTCGTCGTGGAACCGTTCGATGAGCGCGATACGCACGGTTATTTGCTTGGTCCGGCGTCCTCGCACACGGCTGGTCTCGAACCATAGTACGTAGCCCGCTGACCCATGCCCGAAGATCGACAGCAAGTCTTGAACACTCATTCCTGGCGGAAGAATCTTACGAACTGCCGAGAAAGTACCGATCGTGGCGACACCCATGACAGCACCGCGACTTCCCCATCGCAGGACACCATCCTGCTCCAAAACTCGTTCCTGACTAGAGACTTGTCGTGGCGTGAGAATAATAGATGGAAGTACAGGTGGCTGATTGAGAAAATCAGATTCCATCATTCCGGGCGAAATTGTGTCCATAAGTCGCGCAAAGACAATGCTGGTTCGATGTCGATTAAGCGTCTCCATCACCACAGAGCTGACGGCGCGGTAGTTTGTAAACAAATGGAGCCCGATAAGAATGAGCAGTACAGTCCATATCTCAGTGTCGGTGTTGATGTACGGAACGATAATAGTGCCAGCCTGTGTTGTTAGCACAATACAAAGACCAAATCACACACAAATCAACCTACTAGCATTCCCAACAACGAAATAACCGTTTCCTGTGACGAATCCTTCGCGGCGACTAAAGTTGTGAGCAACCATTCAGTGACCGCAACCGCCAGTACTTACCATCTGCAATACTGCCCTTCTCCGAATTCGTAAAATGCTGAGTTAACGCAGCCTTGGACCCGTTCGCCATGACACCGCAAATGGCTTTCAACACCCCTGAACAGCACAAGAAGAATATCTTGGCAGATCGATTTGCAAGGAAATATGGCGACAAGCAATCACAAATAATCCCAGCGTTGACAACCAGATCCGCCGCAAACCGAAACTTCTTGCACTCCTGCTCCAACATGCTGCCAAACTTCCAGGCAAAGGTAATGGTTGCAAGTCGGCCGATAGTTTCTTGAATTACTGTGATGAAGAGGGCGGAAGTGCTTGTCGCGTCTTTATCGCCGACGCCGACCGCTAAGTACACCGTCAGCTTGCCCGAGACGTGGTCCAACGAATAGCATACATGTCAATACTGCCCGGTTTCCAATCAACATAGAGATCGAACTAGCGAAAGCCTGGATCGAGTCATAAATTTGGTAACTACAATTATTAGCCATTTTCCGGTAGCGTTATCGAAACACTTACTCAATATAATCCGCCGTCACGCTGTCTGGATATCCAGTTGGCAAAAAAACACTAATCAACAACTGTAAAAACCTCAACACTCGCGATGTGCTAGGTCGTCTCCCTATATAGTACCGCCCCCGATGATTTTGGTCATGGGAAGACACTTCTATAATCTCGGCGCCAGCAAACCCCTTCAGATCAAAGCTGTCTCGCTTCTTCTCTAATCCCGAGGCTGCGCGAGGTATGCCTATGCCCCCATGAGTAGCACGAAGAGACGTGTCGTTGTCAAAAGAGTCGTAGTATGCCTTTGAGAAATTGCCGTTGGCGTCTCGTTCTTCAAGGAAAAGTTGCGAAGGCATGATGAGTGTTGTTTACTACAGATCTATTGTCCACGTGCTGTCCCCACAACAGCCTTCGGTAGTGCAAATGTTGCAATAAGTCTATACTGATAAAATACCTGTGGTGCAATGTTGCGGGACCCGCGATCGGAACCGCGGAGCGGTGCGCGGCTCAATTTGTGGGGGGTTGGTGGAGGGAAGAGATTTATAACCCTTTTCCACTGAGCAGCTGCTTTGGCAGGCTCGGGCTCATGGATTGCTGATGTTATATCGGTCGCTGCCAGCGAAAAGGATGAAGGTGGAACTGCCCCTATGACTGCATAGAATTAGGTGGCAGCAAGGTTGTTCCCTCCCCTCACCGAGCCTTTGGGTACTGCTGCACATATCAAGTTTTATCAAGAGTTGTAAACCTGAACGTTGGATCTTCGAGTTCTCAGAATCTAAGTCCTATCCAAGTTTCATAAGGATTCGCTTTGGTTACTATATGTTACGCCTTACTGGAACGCAGTAGACCTATGGTTAGCTTATTGCCGGTGAGAACGCGGACGAGCCTACATTTATGATCTCTTACCGCCACAAGAGTCGGAGAATTTATAGTCAATGGACAAGCATTATAATTCGAGAAGCAAACAGTAGTCTACTCTAATGATCACAGAAAGCAAAAAAGCAGCGGATCTTACTCCAGTATCCGGGCTTTGAGTGACATTGTGTCCATGGGTCCTTCGATAACCGGTTACCAATTTTGGTTGTAGACATTTGTCAGTGGGCTTTCGACCGGCTAGCTAACAGACAATCGCCGGCATCCGCACTCATCTCTCCATGGGGATTATCACGCTCAATTTGTCTCGTCTTGTTCCTTGCGCACACCGACCAACCGGATTCGACACGGCCTCTCGAACAGCGTTGCGTAATTTTGGCATAAACTTTGCGGAGCCGACGGTATATATTGATCAGCCATGTTGACAGCTCACAGGGCAATGGAGAAATTATATCAAGACTTGCAAAATATAGTCAACACAGTAAATTGCGTCGATTTCCTGCGGCCCATGGCGAGGTGACTTATCTTTTTGCATTGCCACACGGGTAAGCGATGACGCGGAAACCGACGTGGAGCCTTCTAACTCATGCCTCAACCCTCGGGCCGGCGCGACTTTCTATATACGACACTCTAACTCTCGGGAACGAGCCACCTATAATGCTAATGCCGAAGATAGACCCCGTCTCAGCGGGCATTGCCCGGACACAGTTACAATGTTCCTCCTGAGTTGCAGTTTCACAATGACAATGCAGTTTATCGAGATGTACATACTAGATTTATAAATGGGGGATATTCATCCATTCATGGTCTCACCTCGCCACGGCAGATCAGTAATCAAAAACGTACAGGGCCCATCATGGCCACGTGCCAAATCCGGCCGAGAGTGCCACGAGAAAATTTGGCCAATGTGCGAGCCCACGACGAGTTCAGAATAGACCTAAGCCGAGCGAAATATAGATACCCAGACGGCTACCGCGAGGATCAACTCCACTCTAATCGAGGCTTACCGCCGGCTATGAGCATAAATGCGTTGGATGACTGTAGAACCCTGGTGCAGAAAGTTCCTGCCGGCCGCCGCTCTTGCCTGCGACGTACCCTTGTGTACCTCGCCATCATGCGACTAGTACCGCATAAAAAGTAAGGGTGAAGGTAGTTTTAATTACATGCAGCCCGAGCTCCGCATATCTTGCCTGTACACCACGGCGTAGAATTGACTCAACATGCACGATCACGGCAGCACCTGGCATGCTTGGCTGGCCGGGTCGGCTGAATCCGTACTCTGCAGCAAACTTGGCTGTCTGCCATACAGTATTTCATCGTCGTTGTGTTGTATGCCTCAGAACGGTCGCACAGTGGCAATCAAAGTGCGTTCATTGGCAGTCGGTGGATTCAAAGATACTGTTCATGAAGACATTTGGTAACAGAAGACAACATGACTTGCAAGCATAATTTTGTTGACTCATCATATCGGGAAAGGGATAGACAGTAATCGAGGCGAACAGCGAACCCTGTGGTTTCAAATGCCTTGTCTAGAGGAGCACAAGCCGGTCGAGGCCGACACCCACGCCATGGCACAGAATTTCTCTGTCGGGCAACCAGTACCGAACAGCTTTAACTGTAATCAGAACAACCGTAGACAGATTTTTGTTAGCACATGTGCTGACGCCGATGAGGATCGCAGGGATAGATTCGCGTTAGGCATATCCGCACTAGCTCACTAGCATAGGCCCATCCCAGCTCCAGCTTTCGTCCGTCGAGTAGCTAATTATGACGCCAGGGCTGCCCTGCTGTGGTGAAATGCCAAAGATTGACAGTGACTAACAGCGCCATGAGTCTACCATAGGTATGGTAAAAACTACAGTGCCGTTTCATGACCCTGAAGTGACCGACGACACATTGATAGACGTCATATTCGCATTCCCACGAAATTATTGACAGACTTAGGACGCAAACAGCGCGCCGACCCTCTGAGCAGCAGCTACGGATCGCCGGCACGGGGATGAAATAAAATCGACAGACTAATAGACTTCGCACAGCTGCGCGCTCCGCTGCAGAGGTGAACGCTAGCGAATCGCGTCATTTTGGCGCGTTTCGCGCGTGCTTGCTTATGCGACGAGACGCATACGTATACGACCGCAAATACTGCACTGTTGTTTTGTATATGCCAGCGGCAGGTATGACAAAGCACAGCCCTAGCGCGCCGCACTTCTGGTAGCAAACGTCAGATGTACAGTGCAGTTGCGTCAAGACACATCCGCGCAGTTGTTTTTCCGGCAGGCTGCTCGCTGTCACAACTCAGACGGTTTTGCGCTCTGTCTCCTGCTGTACTGTAGTTTGCGTGTACCATCTAAGCCCAAGGCCCATAGCGTCCTGCTTTTCGAGTCCTTCCGGTTTTGCTCTTCCGCTCTTTCATCTTTAACCTATCCTCGTCGCGCGTCATCTTCGCCCATAAGCAGCAATGTCGTACTCGAGTCACCGGGGTCTCAACGTCTCGCAGTACATCGCTAATCTCAACTCGATTGAACCGATCGATTTTCCATCCAGCAAGCAGCACGACGACCTCTCGCTCTTCTCAAACACCCAATTCTTCGACTTCGACATGGGTCGCTCTACCGACGCTGGTGTAACTGTCGACGACCTCCGGTTCGATCAGGAGAGGGACCTCGACAGTCGACGACGAGCATCCACCAAGCAGCTAGTTCATCACCCGCAGCATCAGCAGCAGCGGCAGCAGCAGAAGGAATCAATTGTGTCTCCACCTGCCACGATTGCGTCTGCAGCTCACACTCCTGCACCCAGTGTCCAGGCCAAAGTCGACTTCGACTTCCTTTCGGCCGACTACATGGACTACTCAATGCCAGTGTTAGGACACCATCCGTCGTCTCACCCTCAGCGGTCCAATCCGTCGAATCCCGGACCGCATGATCTCTACACTCCTCTCCTCAATGGCACGTCCGGTCCCATCGCTGGACATCACACGCCTCTAGGATACCCCGGCACCCCTACCGCGGGTGCTGGCGTAACTCCTGCCGGTATTAAGCGGACGAACTCAAGCGTCGACCTTAGCCAGCTCGACCCGGAGGACTCCTCTCGCCTTGCCTCGGAGGAAGATAAACGACGACGTAACACCGCCGCTTCGGCCCGATTCCGCATTAAGAAGAAACAGCGCGAGCAGCAGATGGAGCGGACTGCGAAGGAGATGCAGGAGAAGGTTCAGCAGCTCGAGGCAAAGATCATGCAGCTCGAGATGGAGAATAAGTGGCTCAAGAACCTTGTCGTCGAGAAGAACGAGGCGAAGGCTGTCTCAGAGATCTTGAGTGGGCGACAGGGCGGTGCTGCGAAGATCGAGGAGGAGTTGAGTGCTTCGTCAGCTGGTCGGGATGGTGCGCAGGTGTCTGCAAGTCAATCGTCATGAGCGATTATGACACAAAAAATTAAAATATGGATACGAATTTTGATTAGTATGGAGTTATTATGGATGTTTTGTTCATTTAAAAGTTTGACTGTGTTTAAAGCCGTGAGTATGCAAGATATGAATGGGACATTTCCGAATACCGAAATAATGTGCTGCGGATTACTTGGGCTTAGTTCGCATTCCGTTCTACCCTTCTTCCTTCCCTTTCGTCTTGCTTTAATAGTTATATGTGTTGTTTTATTGTTCTTTCCCTTATCTTCACTTACTATTGTGTTCATAGTGTCTCTGTGTACGTATGATGTTGCCTTGCGTATTGTGTATTGTGTCTAATATAGAGTCAACAATATTTTCGATTTCACCCCAAACCCCGTAGGGGCCGTGGGACAAAGAGTCCTCGAGGATTCAATTGACAATCACGAAAAGCCGTTTTAATGTTTTGCTCGTGTGCTACAGTTCAGACTGGAGCTTCGACGCAACAAAAACGTAGGCACAATTGTGCTCTTAAGGTGATTTCTGCGCAAATGCAACATAAAATGACTGTCACAATTGCATTTACGGTCTCAAGTTTCCATCAAACACAGTAGCGGTCGCAGCTAGGGACTTTGCTCACGCCTTGCATTTCGCCAGGACGAGCAAAGCGAATCACAGAATCTTCACTCGCCTAACCCTGATCACACGGCATGCTAACCCTAGTCATGCTAATCTCCATGATAGCATGTGCGTAGGGACGTGATGTGCGCTGTGTAAAGGCGTGACGGCAGACGCTGCATTGTGCCGAGTACGGCAAACTGACTTAAATACTGACATTTCATCAAATCGCTATAATTTCGCTCTGGAGGCCCAATTGGTTGTGATCCAGATATTTTGCGCAAAATACTGCTTCTTCGGTTGAGACACCTTAGGATAGGCGAAGGAAGAAGTTTCAGAACTAGAGTCGCTAGGAGTATTCCAAAGCGATCTGAGTGCTCGATTCATTCAGCCAACCGATTACAAGGGAATAATAATGTCTGCGAATCCAGCACATGCCAATGGCGTTGATGTATCGGTAGGTAGTCTTGCTGTTTCTTGATAGTTATTTGTTTGGCTGGCCTTTGGTGGATTCAATGTTGCTGGTGATAGCCTGATTCTTGAGATTATTTGCCATGCATGAGTACGAACAAAATCCTAACGTTTTAATATAGTCACTATCACCTGACGAGCAGAGAATCTTTCGAATGTATGGCCGGTTACCGTCCCGTCATGATCTGCTTCAAAATAAGCTGAAGGCAAGTCTAACCACACCTTGCACTCAATGTCCATGTCTAACCGAAATCTAGGACCGCAAGTACTTTGATTCCGGAGACTACGCGCTCTCAAAAGCCGGCAAAGCGTCTTCGGCCGGTGTGACGAACGTGGGATCACAACATCCCGTTCCGGAAAATATCCCGCACTCTCATGCCAGCTTCACTGGTCCGAATCATTCACCTACTGGATCAGCATCTGCGTCGCCGGTGAAGGAAAGCGGTTTATTACATGAGTCGATGCCTGATGGGCCGCCGGAAAGCCCAATTGGAAAGCGCTTTTCACAATTCAAGTCTTGAAGTCAGCATGGAACAGGACAGTTCAAAAATCGATGGGGTACACATTGCTCGGGTAAACTTCTAGCGAGCGTGCTTACGTTGTGATCTACTATTCCGTAAATGTGGTGTGGCGCCATTACACGTAAGACGTGTAAGGATATTTCCGAAAATAAAAAACAGCTTAGAAAAATTGCAATGTTGGGTTGGTTATATACCTTTGGCATGGTGCATGAATAACTATCGAACTTCCATCATTCATTCTTTTTCCAGTATTCGTGTAGTTTGCTTTGTCTGTGTTTTTATTTTCCCGCTAGTTTTGGCGCAGGGTTCAGGTTATTGTTTACTTGGTTCTATTTCGCTGAATGTATTGATTTAATAGGGAGTCTTAGTTTTGTATTTGATAATCGTGCAACTTGACATGGAATATTATCTACACTTATATTCGCTCTATATACATAATTTGCGGGCAAACTATCTGCTCGCTTCAACATTCATTATCTACCTGCTCTCGACTTACACCTTGCCACCCTTTGTGGCTTCCTGAATCTGAGTGATCTTTCCCGACTTCTCCGCATCCTTTGGTTCACCGAAAAACACAACCAGGACCGTCATATCATCCCTATACCTTCTTGAAATTGGTGGCGGAATACTGACCAACATGGAAGTCTGCTCCTTGTCCGCGCCACCCAACGCGTTCCGAACAATATGGGTGGCCGCGTTGTTATCCTCGACAGTGAATAATCCTCGGAAATGCTTCTGCATCGCCATTGCATTGCGCAGTTGGATCTGGGCGAGATCGTCGCCGTGGGCACGTTGGTCTAATCTCGCGTTCAGTTCGGCGGTGTCGGACTTGACTTTGACGTCGGCAAGGTCCGAAACGGACGAAAAGATACCGCCCTTGCGTACGTGCGTGACGATGCCTGGCGGCGGGGTGCCGCTGTCGATTTCACGCTTCCTGACCCACTCGACAACTAACTGCACTACCTCACGACACGATAATTCGTCCCAGATGCCATCAGTAGCCAACACGAGGAAGTCGCCCGGCGAAACCTTAGTAGTGAGAATCTCTGGCTTAGCGGTCACGTATGGAGGAGATGCGGAGTTCGACGGCGAGCTTCGTCCGAAGAATAAGCTGGTTGCCTTGTCAAGTACCTTTGAAGGTAGTTTGTACCGCGCGTCTCCAAATGCCCGAGTTGGTTCTAATCCACCTAGCACTCGTCCGTTCTTGATCACATCTCGTTCTCCAGGATGTTCTTTCTGTAATCTAGTGACTTCGGTTTGATTTCGACCGCATTGGTCGTAGCTCAGAGGAGTAGCGGTCCATGACCCACTGGCATCCTTATGTCCCCACACGGCCCTCGAATCACCCGTGCAAGCGACTCGGAGCGTCCCCGTGGCAGAATCGTAGAGGGAGAGCAACGCACATGATCCAGACATGGCCGGCATCAGTAATTCCGGAGACGCTGGCTTGTATGGATGCTCAATTAAAAAGTTGAGTGGCTTGCGAACGATGTCGTCGTCGAGCTTCAGGAAAGCCATTTCGATGGCTTCGTCGATAAGCCGGGCGTTCGCTGCTGATTCCGTCCCGAATGTTTTTGGCACGCTGTCGGGTTGCATTTTGTCCATTAGCTCAGCTGCGACGTACGGAACGAGCAGTTCCCGTAGTTTGGCACTGGTGTTCCAGCCACTATGTCATGTTAATAATTCCCCACCTTAGTTTAACTGATCAATGACTTACCCGTGCCCATCAAACACGCCAAAGAAGTACCAATCCGACGGACCGTCGGCAAAATTCACATTGACAATCTTCGCAGTAAAGTCGTCCTCGATCTGACAGTTACTCGCCAGCTGTGTAATATCGAATCTTGCGACGCCATGGCCCCGGTCAACCAAATACGACTCCTCGTGCTCGGACAGCTTCTCCGCGACCTCTTCCTCTGAGAGCATACGCGTCGATTTTGTCGCGAAGCCGGCGGCGCGGGGGAATTCGACTTGTCCGCCACTCAATTGGGCATACTTTGACGGCACAGAGCTTTGCTCCGTTGGGCGTGCGTCGGCTCGGATCAGAGCCGGCGTGAACTGTCGAGATATGAAGCCGCGGGCATCAGAGCTGTGTGAGACATAGATTCCTGCTGAGGCGGCGACAGTCATGGCCGCGGTTGCCGCTACAAATGCCTTTTTGTTGTTGTTATTGTTGGAATTTGAACGATGAGAAGTCGATGACGATGGTGCTCTGGTACGGGCAGAATCTGATGCTAACCGTCGCAGGATGATTGTTGGCTCCACGAGCGGGCGGGCCGGCACGCGGAGTCGAGTGCAGCGCGTGATCATCGTTGGTTGAGGTGTATATCAGTAACCAAACGGTGGTGAGAAGGTGAAAGACAGTTGCGGTGGGAAAATGACGCCAGTGTGTAACGATGACCTGCTTGCAAAACGGTGAAGTATTTCCAGCGTTCTGTATAGGGACTGACCAACACCTGCCTCCTTTGGGAGCAGAGAAGATCTGGACAAAAATTTTTATCCTTAAACGGGTTTAGCGCGTCACGTCCTTATAACTGGGAATCAGCCGCATACCCAGCTAGCGGACAACGTCACATGACTTACATTTCATGAACAAACTTTGTCCGCCAACTGCAACTTGTACCTTACAACCTCTCGCAATTGCAGCTCGTCATTTAAATCGATATTTTGTCAAACCATTACGGCATGTGCCCTCTATAATACATAATGCACTTACATAACTATCCCACGATATAGTAAATAACCAAAACCATCCAACTGTCGCGCTGAGAGTACATCACTCTGTAACTGCATTATCCAATACCTCCAAGCCCCTCAGCTCATCTCCAAAGCTCCGACTCTCAATAGCATTGCGCCGGCCCTCGAGGTATCCCATAGCCTCAGTATAGCTGACAGGCAAGACAGACACCTTCTTATTCTCGACGAAGTATGTGTAGGTGAATGACCCTGAATCCTCGGCTGTACCGTGGTCAATGTCGCGGACAGTACTGTCCACGCGGACTTGCACAAAGGTGCCAGCTGGCGATCCGGTAGCTGACTTAGGCTGATGTTGGGTGTATGCGACCGTTGCTGTGAGGTACAGCACCGATCCGACAGGGACGGGAGATCGGAAGGTAGTTTGGTCGAGGGAGATAAAGTGTGGCTGGCCATGAGAAAACGCAGCAGCACAGCAATACGCCAATTCGAAAGTCTGACGCAGAAGATAGCCGCCAAAGATCATATAACTGTGTCTGTTTCGGTATTGAGGCTGCATCAGCATGGTCGACTGCATCATGCTATCCTTCATGTGGACCACACCAGCGGGTAGCTCTAGCCCGGAGTTCGGGTCTTCGTAAGCCCGTTGTCGCAACCACATAGCATGAATGATCTCGGCCTCCTCGGCGTTTGGTGGAGACGTTAGCAGGCCGCCGCTCTTCGCTGCTCTCTTCTTAGCAGCATTGTACGACTCTGCGCGCTCGAAAATCTGGCGTTCCGCATCGTTGCGGCAAACAAGCGTGTTTATTGGGAACGACTTGCCCGTGATCGGATGTCGTGCAACAAAAGTAAAGTTTGCTGTCAAAAAGACATCATTGTCCGGTACCGTCCGCGCCTTGATAGTGATCTCCATGGACGAACGGCCGGTCCAGGTGACGTTGCCAGAGAGCTCGACATCCTCGAGTACTGTAAGACGTTTTAGCAGACTAATTCTGTCAACCGAAGCCGTCACTATAGTTGGCTCAGCGGGTGCACAGTGCTTGTACGCAATTACACCTGCCAGCGCGTCCAAGTCTTGGAAAATCTGTCCGATTCTGAGACGACCGCCTGAGTTGACATAGGCATCAAGAAGCCATTGATCCTGCTTAAAAGGCAGATTCTAACAGTATAATTGGTCAGCTTACCAGATCGTCATAAGTACTAGGAAACGCAACACGTACAATAGCGGTGTAACTGTCATCCATGGTGCGCTCAAAGATCTCCGGAGGCTTGTTGAGATCACCTCCCTTGGCATACGCCGTTATAGACGCCGGTCGTCCCTCCTCCCGAGCATGCAGAGCTTCTAGCCATGTTATAGTCCGGCGCATAGGCGACGCAGGTGATCTGTTCACCTGGGGGATGAATTGAGTAGCTTCGGTCTTTGCGAATCGCGCAATGGTCGAGGTAGTAAAATTGCGAGTACGAGCCGACACTAGTGCGGACGCACAACGCATCGCGGCGGACTTCAAGACCATCGTTGGCTAATTAAGCTCGGAAATACAATATTCAAGACAGTTTTTGTAGTACTTCTAAACAAATCGGCGTTAGACTCTCCGGACGATCAGACTTCACAACACCCGGCTAACGACGATCAATCTTGCGAATTGCAAGCCTGTGCTAGCTGAAAGTAACTTACTTATTAAAGGCGGTCAAGCGGAGATCCCTGCGGTCAGCGAATTGCGAGCTATTATATACATAGGACGGCTAAATTTGGAATGGATCGGGAACGTGTCCAAGGCGAGTTGGGCGAGTTGAGTAGCGGCGCCGCACCCCCCGTGGGATGCCGCGTAGCCGCAGGTGTCGGAAGCGTCATCGCTAGGTTTACTCCAACTCGACATTGTGAACTACACGTCTGTTTCAAGCGGCATGCGCATCACACTTCTATTATGGTCCTGCGAATCGCGTACATAAATGTTGAGCAAGTCCGCAACGAATGGTAATAAGCATCATGGAAAGCTCCAACTGTAGTAGATGAACAAATGAATACCCTAACCCTGATATTTTATGAGTGGGGTCACAACTTGTCGGATGGGCGTCATCCGTCGATGATTCTCTGCGTTGGGGCAGCCGCTCAGTAGAATTGCATCAGTGCCTTCTTGACAAGACAGACATGGGCATTGAGGTTTAATAGCATGGTTGTCGCGACATGTATTACTGAATTGTAACTGCTGACTTTAACAGCTTGCTCGGTGAATAGGTGAGTCCGGTGGAACTACGCGAACTGCCTACCTGAAATTGACGCTGGCAGGAGGTCGATATAAGAGTCTGGGTTGTGGTGGACATCTGGCACTTTAGATCGGAGATCATGTCTCGGCAAGTTTCAGTTGATGGGATTATGACAATTTGATGATAACGCTACGAGGTCTAAACGTATGATTGGTCTTCGACTAGTTGGATGGTCGTGAGGTCTGTGATTCGTCACCAGTTCTTCAAGTGCCGGTGTGCTAGAGAATAAATGCATTATTATGCCAATGATACGAAATAAGTGCCTGTTTACTTCATCGATGTTTTTCGGCGAATGCGAGCTGTGACATGGTACTCAATTGTAACTTGTCCTGCGGTCACACGTGCGGTTCACCTAGCATGGTCAATACAGCTATATTTGAATTTAATTTCTGATTCTGATATACGCAAGTTTTGAAAAGGTTTCCGAGATTAATATGTGGGCGTTTCTGATGATGGCCTTGATGAGCATGTCGAGAGGAGTCGACATTCTTCGAGAATTCTCTTAGGTAGCTTAGCTTTAGCTGTATCGTGGATCACGCCCGTCCTAGTTATTGAGACGAACCTTGTTTTTAGTTTCTTGGATAGTTGTATATATAAAGACTGCGTGATTTACGTTCTGGACAGTTTGAATCGGGCATGGACAGGTTCGTAGGCGATCTTGTAAAGGAAGGGATTACGCACTTAACCTCCGCCAGTCGCTGGGCAAGGGGCGGGTGTGCCCTGGCTCCATCACACGTTGAGCGCACCCACCACAAACGCGCCGGAAGCATTCAAGGCACGGCGACCCGTTCTTTGAATTCTTCGCTCTATGCACTCATTGCCCCGTCAGCTGCCACGCACGACTCACCACGCACAATCAATCCGTTAATATTGCACAGATATGTCTGACGACGCGACAAAAGTCGACACGGCAGTCACAGAAGCGCAGACGGTCGGTGACGCGCCTGCCGCGGACGCGCCAGAGACGATCCAACAGAACGCGCCAGCTCCTGCCCAATCAGCCACAGACACTTCTACTTTGCCTGATGCGCCTGAGGGAAAGAAAGATGATTCAGCTACTGATTCTGGGAAAAAAGCGGAGGAGATCGCGAAAGAGGAGGAATCAAAACCGGCAGAGCCGGCAGTCGAGGAATCAGTTCCCAGGGAATCAACGAAGGAAGGCCCTGTCGAGGAATCAAAATCCGAGCAACCCGCGGAGGAGAAGGCTATCACTGAGGAAGCTGCCGTGGAACGAGAAGGGAAAGAGGAAGCCGCTGCTGAGCCGGAACCTGAGGAGAAAGCCGGGAAGAAGAAGTCCCGCGCTAAGTCCATTTCTACGCCTACCAAGGCTAGTTATCTCCCGGGCGCAGTAGTGCTTGCTAAGCTGAAGGGTTTTCCGCCGTGGCCTGCGATGGTAGTGACATATTTTGTTTCCCGGATTTCAGTGCATGTCATAGAATGTGATTTCGGCTGACCGTTCAGTTAGATCCTCGCAGATGCGTTCCTTCCACCCCACATCCTGAAGCTGAAACCAAAGGCATCTACAGGTACTCCTGGATCGGCTCGTATCAAAAGAAAAGGCTTATCAGTTGAGGAAGAGGACGCGTCTCTGCCAACCAGTTTCCCAGTTCGATTCTTCAATGATGATAACTAGTAAGTCTAAAGTTCCTGTGAACAATCCGGTCTTTTACTAATAGATCATAGCATGTGGGCAAGCCGATCAGATCTGAAACCGCTATCCAGAGAGCAGGCTCAGAAGTATATCGACGCCGTTTCGAGCAAACCCTCAAAGAAAGATAAATCTCTTGTCGCCGCGTACAAGATTGTTATCGATCCCCCCACACTCGAGGAATTTGCCAAGGGAACCTCTGTTCACGCCAGCGAGGAAGAAGAGGAAGAGGACGTTGAAATGGAGGAGGCCGAGGAGGAACAAGTGCCTGAAAAGAAGTCTAAAAAGAGAAAAAGCAGTGCCAAGTACGATGATGAGGAGGTGGAAACCAGCACGCCAGCTACAAAGCGGAAGAAAAAGGAGCCAAAAGCAAACGGATTTGCCAAGAAAGCGAACGGTGATGCGAAGGAGAAAAAGACACCTAAGAAGACTCCAGCTTCTGGAAAAAAGAAGTCGGCGGCCTCGCTGCGGGAAAGTCTAGAGGAGCGCACAAAGCAGGTTTTGTACGTCCGGCATAAATTGCAGAAGGCTTTTTTGACTCGGGACAAGCCGCCAGCTGAAGAGGAGATGGAAACTATGGATAAATTTTTTACGAAGCTCGAGAACTTTCAAGGTCTTGAAATTTCTATCATACGTGTAAGTAGGCACTATTGTTTGTGCCAGGTAGCGTCGCTAACGTATCTTTGCAGAATACAAAAATCAACAAGGTTCTGAAGGGCATCCACAAGCTCGCAGAAATTCCCCTGGAGGAGAAATTCAAGTTCAAGGAGCGCTCACGGAAGATGCTCGAAATATGGAATCATATGTTTGAAGGAATATCATCGCCGGCTCCAGCTGAGGCCTCACCGGCGCCTGTCGCGGTTCCATCGACCGCCGAGGCACTCGCGGAAGCATCTGTCGAAAAGCCCACTGAACAGCCTGCCGAAATAAGTGTCGGGCCCGATGGCGACGAGTAGGAGAGGGAGAGAGGTTTCCTTGATATCTACTGTGTACGAGCTTACGTTGATTGCGGTTTACTTGGTGCCTTCATTCTTCTATATGTACACATGTATGGAAAAGTAGCAGTAGACATTCCAAAAGAAGATGTTATGATAGGATTTTTGTTGTTGGTGTTGTTGTATTATGCCATTTTCATTCGTTTATCCAACTTACATATTGATACGTCGTGATGACGTTCCTTTGGTGTAACGATTAGGGAATAAAAATATTAATAATAACTATTCAAAATTAAGCGGCGTCAGATATTTATGAAGATGTCTGGTTCCGGATAATGGTCCAGCTGATGTGAGCTTGCGGTATGCCCCTACACAGAACTAGGCCGTGATCAGCGTTGGCGTCCGCCTCGAACAATCCACTCAACGCACCGCTCCCATCCCTTCACGACCTCGCAGTCCACACATATGGCTACTCGCAAATCCGGATCCGAGCAAGCAATGCTTCATGAGTCGCATTCTGCCACAAGCCTAGCCTCTCTTTCGGACGACGACGATGATCTTGCGCCGTATCGTGTTGAGGACAATGACCCTGTATCGCCAACTCTGCAGCGAACATTTACTGAGGACTACAATGCTGGACAACATGAGAGTTTATTGGCACGGATAGAGGCGCCGGCTGTTGTGCTTTGCGAGGCGACGGAAGCTAGTGGTGATTTAGGAGTTCCTGGTGGTGTGGCTAAAACGAAAAATGGCATGAAGATGGCGTTCATGAATATGGCAAATAGTATCATTGGTGCCGGCATTATTGGGCAGCCGTACGCTTTACTGCAGTGCGGTCTTTTCACTGGCATGGTATTGCTGCTTGTTCTTACTCTGGTTATCGATTGGACTATTCGGTATGTGTTGCTACCAGGTGCCCAGAGTGGCGGGTACTGACCGCCCATAGATTGATGGTCATTAATGCCAAGTTAAGTGGAACCAATACGTACCAAGCTACGGTATCGGCATGTTTTGGTCGGGTTGGATATTTTGCCATTTCTCTGGCGCAAGGGCTCTTTGCATTTGGGGGGTCAATTGCATTCACAGTGATTATCGGTGACACAATCCCCCGTGTCATAGCTGCCCTGTTCCCCTCCGCCACTACCACGCCTATTGTGAGTCTCCTCACCGAGCGAGACCCCGTGATGATAATTTGCATTCTTTTCATTTCATTTCCACTTAGCTTAAGTAAGAATATCGCAAATCTCGCGAAAGCGTCGCTGCTGGCTCTCATAAGCATGTTGATTATCATCGTTGCGGTAATCGTCGAGGGAATTCGCACGCCCGTTGACCAGAAAGGTGAATTCACGCTGCCGTTGCTTACTATCAATAGCGGCGTCTTCCAAGGCATTGGAGTGATTTCGTTTGCGTTTGTGTGCCACCACAATTCACTCTTGATTTACGGTGCGTTGAGGAAGCCGACTCTCGACAGATTCGCTCGCGTCACACATTGGAGTACTGGTGTATCGATGATAGCGTGCATGGCACTAGCGCTGGCTGGGTTTCTCACATTCCGCGACAAGACAGCCGGTAACGTGTTAAATAATTTCTCAGCAGACGACATATTTATCAATATTGCCCGGTTCTGTTTCGGATTCAATATGCTCACGACCTTCCCGCTTGAGATTTTTGTTTGCAGGGAAGTCCTACTAGATTACATATACTCCACTTTCTTCCAGCAGATTACAAATGAGCACGGGGTTGACGGGCCTCCTGAACCATCGTTGTGGGCTCATAGACTCACGACTGCAGCCTTAACTTTGATTACGTTGCTGGTCGCGTTGACAACCGATAGCCTTGGAATCGTACTCGAAGTCGTGGGTTCTACGTCTGCATGCATGCTGGCGTATATTCTGCCGCCGCTCTGCTACCTCAAACTAGCCACATCGACAAATTCTTCGTGGAAGCAAAAGGTAGGACCGATTGCGTGCGTCACGTTTGGTATCACTGTTATGATCGCATCCACCGCATTGTCCATCAAGAACGCTTTTGCACGCGAGAGTATATAAACAAAAAAGTCTTGCATTACTCATATTTCGCATTATGGGATAGATTTGGGCGTTTTTTGGTGTCTTTGTTGTACATTTGAACTGGAGTCATTGTACAGCCTAGTATAGGATACAATATGACGTATTTGGTTTAAGTCAATGTTACATTCTAGCATGCTGCCCAAACAACGGTATATAATAGTCTAATACAACTAGTATACACAAAATTCGCAAGATTGCCCAACGATACACCGTTTCTACAAATATGTGGATCTATCCGTGAGTTCCTCTAACACTCAATCATAGCCGACCGCGCAGGGCCAACACCGATCCATCTGATCTTCGAGCCAACGTAATCTTCGATAAACTTCAAGTACACCTTTGTCTCTTCCGGCAAGTCCTCGTATTTTTTGATGTCGGCAATACTCGTCTTCCAGCCCTTAAACGTGACGTACTCTACCTCGGCAGCTTCCACAACTCGGAGATCTTCGGGAAAGCTCGTGAGTCGCTTTCCGTTGTGGATGTACGCGACGCCAACCTTTACTTCCTCTAACCCGTCGAGAACATCGAGTTTGGTAATATTGATTGAAGTGAAGCCATTGATCCGAGCCGAGTACTTCACAACGACAAGATCAAGCCAGCCACACCTCCGCCTTCGGCCAGTAGTGACACCGTACTCGGCGCCAACAGTCTGCAGCGTCTCGCCGACTTCATTGAGCTGTTCGGTCGGGAAGGGACCGGCGCCGACACGTGTTGTATATGCTTTGACGACACCTATAACCTCACTAACCTTCTGTGGTGGAATGCCGAGACCAGTGCAAACGCCACCGATAGAGGTATTGCTGGACGTGACAAATGGATAAGTACCAAAGTCGAGGTCAAGCATAAGAGCATTGGCACCTTCGACCAAAATCCTCTTCTTGGCGTCGAGGGCGTCGTGCATGAACGTAACAGCATCAGTAACATAGGGGCGGAGCTTATCAGCAAAGCCTTTGTATCTCTTAAGCTCGGCATCGACATCATATTCGAAGTCTCCGTATCGCTTCCGAAACGCGTCGACAAGGGAATGGAACAGGGACTCGAACTCCTGCCAGGCACCCTGTTCTTGGGAGACTAGGTGGTGGACGCGGATACCAGATCGCGTCGCCTTGGTAGAGTAGGCTGGACCAATGCCACGTCGAGTAGTACCAATGGCACCGGCAGAGAGTTCGGCCTCGTGAAGACCATCAGCAATTTGATGCACGTCGAAAACAAGATGGGAGCGAGACGAAACAAACAAACGACCTGCTGCCGAAAGGCCCTTCTTCTCGATCTGTTCCAGCTCGTTAAAAAAGGCAGGGACGTGAACGACTACACCACTGCCAACGAGGTTAACACAGTCGGGGTTCACAAGACCGGAAGGGAGCATATGGAAATCAAATTTAACATCGTTGACAACGATCGTGTGGCCGGCATTGTTTCCACCCTGTACAGCCTGTTAGCCTACCATAAACGACTATTACGCCTTGCAAGCATCTCTGCCGTCAATTCGCCAGAAAACGAAGGCACCGCCCGGACATAAGATTCTTTGACGAGATGGCCGCCTAGTAAAAGAAAATCCACTGACCTGGCACCTTGCACAAACATCGATCTGGTCGCAGAGAATGTCGACCAGCTTTCCTTTGCCTTCATCGCCCCACTGAGCACCAATAACAACAGTCGACATTATGTCTTATCCAAACAATGCAATCGAGAGGTCCTCGGTTGCGGGTCGGTGGAAAATGGGAATATACTGTATGGGCTTGGGGGAGAACGCATCGCGATGTAAGTTGTAACTTCTGGCCGGCGTATCGTTTTTAAGCTTGAACAGGTCGGGCCACTGTGCGGCGGTAATTTTTTCTATTGTCCGGGTAACAGATACAAGAGTCAAATTTGACGGGCCCTGACATACGCACGTGCTCACGACTACACATGGGGCTATAGCCTTCGTTTGGATTGCCCAGCTCTCGATTCTTCTTTCTCAACTTACATAAATCACCCGTCTGGAGTACCAAGCGAGTTCGACAATACTGTTCTATTCGAAAGACCGCACAAATGGCTAGACGTAGAACAAGCAATTATTGCCCTCGCTAACTTAAATCCAGGCCTGTGCTTTAGTGCAACGCAGGACTGGTTCGCTCGGTGGCTACAATTTGTTCATTTCGGACCTGCTTCTCTGAATTATCTTCGACAACAAAGTGATCTGCTGGAAGTGCTGCGATAGAAAAAATAATCATTGTTCGTTTGCTTATATATTTAGTTTGATGCTTTGAATAGAGTTGGGTGAGTGAAAGTCCGCCTGAAGCGCATGTGCTGCCCGTTCAGCGGCTATTCCCTGTCATCATTCCCAATGTTAACTTCACTGTCCTTGTGTTTTCATACTGCTGTTGCACATGTTACAGCGAATCTTTTTTGCGTGGGCGAACAACCTGGAAGGGATTGCTTTCGGCGTCTGCGGGTTAGTCTGTAGAGTTGACATGGCAAATACTATGGACGGGTGTGCGCATAGTACTGTGACACTGAAGTTAAATGTATTCCCCATGAACAATTTAGTTGAAGCTGTGGAGAGATATGGGTAATCGAACTGTCCATAGTGGAAGATGCGCTTCATTGTCTATTTATCAATCTATGTAACCCGTCGCTAATTTTGTCACACAAACATTCGTAGCATACAGTGCCTGCAAAATCCATCCCAAAACGCCCAAACAATACAACGCGAAGAAAAACAGACGAAGAACCCGGAGCGCCTAAATCGTTACGTGAATATCATACTCGTAGCAA
The DNA here is from genome assembly GCF_029532465.1 of Lipomyces tetrasporus. NCBI lineage: Eukaryota > Fungi > Ascomycota > Lipomycetes > Lipomycetales > Lipomycetaceae > Lipomyces > Lipomyces tetrasporus. Next base: position 192,662 of record NW_026611607.1, read on the forward strand.
ATGCTGGTCGATCAATTTGTCACCCCGAAGGCTTTTCTGGAGTCTTGTCTGCCGGTTTGAGAGTTACCGTCAAAACCTCCTTGGTCACTCGCGTAAGTGAAGACAGCTGAGGTCTCGCGTCGTTCAAGAATGGGTAATCGTTCAAAATTGTTTTGGTGAATTCCAAAACACTTATAATTCCCTGCCCTTCGTGTTAGTTCATGTTGCAAGCGCGATCAATAAAATCAGCGCACCTTGACAAACGCATTTGTTTCTTCGCCAAATTTTGAACGTTCAGCAGCCTTCGCACCACGAATGCTGCCGAGTCGCACCCGTAGCCTGCCAGTCACATCGAGCCCGTAGTCACACATATTGGCCAGTTCCCGCATTTTCATATCGTTGTTCTCGACCACCTTTCCGATGCCATCAAGGACGAGCTTGAGAACATTCATCGCCGATTGCGTAGCGACCGCAATTCGGTCGAATAGCTCTTCATCAGTCTCGGACGGTTCGATCGAGAAATGGAATGCGTATGGCCCGCTTTCGCTTGTCGGCGCAGAAGCTGTAGTCGTCACTGGACTAAATAACCCAGATGGCAGGAAAAGCCCCGGCGTGGACGGGATCGCACTTATTGGACTCGCCATGCCTCCAATAGAGCTCGATATGTTCGTAATGATACCAGACGGTTTTGTACCTTGTGTCCATAAATTCGGAGTCGGTAATGGTAATGGTGGCAATACAGGGGGAGGCATCAATTCTGAAGCCGGAGGTTGTGATGGTAAGGATGGTGATTTTGATTCAGTTCGTGAGACTACCTTCGAACTGAGAATCTCTTTACTTAGGTATGCCGACACCGGTATCCTGCATTCAGCTAGGGCAGGAACAAGCGTCGTCCAGGCGTTCTTAACTTCTGCCAAAGCGCCGTATGAAAGCAGGAAAAACGCACGCGTGTGTCGAATCTCCGCCCTTCCAGCTATTGCCTTGACATTGGCATGTATGATCGAAATTATGTGACGAAAAGCTCCAATGCATGCCAAAGACGCGTGTATTATTGGCTCGACAGCGGCAGATGCAACAGACGGCACATTTTGTGGTGCGCGACGGCCATTATTGCCAGCTGTGCCCACCGGTGTCAGCAACGCGTCGTGATGCTCTAGTGCTCGAATGAGAGTGTCGATATGTAACCGAGTGTTGTATATTATTCCACTTAAAGTGCCTGAAAGCTTCTTGTCGTCGCAAAACGCTAGAAATTGGCGCACGGCAGGAAGGACTTGTGAGAGCGTGAATAGGACTCCCCTGGCCGACTCGACTACCTGATTGGAAAACGCAGCCGATGAAAGTTGCGACAGTACAGTAGGTGACATCTGCTCCTGTAGCACTGACAGACGCCTGAAATATGCATTTGGTTGGGGCTCAATTTCGTTGGTCCCCGAGCTTGACGATCCGGTACCTGAGTTCAGCTGTCTCTCTGTGTGTTCAACGCGATCTCGATTTGAACGGCTGGCAACAGAAGATGTAGAAGACGTAGAAGATGTTGTCGAGAGTGGAACGGCAGACGGTATGCTCTGACCACCATACGAGGCTTCCATTACTGAGTCATGCGAAACTCCTCTGTTGTGGCCGCGGTGCCGCCTCATATCTATCACCCCGCTGCCTACGCTGCCGCTACCACTGTTCAGTCGACTTCCTATATTCGCCGGTATTCCGTTTGCCAGCGACGGCGGTAACTGCGGTGGAGGAGCACGGGTAGCAGTAGCTGCTGCTGGAGCCACGGACGACGCCGATGCTGGTAAGGAGCGTTGCGAGCCAGCCGACTCGGCGACAGTCGAGAGATCTTGATTCCTTCGCACGACGAAGCCCATGCGCTTCGCGGCTCGCGACGACGCGTTCACGATCGACTCGCTATTGCTCCGCGAACGTTCCATTTGCTCCACAGGCGATAGCGACATTGCTGTGATTTCGAGTCCGGCAAGGGAGCGGCTACTACTTGTGGCCAAGTACCTTATTTTAGGAGCGAGCAGGAGACCCTGACTCGTGTTGTCGCACCTGCGCACATGGCGATGAACCAGAAGTTGCAACCGCTGGAAGTCAACCAGTTCGATTTGTAGGGCTTTGCGTGGCGCGAAGGCGATCATATTAGGGCTGTAGACTACACGGGACCAAGTTCTGCTGCAACTCCACCGCTAATTTTTATTATAAGGTCGATACAAATTTCCGTCTTTCTATCTTATTTAAAAGAACTAGTACGTTAATCAACGACAATAGTCCGTAGCGCCACAGAAATATCCCATATATACCAACATGCAGACAAATATATACAAAAACTTTCCGTCGCATTAATTGATGTCCTAAGTCATGTGTGTATATCTAGTTAACTGATGATTCATATAAGTTACCCAGTAGAATATGGTGTCTTATTATCAGCAAAAGACGATTCAGTACACGCTCGCAAAACATCACTGTCCAATCTCGCGGGCCACCGCCCACGTGGTGACGTTCGCACCAGTCCGCTGACCGCAGCCAAATAGCCTTCGGTACTACCGCGCATCGGGATATCAGTTGTCCTCCAAGTAGCCCTGGCACTCAACAGGTCCGCATGTGCGTCATCTGATCCTCCTCTACTGCCTGGGCTCGGTCGTATCTTGCCTCGTAAACCACGCTTTCGTCGAGCCCCATTGATCGCGTCGAACAACTTGATTTCAGAGTGTTCTTCGTTGTATGATTCTATTTCATGGACAAACTCGGCGCCTGCTTGTGTGGAAAGCAGAAATCGCGTGTACGGCATCTGCTCTTTAGGTAGACTTGTAAGAAAGTCCTGCTGTCGGAAGCGATAGAGTGTAGTGACCATACTCGTATTGTCTTGTACACGATCCAGGAACTGTCGGTAGCTGTACAGTAATGTCGCAATAGACCGAACAAAAGCTGCGCGAACTCGAGATGCATGGAACGACGATGGTGTACATGGGAGCACAACCGTGGAAAGACAGGTCGTGTGAACTTGCGCATGGCATGATTCGCAGACTAGGACGTTAGATTTTGTTAAGGGCCCGTCGAGGCACACTGAGCAGCGTAAATTTTCTGATATCACCAAACGCAAGATATGCCCTTCAATAGTCCGAAATTCACTAGATTGCTCCTGTTCAGGTGATGAAATCGTTGGTCCGTCGCCATAGATGGAAGACGGCGCACTCCCATTCATGGCAGCTGTCGACATCGGTCTCAACCTTGACGACAAGTTGTGTCCTGCAAGCGATGTCGCGCGCGCGCTCTCTGTACTTCCTCCTCCAGTGATAGTCTCACCAGGGAAAACCGTTGATGTCCGCCGCGTGCGAAGCGATGATGTAAGACTCTGGATTCCTGTCTTCCCAACTCTCAACACGTAACCCGTGCTAGCCCTGCGACTTCTTGGAGTATTAGCAGCAAATGATTCACCACCCTGGAACCCAGATGCAGTCTGCTGATAATCGCGTGATCCCTCTGACCTCCTGCCAAACTCTCGGACATTCACCACAGGTGGGTGCTGGACACTATCCAGATCCGCTGAGTGATATGCTGACGAACTTTCTGCAACCAATTTGTTCAATCGGTGTGGTGTTGGTATCTGTCGCATGAGATCTGCGTCCATCAGTACGTGGACATCATCTGGGAATGCCTCCGCCACGTAACGCGGAGTTCCATGATCGACATTGAACGGTCGGCTATGCAATGGCGCTGATAACGATAATAGGGATTGAAGCTTATTGCGGACTGCAGTGGGTAAAAATGGTGGTGTTGAGGTTGATACAATTGCATCGGCGTCTAGGTCACATAACACGTAATCATCTTCTGGTAGGAGAAGCTCCGATCCAGTACGATGAATACCAATAATGTACGGAACCGGAATTTCAAGGCATGACATCAGTCGACCCGGCAGAACCGGAATGTAGACTGATTGCCATTTAAGCGGAAACGTTAAGGATGTTATGGCTGCTGCAGCGTTTGTCAGCATAGCTAAATCGCTAGAGACAAGAATGATGCGAGCCTCGGCGAGGACAGCCTCAAACAGTTCAATGATTGACTTGATACTCAAGCATCGAAAGAGGGAATAGAGATCATTCTACAATCAATTAGCATAACGGTTGAGCAGATCGTTGTAATGACATACATCACGAGATCCTGGAAGCTCGTTTACACCATGATATCTCGCATATAGTCTGCAACCATATTAGTACAAAATTACATCCTAATATTTTGACACAAAAACTCCACCCACGCTATGTCGCCTATAGCAACTCGTACTTGAAATCCGTCTGCTAGAGTCACCGGCTCGGCGAGTAGCTGAGATACCGCATACTCCATCGGCACACGCTGTCCCAGCCATCCTGAGTCTGTACGACCAGCAACTATTTCACCATGAAGGACAGCTTTGAGCCACTCTAGCCGAAATGAGCCACTATGCATGTCTCTCGAGATTAGCCCATACACCCTAGGGATCCACATTGTAGACATAAACGATTTCGAGTCACCCCTGGCACCAAATCTGATTGGTCGTAACAGGTCAACCAGGATCTTTATTCGCTCCTGGGTCATCGCTATCTCGTCGTTTATTTCTCGCCGTTCATCGGCGTGCCCTGCGTCGCCAATCAATGACAACGCAGTCTCTAATTGTAACAACTTCGCCCGCTCTTTAACTAGTCTTGAACTTAAGCTGGACGCGAACTCGCGGTCAAGCTCAGATATATTGTTTAAGCGCCATTGCTCGATGAGCTGCTCAATTGCCTCCGCGACACGTTTCGGCACCTCAATCCAGACTGTGAGGCAAGTTCCATACCGTTTCTCCCCATCTTGGTTGGTCAGTACCTATCAATGTGTCAGCGGTACGAGCAGAGCCAACAATGGTAACCGTTACCCGTACAAACTGGTGCCAAGTGCTACGTGGCCTCCCATCCGATAATTGGATCTGAATATCATCCGGAAATGCAAACATTGGCACGTATTCTGGTAGGCCACCTCTAGCAGTCCTCTGTGCCTCATCACGTGGATATATATCAAGTAATGCAGGATCCATTTTCCTGTCCAATGGATGCATAGTGGGGGACCAAGTAATTGGTTCCGGATCTGGGATAACCGAGTCGTAATCCGATATTCGTCTAGCATGCCCGAATGTTTTCCTTTCTAGACTAGGAGACTGACGAAGTTTTGAAGTACTGACGCGCCGAAGCGTCGTTGAACGTTGAAGTGGAGACGAGCGAGAGGAAGATTCGCTTTTCGGAGTGTGTTGCAGTGCAGTCGTTATAGGCTGCTCTGCATTACTGTTTTGTGAAGGCTTCACTTTCATGGCATTCTCCGGCCCTGATATGAAACCCACAGTACCCGTCGCGTTTAGTGACATGGTTGCTCCCTGTTCCTTCATATCAATTATCACTTGTTCTGGAACCGAATTGTTTGATGGAGGGCTCCCAGTTACAGCAGCTATGGCATTCAGATCCTTGAAAGTCTTATCTATTATAATACGTTCTTGATTCGGTGTAGGATCCTGTTCGTTACTAATCACCACATTGTTGTCGACTATCGGAGACACTTCAAATGTGATTTCTTCGTTCTCATTCGAGCGCTCTGGTTTCTGCTGTGTCTCGGTAGTCACAACGTTCCCGCTCTTTTCATTTCCATGTTCTTCTATTATGACGCTTCGCAAAATTGAGCGGTCAAGACCCTTATCTAGCCGCTTGTAAGTTTTCTCGTCAACTTTTGGAGCTAGATTACCTTCGATCGGGCTGCCGCAGGTATGTGCCTCATCGATAAATCCATTGAGCACGGTATGATCCACGCCAACGATGAAGAAAAAATCTGCGACAGGCTGTGGTAGTGTCCTGGATTTCACCGCTGCATAGGCGCGAGTACTGGCACGAGTACTCCCCCTCCGCGAGGTTGCGTTCGGTATCTCAGCAGTTCCTCCTAGCATCCTGGCCCAGCAACTGCGGTACAGCCGGCTATTGGCCGAATGCAATTATTGCGCCTAAATGGCGCAGATTTGTTTGCGACGATGCTGAATACGAACGTGAAGGGTAGGCGCTTCAGTAGGTCAGGCCAATATTGCAAATGGATTGTGACTACATCGATAGATACTGCCGAGTGTCGATCGACGTCATATTGTATGTGCGGATGCGGCGGAAAAGGCGGCGCCCTGTGCGTCCGTTCAGGGTCTTTTAGTAGGTACCATCTCTCGGTTCCGTAAGACAATCGTTCCGTAATTCTGTCAGAAAGCGAATTGTGCCTACGAAATTATCTGGCACAATTTAGATTTGTTGAGAGAAATGCAGGATTACTAGTTGTTCCTTACTGGTCGTAGATCCTCAGGGGTCGAGAATCGCTTGAGGTAAGCAGGTACATGGGTAAGGGATTAAACGCTCTTTTTCACCATCTCGTCCGATCAGGACCAGCGCCTCAAGTTCTACATTCAATATTTTACATACTGAATATTGCAAATGTCGTCCTTAGATTCCCAGGTATTGTCACGGAAGGAGAAGCTAGCACAGCTTCGAAATCTTAAGAGGAAAAGAGATGAAGCGCGGGACGAGGACGGGGGATCTGCGGGTAATCACACGCATGTAGAGAAGCTGGACGACGGTCAAGACCCGGCAATACGATTAGAAGGTTCTACAGACGATCATAATAATAATGATGTTGGGACTAGGTTTGTGCCGTTGCTTGCCAAGCTAGACTAATACAGAGTTACTAAGAGAGTTAGTATATTGCCCCGGCGAAATTATGATCCCGAGACTCGAGCACCGCGACAAGGATATTTTGAACCGCCTACTGCAAATTCCGATATTCCAACAGTCGAAGAAGAAGCAGCGCGGATTGAGAGAGAGGCTGCGGTCGAAGACGACGAGTTACCGGTCGAGAAGGGCAGCGATTCAGAGGTAGAGGTAGATTCAGAAGCTTCTGCATTGCAGCCGAGGCCTGCAAATTGGGACCTCAAACGACAACTGGCAGACAAATTGGAAATATTACAACGACAGACTGATGTAGCCCTCAATCGCATTGTCAGGGAACGGCTTCAGGGATCGAAAGGAACAGACGCGCTTCCAGCTGGATTGGATCTAAACAAGGTGATGGACGAAACCGAAAAATATGCGACCTAAAAGGAGGTCTACGGCTCTGGTATATTATGAATTGTACTTTATTAGTTCGTATATTGTAAATGTCTTGTATGTCTTGTATCTGTACCATAGAAAAGGGAGCTTCCCCGTTGACCAGCAATATTCCATCCATGTTTCGTAACAGTAGTCAGTAGTAGGGACAGCTTGACACGACCTGTGTGGCACTAGTGTTCAGATGTGATCAATTATCCGTAATACATGTGTACTTGGTCAATATGTCCTGTTGAACCACTGTTATTGGAAGTAACTTAAAATGGACGACAAGTGCGTGGGTGTTGGGAGGAATGGCGCAAAGGTTTTTGCCGCCTTACGTGGAACATCAGCACGAACTGCATTGCCATCTTCACAAACCTCATCAATCTCATCACTAATTAGAGCCGGCTTGTGCCATTAGCATTCATCATGGCGGAGCGTAATTATTCGCAGTATAGCTAGTAAGCTTGATTTTTTTCTGGAACTGATGCTATTTGATCTCGAGAAACGCTAACAATTTCCAGTGATGCTATGGCCAATAAGGTCCTGCAAGTGGACCGCCGGTTTGTGTCGAGACCCTCAGACGATAGTACAGGAGATGCGGAATCACTAGCGGGACGCATCCAGTTGTCGGATATGGGGACGCGAGTTTCTCGCGATCGAGCACCTAAAGATTCAAAGGATAGGTCAATGGCGGTCATGGACGACGACGCCACTCGACGCGCCAATCGGCAGAAACCAAAGGACGATATTGCAGATGTCTTGGGCTCTACGGACGCGATCGAAGGATTACGGTATATTCCGCGGACAGCTGAGACTCGGCAGACCTTCGAGTTGATTCTGACATGGGCACAAGAATTACTTGGCGACCTGTCTCATGACATCGTACGATCCGCTGCAGATGCTGCTTTGGAAGTCGTGAAAACCGATGGCATGAGGGATTACGATAAGAAGAAGGAGGTTGAAGGCATTTTCGGCGCAAGTATCTCCAATGAGCGATTCAATCAGCTTATGAACCTCAGCAAGAGGATCACGGACTACGAGAGTCCAGACAAGGAAACAGAGACTGTGGAGCAGGGTGGCATCGACGACCAGAATGGTATTGCCGTATTGCTTGACGATGACGAAGATGAAGGTGAAGAGTCTGGTGACGAGCAAGAAGCCGATGAAGAAGGAGATGATCTTCCGGTCGAATTTGATGAGGAAGGCGAAGATGAGGAAAACATCGCCCTTGAAGCTGGTTCTTTGGCGACTGGAAAAGTTGCAAAGGACAGAGACGTAATTCCTGCTCACACAATCGATGCTTTCTGGTTACAGCGACAAGTTGCGACTGTGTTCCCTGACGCTCATACGACGCAGGAGAAGTCGACCGCTGTTATGGAGCACCTAGAATCAGAAGCGTCTCTGCGTCAACTTGAAAATGATCTTATGGAAGTGTTCGACTTCGACCACTTCGAACTTGTTACTCTTTTATGCAAAAATAGGTGGCGAATAGTCTGGTGCACCAGATATGCTCGTGCAACCGATGCTGCATCTCGGAAGGCGACTGAGGAGCAAATGATTGAAGCGGGCCAGTCATCACTATTCAACGAACTTGTCGGTGGTGATACCGATGCGGCTGCACGTGCAATTGGTGCTGTGCAGGATGGTTCGGCTATGGAAATCGACTCAGTAGCTGCGGAAATGAAGGGTCGGGAGCCTCGTTTGGTTGATCTTGATTCTCTAATATTCGAGCAAGGTAATCATACTCTCACAAACACTAAAGTCCGGCTACCGGAGGGTTCTTTCAAGCGCCAGAAGAAGCAATACGAAGAAATTCACGTTCCGCCGCCAAAGAAGCATGATTCAAAGGACAAGCTGGTGCATATCAGTGAGATTCCCGCATGGGCACAAGGAGCCTTCCCAGACTCGGACCGATTGAACAGAGTACAAAGTCGGGTATTCCCTACGGCATTTTACGACGATAAGAATATTTTACTGTGTGCTCCTACAGGAGCCGGAAAAACCAACGTAGCAATGCTTACGATTCTTCGAACGATTTCACAATTCCGAGATAACGACACCGGAGCGATTGCGCTCGATGACTTCAAGATTGTCTATATTGCGCCATTAAAGGCGTTAGTCCAGGAACAAGTGCGCGAATTTAGTCGCAAACTCCAGCAGTTTGGCGTTCGGGTCGAAGAGTTAACCGGTGATAGCCAGCTTACAAAGGATCAAATCTCACAGACACAGATGATCATTACTACGCCTGAGAAGTGGGATATCGTTACGCGAAAGGCCACAGACATTAGCTACACCAATCTCGTGCGATTGATCATCGTCGATGAAATTCATCTTCTTCACGATGAGCGTGGACCAGTGATTGAAAGCATTGTTTCACGCACGCTGCGCAGAATGGAAGGATCGTCGGCTGAGCCAGTCCGTCTCATTGGGTTGTCAGCTACACTACCCAACTACGTTGATGTCGCAACCTTCCTTCGTGTTGACCCACAGGACGGATTATTCTTCTTCGATGCGTCATACAGACCATGTCCCCTTGCACAGCAGTTTATCGGTATCACGGAGAAAAAGGCATTTAAACGATATCAGGCCATGAATGACGCCGCGTATGACAAGGTAATCGAGGGCAGTAAAGACCAAATAATCATTTTCGTCCATTCCCGGAAAGAATGTGCCAAGACCGCGAGATTCATTCGTGATAGGGCTATCGAGGAAGAGACTATCACCAACATTCTTAAGTCAGATGTGGCCTCCCGTGAGATCTTGCGTCAAGAGTCCGAGAACGTAAGGGACCCAGAACTCAGGGATTTGCTATCATATGGATTCGGTATTCATCATGCTGGTCTATCTCGGGAAGATCGATCGACGGCAGAGGACCTATTTGCTGGTGGCAAGGTGCGGGTCTTGGTATCCACAGCTACTTTGGCCTGGGGTGTCAATCTTCCGGCACACACAGTCATTATCAAGGGGACCCAGATTTACTCTCCAGAAAAAGGTAACTGGGTGGAACTTTCGTCTCAGGATGTTTTGCAGATGCTGGGTCGAGCTGGTCGACCACGATATGATGAGTCTGGCGAGGGTATCATCATCACAGCGCATTCCGAGCTGCAGTACTACTTGTCGCTCATGAATCAACAGCTTCCGATCGAAAGTCAGTTCATGTCCAAGCTGGCGGATAATTTGAATGCCGAAGTCGTGCTTGGAACAATTCGAACGATCGATGAGGCAGTTAAATGGCTAGGATACACCTATCTGTTTGTGAGAATGCTCCGATCTCCAGAGTTGTACCATGTTGGTGTCGATTATAAAGATGACGAAGCACTGGAACAGAAGAGACTTGATCTTTCTCATTCCGCAGCCGTTTTACTTGAGAAGTGTAATCTGCTACGATATGATAAGAAGGCAGGAAAATTACAGCCGACAGAGCTTGGACGCATCGCGTCGCATTACTACATCTCGCATACATCTATGGCTACATACAACCAGCATCTTCGCCCAGTACTAACACCCGTCGAGCTCTTCCGAATTTTCTCGCTCTCGGAAGAATTCAAGTACATTCCAGTTCGCCAAGAGGAGAAGCTTGAGTTGGGGAAGCTACTGGAGCGTGTACCAATTCCGATTAAAGAGACTGTCGAAGAACCGTCTGCTAAGATTAACGTTCTCCTGCAGTCATATATTTCACGTCTCAAGCTGGAAGGGTTTGCTTTGATGGCAGATATGGTGTACGTCACGCAATCAGCAGGTCGTTTATTGAGGGCCCTATTTGAAATTTGCTTGAAACGTGGATGGGCTCAAGTTGCGAAGGCGGCGTTGGATATCTGTAAGATGGTTGAGCGTCGGATGTGGCTAAGCAGTTCTCCGTTCCGCCAATTCCCCTCATGTCCAGCGGAAGTCATCAAGAAGACAGAGGCTTCGCAGATGCCATGGGCGAAGTATTTCGAGCTTACGGACCCAGGCGAAGTAGGTCAAGCGATCAAGGTGGAGCGTGCAGGTCGACTCGTGTTCAATCTACTCAAGCAGTTTCCGCGAGTTGAGATGCAAGCGCACGTCCAGCCTATTACACGATCATTGCTGCGGGTTGAGCTAACTATTACTCCGACCTTTGAATGGGACCCAAAGATTCACGGCAACGCGGAGACTTTCTGGATTATCGCGGAAGATTGCGACGGTGAGACGATATTGTATCATGATCGCTTTGTCGTGCGCCGGGAATACGCGCAGGAGGAGCACATCGTCGAGTTTACGATTCCCATTGCTGAACCGGTACCACCTAATTACTTTATTTCCGTTCTATCCGATAGATGGTTGCACTCAGAGACGAAATTGGCCGTGTCTTTCAGGCATTTGATCTTGCCGGAGAAGTTTCCAGCACATACGCCATTGTTAGATCTTCAGCCTTTACCTGTTGCTGCTCTCAAAGATCCCGATTATGTCGACCTCTATCCAGTTTTCAGCGAGTTCAACAAGATCCAAACACAAGTGTTTAATTCTCTCTTCAACTCAGATGATAATGTTTTTCTCGGATCACCGAGCGGCAGCGGAAAGACTGTCTGCGCAGAATTCGCACTTCTGCGGCACTGGAAAAAGTCTGTGAATTCAGGTCGTGCAGTGTACATCGCACCTCTCCAAGAGCTCGTGGATGAGCGATATCGTGACTGGGGTAACCGCCTGGCAGGGATCGGGGGCACCAAGAAGATCAACAAGTTGACTGGGGAATTGACCGCCGACTTAAAACTTCTGGAGCAGTCGAACTTGGTGCTGGCCACGCCTACTCAGTGGGACATGATTTCTCGTCGATGGCAGCAGCGCAAGAACGTTCAGAGTGTTCGCCTGTTTATTGCTGACGATTTACACATGCTTGGTGGCCAGAACGGGTCGACATACGAAATTATCGTGTCGCGGATGCGCTATGTTGCAGCTCAGACGGAGAATCCGTTGCGTATCGTTGGTCTCAGCGTGTGCCTTTCGAATGGTCGCGATCTTGGTGAATGGATTGGCGCAAGTCATCACAGCATTTTCAATTTCTCGCCGAAGGACAGGCCATCGCCGTTAGAGATTCACTTGCAAGGCTTCTCTATTACTCATTTTCCGTCGCTCATGATAGCCATGTCCAAACCTGTATACCTCGCAATACAGCAGCTTGGTGAGAACAAGCCTGCAATTGTCTTTGTACACAGCCGGCAGCAGTGCATCGATACGACGCTAGAGTTATTGCGACTGTGCGAAGCTGATGGAGACGAGGATATGTTCCGGAAGGCATCTATGGACGTTCTTGCGCCTCATCTTAATAACGTTCAGGATGTTAATCTCCGTGAGAGTCTTTCGCACGGTGTTGGCTATTGCTATGAGTCAATGTCGACAGGCGACAAGCTTATTGTCGAAAGATTGTTCGAATCTGGTGCAATACAAGTCTTGTTGGCGGCCAAGGATGTCTGCTGGTCCTTGACCCCCAGAGCGTTCCTTGTCATTGTCATGGGTACACAGATGTATGAAGGACGCGAGCACCGATACATTGACTATCCAGTTAGCGACATCTTGAAAATGCTTGGACGCGCGTGCAGACCAGGAATTGATCGGTTGGGGCGCACCGTTATCATGACGCCGGCTACGAAACGAGAATACTACAAGAAGTTTCTCAATGAGGCACTGCCAATTGAGTCGCATCTCAATTTGTTCTTACATGACGCGTTTGTTACGGAAATTAGCACCAAGGTTATCACATCGCAGCAAGATGCTGTCGACTGGCTCACGTTCTCGTATTTCTACCGCCGTTTGCTCGCGAATCCCAGTTTCTATGGTGTCTTGGATGTGTCGCACCAAGGACTGAGTGAGTACTTGTCTGATCTGGTCGAAGGTACGCTCAAGGATCTTGAAGAAGCAAAGATGATTGAAGTCGACGAGGACGAAGATGACATAACACCACTGAATAATTCTATGATTGCGGCGTATTACAATATTTCGTTCATTACGATGCAGGCATTTGCATTATCACTCACATCAAAGACAAAGCTGAAAGGCATTCTGGAAATCGTTACAGCAGCGGCCGAGTACGAGATTGTTCCGATCCGACGGCACGAAGAGAATGTGCTCAAACGGATGTACGACCGAGTACCGATCAAGATGGCGCCCGAGAACCTATCTTACGAATCGCCGCATTTCAAGGCATATGTTTTGGTACAGGCACATTTCTCGCGTCTCCGACTTCCACCGGATCTCGTATCGGACCAGAAGATTGTGCTTTCCAAGATCTTGAGTCTATTGTCTGCATGTGTTGATGTGATGTCGAGCGACGGGTATCTAAACGCTATGAACGCGATGGATCTGAGTCAGATGGTGGTGCAGGCGGTATGGGATCGGGATGGACCGTTAAAGCAGATTCCTCATTTCTCGAATGAGTTGATTGAGCGCTGCAGGAAGGCTGAGTATGTATCTGCCGTGAAATTTAGCGATGCGTGTCACTAACGAGTTTGTAGTGTGGAATCGGTGGTAGATCTCATGATGCTTGAAGATGGCCCTCGCAATGAGTTGCTGCACATGGGTGACAGAGAGCTGTCTGATGTCGCTCGTTTCGTGAATAAGTATCCTAGCGTAGATATGTCGTATGAGATTGAAGATGCGGATACAATCGTTGCCGGTGAGCCCGCTTATGTCACGGTTACGCTGGAGCGAGAAGTGGATGAGGAGGACGAGCCTGCAGATCTGACGGTTTACGCGCCGTTGTATCCATATCCTAAGCTTGAAAATTGTGGGTATTTTGTTTCATGATTCTGATGAGCGTATGGCTAACATGTTTAGGGTGGCTGGTGGTCGGCGAGCCGTCGTCAAAACAACTTCTCGCGATCAAGCGCGTCACGATTCCCAAGGCAATGCAAAAGACGAAATTGGAGTTTGTGGTGCCTGTGGCTGGACGACATAAGCTCAGTGTGTGGTGCATGTGTGACTCGTACGTGGATGTGGATAAGGAGATGGAGTTTGAAGTTGACGTGGCAGAGGGCGACGACGAGGAGGACGACGGAGAAGAGGATGGTGAAGCGATTGAGGAGTAAGTTAATGTATTATTAAGTTTGTATAGTATTGAATATGAAACGGATAAAACATTTTGGAATAAGTTAACTTGAGTGAAATGGTTTATTGCATTCCTAAAATGGCAAAGTAAACATCCAAGCTTGGCCTGAATATCAGGAAACCCGCGAGATGCCGGGCGGCCCCGCTTATCCTGGCGCATCCATGCCTTCTTTTGGACCGGGCCGGCGTCGTCCGAGCCACGCGCAAGTGCAATTTTAACTCTGCATATATGGCTAATATGGATAGTTTAAGTTGACTTTGCGCCTAAACAGTAAAACCTAATTGCCAGCCCCTGTCCAATGAGTGGCTGGTGCAATTGTGATCATGTCCGAGGGATCGGATTTAATTGATAGCTCAGGCTTCGATGAACACACTGTTGGATACGCCACCTTAGTTGAAGCAGCAAATTACCTGAATTAAGAATATTTTGTGCAAACAATCCGGACAAATCCGGTTATTGCCGATGTAATATTGCGATACGCTGTTGGACAATTGCGCGACGCTGGTCAACTATTCTCGTCCAGCCGAACTTCGCTTTATCAATATGTTGCGATATCGACAGTTGACACGTAGATGCACCGCAGATATTGTTTTAGTCCGACTAAAGGAGTTTTACATCGACAGCGGAATGTTAAATCCATTATATAGAATGAATGTAAGCCTGCTGGTAGGGTGGAGGCGTTAGGGCAGTCCGGTTCCCCCGCTGAGACAGGAGTTTAACTGTCGGTCAATACACGACAGTGAATACCATAGGCGATCAAAAGCAAGTTAGTCAATTAAATCCTATGTAAATATAAATATCAAGCAGTCCCAATAGATATCGACATTCGAAATGTCTTTTGCGCGTCAATCCGGTCCGCGCGATCGCGATCGACTGAACGTGACAGAGACGATGTCGATGATATCATGATTAGTTCAGCGTTAGCCATATCAGACTATCCGGAACATCCGTGAACTATCGTAATTTCTGTGCAGTGCACATACTTTTTACTAAGCTTTTCAATGGCATTTAAAAAGCAGCAATTGTAAATGTTTTACATTGTAGAACGTGGATCGGAAAGAGTGGGCGCTGGTGCCGGTGCTCTTATAAATCCAGTGCGCTAGCCTAGAACTGATTGTTCACTGGTTCAATAATCTTCGGCCGCCGCCCAATCGTCAAGACCACCAACTCCCGCCTGGTCATCACCGAGTTCTCTCCCCTCCCTTCCGATCCACTCAATCTCCCAGAAGAATCTCGCAATGGCTGATACTATCATCACTGCCGCAAAGGCGTCCGAGACTGGGTATGTGTGCACTCTTCTGATCGGTCCCAACTTTACACGCAGCCTGTTCGGTGACGGACGGCCATCCTCCGTCTGATCGATAGGCGCGGTTGTGAGCCACATCACCTCAATTCACCTGCTGATGACTTCTGACTGTTCGACGATTACATCGAAAAATATGCAGAGCATTCGCCTGTTAATTGAGTGTGCCAGACGTGACTGGTCCGGCACATCCAACGATCCTTTGGCTGACAGAGTCTAGTGCCGTCCCATTGCCCCCGGACTCGATCATTGTTGTCCTTGGAGCGTCTGGAGATCTTGCCAAAAAGAAGACAGTAAGTGCTGACGTCGTGGCTGCGTGCATGCGGTTGCTGATCGAGATAGTACCCCGCCTTGTTTGGTCTATACCGTTATGGACTCTTGCCGAAGAATGTCAAGATCGTCGGCTACGCCCGCACAAAGATGGACGATGCAGACTACAAGAAGCGTATATCGTCATATATTAAGACCCCTACCGAGACCACCGAGACTCAGTTGACGGAGTTCCTGGCAATGACTTCGTACGTGTCTGGACAGTACGACCAGGATGATGGCTTCATTGCCTTGACAAAGCACATGGAGGAACTCGAAGGCGATGTTGAGGAGCGCCACCGCCTATTCTACATGGCTCTCCCGCCTAACGTGTTCACTCCCGTCGCCCAGCATCTCAAGAAGAACTGCTACCCCAAGTCTGGCGGTGCCAGAATCATCATTGAAAAGCCATTCGGCCACGATCTGGCGAGCTCACGAGAGTTGCAGACAGCCCTTCAGCCTATTTGGACTGAAGACGAGATTTTCCGTATCGACCACTATCTCGGCAAAGAGATGGTCAAGAACATTTTGATTTTGCGGTTTGGCAACGAGTTCTTTGGCGCTGCCTGGAACAAGAACCACGTTTCGTCCGTCCAGATCACTTTCAAGGAGCCGTTTGGCACCGAGGGCCGTGGTGGTTACTTCGATCAGTTTGGTATCATTCGGGACGTTATGCAGAACCATTTGCTCCAGGTCCTCACCATGATCGCCATGGAGCGACCTGTGTCGTTCTCTGCCGAGGACATTCGAGACGAGAAGGTCCGGGTACTACGGGCCATGCCAATCATTGATCCCAAGAATGTCGTCATCGGCCAGTACGATAAGTCGCTCGACGGAACCAAGCCCGGATACCAAGACGACGATACCGTCCCCAAGGGCTCGCGCTGCCCAACCTTCGCCGCCATTGTCATGCACATCAAGAACGACCGATGGGATGGCGTTCCGTTCATTCTCAAGGCTGGCAAGGCGCTTGACGGAGCCAAGGTCGAGGTCCGAGTTCAGTTCAAGGACGTCACTTCCGGCATTTTCAAGGATATACCCCGAAACGAGCTTGTGCTGCGAATTCAGCCCGACGAGTCCGTCTACCTGAAAATGAACACCAAGCTGCCCGGCTTGACCATGAAGACCTCTGTCACCGAGCTTGACCTGACGTACAAGCGCCGGTTCTCGGACCTTAAGATCCCGGAGGCGTATGAGGCACTCATCCTCGACGCGATCAACGGCGACCACTCTAACTTTGTTCGCGACGACGAGCTGGATGCGTCGTGGAAGATTTTCACTCCCCTCCTGCACTACCTTGACGAGAACACCGATATTGTGCCAGCCCGGTATCCATATGGCTCGCGAGGGCCCGCTTTCCTCGATGACTTCCTTGCGTCGTACGGGTACGCGCGTGAGCAGGAGGGCATGTATCAGTGGCCGACGACCAAGGTCAACGGCAATTTGTAAAAGGCAGTCGAAAACGGGGTAGGAAGTAAGCGTAAACTGGACCGTTTGGATTTGCCGTGTCTGGGGCTTGAACTGAGTGATGAAACTATTGGTTAACTTGTTTTGTTTTTGTATATGCTCAAGTTTCTTTTTGTTACGTTCTAAATAATGAAATGAAATGTGTCACCATATATTTTTATTCCGCTTATTTGCCCTCGCTCACATACAAAAAGGTTAAAAGTGACGGACATGCCCCGGAGGCAATAGCAGGGTCTTTTCCAATATAGTTCTACCAATTTTGACTAGTCTTAAAGCAGCAGCCAGCGCAAGAATCGCGATAACTGAATCATCGCCGATTGACAGTCCACAGCAGCAGTATTAGTACAAGGAATCAGTTTCAACCGTTCGAAAACGTCACATGCGCTTTTACTTTTCGTGTTTCTATCCCAACCAAGAATTTTTTTTAAGCAGCAATCTCATGGCCCCGTCGTCGCATGTTATCTTTGACAACGTCTTCGAGCTCGTAGATATATCCCGTGTCCCACCAATCGGAACCTCGGATCTTCGCAAGCGACGGCGGTTTATAATCTCCAGGCAGTCCAGCCGTCAAGTGGGCACAATCATCATCGTCACCACCAGCGATAATGATCCTCAAATCCGGCTCGGCCCCGACAATCTGGTTGTCCATTTTTCGATCAGACCCGCGATACTCGCGCAATGGTTTCGTCAGTAGTGTCCCGCTCGTCGTCGTCGTCGTCGTCTTGCGCGGATTCAACTTCCGACGGGACCGAGAAACCACAGAGCAGATCCGGTGTTTGCCTGCGCGTGCGGGAAAGGCCAGGCGTGGATATTGGCCGTGTTGTGTCGCGGCTTGCGACGCAAACCACGGTGGGACAAAGTCCCGGGTTGGAGAATCGCCAGGCAGGCGCGCCGGTGGCAGAAGTGTCCATGAGTCAACAGACGCGCCGGATGAGTAGTTTGCGAGCAGGTAATGATACTGAATCTTGGCCTTTTCGCTTGCGCGATCTGGAATCGGTTCGCCTGTCGAGACAACAACGTTAGACAAAACGTCTGTCTCCAGTATGCTCACTTCTACTTCGCCATGTCGAGCTTGTGCATCAGAATTCAACTCGTCACAAGGCGTACATGTAGGCCATCCGGTAATCGATTTCCAATTAGGCGTCGCCAAGATCCGATGGTGCCCAATTGCCGCGGCGGCATCCTTATCTGACATTGGCAATAGTCTCGGTTCATTGATATCGACGTATACGTTTGCCTCATCTTGATTCGTCATTTCGGTAAACCCGCTCTGATCTGGTTTCGAGGCAAACGCTTCGGCGTCGGTGACAGGAGCCGCGTCGTCTCGTGCTTTGACGGGCTTCGAGAAGCGCGGCGGCCAGCTAGTAATCGATAGCTGTTGCTCTACCATTCTACCGTCATGAAACGTAATATGGCGCACTTCCCAAATGTGGAGAACAATGTGCGCCGAGAACGATCGGGAGCGATGGGCGGGGGCCGCCAGGCAAAGTGAGCCGCCAGACTGGGAATTGGGTAGAAGCCAGCACAGCGTCGTCGAACTGAGCTCGAAGACTGAGCTCGCAGACTGAGCTCGCAGACTGAGCTCGCAGACTGAGCGGATTCAAGCAAGAGTCATCCATATTGCGTAAATTTCCTATATATAATACATCGTTTGTCACTAGCGCATAGTGGCTACAGGATCGCATAATACGAAACTACAGAACCCTTAATTATATGCCCATTGCAGCGAAATCAGCGTGGCCAACATGAGCTGCCACATAAGATACACTATCATACAAAATATCGTATCAATATCGTCCATATCGGGCACTGTAGTATTTCTCAGCTCCGTTCTCGCTCGTCCCAATCCAAGCTACAATCGCGTGCGGTCGCTGTCGGGAAAGAAATATTCCCGGCCGTACATTAGCGCGTTGCCACAGGCCCATGTGCTCAGAAATGCGGGCCAGGGACGGAACTGCGTTAGTCCTCTTTTGCCGTTCGCGAGCAGGTACATGATACTCCATGCTATGTATGGTCTTGCGTCAATGTCTATCTGCCTTATGGTCCGTGATTGAATGACAACATACCGGATGTGAAGCCCGCACCGTTGATGACGTCGTTGTCGTTAATTATGTAGCCTGTCAAGATTAGCACGAAAGATTTTGCACACGTAAGATGGAGGTGGTGGGGGCATACCGCCAAAGGCAATAACGCTGCCAAAGAAAACGCAGCTTAGTGGTCGGGGAAGGTACATCTTGACGCTACTCGCTCGCGGCACTGTCCCAAATACTTTACAGGAAATGTTACCATCTCCAGACACATACAGAAATATAGACGACGAAAGGATAACGTACGGGAGGCGGAGAATGCCCAGGCCGGATAGGGCGTGACCGCGAACCGGGACACAGTCTGACCGAGATCAGATCGGGTGACAGGAATATCGTCGTCGTTTTCCGCTGATGCCATACTCTCCAAATCAAATCCTGATTTTGATAGATTTGTATTACAAAATGGTGCGAGCAAGCGACACACGAGGTGGGTGAAGGAGAAGAGTCGTGTGCGCGGCGACCACATGCGGGGAACGACAATGCGGCGTTCGATGACGTCGTGTCGGTGTCCGCGTGGACCTTGACATTAGGAAGACGTTGACCAAATAAATTACATACAAACAAACAAATCCGGGACTCCTTAACCGCAACTGAAGCACAAATATTTACATCAGCTTCCTAACAACTGCTCACACATATAATTCACCGGTCCGAGCCCGATCTTTGGTCTCGCGCTCATTGCGCGCATCATTCGTCGACTCGCGCTCCTCCTGCAACCGCCCCTCCTCCTCGTCAAGAAATCCTTCAATGTCCGGCGGCGCAACCTGCATCTGCACGCTCGGTGCACCGTTCAAATAACGCAACTGCTCAAGCACCCGCGCACGCACGCCTTCCAAGTATTTCCTTGTATTCCGGTTGTCGACTTTTCCCGCCAGGTTCGGATGCAGACTGAAGTCCGGGCCAAAGTAGTTCAGGAACGGGATCTCGGCCGGAAGCCGGGGATCGAGGTCGACGTTGAGCAGGACTGACGTCTCGTATGCCCAGGCACGGGATACGTTCCGTGGCGTGTATCCGCCGCCGCCGACGACCATCATTGGCAGGCCGAATGACTTGACATATCTCACGCATTCGCCGTGGGCCCGGATGTTGAGGTTAAAGCATCCGAGACGGTCGCACCCTAACGAGTCCGCGCCGCATTGCAGGACGATGGCGGTTGGTCTGTAGGTGTTTATGACCGGCTCGACTATGCTTTGAAACAGCTGGATGTACGAAAAGTCGTCGATGCCGTCCCGGAGCGGCACGTTGAGAGAGTGGTGGGTGCCCAGGCCCGTGCCGATTTCCTCAAAATTGCCAGTGCCAGGGAAAAACTCGCCGTTGTATTTGTGGAACGAAAGCGTCATGACGCGGTCGGTCGAATAGAATGCCTCTTGGACGCCGTCGCCGTGGTGGAGGTCAATGTCGATGTAGAGCACGCGGGGATGATATCGCAGCAAATTGAGTATTCCCAGCACGATGTCGTTCACATAGCAGAAACCCGACGCCTCAAACTTCTTGGCGTGGTGCAGACCGCCTGACCAGTTTATGGCGATGTCAGACTGGCCTGCGATCAGTTTCCTCGACGCGTCAAGCGACCCGCCCGCGTAGATGGTGCAGTAATCGTAAATGCCGTCGAAAATCGGACAGTCGTCGCCAATGTTGAATTTCGACCACACGCTCTCGAACTCGTTCTTGTTTTCTGGCGTAACGCGTTGCAGGAAATCGATGTAGTCTTCAGAGTGGAACTGTAGGATTTCTTCTTCTGTCGCCGGCCGGGTCTTGTAGAAATCCATTTTGTCGTGAAGGCCGTAGCCGAGGACGAGGTGGTCCGTCAGCATCAACCGAAACGGTTTCATCGGATGCCGAGTGCCCTGGGTCGTTAATGGCTGAACCGATTAGTCGACATTAAAGCGTCACTTACGAAATGATACCGACTGACGTCGTCATTGTTGTGGTACGAGACCTGAATGATAAATGTGTTAGCATTCTCCCACACAGCCGCACGATGCGGTGGCGGTGTGCGCCGCCGCGCCACACCGAGACGATGCCGAATGCGAATGTCGACAAGATATCGCAATGCAGACGAAATAAGTGAGCATAGCCAATAAAAGTGTCAAACGGTTAGTCATATAGTATAACCGGCGAATGGTGGCCGGCGGTGGTGGGTCTCGACCAGAGTGTGTTCACGACGGGGATAAAAACAAAATAATAAAAATAGGCAACTTACTTTCAGACCATAGTTGTCGCCTGAGAGAGGTAGATAGGCCGGCGTATTTCTGGTCGCCTTTGTGTCGAGGAAAAAAGTGGGCGCTGCGTCGGCTCGCCAAGTCGTGACGACCATTTTGCAATGTGATGATAAAAAAAAGTGGCGTTGGAGGGGGGTTGTTAGAATACGAATGTCGTGGCGGGTAAAATTAGGAGTGCTTGGATTTCGAATGGTGTGGCTCCGAACACACGGTGAAATTGGCTGATGTCAGATGTAGAAATGTAACTGAAGCGCAGTTTTCTAGAAAACAATTGTAAGTCCGCCGGATCTAGATCGACAAAACCAGGTGCCGACGAGATCTCCCAAGAAACTCTGAGAATGCGGTGTATTTGCTGTTTAAATTCTGCGCGGAGACAGAAGTAGTTGAAGCAGACGTGGCGCGACTTGACTTGAATCCGTCGTGCTTACCAGAACAGGCCGAGTACGCAATGACTATGCGAATGCAAATTTAAAGATGGCAGAAAAAGGTGGAAATCGGCAGAGGGAAAGTCAGTAAGCAGGGAGGCAATTCATCTTTGGCATTGGCTTTCGCCGTCACCAAACCTTATTTCAGGTTGCCGCGGTTCTTCGTCATCGATGCAACAGCAACTCCATGTCGGCTTCGGTTTGAGCCAGCATAATCTGCCATATTCGACTACATCCCGCGGTCCACTGTTCATGCGTGCGATTCAGTCAGCCTCATCGCTGGCGACTGATCTCTCGGACTTTCTCCAGACTGTGAGATCACACGCAGTGCGCTTAACTGACTTTGCACCGATGCTACCGTAGCAATTCTTTCTCACTGCGCGGAACATGTCAGCAATTTTTGACAACCTACATGATTCTACGGGTTTATGCGGTCAAGTCTGTTTTTTGTTCGACCAGTGGTCTTGCGCGCAACACCGTCAACTCATACGGCCAGGATCTGGCTCGGTTAGTATCTGCGATTGAAATAGACACAGACTGTGGACAGGCTGCCAACTGATCGATTCTTGATTCAACTAAGGACGTCGGCTCTGCCATCACCATCATAAACTCTGTCTGCATCACAGCCGGCTATGTTGGTCCAAACTCAGACTTGGCCGGGACGCTAACGGCCGACGGTCTGAAAAAGCCATGGGCGCGCCCTGGATGCGTCCGCAATCGGTTGAGGACGAATCCGGCCACTGAGTCGCCAGGTCAGGGCTCTGCGTACACAAACTCTGTCTTGCCGCCATCCGGAATTGGCAAGAGGGCATGCATGCACTATTCTGGAACCTGATTCGGCTGGACGCGGATCGGCGGCACGCACCGTCCTGTAGACCTGTCACTGTAATTGGTAGTATTGAATGACTATATTGTACGCGATTACAATCATTACATGCATCATCAATTGATGAATAAATATTGCAGTC
Source organism: Lipomyces tetrasporus (assembly GCF_029532465.1). Taxonomy (NCBI): domain Eukaryota; kingdom Fungi; phylum Ascomycota; class Lipomycetes; order Lipomycetales; family Lipomycetaceae; genus Lipomyces; species Lipomyces tetrasporus. The sequence continues at coordinate 215,603 of NW_026611607.1, forward strand.
GCGAATAGCTAGACTGGATTTGGGAATGAGGACGTGGATATATGTCAGTGATGACGAATGAGACTAGCCAGACTCAGTGCTGCTTGTCTGCCGATAGACGATAGACGTACTCGGTTGCTAGACATATGTTGAACGCAATCTATGGAGATGACATTGCAATTGCTCTCGTACTCGTGAAGTGCGGCTGCGGAAATTCAGAGTGGGCGATAATTGATTACGATCCGAGCGATACGAGCGGCTTCGTGTTCGTGTTGCGCCGGATTTGGATTTGAAGGCGTTGTTACTCGACAGCAAACCGGCCCACGTGCAGACTCGTTCGGCGCAAATACGAAACCCGAAAGATATCGCAGACTCGAACCAACCGGGCAATCGTTGTTATCGACTTATCGTAGATTGTCCCGACTCGGTTCGTGGCCGCATAAGCTTCCGCACTATCTGGCCGCCGCGGAGATTGTTGCCAGGCCAGCTCCGGGAAGACCTGTGTCCGCGTGCGCGATATCCGGTCCCCGTCCTCATTCGCGGTGGCTATAAAGTCGCCGGCTAGCCGCCTGTTCCTGCTCTTGTTTCCATATACCATACTCCTCACTCCTCGCCCAACAACCTCAATATATCAATCAAAATGAACTGTGATTGCGGATGCGGAAACACCTGCTCGTGCGGATCTTGCAAGTGCGGATCGGTCGGTATCCTTGTTGGCTGGTTGTCGACGACATTACATGTTCGTGTCTAACTCTGTTGTTACAGTCCTAAGCGGGTGTCTTTGCTTAACAACATATACTTTTCCATACTCTGGAATATGAAGACGTCGCGTTAAAACAGTCTTGTTACTGGTGTGGAAATGCTCTGTGTGCTACGGAGTGGTATGGTTTGCGTGTTGGTTGTGTATCGATTGTTTTCTAACGACCTCACAGCACTGCTCGAGTAACGGACTGGATGGATTCATGTTTGCATTAGATATAGTGTGCGTAGTAGATTGGTTATAATAGATATTTTCTAATACTTGTCATGACCTTGTTGTCTGCCGTCTGCTGATAAACACTGCGCCACTGTTCATTTCAATTAATCATAATTGGAATTAATACACGCTGGTGCTCACATGGCCCGTTTCGACGATCATCTGGTCTAGCGAACCCAGTGGCTTGCTGTGGCTCATGCGCCTTGACTCGTCCGTCCTCGGGTGGCGCTGCGGCGGGCGAGCCGATGCGCCCAAGTCAAAACCTCCTCCCGAGGATTTTTTGCCAAATCCTTTTGCCTACTCATACCATTTCCTTATTCTACTGCTCCATATTCTAAATAGCCCGGCTCCAGAACTGGCAAAATCTTCAGTCAAGTCTCGAATCAGATCGTATTCACATCGATCCACATCGAATCAACTAACCAGCAATGATATCTCCGTACGACGTTGACGACGCAGGTACGAATTATCACACTTTATTACCAAAGTCTCGGTCTAATGAATAGCTAGTTCTCTCGTACAGGTTCTACGAAAAGAAGAATGTTGCGATCCTAGGCTGCCCTTTCAACGGTACGTCCGTCCTTGTGCTAACCCAGTCTACTAACTGATCGGGGGGGTTTGGCTAACTCAAACCAAGGCGGCCAGGCAAGAACCGGCGTCGAAACCGGCCCTCTCCACGTCCTTGAGCATGGACTCGAGCAACAGCTGCAATCGCTTGACTGGACAATCACGAGCTGCAAGAACCTCACGTTCGTTCCGCCAACTTCGGACCAGGACGAGGGCAAGCTCAAGCGGCCGCGGTTCGTGTCCGAGTCGACCCACAAGGTCGCGACCGAGGTCGCAAACATCATCAAGTCCGGCGCGTTCCCGCTCACGATCGGCGGCGACCACTCGCTGGCCATCGGCACCGTCTCGGGCGTGTTCTCGCAGTTCCCGGACGCGTGCCTGGTCTGGATCGACGCCCACGCCGACATCAACACGCCACAGTCGACGCCGTCGGGTAACATCCACGGCTGTCCGGTCTCGTTCGTCATGGGCCTCGCCGACCCGTGCCCGCCCCAGTTTGCCTGGGTCAAGCCGCTGCTCAAGGCCAACAAGCTCGCCTACATCGGCCTGCGCGACGTCGACTCGGGCGAGCGCGAGATTTTGAAGAAGCACAACATCGCCGCCTACTCGATGCACCACGTCGACAGGTTCGGCATCGGCAAGGTCGTCGAGATGGCGCTGGCCAGGGTCAATCCCGACGGCAAGTCGCCGATCCACTTGTCGCTCGACATTGACGCGCTTGATCCCGAGCACGCGCCCGCCACCGGCACGCCTGTGCGCGGCGGCCTGACGCTCAGAGAGGCGTGCTACGTATGCGAGGCTCTGGCAGAGACCGGCAACTTGGTCAGCATGGACATTATGGAGTGCAACCCTGTTCTCGGCGTCGACGAGCGCAGCGTGACATCGACCATCTCGGCCGCCTGCAGTCTCGTGCGATGCGCCATGGGCGAGACGTTACTCTGAGGTTTTGTCTACTTATGTTTTGAATTAATTGTATCTATAATTGATTTGATCCTCCGTATTTGCAATACCCCCCCAAACATACACACTTTGTCGGTGCGGCAAATCTCGCTCTTTTAAACGAGATGCGATGCTATTAATCTAAGAATAAGGTTATCATCCCATGTCGGCTCGCTCGCTTGCCCGTCCCAGTCCGCCCCAGTCCGCCCGCAAGCCGTCGTGGAGCCCCTTGTCGATCGTTTCTTGTCGGTTCTGGATCTTATCAGGATCGACGTCGTCTTCCGACCCAGTCAAGCTAGTGCCCCTCCGTGCATGCTGCCCTAATTCGCTGGCAGTGTAAAAAGTCCCGCGGCTCTACCAACGAATAACAAACGATAGTATTATGAAGGACACTGTCGGGGATTATTACCGCTCTCGAGAGTAAACCAGCCGGCGCTCGTCGATGACGTCACTCGCGGACAACGCAGCGGCGGCGCGATTTGTGCCAGCACTCGACCGGGGAACGGTGGCTAAACACGACCGCCTGCCAATCATACTGATGTTCATCCCTGGCCTGACTCGTAAATTGCCACCACGCGAACCATGCGCGAACTCGCTGGCAGATTCTTGGCCTTCAACATATAAGTTTCGTCCCACCCGGCCTTGCTCCCCATTGTCAAAAGTAATCGACCAGCCCAGTCCGAATTTGTCTGAACGCTACTTCACTACAACTACAAAGCATCACAATGTCCGGCTGCTCCTGTGGATCGTCTTGCTCATGTGCCCCTTGCACGTGCGGATCTGACAAGCGCGAGCTGGTTAACACGATGGCCGGCGGCTGCGGCTGCCAGGGCGGCTGCTCTTGCGCTACCTGCACGTGCGGATCTGACAAGGTATGTGCAAACTTACAATCAGATCGACGAACCTGACGGTGTTGCTAACATTGTGTGCAGAAGTGAATTTGTTCGTCGATACAGTTATAACGTCGTCACTGGAGTCGCCGAACAATCATTCGTTGACAGCGTCAATCTATTAGTACATATATTACACATCTTTGGGGGCGGGGTTTAGCACGGTGTTTGGAGGATGAATTCTGGTTTGCATGCTTGTGATGTGATGAGTCCTGGGGTTTGTTTTGTCTTGTCAAAGGTTGTCATGGTCATGAACTTGGAATACATAGTTGTCTTAAGCCAGAACCAGGGTCAGGCCTGTTAATGGTATTACCCTTACTTAGTATCCACGAACTGACTACATGTACAGTAGTACCTGCGGGCGGAGGCGAGGTTGACTCACTGCCCAGGTCTGCCTGGCCGTCCCGGCGCCACGGTGCGGTGATGAACAGGGGTGATATGGCGGTGCTAAACGAACTTGCGCACGAGGGGCAGCCCATAGACCCGGCCCGAACAATAACCGGCCCTTCGTGGTCGCCGTCTTCTACACGACTTTCAACCCTGACCCTAACTGACTGGCGGGAGACAAAGGACGGAATTGTAGAATGATTTAGGTAGATCAAGACTACTATCGCAAAAGCGGAGAAAATGATCCATAGAACTATGCGTTCGATAATGTCCAGTATAAGTGCTTCCGTTTCGCTGCTAAACTTTATTATCTAGGGTATGGATGCGCCTTGGGTTTGGGCCGGCTACCAAGGCAAAATATCCACCCAATGTTTCGAGCCGCCTTCACAGCTCTGTTCCTAACTGTATGACACTTGTTGCAGAATAGTACAGGATGGAGAGATGGTCCCTTGTCTCCGTCTGCATTGCGTCGTGCGTAGATATGAATTACGGCCCTAGCACATTCAAACTGGTTAGAAGGAAGAACACAAACTCGTCGCTTCCGAGTTACCCACCTGTTGCCTCCCTCGTCTGCTATTGAAATTGTTCCCCACCCTCATCATCTTCCTAGGCCAAGACCTGTCCCCTCTCTGCTCCTCGCTGTGTTTGGAGCAGACTCGACTCGTTCGAAACTCGTCGACCGGCACCACAGTGACATACCGCCGAAGATGCTTGCGCAACTTCTTAACCGGACCAGCTCTTACAGCTAGATGGACAAGAGAGGGGTTGTTGGAACTCGCAAGATAGTCGTTAGACCTTGTTGCGTTCCAAGAGGTATTAACAGGGGCTATTTATGTACATGTTCAATGCCTACAATACCCGATACCCCTCTTGAGTGAATGACTGTATTTTCTCTGTAGCTAATCTTTAAGAAGTCAAGATTTGCATGAACTGCTGAACATAGCAGTAACTACGTGTGAAAATACAATCATTCTACTATACTCTCTACGTGAGCTTACCATTCGGGCAAGCACGTCACTCAGCAGATAAGAATAAACGATGGCGGCATTGCGTTCAGGAGAAAGCGCGAATGAGGAAACGCTCCGGATTCCCTAAACCGCAATCGCAGTCATTGAAAGATTGCTGTCCAAAGGCGTCTTCAAGCGGTAGTTACCGACAGATGTCGGGTAAGGGCTATTTGCATCTGCCTTTTTTTCACTTCTTAACGCCTAGCGTCCCGCGTATGAACTGGTAAAGGCAAGATATACTGCTTGCGTAGATAACTTGAATATTGAATATTAGGTTGTGATACACTAGAAGTACAAATGAGACCACATGCAGCCAACAGCAGGCAATTTGTTATTCTTTGTTGCCATGACGACTTCCCCGGTCACTTTCAAAACCGTCACCTTATCACGCCGGTGGTCAGAGTCCAGATGATCTATACCTTCACCACCGACGCTTTCACCATAGACTACCTACCGAGCCCCTGTGTTCTTCTCTAGCCAGAATGGACGTCGACTACGGCGAGGGACCGTCGTCACGATCGCGATACTCCACCAGGCTTTCGGGAACGATCACCGCGACACGTGCCCATAGCCCTCCTGCCACCGATGAAACCTTAGCACCACCAGCTAAAAAGGACATAAAATGGCGAACAGCGGACACGGAAACGTCCGGGATGTCTACTCCTTCAGCACAAACTGCAATTATGGCGGAAAATTCTCCGACGCGTCCTGAAGAAGACCAATATCAGCATGCGCTAGACTTTCTGGCCGTCAACGAGCCAGAGCAATGTCTTCGCGTGCAACTGCCTATCGAAAAGTACGAAGAGCTGCAGCGTCATGCCCAAAGCTTGTACGGTGAAAAAAAGTAAGAACTGGGATGTTAAATGATCAGTGAGTAACGGACTGACAGATATCCGTATGTTGACTATTGCCCCGACACTTCAACGGTAATAATCTATACTGCCCCTTCGTCACTTCATGGACTGGTCTCCGCACACTTGCAGACCAAAATCTATTATGCTGCGGCTGTCGAACTTGAACGGCACAATATGCCAGAACTCGCCCGGAGGTTGAAGGCTTATGGGGAATCGTCCGATAGACCAAGGTTTGGTGGATACAACAGAAGAGTCTCCAAAACTCCAGACGGCGGTCTACTTTATTCATTCAATAATAAAAAGGTGTTGGCTCTCGTTATTGAAACAGGACTGACAGAAGACTACCAGAAACTGCAGAATGATATTAGACTGTGGTTACACGGCATGCACTGCCGCACCGGAATGCTTATCTGCCTTGAAGAAGAACCAAAGTTCAAGAGCCCTCGAAAGAGAAGGAGGCTTACTCGTGAAAACTTCGACGACTTTGACAGAGTCATGGCAGAAACATCGAACGAAACTCCGTTTGGTCCATTCGTCTACGACAACCACACCTGGTTCGGAAAGCTTGCGTCGGTGTGCGTTGAAGTACATAGGCGCGTTGATGCTAGCGGAGACAGTCAGGTCGAGCCAACCGTGAGTAATCAAACAACATGACATGCTGGCGTCTACTAATCAACTCCATAGTGGCTTGTCCGCGATGGGACGTTCGGCATCCGCAGTGAGGCAGTTGACTTCGGGCTCACACTCGGAGACTTATTTCCAGAGGACGAATCTGATGTCGCCGACGTCAGATCTGTCGCTGTAAGATTAAGCACACAGGACATCAAAGAATTACTGGTCGACGGAGCAGAGCGGACGGCATCATATCGTTTCCAGGCTTAAACCTGTGTGACGAGCAGGTTACCTTATCAAAATATAAGATTAAGTACTGACAAAATCAAAGAATAAAGAATTGGTGGTGTCTAGTGCAAGCCGGACCGCAACCGCCATTTCCACTGTTTGACGAGACAAAACGACTTTTTTTAAGCAAATATCTTTTAAAATGGCTACTGTGGCGTACCCGCTTCAGGGTCAGGGACTCTGGAACAGCTAAGAAATCTAAATTACCGTCAGACACTCGTAAATTCATTTTTATTTATCGTCGCGTCGCGTCGCGTTGGGAAGTTGATAAGACATCAGCGCACACTTATCTTCAGTTCAGAAGATAAGCTACAGAGAAAACGATAACAATCAGTAGAGCAGGATAACGGCTTGAAGGCATTGAGCTTCGAGTCCAGCTTCAAATTTCTCACCGCCAACGCGTATATTGCGCCAGTATGACCTGGTCGAAGTTTTAGCTTGCGTGTTTATTCAACCTGACAATCCGCCACTTATGCATATGTACTTTGCCAACGCAGCTGATTCTCGCATTTGCCCACCGTGGTTCGAGAACAGCTTAATATCCCATTTCTCCCCAATGCACCTGCCACCACCGCCGAGTATAGTACAGAAACAAAACCATGCAAACCCCGAGAACAATTCACTAAGCATCCAAATCCAAACGCTCTAGCAGTCCATCAATCAGATCAAGTTCCGCATTGTACTGCCGCTCGTAATTGGTAATCTTGCGCCATGGTCCTTCCTGGACTTTACCCGTCACGGGATCCATGTCGTCCTCGAATATGATGCCGTACTTCTGGGCCAGGTAGAACCGAATGTCGTCAATCAGTTCAATCGTATCGGTCTCGTCTCGCGACCGAATCCGCTGGGCGCTCTCGAGGACGATATCGGCAAAGTCGTCCTGAACAATGAAATGCGCCAAATTGTCGGCAAAATACTTGGCGGCAAATCGTTCGAGCCGGTCCATTCGTGTCGCCCAGCCTGCCCGCAAGATGTCGTAGATGTTGGCGTACAGCGGCGTCGCGTGTTTGCCGACTGTCGGGTCCGATATCGCGGTCTCGTCGTCCTCGTCGGTCGAGTGGGTTAGCGCGACCGACGCTAAACTCTTTAGTTTGTCGACCAGGAGCAAGTCGGCGCAGTAAAGAACGTCGAGTGCAATCGCACCTGGGATATCGACCCGGTCCGTGTAGAGATATCGGAGGACGATGTCCGCGACTTGTCTTGACGCACTCAGAGCAACGATCGGCAACGTCTTCTTGCCGTCTTGGTCTTCCAAGTCAGATACCGAGTATCCTCCTTCCGCGAACGAAGATGTGAACATGGTCATGTAGTATTCCGATCGAATCAGCATCGCTCTGTGGGTGGGATAGAGCACAACCATCTCGCCCTCGTCATCTTCGACACTCAGCAAGATGTCGGCCGTGCTTTCTACCGGCACAGTGCAAAAACTCTCTTTGCGAGCCAAAAATTCATCTTTTGGCACCTCCGTTCGGGCGCTAATCACGTCGTTCTGGACGAACCTTTCAAAATCGGCCTGAGCTCGCCGCATGTCGTCTTGGCGATGCTCGCGCTTCCGCCGGAAGCTCTCTTCTGCTTTCAGGTTCTCGAGTGTGGAAATCAGGTCTGGCAGGTCGAGCTTACGGGCGACTTGGGCAGTTCGGTCGTTGAGTTCCATGCTGCCGATCGCAATATCGACACTGTACAGATACTTTACGACAATATCAAACGCACGAGGATCCATCGACGATGACAGTTTGACTAGCTTCTTGGAACGCCATCGTCCCGCTAGGTTCTCTCGGAAATACGTGCTTCGCGCAGTTAATATAAACCTGTGCATATGGAACTGCCGCGATTCAGCCGGCGCAGAACCGACAGAAGTCGTGGACGGAGGTTTGGTGGACGAAGAGAAAATGACGTCCGTCGTCGACGGTTCTATTTTGCTTAGCAGAGACGCGATGTGTGCTGCGAACGGTTGGATGGCGTCAACAGCCTTGGAGATATCGAATTTGAGAAGGAGGGACCGGATATTATCCGTCAACGCCCCATAGAGACACCGTTCGCCTTGGAATGTATCACGGTCACATATGGCTCCGTGCTCGAGGAGATATTTCACGACTTCTTCGTGGCCACACAGGCTGGCAAGAATGAGAGGCGTGTAGTCGAATTCATCAATTGCGTTGACCTGGCAGAACGTCAGCCTCCGGTTCAGCACCTCACCTCCACAATACATACGTCAACACCAAAAGACACCATATTGTCGACCTGTTCCAGATCACCTGCCCGACAGGATTCACAGAGCTCATGGAATCGAGCCTTGTCCTGTTGCGACGGCAAGTCATCGACGGTATTGGCTCGCGTCCCATCTTCCCGCCACAATCGTGAAATGAGCTTATGCTTAGACTCCAACGGCAAGTCTTCAACAATAATCTGTTGCCTAATCGTTAATATCCTAAACTTGTGCCCCTCGGAGATACGCTCACCTCAACCTGGGGAAATGGCACAAACCCGTCCTCCATGTTAACGCGTTCTATAAACTCTTCGTCCATGTCGTCACGGATTCAGCTATTGTAACTTTTACGTCTATCTTATGTCTATCACAGCTTTGGGAATTGACATGGTTGAGTCGCCATCATGACGTTTATCGGTCGAGTACGAGACCCGCGAATTTCACAGCATTCAATCGGGCACACAGTAGTAAATAATAGTGTCATAGGGGGTAAACAGATATTTCGTAAATATCAAAGGTGAAGCTTGCTGGATTTCCTTGAGAAGGCTAAACGATCTTGTCATCTGTCGCAGCGGTCACCAAACAACAAGACGTTTAAGACTGCTTCAGAAGTCCACTCATTGATGTAAGAAATAATTGAAAGCCAAAGCTGTCGCATCGGATCAGCCGCTTAGGCACTTTTGTTGACATGTGTAATGACTCGCGAGAATACTCAGTTGCTGAAGGAATTCAATAGAATGGAGCATCCCGAATGCAGTATGACGCAAATCAAGACGTTCCTTGAGACAGTCGATCTGGAGCGTTCGTGCGATTCAGGCATGTATTCTGTGAGTAACGGAATTTTGATCGTAACTTTGATTTCGTGGGCGATAATCGATCGGTTTCCAGCCGCTTGCGTCCACGCAACTGTCTCCAAAGGGGATATAATTTTGCGGACAAGACAATTGCTTGATTTGGAAGCAAGGATGCTTCGACATTTTAGCAGGCCGACGGCGTTGTAGATAGTCACAGAATATATAGTTTGCTAGTTAAAATTTATTTGATAAGTGATCTAACTACAGAGAAATTTCGTCGCCCTGTCTCTGATGGTAATACTACTAACTAGACGCTAAATGTGGTCGTATGAATTGGAGAACGCGACTTTCACATGACAATAACCGTCAAGCGTCACACGTCTCTGGGATCACGTCAATGCGCTCTCGAGATATTCGGCGACGCCGGCATTGGCGCTGATTGCGCGAATCGCGGCTCAGGTGCACGAACGCCATCGGTGGCCAGGATCTCGTCTCAACTCCAATCGCAGTTGCCTAAGCGCGACTGCGAAATATCAATCTGCCGTACCCATATATCACTGTGGTCATATATGACTTTGGCAAATAAGTAGCAGATAGGATATTTCGACATAGATGCTACTTGGAACTTGATGTATTATATGCTACTTGCAACCTCGGAGGTACTGTGCGGTGATATTTCGCAACCGAGCATTGATATTTAGGTCCCAAGTGCCCTGACCCAGTCATTTCCCACACACGTAGCTGCACTCACTGAACACCAGGCACACCACTTTTTGTTTCTGTCCCCAGCCACCACTCTCACCTTTCCAAAGATGATAATGCTTGCGTTTTAGATAATTGTCACTTAGCTTTCAAGTTATTTGGCAACGGCCGAAGCTGGAAACGTCACGAAAAGCACGGTATTAGCTGGCGGTAGAGCGAACATTTTTTTTCTCTGGGAGATCGCGTGTGATAGGACAAGCAGTCTTGTCTTTGAGCCACTCGATTTACTTCTAGACCATCGATTTGGTAGGAGTATCGGAAATGCCGGCAACTACTCAATGTAGCAAGCGAGGTGTGGCGGCAGTCCAGTTTGTTGGCGACGGCGAGTGCATTCGGGCAAGTGTGCCGAAGTCAGCACTTGTGAAGGATGATGAGGCAGGTGGGAATGAAGATATAGTGAATGGTGCGGATGAGAAGATTGGTGAGATTGTCGATCTTACTGCGGATAGTCTGCTCATGACTGCTGGTGCTAGTACGTTCAAACTAGTGTCGTTTGATTTGATGAATCGCTGTCTGACAGGCCGTTTTAGCAATCCAGCACCTAGTACCGAAGAAGACGGTCTCAACTGTTGTTTCTCCTGGCTATGCGGTTCCAGAGAACTTCTCCCTCGTTGCGCCTGGTATATACAGAAGCTCGTTTCCTCAGGCTGAGAATTTCGAGTATCTCAAAACCAAGAATCTCAGGAGTATACTGTATGTCTTGCGTGCGCACGCATGCCCTGCTCTCATCCACTGACATCGGCATCTACTAGTGTCCTTGTTCCGGAACAATATCCCGAGGATAACGTGAGATTTATGAAGGAGAACAATATCAAGTTCTTCCAAGTAGGCATGTCAGGCAACAAGGAACCGTTTGTCAACGTGTCGGACGAGACGATTTCAACCGCGCTCAAGATTGCAATCAATCCGGCAAATCATCCGATCCTGATTCACTGTAATCGTGGAAAGGTATATTTTATCTTTGATATACCTGGCAGATTAGTGTCTAACAATTGGTGCTCACAGCATCGAACGGGATGCCTCGTTGGCTGCATTCGGAAACTACAGGACTGGTCGTTGACAATGATATTTGACGAGTACCGCCGGTTTGCACACCCCAAGGTGCGACCACTTGACCAGCAGTTTATTGAGTTATATGATGAGCGCGAGGTCCTGATCCTCGGGCGTGTTTTTCGTTGGCTGCCACTGCGATGGGATCGAACGGTCTATCAGTATCATAGCAGCAGTAGCAGCAACGGCAGTGGTAGCTATGGAAGCACGAGCGCGAATGGATACGGACATGCCATGCTTCCACCTCCTCCACCGCATCAGGCTGTTCCTGTGATCGACCCGTCCTTTCGACACTATGATACTGCAGCCAGCGTTGTCCCTACCGCGAGACTGGTCAATCAGTCGGTCCAGAACTAATGCCTTATTTGCCAGCATGTTGTGCATTTGCTAAATTGTTTTGTATTATATAGTTTTTCTTTTCTATTGTCCGGTTTTATGGAGTTCTGGGGTATCTTGGATATATTGGGCCTCATATATTGTTAGTATTGTCCTTCGCGCATGTGTTTATTCAATCTCGGTGGTACTTGGGATAGGTTAACTGTGAAAATTTATGTTACGATCAAGGTATAAGGAAAGGAGAAAAGCGTCATTTTGTGTATTCTTTTTGATGTTGTATTTGCATTCGCCATCTGAAATATACATCTCTAACTTTCCTGCACTCTGCTGCGTCGACGAGATCCGCACTGGGGCGAAGTTGGCTGGGCCCGAACCCTCTAGGGACGAAATATAAGCTCCCAGGCCTTTGGCGAAATAGGCGTTTCTAAATTAGTTGAACGGCGCGTTAGTCGTGCATAACGCGACGTTATGAGATTAAATGGCCACCATGGGCCCTGAGCGGGCCTCAGCTGAGGACGGCGCTTCGTAACGATTTTGCAGCTCCACGTTGTGATTAATCGCGTATGCATTGCATTCGACTAGAATTGCAAGCTTGGCTACCAAGGCAATAATTCAGCACCTTGTAAATAGGATATGCAGTGACTGTGTTATACATAATTATTATAAACCCCGTCTGTCGGCCCGTCGCATTCTGAGTTCGGAAAGGGCCAAAGTGCTGCAGCAGCACTATGGTCTGACCAGCGCGAAGGTTATCGTAAGATGAATACTGCTTAAAGTTTGCACCAGAAGAGATTCTACCGCTTTCGGACTAGCCTGGTTTGCTTTCTGCAGGCTAAAAATAGACCATTGCAGTATATTGTCCCTGCGATATACGCCAGAGATCGTGCCGTAGACGGGGGGCCCGGCATCCGGAAGCAACCCGTCGATAATACAGGGCACAATCTGTCCATCCACCATAGTCGACCGGATCACGAGCTGCTCTCCGCTATCTCTCTCTCTCTCTCTCTACCACTCCAGTGCATACATGCGGATCAGATCTCCATCTTGTGCACCAGCCTGCGCGGCGCCCGTGTCCGTCAGGCGTCCACGCAATGTGGTCTTGCTGCTGACCGCAGTGGTCGCGTTGGTCCTCCTCGCGGCCGATCTCACGTACGCAGGCGGGTCCGCGGCCGATTATTTTGTTTCTTCACTGCCAGGCGCTCCTTCGGATTTCTCGCCGCCAAAGATGTACGCTGGGTATGTAGTTTTGTCGTTATGCGTGGTGATGTGATGAGGTGACTGTGGCCAATTGGGAACGTGCTGACCCGTACGAACAGGCACATAGAGATTAAGCCTGAGCACCATGGCAACTTATTTTTCTGGATGTTTGAAAATGAGCACATTGCTGACAAGCCGCGGACGGTCATTTGGTTGAACGGCGGACCCGGCTGTTCGTCTATGGACGGCGCCATGATGGAGGTTGGACCGTTCAGAGTCGGCGAGGGAGGCAAGTTACGAGTCAATGAGGGCCGATGGAACCAATTTGCGAATTTGCTGTTTGTGGATAATCCTATTGGTACTGGATTCAGCTTCGTGGACACAGACAGTTACTTGCACGAGCTGAATGAGGTCAGTATATGATTCGTAATGACGGGACGTAGCATGCTTACGGAACGTGACTAGATGGCGGACGATTTCATGGCCTTTATGGACAAATTCTTCGACATGTTCCCGCAGTATCTAGTCGACGACTTGTACATTGCTGGTGAATCGTATGCTGGAATGTATATTCCTTACATCGCAGACGCAATTCTGGCTAGAAAGAACAACACTGATCTCAGACAATACCCTCTCAAAGGCATTATGATCGGCAACGGTTGGATTGATCCGGTCAAGCAATATCTTTCCTACGTTCCATTCGCACTCTCAATGGGTATTCTTGAGGATGGCACCGATGCGGCCAAGAAGGTCGATGTCGCGTATAAAAAGTGTGTTGACACGCTCAACCAAGGCGTGCCGGTTATTAACGTTCCCGACTGCGAGAAGGTCCTAGATCTCATTTTGGATGTTACGCAGGATATGTCGCAGAAAGATGGCAGGACTTGCAGAAATATGTACGATCTTCGCAAGTTCGACATGTTCCCTGCATGTGGATCGACGTGGCCGGACGACCTCGGGTACGTTACTCCATATCTGCGGGACGCCGAGGTTCTGTCCGCGCTTCACATCAGTCCGGAGAAGAAGACTGGTTGGGTCGAGTGCGCTGGTGCCGTGAGCCGGGCCTTCAAAGCAAAGAATTCGAAGCCATCTGTTGATCTTCTGCCGGGCATTCTCGAGCAAATTCCTGTCCTCATGTTCAACGGCGACCAGGACTTGATTTGTAACCATCTCGGCAACGAGGATTTGATCAGTCAGATGAAGTTCAACGACGGCGTTGGATTTGAAGAGGCGCCAGGTGGTGCCTGGGCACCGCGGGAAACTTGGCTGTATGAAGGACTTCCGGCTGGCATTTATCAGTCTGCCAGAAATTTAACATATGTCCTGATTTACAATTCATCGCATATGGTGCCTCTTGACGTGCCGTTGGAATCGCGAGATATGCTGCACCGGTTTATGAATGTTGATTATCGTTTCTCGGGCACTGTTCCACCGAAGTCATCGGTCGGCGACGTGGCGAGCGGTAATGGTACGGTCCCGGACACCGACAGCGGCACTGACGAAGATGCGGACAAGAAGATTCAGGATGCTACTAGAGCAGCGTACTTCCGTGCTGGAGAGCTAGCCCTTATCATCGTTGCTCTTGCCGCTACTGGGTTTGGAGCATTTGTGTTGTACCAGAGACGGCAGGCTAGGAAAGGCGGATATCGCACAGTTGGATTCGCGAAGCGCGACCAGATGATCCGGTTGGAGGACGGCAGTCGAGCCATGTCCAGCGGGACGACCGTTGATGACGACCAAGACAATGTCAATGAGTTGGACGAATTGGTTGTCGAGAGTCCTGTGGTTACGTCTGACGAAATCGAGCGGCGGATGATCTACGATGCCGGCGAGATTTTGACAGAGGATGAAGACGATGACGATGACGTGCCGCCAACAAGGCGGAGTACAGACAGCAGCCGGAGCGGCGACATCGTCTCGTCCCGACGGCAAAGTTCAGACCATTAATCATAACTGTCAAAAATTGAATTGGCGTGGGTCTGGTTTTGTTGCTGGGTTTATTTCCAAGTGCATGTTCATGGGTATCATTTTTTGGGATGTATAGTGTTTGATCTAGTTTTGCTTTATGTTATTTCGATCTGCTTTACGTTGGTCATTTGCACTGGGTTTGTGTGTGTGAGAGCCGGTCGTTGTCAAGGATATCGTGGGAAATAGAGGATCTATTGTTCATAGGCGAATAAAGTTACGAGTTTCATCATCCACATTGATCTGCATCTTAATTGACACGACCACTATCATGAGAAATATGGTGCGGGACAGAACCGATTGAGGTCATTGACTGCCACGTCCAAGCACCACTGTCGCATCTATATTCTCCAAAACCAAAACTATCTTTCTTTCTTCGACGATAATACAATGCGTAAGTCCCCAATATCCGTGCCATTACTGTTCCCAATTTAACACCCCAAACTCTTACAGATGATCACAGTCTCCAACACCCATGTGGAAGTGGAGACTGATCATCTAGCGAACGAGACCGGTCAAATTATGTAGCTAAACACATCGAGCCTTGGTTTAATGAAGCGCGAAGCATAATCGTTTTCGGGATTCTCCAATGACTTTCCAGGCGCATTGTCGTGCGCGTAAATTAGACTGTAATAATCCGAAACGGGACTGCCACACAATTGCACAAGTATTTGGCAGTCCTGCAATGCAGGTCATCTACCAGGTTCCTTATCCGTCGCCTGCTCCGCGCAGCTGCCCTCTTCATCCGCCATTTCTTCCTGTGGTCGAGCCCCTTCGCGGACCACCCTCTGCAAGTCATCCATTCTGTGGCACATATAGCTATTCTTTCGGAAAACCACTACAATGTCTCTCGTACTCACCCCTTCGTATCCCCCCTATCCACCTCTTCCTTCCGCCTCTTCCTTGCGTCTCTTGCCTTGGCGGGATCTCTCAAAACTGCGAATAACACGGTGGGCATTGGCCATATCCTCTTCAGCAACCCATTGGTTGTACTCTGAAGGCCAACCTGTCCACTTCACCAAATAGTGAGCCTTGCCCTTGATAGCCCGCTTGTCTTTGACCTCTTCAACTTCGTACTCATGATGGATATATCAATCTACTCCGGGGAAGAGGGGGGTTGTTACACACAACCGGTAGATATGGCCAACGTCGCCTCTTCCCAGTTCGACCACTTCACCATCCGGCGCGTACCCAGTCATGAACGTCCGCACTCCCGGGTCTAAGGATATCACCCGGTGAAAAGGCCCGATGAAGCACAGTCTGGCTGATGACGAGACGATCTGCTGGTAGGTTTGTGGATGGGATGAGCATGTATTGCTCAATGTTGTCGAGCGTGACAACCCGAAGGGTTGAGACGATCATGGCGCGAAGGAGTCGCGTTGCAAACCAGAGGATGCGGTGTTGACCATCTACAGCGCAAGGATCCACTTGACAGAAAAAGGTGGCCTGAGGAGCCTTGACCGTAATTGTCGAGCAGTCGAGACAAGTACATCTTGCGTGTGACCGTATCCACATCTTCATTATCGAGCTCGTCTTCACGCTCCTTCCTCCAGCTTTTTGCGACGCACCCGTGGCCGTTGCCTGTCGTGCACAATTGATTACAAAACGCACACTTGGAAACCCCCTTCGTGTCGCCTGCATCCCACACCTTGTTCAGGTTCCTCCTCCCACCTCGCTTCTTTTCGGTCGCGGTTGGGTCTGCTTCTCCCTCGATAGCCGCGTCTCCTTCTTGCGCGAGATTATCTTGATCATGAGACAGCTTCTCTGGCAACTTTTCGGCACACTTAATATGCCGAAGAAAGGCGCAAGTGCTTGCGGCGGATGACAATGCCCTCCTGGAAGCACTTTTTCCCAGAGAGGTACCCCATCTTAAACGGCTTCTTATCCTTCTTGTACCTGGCTGCTCCGGAATCAAATTGTCACAGCTCCAGCACTTCTTCCCCGCACTTCTCTGTTCGGGGCTCTCTCCGCTCTTCCCCGCTCCGGCAACCTTTCTCGCTCCCCGCTCTCAGCTCCCAGCTCCCATGAGTGTCCCGGGTAGGTTCCCTTAAAAAAAAAAATCGAAGTGAAACATAATAATCAATAAACGTAATTCAAATACTTGCATATATATCCAATCCTTCATGTACCATCATACAAATGCCTTCAGGAGGTCATCCATGGCCGCATCCCGGATATCGTCGTACGAGCCAGGGCTTTTTGGGCATCTCTGCCGCCTCTTTGTTGATCGCCCTGGCTCTCAACGCCTTCTTCGATTTAGGGACTCATCATCCTGTATGGCGCGCAGACATTCGTTGTACGTCCACCGTGATGTCCCAATCCACTTGCACTTGAGCAGTATTTGCTTCTCCACAGCAGTGGGGCACAGTCTAAACCGCTTGGCCTTCAGCGCAGGCTCCTTGTATCCACCTTGCGCCTCTTTGCCAGTCTTTTCTCGCAAGTATGATCCACCTGCAACTTGAATTTACCGTGGACCTCAGCACCGGAAGACCACCTACGGCAAATGCCCCAACCGCGGGCAATTTCCTCCGACCCCCACCCCTCGGCGTGGCACGAAGACGAAGGCAACCACGGTTGCTGACTTACTTGAGTACGCTGTTCCAGAAAGGGGGTCTTTTCTGTTGCGCGTTCTGTTGCTGTTTCTGTCGTCGTCGTCGCTGTTGTCGTTGCTTTTGCAAACACATCGTTATTGGCGCGCGCTGAAGAAGTACGTGGATGAAGGGTGGTCAAACGTATAGTAGAACAATGTTCGGATGAAGGCGAGAGGGAAGATTCAGTGCTCAAGCGGGAACACCACGGCAGTGGGGATAGGTGAAGATATTTATAGTTCAGACGAGATGCACACTAAATGTAATCTATTTAAACAAGCGATGTTACACTATTCAATAGCTAGAATTATTATAAGTGAGAATATATCAAGAGATCGTTCCATCTGACAGAACTTTGGCGCCCAGTGGCAGACGGTTTCATTGAGGTGATGTTGCGAGTTCACGATAAAGGGGACCGTAGGATTGGGTCCAAGTTGGCTGAGAACCAAGCCGCTTGTGGGACCTACGACTCTCCAAGAAAACCATGTCTATTTTGTATTTGGTATCCATGATGTACACAAAGGTCTACAGCGTTTTGACTATTGGGCGTGGAATCGTGTCGTGATGAGGTGCCTTCGCGTCGTCGATTGAGAATCATAAGACTAACATTGTACGTCTTTGCAGGTAATCGGTAACTCTGAATTTGATCGATAGCTTGTATGTCTAAGGATATTCCGCCCTCAAGATGCGTTGATGGAATATCAATTGGTTTTTGCATTGATAACTGAATGTGGGGTGTTATTTTGACGCGTTTTCTTGTAGCGTGGCCCACTCGCCTATGAAGTACCTTATTACCTTTTGAGTAAACCACGCGTGTCGGTCCATAACTATCCAGTTTATTGAAAGTCAAAATTCCTCCCAATCACCTCCCGGATCAACCGCTAAAGAACCCTAATCCAATGCTTAATTTATGATTATTTATTGATGTGATTAATATCTCAGGGTACCCAGCCTTAGCCCCGGTCGAGACCCGTACACCGTTTGACAGTGCAATCCGGATTGCTGGAGGAGTCTGCCAGACAGCGGACAGTTAAGGTGGCAGTATTGTATGCGTAAGCAGCCAGGCTTCAGTCCAATTGGATCGACACAACCATTTGCCTAATCGATGTTGTTTTTTCAAACTTGCTTTCACTGACGCAATACCCTGATGGCGAATATAACTTGCAGCATTATGTCACGGAGCGGTGACTAACTATGGTTTGTACTATAGTTTGCGAATCAGTAATATTATCGACGAAGTCAACTATATAAGGCTCGTGTTTTGCCATTAACCAGCATTCTATCTTACCGAACTATCCTATACAGCAACAATCTCAGCGACAGTAGGCATGGTCACCAAATTTGTTGTGATCACCGGCGCGATCATGCGCAGAATGCGCAGGTCGTCGTGGCTGGCCGACAAGAACAAGACGGCAACGAACTGGCGAACGAGCTCCGCGCTCTGGGTGCGGAAGCAGAGTTCATTCGCACCGACGTTTGCAACCAAAGATGATGTGCTCAACTTGATGGACAAGACAGTCGAACTCTTCGGTCGCCGGTCGCTTGGATGTCGCTGTGAACAACGCCAGTACCGAGGGCACCCTAGGTCCTATAGTGAATTACACGGAAGATTCCTATCGCGGTACATTCGATAAATGTCCTTGGTGTCACATTGAGCATGAAGCATGGGTTGCGTGTGTGTTGAACACCCAAGGAAGCGGATCCACTATCAACGTCTCGTCCACCTACGGCCATAGGCCTGGAGCTTGGTGCATCAATTTACGTCGCCAGAAAGCACGCTGTTGAGGGGCTAACATTTCCGTGGCCCTGGAAAGGGCAGTTTCTGTCGTGCGTGTCAACGTCGATCGCACTTGGGCCCATCCAGACCGGCATGCTCGATCGTTTCACTGGGAACGAGGAAAAGAAGTCAGCTCTGGTGTCCTCTGTACCTCTCAGACGGATTGGTACCGGAGGAGGTCGCGTAGGCTATCCTATTCGTCGCGTCGGATCAGGCGTGCTGCCTGTCGGTAGTGGCAGGTCATCGGCTTAACCAAATCCTAATTCCTTTTTGTCTTTAGCTGGTAACCAAATCCTAATGGAACGGGGGCAAGCGAATACTAGTGGACAGCGAGGGAATCTGAATAAGTCGAGATGTCACGGTTATAAATAATCTAAAGATATAATATTGCTTGTTATAGAGTACATTTGAAATGTCCAGATATTGATTAGAAAATTGCAAATTAAGGGTGTTGTGATGCTAACTCGTGTTTCTTGGTAGAGGAGATCCCGGCGTTGTCAAAACGTTGGGTCTGGTGCCGTCTACAAGGGGGCATCGCTTATAGCATCCACCGACATGGTGAAGACAGAGAAGACGAGCGATCCGCCAACTCGCAAAAATGTCGTCAGTCCGCCATCGCAAGCCAAATCGCGCATCTCCTGCCTCGCTTCCATCACAGCTAGACACGGAAACTGAAGATGAGCCTCGTCGTCGGGACGAACTCGCGGAAAACCCATT
The DNA here is from genome assembly GCF_029532465.1 of Lipomyces tetrasporus. NCBI lineage: Eukaryota > Fungi > Ascomycota > Lipomycetes > Lipomycetales > Lipomycetaceae > Lipomyces > Lipomyces tetrasporus. Next base: position 235,494 of record NW_026611607.1, read on the forward strand.
CATCCCGGTTTTGAAAGTCCTGATCTTGCTCATCGGGATTAACTTCCTTGTATCATACTACATCACGTCCACATTTTTCTGGAACAACGACTTCCGGCTGCTAAGGCCCCGCTACCGCTCGTTTGCCCTCCTCAAAGCGCTGCACCAAACTGGTATCCCCGAAGTCGCACAGTCTGCCCTGCTCCAGGTGCTGCCCAAATCGTCGCCCATCTTGGCGTCGACGTTCTTCACATTCACGTTCCCGCGCGTGTTCTCGGACGCCACGCTCGCGCTCTACGACGGATCAAACCCGGACCTGCCCATCTACGTGGGCCTAAACGGGTCGGTCTACGATGTGACGGAAAACGGCCGGACGTATGGGCCCGGAGGGCCGTATCACCACTTTGCCGGCCGCGACGCGGCTCGCGCGTTCGTCACTGGCTGCTTCACGACAGATCTCACTCACGACCTGCGCGGGCTCGATCCGGTCGCGGCTGACAAGGATATTGCTGGGTGGAAGGATTTTTTTGAGAAGAGCGCGCGGTATTGGTATGTTGGAGACGTGTTTCACCCTGCGATTACTGGACCGCCGCCGGGCGAGTGCCAGGGACCGAAGCGGTCTGGCGTCTGATGATTGCAAAATTATCAAGTATATTTTTAATTGTACACAATGATCCCAAAATAGCAGTACCGGTCGTTACATATTGACGTCCTGATAAAGCACCACCACAAACCAGTTTCAACAATCTAACGCGCCCTCTAAACATTCATGACAGATATCAGCCCTGTATACTCCAAGCAAAAGCAAAATTCCCATATACATAGCACGTCAAAACCGACAAAAACCATAATACATATTTTTGAAGACGACAATCAGTCCTGTTCAAAACGAGCGCTCGTGCGGGTCTGCCGCGACGACCGACGGACACCTTCACTCGCTGTCACTGGCACCGTAGGCATTGACGCTGCGACCGTGGCAGCAATAGCCGCTGCTGCGGCAGTAGCTGCAGTCCGTCTGGTGGACCGTCGTTCTTCTGGGGTGGCAACAGGCTCAGTCTCGTGTTTGGCCACGGGAACAGCTGTAGCAGTAGTGACAGCGACGGATGATCTTGTAGATCGGGTTTCATGAACAGGTGTCGATGCCGATGACTGTGGTTGCTGTTTCTTTGTATTGCTTGCAGGCTCTTTCAAGCCAGCAGCGCTGGAAGACCTCTTTAATTTTGGCTTTTCCTTTGGCTCCTTGACGTCCTTCACCTCGGGAACAGGTGTTGACGTCCTAGGGGTTGCCATCGGCTGCGGCGACGGCTTCGCACTGGCACTGACCGACATAGCGGCAGATGCAGGTGTGGCGAAGTTGATCGCAGCGCCATGATTCAGATCGCCAGTCTTCTTGTAGTTGGTCTCGTAATGCGTCCGGCCCAGCTCCTGCGTCGCCGCGTGGTTCCGCCAGGACAGGAATCGGAAATCCTTCAGAATATGCTCGGTCTCCTCTTGTGACGCAATCTTCTCGCGCTGACGGGTCGACCGTCGTAACGGTTCATCGTCGTCGCCAAATTCAGACGCATCCCGAGACTCAGGCTGCACAGATTTTTCTTTGTCCCTGTCGGCTTGCTGCTCCAGACCGAGAAATTTACGGCGAGCAACAATAGGTGCCTCGATCCGAGGTCGGCGGGCATCGAGATCTTTTCGCAGACGGGGCTCGCGTTGGCCCTTTGAACCGAGCCAGTAATAGAGCTCCTTGACGTCGACTGGGTCGTCATAATATCCCCATTCGTTAGTGCCGTTGATTTGAGCCTCCTTACCAACCTCCTTGTCTTTGCGCTCGAAAAGAGACATCTCGTCGTACATTGCACGACCACTCTTAACGAAAATTTCTTGGTCCTCTTCTGAAGGTCCCTGGACCCATAGGCGGCCCATAAGATACCCACGTGATCCAAGACCAGTCGGCAAGCCGTTGCTCTCGAACCACCAGTACCGGTTATAATAGCGGTCGCGGCCCAGAGGTCTCGTGCGCTGGCAATCAAGAACCCGGAGATCGATTTCCGCCTGCTTTAATGTTGCCACACATCTCTGAACTCCGCTCTGTGCATTCTCAAGATTCTCCACCAGTTTTCTGAACTTGACATTGCCTTTCATAAGATTGGCCTCGACTTCCTCGCGAGTGGGGTTATGGCGTGCCCTTGTCTTGGTTAATGCTACGCCATTATCGTCGTCAGTCTCGTTGTCCTTCCTCGGTAAGTACTCTTCCTTCTCCTCTTCAAGCGTGCGGATCTGCTCCACAAGCGCCTTGTGTTCTTTGTGAGTCTCGAGACGCTCCCGACGGATGCGCGTGCTTTCCTCCATGCAGAATTCGATGCGCTCACGAATTGTAACACAGTCATTGATAAGCTCGATGAGAAGAGCTAGGACCTTTAACTTTAGCACTTTCGGCAACTGTGCATATCTTATCCGCGCAGTCTCAAGGGTGGCAGGAAGGTCGGGAGGAGCAACAAAGTCGATGACTTCTTTGCACAGATCGGCCCATCGCTCGAAGTAAGACACTTCGTCCAGTATGCTGAGAATGATGACTTCCATGCCGCCGTTGAGAAACATCCGTCGCTGAAGACGAGTTTTCCAGCCACCATCGCGCCATTTCTGCATTTCCTTGAGTCGATTTGTCGGTTCGGCGGTTTCTTCTCCGTCGATGGCCGATTCAGGCTTAACGTCAACCTCGGCGGTTTCCTCTTTCTTAACATCCACCTCCATCGCATCCTCATCAAGAGGCTCGGGTTCTGGCACGGGCCGATGTGGGAGCTCAATCATAAGGTCACCGCTCTCTTTGTCGACAATCAGCTTCAAGATAGCGCAATGAATCTCGACGAAAAGTTCACAGGGCTGTTCAATAGATGAGTATTGTAGGCAGCCAATGTAATCGTCAAATGTGAACGGAGAAAGAAATAAAGTCTCATGAAGCATGTTGAGGAACATAAATGTCTCAAGTAGGACTCCAATTTGTTCTTGTGGAAATGACTTCTCAATCTTGAGCTTCGGACGCATAAAAGGCGGGTCAAAGAGGGTAATTACATCCAGATCCTCGGTGGAATGCGGCCGTTTGACAACTTCTCTTTCCTTCTTGTCCTTTTCTCTTTGGTCTTCTTTGTCTTTGCGGTGCTGTTCCTTGAGCACGTCCTTTACTTTCTGAAGACGTTCACGCTCTGCCTGGTGGGCCAGCCGCTTTTTCTCTTTGAGTTTCCGAGCTTGCTCGGCCGCCACCTCCGCATCTGACAACCCGCCATTCTTTTGTAGATGTAGAGGCACGGTCGTATCGATGCGGTACTTGCGCGCGTACTTATTCTTCACTAGCCACGGGGCACCTGTCCATGATTCACGCGAGATCGCATTTTTCATGAAGGTTCGCAGCATGCTCTTTGAGAACCGTTTGCGGTCACGTGTAATTTGGGTCTGGTCAACAAATTCTTCCTGGCCGACTCTGTCGCCAGCCACAATTTCAACCCGGTACTTTGCGAACGCCGGGCGAATGTCGCCGTTAGGGAGGTGGATAGCGTTGAACTGAGCCTTTTCGCGAATAAGGACCTCGAACTTCTCGCTGGTGATAGTCGCGTAAACGAATTCGCCGGGGTAGTAGTCGTTCTTGAAGGTCTCGTAGATTTCGTCAACAAGATGATCGAGACGGGACGTAGTGGAGAATTGGACCCGCCTGAGCACAGGCTCCTTGAGGGACTCTGGGAAGGCTTCGTCGACGTCGCGAGCCTCGTTGGTTTCGCTCTCGAGAGCCTCGAAGAAGGAGAGATTTGAATGGCCCGAGATTTCGCAGATGAACCGGCGCTGCAAATTTTTGTTTTGTTAGACATTCTATTCTGGGGGGAGGCTAGTACTAGACAGATCAGGGGCGTACCTGGCTGTAGAAATCCATTCGCTTTAAATACTCCTCATAGTCAACAAAATATTCGCCTGTCTGCTTGATATACCAGACGTCCTGAGACGGATTCAGGTCGTCGACGTTTGGCGGAGGCAAGGCGTGGACGACCTTACGTTTGAACAGGACCTTGAGAGCATAAATTTGTTAGCAATGGTTACGACCGATGATTGCGAGGTCATCGGGGAGGTTTTGGGGGGGGGCAACCACTTACCATTTTGCCACGACGGGCGCAATTGGGTGGGGGTAGATAAAATAAAAGTAGATAGGGCCGATCAGACGAGCACCAGGTATGAAACGGGCAGAATATGAGGAAGATGGAGAAGTTAGCCGCGCGGACTGTGATTGTGTTTGTTGAAGCCGGGACTGTGGAGGGAAGTGAGGAGAAGGCGAGGAAAGTGTCGCCATTAACGAAAGGTGTGGCCAGGAAGGAGGAGGAGAGTGACCGAGGCGGGGCGTGCGCAAGGCGGCGACGGGACCGGCGTCCGGCGTCCGGCTCAGGCAAAATAGTCAAGAGAACAAACAATCCGCCGTCATCGCCAGACCCGCGCCGCGCCGCGTTCTCTACCCGAGATCAACCACTTTCTAAACTACAACACCCTTCAACACACTATCTCTCGGCTCATCTCAAGCAGCATTCACCATCCACAAATTCTCCGCACTACTCTCCTGCTAAATCAACTAAATCGCGTTCTCCAAGTCCTGTCGTCTGCGTAATGCGCCATATCGATATCTACAAAAATGTCTGCCCGAGCGCTCAGGGGCTGTACCGTTAACAGTCTTGCAGATAACCTATACCCCCCCGTTTTATACATGCTATTCCGCCTGCCGGACTCTCCAGCTAGGCTCTGATTCGGGCAAGTCGTCTCAAATCCCAACAGTGCATCTCTACCAGAATGATGATATGAGCGTTCATTCACAAGACAAATTCGTGACACTCTCCAATGACGGCTGCCCATTCGGGACTAGCGCCATGCTGGTCCGGTGCAAGTTGAGTCACGTGCATTCACCTCGACGGGACTGCGGCTCACCTCGACATCTCCCAAATATTCCCCATCCGACATCCGCCTTCTTCATTCCCGTATATCTCCACCTCCCCGCAGCCATTTTGCGTCCGACTACCTGCGTTCTGACGGGCGCGTATTGTACATTATGGCTGAGCTGTTTTATTTGTGCATATATGCTAACTGAATTGTGCTGTCGCTCACAGCACTTTTGCCCAGGAACTTTTGCTACACCCCCGGGGCAGATATTCCGTCCATATGGAGCTCTATTTCTATGTCCACTCCGCAATGCACTCTTCACGACTAATGCCAATGTCCATCACTCTTTGAGTGCCTTATCAAGGCTGCTTCGGTCCTATGTTTATATCTGTCAGTTCGCTGTATTATTACAATTGCGGTCGCCGATATCACAGTCTCCCGTGACGCTACATGGCGCGGCATCATTTTGTTTCCTGCATTGCTAATGTGATAGTTACTGCATAGTTACTCCTCTCTTCTGACGGCTGCCGCTTGTGATAAGTTCTCGTGGTCTTTGCTCAGACTAGATCCCAAACATCGATAGATCGGTCTGCAACCACAGTCATATCCATTTCACTACAGAATGACAATGTAACACCGCCAAAGGACATGTTTGCAGCTCAGGTGGGGGGATGAGGGAGACTATCTATCAATACATTTTCAATCTCGAGGAGAATCTCGGGTCATTTTTATGTCGTCGTATCCATCGTCCACGAACGTTAACTCTGTCATTACTACAGCGTGAAATTGATTTAGATCTTCACTAATGCTAGTCACACTGATGTCAAGCCGCGCATAAATTCAAGCAATGGGATCTGTAGTACCTCAAATTCGAATCCAAGTCTGACATTCTCACAATCATTCCTATCTTACGCAGCGTAACACTCGCCAATGACCTATGTATATATATATAGATATATAATATTGAACGCCTTATAGCATACTTTCTCGTAGATGTTTGATCATTTTATGATCTCGTGGATGTTTGATCTGATGTCATAGTCGTCGCGATAATGCACTGGGCAAGCGGACAGCATCCCAACAATATCCCGGCGATTATGCTCGCATATTAGCGGTGTCAGAAACATTCAAGGGTATTTAGCAATCCAAGCAGATCATAAACTTCACCAGCGATCGTGCGAAGCCGTTATCGAGGACCGTTTTCAGGCAATATATCAGTCCGGCAGGCAAATTACCCACCTTGCCACGAGACCCACGACATCAGCCTACGTGAAAGATGCAAAACAAACTTAAATGCATTCATACATTATTTATCATCCATCCTTGTTCTCCCGTATTAGGCCGATTGTTAGGGTGGCCCGATCGCACCTGCTAAACAGTCGACAACGTTGGCAGCGCCCATGGCGTGTTGAGCCCCTCGAACCACTTTCACCCTGTTGACATTAGGTCCCTGTTAAGGTCCCCCAGTTGACAGCTCTGCCACCGCCACCACACCACCATGGCGAGATTCATGGGGCGTAGGCCGACACTGGCGTTAATTTCGATAGTCGCAACGATAGTCATATTTATCATCACAGTCTCATCAAATTCTTCCCCCTCGTCAGGATCTGGCGCGGCAATCTCGGCCCACGGCAGCAATATCTTCCACCCCAGTCGCCCTGTCATCTTGAAACCGGGTAGCAACGCCGGCAAATCGAAAGAGACTAGTGTGCACGACATTGCGGACGCGAGCGATTATGACCCACTGCAAGGGCCTGTCCCGGTCTCTTCCCAGAAGCTGTCCCAAGGCGGCCCGATCATGCCACTTCTGGGGAACGAGACGATCAAAGCGGAATTAGGACGTGCGTCCTGGAAACTATTCCACACCATCTTAGCCCGCTATCCGGAGAAGCCGACTGCCGAGGAGAGAGAAGCTTTGTCGTCGTATATTTACTTGTTTTCGCGGGTGTACCCTTGCGGGGAGTGTGCGTCTCACTTCCAAAAGCTCTTGAAGAAGTTCCCGCCACAGACGTCGAGTCGGATTGCTGCGTCGCAGTGGGGCTGTCATGTCCATAATCAGGTTAATGCCAGGCTTGGCAAAGATATCTTCGACTGCAACACGATCGGTGAGAAATACCAGTGCGGATGTGAAGAAGAGGGCGCAAATGAATTCGAACCCGACGAGGGCGTGCGGGCCGACAGCCAATCCGGCGGCAGCAAAGAATCAAAAGACAATACTGAAGACTTTTTGAATGTCGAGGATCATTTACGGGGAATTCATATTGAATCAATGGAGGGTTTGACAAAGGGCGGCTAATCGTAGTCCAGGTACTGGCTAGATGCCTGTTGACTCGTACTCCAGTTTAACTTGTACATATATACATGTGGTGCATGGTGCAGATTTTGGTTGGCATTGATTCAATGGGAATGGTTTATTGTCTTCACCTTTTAGAGTGACTTCTGAGCATGATCCCGCATTAACCCATAAGCCTGAATCATGTCTTTGCGATCAGCTCTTTTCACACTCAAGCCAATCGGTCATGAGGACCTTGAACATGGCAGACAACGACCCTCCATATCAACCACCAAGATAATAGCGTTTGAGATGAGAGCAAAAAAAACACAACAGAAAAAAGTTTGGGCTCAACCGGGAATTGAACCCGGGACCTCTCGCAAACTATTCAATAGTAACTTAGAGTTAATGCCCTAAGCGAGAATTATACCACTAAACCATCGAGCCATGGATTTGTTAGATCAGAACTACTGAACCACACTATTAGCATTCGAGCATAATCGCCAAAACATGTACAATATAACACTGCAAAGCTCCCTATTTGACTCCGAATATGGGCTTATATGTAACACAATTTAGAACATCATAATCTACGGGTAGGCATAAAAGTTTAACAGCGTTAGAATAAATGGCATTTCAGTTCAGCATTTGCATTAAGAACGATTGATCGGCTTCGTGATCCGGCACACACAAACAATGGTAGGTACTAGGCAGCTAACTCTTCTCGTATGCTATTGTACGATCATGTGGATCTACCAAAGACCGCGTCTGTTTATATTATTAACGGGCAACAGGCTTCAAGACTGGAGATATTTTCACCCGAAGGTCTACGAATAGGTATGCCAATTTGACATTGGTAAGACAATAGTGGAGAATATCAGCAATACTAATAGTTTACTGGTTACAGATGGTCGCCGGTGGAATGAAGTACGGCACTTTCGCTGCGCAATAAACACACATCCAGTGTCGTCAGACGGTTCGGCCATAATCGAGCAAGGCAACACCAAAGTGATCTGCAATGTAATTGGTCCAGTGGAGCCGACACTGCGCTCGCGAGTTGTCCCTGATCGTGTGAGTATCTCGGTTAAAGTAGTAATCGCGCCATTCAGTACCATCGACCGGCGAAAGCGTTCCCAGAATGATAGCAGGATGCAGGAGATGTGTTCGTCGATACAGCATGTGTTTGAAGATGCAGTGATTGCGCATTTGTTTCCGCGGAGCCAGATCGATGTGAATTTGTATGTTGTCGCGCAAGATGGAGGCGTGATGCAAGCTTGTATTAATGCGACGACGTTGGCCCTCATTGATGCCGGTGTCCCGATGTACGATTACGTTTGCGCTTGCACCGCTGGTATGCTTGATCGAGAGGTGCTGTTAGGTTGGTTATTTCGTACTTGGCGTTTGTGGAATATGGTACTAAATACTGGCCAGATTTGAACCGGATAGAAGAAAGTGATATGCCTTTCCTGACGATGGCAACCATTGGCAGCAAGAGGAAGGTAGCGCTCCTGCAGCTCGAAATGAAGGTGCAATTTGACAGGTTGGAACCAATGATGGCGGCATCCATGTCGGGCTGTCACCATATTCGTGACTTGATGGACAATGAAGTTCGGAAACACGGCAAGTCACGGCTGGAGAGAGGCAGTTTGTGATTTCATGCATTTACAGGGATCATCATATTGTACCATATTAATCAATGTGCATTGCGACCGGCATTAGCGCAGGTCTCCACATGGGAGCTTCGTATTGTAAAATTCCTCTAAAAGGTCACGACGTTCTTCCTGTTTCATCCTTTCAACTTGCAGGGCAAAGTCGGTGGGCGATTTGAATCCAAATGCCTTAGCCATCGCATTGAACTATGTAGATCAGCATCATTGAGATCGATTAACTAAGCAGAATACATACCTGTCTTCGACAGACATCCTTTGGCGGCCGGAAGATATGTTCACCAACACCTCCAGACTCGAAAGGTCGATCTTCTTCGACCTCGTGATCTGCTTCCAATGCCTTCTTGCTGATCTCCTCCTCAACCTTGGACGACCCTATCACCTCAGAATTATTGTGAACGTACTTTACTCCAACATGATTCAGGATAGCTGTAATAGGATCTGTACGCTCTGGGTTCCCAGACCTGTCATCGCCAGTCAAATTCATAAAGTTCTTCTTGGCGACCTCGTCGTCCAAATCTTTGTTTGTGTCGTCCTCCAGGAGGTGTCTTACTTCAGCTTCATCAGCGGACGCTGCTCTGGCGAGATCTACATCAATTTCGGCGATGCGCACACCCCCGAGTTCTGCAGTCAATGCTTCCGCAACTTCATCTGGTCAGAATCATTAACTTCACTTGACTAAAGATCTGCTTACCGTTCGTTTTATTGACAATTTTCTTCAACATCACATTTTCCTTGTCAAACGTAAACATATTCCTGCACATTACATATTAGCCATGGCTTGATAACATACAAAAAATGTGACCTACTTTGACCCAAAAATTTCACCTTTCTTCTCGGCCTCACCCATCACACCATCGAAATATCGTCGCTCGTTGGAAGCTGTATACCCTATATTTGCCTGCTGCTGTTTGTAGATCTGTCGTGCATACACAATTTCCTCGATGGTTCCAGCTGAAACAAGTCGGTAAACTTCCACGTCGCGATACTGGCCCAGTCGGAACGCGCGGTCCTGCGCTTGGAGGTCGTACGTTGGATTCCAGTTTGGATCCCAGATGACGACCCTGTTTGCAGAAACTATGTTAAGGCCCAGACCCCCGGCGCGTGTGGAAAGCAGAAAGACGAACTGATTGGGATCTGTATTGAACTTGTCGACCTGTTTTTGCCCTATCTCGATACTAAGCATTAGACCTATACAACAGACACATAGTACTACGTACGGTCTTCGTAATTCATGCTGCCGTCAAGACGGCAAAATGAGTAGTTTCCGTTGGATGTGAGTAGTGTATCAAGCATGTTCAACAATTTAGTCGAGTAACTGAATATCAGGACCTTGTCACCATTCCTTTTCCAGAGTTTGAGGATATTTTGCAGCGTCTGTGGTCATTAGTAGACATATTCAAGAGGTCATTAACGACAGAGCTAACCTTCCACTTGCCACACAACTCAGGATCAGCGTAATTCACTATCGGTGACCGATTGTAATACCTTTGCCATTTGTTGGGCAGACACTGTTTCAGAACAGCCATTGCCTTCTCCTTCTCAGCTGGAAGATCTTCATTCCCTTGGTCAAGTTAGAGTCAGAAGCCTCATACAATGGCGTAAGGAACATACGTGGGATGACGTAGGCTAAATGATTGGCTAGATGCAAGCTATTGACACATTTTCGAAAGAAATGCTCATTCTGGTCAGATTTGGCCGTCTTGCAGGACACGCACGTCGCATCTGGATTTTTCTTGTCGGTGCAAATACATGGCGATACGAGTTTCGCGAAGCGTTTGTCGTCGCCTGGTTGCATATAATTAGCATATGCTTCGGTTTGCAGCGGTGTTAACGGACAGAACACGATCATGTCCCGTTTCTTGGGGAGCTGGTCTGCTATCAGGCCTTTGGTTCTGAAGCTGTTAGCGGTGCAATTGCATCTAGTGAGATCTCAGACATACCGACGGAGGAAAAATCGTGGCAGAAGATTTGTCACAAGACTAGCAGCAGTGCTCTATTTAGGTCAACACCAAGCAGAAGATAACACAATTACAGATACATACACGACCGAGTTTCAATTCCGCCCATGTAGCAGCATGTGACTGCCCGGCTTTTAGCGGCTTGCTAATTTTCTTAATCCACGTTTTCTTGTCCCCAATCATTCCGGGCTTCATCTTTTGTCAGGAGTGCAACTATAAGGGCATAACATGACAACTTACATTAGCCCAATTAAGGATAGTCCACAGATCCTCATACGAGTTCTGGATGGCGGTGCCAGTCAATCCTACTCGACAAAGGCTATTGACTTTAGCCATAGCTTTCGTGATTTCCGCTTCGGACTCTTTGATTTGATGGCATTCATCGGCTACCACGCAATCCCATTCGATCAAGTTGATCTCACTCTCGTAAATATCATACGTTTTATATGTGGTGAGCATAATCTCTAGCCGACCTTGCCTGGCGGTGCTTAGAATATCATACTTCTTTGTACCATGGAATACCTCAATAGTCCACCACCCCCACGTATTCAGCTCACGTTCCCAATTTCGAATTAATGTGCCAGGGCAGATAATCAGGACTTTTGGATACCACCGCTCATGCCGCCGCATGAGCCGCATACGAAGGCGATCTCTCGCATCACCAGTTTTGCCGAAGGCGGCAGTCAGGAAGGCAATAACCTGGACCGTCTTGCCGAGGCCCATGTCGTCGCCGAGAATCATGCCTCGTTGATAGACCTGTCAAATCAGCCACTATTGCCTCTACAGTATAGCTTTCGCACTCACAAACTTCTCATGCATCATGGAAACACCATCAATCTGATATGACCTCAAAAACTGAGCGATCGGCGCAGGAATCACGCCCAAACTCTTACTCAAACGGATATCCTGAAACTCACCACTTGGGACCATCTGGAACTGTGGTCGAACTTCGTACCCGTCGGGAAAGTCGCTGTCTAGTTCTGGTATGCCATCGTAGTTGGGTGGCAAGGCCAGATTCTGTGGATCTTTTGCCGCCTGCTCGAATTTCTGGCGTCGATCTTTAAGATATGACGCGACTGTTGTGTATCCATCATGCCACGATGTCTTGCGTGTGAGTGTCCTTTTGCCGCGTTTTGAGTCTACCTTAGTGTTAAGAACAAATATAGATGATCCCTATTGACTTTCTTTCCGGCGACGCACCTGACACGGCCTGTTGCCGGAGATTTCGGGGAGCGCCCTTGTGATCGTCAGTGTCAGAGCTCCAAGATAAGCGGACTGCATCTCCTCCGCTAGTCGTGCTGGCCGTGCGCTCATAATCGTCGTCTACAATGCTCATCAATTTCACAATCCTTGAGTTCGAATTACCGGTACTAGTACCCTGGACAGCTAACCGGCGCTTGCGAGCACCTGTCTGCTTGGTGCCACTATTATGAAGGTCAATAGCACGCGTAGAGCGAAAGTCACTCATACTGCCATGGCGTCTCCGTTGTTAATGTCGTGAGAAATATCAGATTGACAGTTATCGCGACAGGATCGGCAACTCCACGAACAAAGGCGCCGCAGTTTTCGACCGAAACATAAAGGCAAAAATGTACCGACAGTTACCCTAACCCATGCAACACGAAACCCTGATAGATACATTTTCAGGTAGCTTGCCGTACCTGCTGGAATTGTCAAAAGAACCTTTTTCGACTATACCGATAGCAGACTAATACGCTCAGGGTCAGTGTTTCGCTGATACCTTGTTCGAAAACCTGAAAGCCCGGAGAGGCTGGCAGGATGAGCCATAAGTTTTACATGACTTGATTATTATTGACCAAAATCCTAACCAAAATCATCAACGTCCCTATGCCAGTCGCCTTGTGTAAGGGAAATCCAGAAGTTGTAGACTTGTTTTCTCGTGATTACGTGCGCTTCAGGCTTCTCGAAATCCGGCACATTGGTCATTTGGATCAGCTTTCGATAAATTTGGCGTGGCGGAAGGTACTTATGTGACTTAATGTAATTTCGAACCTCTTCTATCATGTGAAACTTCCTTGATTCAGTATGACCAATGTGCTCGTAGATTACTGTTGCGGAAGCGTTGGCCTTTGAAAAGCTTATATGACACTCGCCGTGGCACTCGAAGTATTCCTTTTGAACTAAAAGACATTAGCTACCTATTGCGGGTTGGGCAAATAATTAAACCGCGTGCCTGTGTACCGCTGTATCGTCGAGGGATCGCGCTCCGCTGGTCTATCTTCGACGGAAGCAGGACAACTGAAGCTGTACTTCGCTCCGTCACGTCTTTCATGTGCATGCTGCAAATGGAAGTAATATCCTGAACAATCGAAAATGTCGCTCCGCAGCAGCATTGCAACTCTTCTCTGTAAATCGCCGTCCGCAGTTACTGCACAGGCACCAATCGAGACATCATTGTCTATACAAAAGGCCGGGGAAAGAGTAGCCTTAATTTTCAGAGGCTGCGCTGTAAGATCGAACTTGTGGTCATCATGTTGCTTCAAAAATGCAGAGACTACTTCGACAAATTCTTCGTGAGTATCGTAGCACGCGTCAAGGTCAAATCCTGCGCGCTGCGACACGCCAGTCTGATTTTTCCCAGCCCGCTGCGATTGATGATCAACGAACAAGTTCACTTCATGTAGTCTAAAGTCATGAGCAAACCCACCTTGCTACGGCACTTGTGGCAGCTCCGAAAAGCTTGACCATCTGCACCCGTAAATAACTTTGCTAGCTCCTGAGGAGTATCACAACGAATCTGGCGACGACAGGACGGGCATTTTCTGCAGTATTGGGAGTCCTTAAAGATTACTTCAACCTGGTCCATAATGCAAACGAACGGATTAAATCAGAATGCTAGGGCTATTAAATTAGAAGTGCGAAATTGAAGGAGGAAATGGCTGTTACTGAATATAGTGGAGAGAGCGCGGAAATAAACAACGCGTCCGAAGCTAACTCCCGCAAATAAACAAACATAAACAAACAAAGGACTAGGCCTACAGAGGGCTAGGGCTACGGCTTCCAGGCAAATAAGATAGATTTGCATTCGGACTACCTCGAAAACAGTGATGTTATAAAAGATTGAGAACTGCCTCGGCAGCGTATCCAATGATCAGCAATGTCTGAAAAGCTCGAGCTGCCCCGGACTCGTTGCGGGTCAACACAAAATAGTTCCGAGTTGCAGGCATGATAGGGCCAACGCAACTATGATGAATTTAAGTCCACGCAGTTGGTGGACGTTACAGCAGACTAAGGTTCAGAGTATTACACGCTATTTGTCCCGGTAATATTAGGCAAACTGGGGTTTAGCGAGTCATTTCAAGCACGTGCACCTAACTTAGTTAGACAATTGATAACTCTATCGATATTGTCGCAAGCACAGAAGTCTTCCCTGCAGAATCTGCTTCTCAGTTATTAGCAGACATGTCATCTGCTGATAGCCCTCTCAACTACATCCGCAAAATCGCGACCGGGACCTGCGACAGAGTGGCTTTCGGCATACTTTAGTGTTACAGTATGACCGGATTAGCAGTGGATAATACGAGATCTAAAACTGGAAAAGAGAAAGAGATTCGCTGTCAGTAAATGTACCTGGAAGACCTTCAATTCTGCTGGGGAAACCTCAACTGGTAATACGAGACTTCATTGCAAAAGCATAGTATTGCAAAGAGCGTTAAGGTATCGCATCCGGGACGGAGAACAATTAGTGCTACTTAGCAGTACACCGATGAGCTCTCCCATCAAGCAACGACTTGAAATAAATCTCCTCCAATAGACAGTAACAGAGTTGCAGCCTTTCACCACTATAGAAAGACCAACTTTTCGCTCAAGTTTTGCAGATCTTCTTACATTACCGTTTGGATCTCGACGCACTTTGCAACGTCGGGTTGAGTCACACTTTGCACTGTATCGTTTTAAAGGTGAAAGGGGAATTGGCTGCTACATACAGTACAATTGGACTTTCCTTAGATGTCTGGATTAGCAAGAGCTCTATTGCAATTCTTCGGGTCATAGGTCGCTTGCAAAATGAAGACTTTGAATACCAAGAACACCTTCTTGAGTTTAAGGAGATTGAAGATGCGCACAGGGGAGAGAATATGGCAGAGATGATAGAGGATGCTCTCATAGACCTTAACCTTGAACATAAACTATTAGCTATTATTGCCGAAAATGCTGGTAATAATGAGACATTAGTCTCAAAGCAGTGTTTAAATCTCTCAAGGGGATTAACCACACTTCCTAATATGGTATAGCTCTGATATTTTCTTACTCTTACATCCGCTATGCTAGATCTGGAGTAGTAGGGGTGGACACGAACAACGAATATATTCGTAATTCGAATACGAATAACTGAAGGTTTCTGGCTTACTAACGCGAATACGAATAAAATCAATTTTATTCGTGAAATTATTCGTAATATTTGTAAATTTTCAAAACAAATGCAACATGAAATCTCGCCTCCCTGGCCTGCACGCCATTATAAACTGCCCTCAACAACATCAACTTTCTCGTCGTCTCGCCACTCAACGAGTGCCTCCGCAAACCTAGAAGGTCTCTCCCTGTATCTCACAATCGCTGTCAGACATCTTGTTGTAAGATAGGATATTGGATTAATCTCCAAGGGATTGAAAATTGGTAGAATAAGACGCGTCGTTCAGTTATTCATTGACGCGTTACTCCTTGACGCGTCATGATTGGCTGAAGTAAAGTTTGAACACTGCACTAGCGTCTTGGCAAAATTACGAACAACGAATCCGAATAGAGGAAAAGGTTATTCGTGCCCACCCTATGACCAGGAGTAGTTTGTTGTATTTATATTTTGCGCGTTGTATGTGTTTTATTTGTGCCTTGTACGTATTGTATGTAATCTTATTACGTATATTCTGCCTAATTCCCACCCTTTGCCATAAGATAATGACTGATGCTCCAATATACGCCTGCGGTATACACAATTCGCAGAACAAGTGAGGGTGAGGGGTAACTTTAAAAATTGGTCGCTGGGTTAGGGTTATGTGAAAAGTGTCGCGACTAATAAAGGTGGTGGGTTGTGGCGCGTCAATAATAGGCGGGACTTTGTGGCGGTCTATGATCATGGGACATGACACGCCCATCTGTTTGCGGAAGGTCAGTAATAGAAAACAGGTCCGTTACATCTGAACGCGATTCTACCGAATACTATGTGGAGAGGCATCGGCAGAGACGGAAGATAGAGACATCAGTAGTGCATGGCGGGTAAAAGAGCAATCGGTCGAAATGTCCTTACAACTTTGGAGCCTGATAAGGAGCTCGGTGGACTGAGATTGAATCCATTCGTAATGAAAAATACCTTTCTCACTATGCTCGGCATCCTCATTGTTCAATCTGGTCCGTATCGCGTAATCTCGCGAAGCACAGGATACGATCTAACCGCAACTGAAGAGGTTCTCCTGCCAGGCCACTATGATATCAGGCCCTCGCAAAGGTAAGTATTATTCTGGGATCCCTTCTTTGTAGTGGCCGCTGAAGTTGCCCAGACACAATATCTATCACAAACGAGCCATGCATATTGCGAATAATCTCACATTCATCTACTGGCAGAGACCAATCATTTCGAACTCGAGTCCGTGAGAGAGATGGGAAGTGTGCTATCACTGGCCTGATCAACGACGAGGCCGATAGTGATGAATGGAGTGGTTTTCATGCCGCGCACATCTTCCCATTATCCAGTGAAGATTATTTCATACAGCGTGGATTTTCTAGGTGGATTACGAACAGGACAGGTGAACGTGACACGGGAATTAACTCGTGCCAGAATGGCTTGCTTATGCAGTCCAACGTCCATGAGAAATTTGATGGATTGTTTTTCTCCATCAACCCCGATGACGGTTACAAGATAGTCTGTTTCCATAAAGATATTCTCAGAATAGGTGGGAAGACACTCGACCCTGTTTGTCGTGATCCAAGTGACAATAGGCGTGCAAGTGATGAACTGCTAAGTTGGCACTTTCGTCAAGCAGCGTTGGCAAATATGAGAGGGGCAGGAGAGCCAACTTTTGAGACTGACTTTCCACCTGGAACTGATATTATGGGGGAGATCCTCAATGGTCCGATGGCCGCCAAGCGGATGGAGGCGGAACTTTTGTCTCGACTGCATGGTTATTCCACGAAGGAGCATATGGGACAATCGAGGTTCAACAGAAAGAATAGAACTCGACAATAACGTTTGCTGCACTGAATACTTTGTAGATAACGTTATGTAACAGATTAGTTGCATATTGATTGTTAATGGACATTATTTGAGAGTAAAATTTTAAGATAACTGTGATTCCTCTTCAAAGCGACTTTCTACGTTCATCAAGATTTTGTCTTTGTCCTCCATGCCGCTCTGATACCAAACGCGTATGTTCACTTTCTTCCATTACTCTTGGATTAACACGCTGCATCCCTTCTTCATATGCGATGTTCTTTTTGGGAAATATAAATTTGCGACTTCTCGCCCTTCGGGTTCGGAAGAGAAAAGGAGACAACCTTAAACAAGACAACTCCTTCTACGAACCCCGAATGCCAAATATCCATTCATTTTGACACCTAAGCGTACAAAGACTATGCAGTCGCCGGAGACCACGGGATCCTAGGTCGCCCTGATGTATAAGGATTTGCTAAGCTAGCACCTTGCTGCGGATTTTTCCGCAGTTACCACAACTAATATCTTCTAGGCACAATACTTTTCATTCATCCATATATTTGAAAGTCTTAAAATTGTTACGGTAATCATGACAAAGAGGCTTTCGATATATGTATCTACAATAAACAAGTATCTCTACTCACGCAAGCAAACAGAAATTCGTTAGGTACGAGTCTGAGTGGTTTGCTATACCCAAGACCGCAGAAAGGACGGCACTTGCCCATTATGGGACAGACCAACGAGTTTAAAGCCGGCAGTTCCTACCAAACCCGTTTACGACTCAAGATTGTATTTGCCTGAGGAGTCTTTTCCCGTCAAAGCTTACATTTAGTAATTGTGCTTATCAGGGCTGTTGACGTTCATCTTCGACTTTTTTCGCTACGAATACTTAGTAATGTATGCAACATACGCATTCCATTTAAGCCTTAAGATTTGCCTCGTTACTGTTACAACGCCTGTTTGTCTAGAAGTAACGTTTTACTGCGCTAGCGCCATGGCAAAATTACCGAATCATATTCGTTATTCGTATTCGACGCTCCCAATCTTATTCGTTGCGAAAAAACGGAAATTCTGCGAATACGAATAACGTGGGTGATAAGCGAGCCGCGCAGACAAGCAAGCCGCGCCTTTTCTACTCGACGTATATCTATCAGCTTTGACACGACATTTTTACACAACAAAACATGGAATGCGCTTCTAAAGAACGTAGACTTTTATTAGCCCTCGAAGCTACCCAAAAATGCGCTCAGCTAAGCATTCGACAGGCTGCAACGATCTACAATGTACCCAAATCCACCTTACGCGATCGAATGAACGGGCGACCGTCGCGACGCGACCTTATTCCCAATTCTCGAAAATTTACGGACCTGGAAGAAAATGCTATTCTGGAGCATGTCTTGGACTTAGATTCGCGCGGGTTTCCGCCCAGGCTCGCTGATGTGGAAAATATGGCTAATCTGCTGCTCGCAGAGCGCGACGCGGGATCCGTGGGCAAGCGTTGGGCAATGAACTTCGTCAAACGGCAACCGATGCTTAAAACACACTTTAATCGCGGATACGATTACCAGAGAGCGCTCTTCGAAGATCCTAAAAGATCGCGGAGTGGCTTGAACTTGACTTAAGGATGGATACGATTTGCGAGTAATCGTAACTCGTAATCGTATAGTGTTTTCGAGCCGCATTTTACACGTGTATGAACTAAAAGAATATTAAGGCGGGATTCAGAGGGTCAGGTTTAGTGCCTATGGACCCTGAAGTTGTCCTATCCAAATTGGATGTCATGATACGAACTCCAACACCTCCGCGTCTTCCATTCCCTACCACCAACCCTTGGATCTCTCAGACGCCGCACAACCCGACAGAGGCTGTCTCACAGTCTGAATTCATCAAAGGTCGCATTGCCAGTCATCAAAATAGCTCACCGACACCGATTTATAATGCTGTCGAACGGCTTGCAAAAGGGACGCAAGCATTAGCTCATACGGTCACGCTCCTCAGCCACGAAGTCCGTACACTTCAAAAGGCAAATGAAACTTTAAGCAAGCGCCGGCGGGCAAAAAGGAGCCGAATCATGCTTGGAGGATCACTTGCAGTACAAGACGGGCAAGACCTGATTGCACAAAAAGACGTTCTTGAGCAGCTGGAGCGCGAAACGCGTGAGAGTGGTGGTCGGAAGAAGAGGACAGAGCCAGCTCAACGGCGCTGTGGTAAGTGCGGTAAACCCGGACATAACGCCAGAACTTGCGATGGAGATAAAGAAACGTCTATTATACATAGTTCCGATTAGTTTTAATTGATTAACTTTGTTATTGTGTCGTAATTGGGCTTAAACATTGGAGGGGCTGTAGAATGTGCGCGACTCGCTTGTCTGCGCGGCTCGCTTATCACCCACGTTAACGAATACGAATAAAAATTTTATTCGTTTACACCATTAGTTCAATACTCTATCGGTGAAATAAAAAGCATGCCCACATTTATTCGTACTTTCATCGAATTTATAAGCCACCGTTACTATCTCGGCAGGGTCTGCAAAGTTAGCCATTGGCTTACGGGGGACTTCGAATATTCCCGGTTTTATGGAGATATTCACTAGGGATTGAGTCCGTGGTAGGTGCGACTGGATCATCTTTATGGATTAATCGCGAATTTCTCTTCGGATCATCCCGCCGTTGTTGACAAGACTGTGTGTAGGGCTGGACACGTACGATACGATATCGCCGGGTTTTGCCCATATCGCATATCGTATCGCCGGCCAGAAAAGTCTGGCGATATTATCGCCTATTTATCGCCCACTGGCCACTTGGCGATATCGTATCGTATTTTATAATACAGGAATAAGTACCGAGATTAGTTTAACGCCATTAAAATTAGGGTTAGAGTTGGCAATGAGGGTTCAGCAGATTTATTGAATATAATCTCTGTAACTCACAAAATATCTTTGCTGGAGACTTTGGCGTGCACTTAATTGAGTAATTACTTAGTCTTTCCATCTCACCGCCCTTTATTTACCGTGATGAGAATCAAGCGGAATCTCGGCGATACGATACGATATTCAACTTCAATATCGCATATCGTATCGCCTAAATTATCGCCAGGAATTTTCCTCAAGTGATATCGTGTCCAGCCCTAACTGTGTGTCTGTAAATGTAGTGGGTGTGTTTGTAACAGAGCGCTGGCAGTAGGGCTGCTCCGAATACGAATATTCGCAGTAATCGGCATTATTCGTATTCGTTATTCGCAAGTCCCAACCGCTGCGAATAATATTCGCAATTTTATTCGCAAATCCTGAGCAGTGCGAATAATATTCGTAATTTCGCATCTAATCACGTGCTCAGGGGATGCCCCCTAATAAATTTAATTCACAGTTTCAAGAGCCAATATGGCCCCTTACAGCCTTCCAGCTCAATGTGATGTAAAGAGTAAATTGATAGCGAGCTGCGCACTTTTCTTGCTCTGTGACCTAGTGAGAGGTTGCTTTTACCAGGTACATATTACAGTGCGTCAGTCCTGCGTTTCGTGGTTTGCATCTTTCGTTTTGCAGTTTATGCCTCCGCCTTTCACTTGCTTGTTGTTTTGTGCCTTAATGCCTTTGCTTCTTCTTGTGTTGGAACCGTAATAAACTATGAGCACTTTAAGGTTTCAGGGGTTGCGAATAAATATGCGAATAACGAATATTCGGCGAATAATATTCGCAATTTTATTCGTTGCGCGGACATCCTGCGAATAATATTCGTTATTCGTTATTCGCAACGCAAAATGGTGCGAATAATTATTCACCGAATAATATTCGCAAATGCGAATATTCGGAGCAGCCCTAGCTGGCAGAAAGAGGCATTTCCTTGCATACTAATTATTATTCATGGCTGCAGATGCGATCATGAATATTTACGCAAATGGATCGTAGTCTGCAAAACCAGATACCCAATTACATCAGCGTTCTGCGTGTCGGGCAAGTCGCAAATCACGTGACCATAGGTTATGAACAGGAACTATTACATTTTGTTTGCCAACACCCTGAACCATCAACAAGACAGTTTACAGTGATAATTATAGATTACAGTATAGATGCCATCATGCCCAAAGTGCTGTGGCAAGTATCGACTTCAGGGTTTCAAATTAGTCGAAGTTGGAGAAGAAGAGATTGGAAGTAGAAGCTCAAAGGCTACAGCTAAGAGGTTTAAAGCTGTAGGTTATTAGTTCTGTTGTATCCACTGTGTGGACTTGATTCAAAGTATCCATTAGAATTAAATCGGAATTGGGACGACAATTAATTCTCAAGGGGAGGTTGCCGCAATAAACCTCTGCTTGACCAGTTGAAGCCCTTACCCACAGCGGCCCCTTTCCATCCCTCGCTCAATACTCAATCCTAAGCAACCTCCACTTCAAGTCATTGGGTCTTGATACTCTCACTCACACACTGCAATTGACACAATAGATGCTTGGATGGCGTACTCGCCGGCGCATAGCACGGCATTTCTATCCTCGCATCTGTCAACGTTCGATGACTTCCTGACCGTCGTTCTGGTCGACGCACTCTATTTCTGGATTCCCGTCCACAAAGTTCACCCGGGCCGCCGTACACCGCGCGGGCCGTCGCCAACAACACTTACAGCCCTCTTTCGCGCCCATGCATACGATAGCTCACTGACCGCGCTGGTTTCTGCGTTCCTGGCCCTGCCCTCAATCAAGTCCTATGTGGCCGGTCTTTCTCACACGCCTCGGCTGCGGCACGAATTCGAGGCTCATGCCCGCAGATACCTCGCTATGTACTCTCCAACCGTCCCGTTCGAGCTAGGCACGACGGAGCGCTACCGTGCTGTTTCTAGACGGTCAGAGACGTGCGTATTGGCCCGGAGGCCGATTCCAGCAGGCACCACCATCCAGCATTTGTCTGGCAAGATGGTCGCTCTGTCTCCACAAGATGAGAAGAGCCTCAAACGCGACTTTTCTATAATTTACTCCCACAGATTGGGAGAATCGTGTCTGATGCTCGGCCCGTGTCGGTTCGTGAATCATGACTGCAATCCGAACGCACGATTCATGGCTCAGGGAAGCCATGGAGTGGTTGCCGTCGTTGCTGTCCGCAAAATCGAGGTCGGAGAGGAGGTTACGGTATCCTATGCGGACAACTACTTCGGCAAGAAGAACCGTGAGTGCATGTGTGCGACGTGCGAGCGCAGAGGAAAAGGCTTCTTTGAACAGCCGCGAGCGGCGCGGTCGTCAAAATCCAGATCGCAATCCCGATCGGCAAGTGAGAGCGGGGTCATCAGCGAGAGCGGGACGGAGACTGAGGTAGACAGCGACACTAGCGACGACAGTATCTCGGAGGATGAGAATGGTATTCGAAGACATCGCACACGCGCACGGAAACGGCAGCGACTGGAAATGTTGGACATCTCTGATAAACCAATGTCCGTCTCACCGCAACCGTCATTGTCAAGATCATTGTCGTCAGCATCGCCGAAGAAGGAGCCAATCAAGACGGAAGAAGGGGCCATCGAGAACTATGGCCATACATTCTCCAGTGGATGTCGTCGGTCAACACGCAATCTGCAAGTTCGTGCGCCGGTGAAGAAGGACTACGAGGATGTTACTGCGCCAAAAGGAACCCCGCGACGGATCCGTGGACCGCCAAAGCGCGCAAATGGCCCAGATATCTGTGAACGAGTCAATGTGAGGAGCTCCCACAAGCGCTTGCATCATCCTAACGCGCATACTTCTGCTGGCACAGAGAGTCAAAGCGTATGTGGACGGCGACGGCAGGCGGCCGGAGTGAAAGCGCAGATATCACAGACCAGCACCAAGAGGAAGAAACATGATGTCAGAGATCGTCGAACAGGATTGTCCACGCCACCTCTCAGTGTGTCTGAGACCAATGACGGTGAGAAATTCAGCAGCCTTGAGTTAGCGCATACTGACAAAGGACAGATGCGGGTGATGCTGAATGGGACTCTGATGCTGACGCCGATCTCTACGATACATGGACCAGCGGGGTTCGTTTTCCACCAGGCCTTATTTACAATGCATATTGGGGTACAATGGAACGCGAGAATATTGGCGCCGATAGCAAACTTCCATGTAGTCAGCAGAACCCTTCGCTGCTAGGAGATACAAGCGCAGGTATAGTTCCGCCATTCCAGACACGAAAATGCGCCAACAAGAATTGCCATGCCCGGTTTTTACTCGCACGCCAGGGTCGAGGAGGAGAACTGGAGAGGGCTTGTGCAGAGTACGTGCGCAAGTTTGATGTCAAATGTGCAGCAGACGTGGCGTGTTTGAAATGCAATCGTCATGCTGGGATATACGGCTTGCCGTGGCCAGAGATGAAGTCTCCAGCGATCAATGACGAGGGTGATGACGAGTCAGCGGAGGACGGCAATAGTGAAGAAGAACAATCGCCAGTCGCGTTCGTAAGCGTGTGGTGATATATAGACTTGGCATATTTAGCGTAGGATGAATATATATTAACAAGTCGAGAAAACACAAGATAGAGACACAGAGATCTAAAACGCCCATCGAATCGTAGACTTCATACAATATCGTCAGTACTAGCACAAATATCCAGCAATACAAACTAGTTAGATTCGATCAATCAATTCATCAAGTTAGCACATCCATGCGATTCGCCCTACAAACACAACCGACTCAAAAAGCAATATCCAGTGTATACGAACAACCCAACACAATGAGACGAGCCAAACCAAATAAAGGGGCCAAACTTTAAAATACACAAAAATGAAACCAACTTTTATAACCGATCCATTGCAATGATTATATTTACTCGCTGCCCGCACGATCGAGCCAGTTTAGGACCATCATGGCTTTGACAAGATTGGCCTTCAAGTCACAGTGCACGCCATCATACGAGGTGGACTGGATGGACATGTTCCAAGTTCCAAGGACGTCAAAACCCTTAGGTGGGAGGACAGAGTACATAGAATTCTCGAAGAGCATCAGCGGCTTGTTACCCTGCGTGAGGATGTACGCGTCCTGCTTCCTAGGGCCAGCTGCATTCGGCGTTACAAAGAGACGAGGATACGTCTTTGTATCAGTTTCGTAGTCTGGCAGCTTTCGCATGATGGCGGACGCCGAGCGGTCGAGGTAATTGAGCGCGGCTTGCACGTCGAGGTCGTTCCAGAGGCCCTGGCCGAATACAAAGGCGACCTTCTTGTTTGTGGGGACGTGGTCTAGGTCGTTGGCGAAGCGCTCAAGCTCTTCGTCGTCCTGGGGAAACTGGACTTGAAGCGAAATAAAGATATTGACCTTGGACGCATCGCAGGCGAAGGAGTTGGGGTCCCACTTCATAATATCCTTGGAGGAGTAGATTGTCTGCAAAGAGCAGGACTTAACGTTGTTCTGCGCATTGCAGAAGCAGTCCGCTTTCTCCTGGTCATTAAAGTTCCAACCGGTTACTCCACCGTAGCCCATGTCCTTGCGCAGGAGAACGTAGAGCGCTCCGAGCATTTGGCGCATCATGGAATCGCCGATAACGGCCACACGATCGAACCTCTCGATGATGGAGCATATCTCCTCGGTAGTGTACCACCGCATGTCGCAGTCGCGGGGCATGTAGGGGGCGTCGATGCCTATTCTCCCACCGGAGGACATGGCTGTCAAAAGCGACTGTTTGTCAGCACAGAGAGGTTCGAAAGGCTTGTGCAGCTCGAGGGACGAGATCTTGCAGATTTCTCGATACTTATATTCGGCGAAAGAGTCGAAGTTGTCGCGGATTGGGTGCGATTGGACCGAGGATTCATAGGTAGGCAAGTCGCCGGACGACGGTTGACCGGGCGGGTGACGAAGGGTGCGCAGATCAGGCGACCGCAGAGACGACCCGGACGACAGCGAGGAGTCCGGGGGAGCTGGGATGTTCGACAGGAACAAGATCTTAATAACAAAGAGCAAGAGAAGCGCGCCGACGACGTACGTCGTGTTCGCACCGGCGCTCAGTCGGGTCATTTGGAGAGTGCGAGAGGAGAAGAAGTACTAGTGAAGTGGAGACCGGGACCGGTTAGTGCAGAGAAGTTATTATGATGACAGTGGTGAGAGGTGGAGAGAAAAAGCGGCAAGCGAACAACGAGCCGTGGTTAGGGCTTGCCGTGTGCTGCACCGCTGCTCCGATGGGCGGCTGCCGTTTTGCTTTGCATTATCGCGGCCGCACGCACCAGAACTGCTGCTGCTCACTAAGGCGGTTGCGCCGCACCTTGGGTGGGTTTGACCCAGATTTCTTTCTATACGAAAGGTCTCTTATTCAACGAGAAGTTGCCACCAGCTGCTACTCACTACCATATATTATTACGCGATGGTGGCATAATATTAAACGCAATAATAGAATTGGCCCATAGTGCAATCTATCATGGCATTACATTACTTTCCATAATACAACAATCCTACTAACTATACTACAAAATGCAAACTTTTATCGTACACCATTACATATGATTATTCTCGCACCTCCGCAATTTCGGCAAAATACTGTCGCAAAACCAATGCCAGCACAGACGGAAGCTCGTTGATGCTCCTCACGATCACATAAAACTCAAACGGGAACGAGCTTAAATAATTCGTCACCTTCAGGTTCATTTGACCGCTTTCCTTATCAGTTTCGTATGCAACCTGCTTCATATCCAAAATAGATTGTGACACTGTCGTCTGTCCTTCCTTCTCCGCCGCCTTCTGCAGGCCGTCAACGATTATAAACACCAGCATAACCTTCTGTTCTCGGGCTGTCCTCGCTAGCCGCTGCAGTTGCTCGTGATTTCCGCACACGCCGTCTGAGATGATAATCTCCAGCTGCCACGTATCGCCCTTCGTGTCTGATCTGGCTTCTTCAAACAACGCCATCGATTTCTCTACCAGTCCATGCACATTCGTGCGCACCTGGTTGAATCCCAACCATTGGAAGACCTGTGCGCCCGATTCCGACGTAAACGGCTTCTGGAATGGGTGCACCACCTCGCAAGTCTCTCCAAACCGGACTATCGACAGCTGCCCTGACTCGAGTCTCTCAAGCGCCTTCGTAACTAGCGTCAAGGTATCAAACGCGAGCTCCACACTCTGCGACTCCGACATAGACTTGGAGTCATCCAGCGCAATCATGATTTGGTACTCTCGCTTACTCGGCTTGGTCCGTCGCAGCCAGATCTTGTCTTTCTTGTATCCGCTCGCAATATATGGTATAATACGCTTCATGTTAAGACGTTTGCCAGTCCGGAAGTCTCCGCGTAGTTTCGTAGACAATGTCGGCTCTAGGATAAGCCGCAGTTGCTCGCACAATGCATTTGACAGATCTGCCGTTGCGCGCTCGTGTCGTTGCCATAGGTCTCGAGCTTCGTCAGCAGATCTATAGGCCGTGTCTTTGGCAACATTCACTTGCAGCTCCACTGTAACTGGGAGTTCTGCTGCGGGCTCAACAACGTGATCCTCAATAACACCGTCATCGAGCTGCCCAAACTCGCCAACCGGCTTGCGCTCGCCTACGATGCCACCCATAGTCTGCTGGCGAGCTGACGGCTCTTCGGATTTCGGCGCATTTTCTTCTGGCTCTGATGGGACCTCGATCACAGGTGTAATCTGCTCTTGTGAGTCGTCAATCGCCATATTGTCATCTTCGATTGCCTGTTGCTGATCGTTCGAAGTTGGTCCAAGCGCTTGAGTATCGTGTGCGACTTCAGACTCGTCCATGTGTCTGTATTCACCCGAAACCTCCTATTGGTGTTAGTAGCCGTTACCGTAATATACGCTAGGCCACTTACATTGGCATCATTCTGAATCGTCTCTTCCTTTTTCTCTTCCTTCGCTGCCTCCTGAATCTCTCTATTGTGTCGGTGCCATGTCTCAGAGGAGTCCCCAAGTCTGAGCTGATGCTCTTTTGTCTGATCCGCTTTCTCTTGAGCCATCGAATCTCGAGTTTCTTCGCTCATAGCTGCGGATCCCTTCTCTTGAGCAGTTGATGACTCTTCAGCTACCTTTTGTGCGTTGGTGTCCTGACCATTGCCTTCCGTACCTTCAGCACCTTTCGTCGCGGCTTCAGTTTCCTGGTATTCGTTCATGGCATCTTCGAGACCTCGCAGACCTTCGTTTTGCAATGCAGAATTACTCTCCTGCTTGGTCTGGACGTCTTCTTTTGCGTCTTCGTATGCGTCTTCGTACCGATTGTCCACTGAAGAATTATCGCCTTCATCCTGATCGACATCCAGTTCATGTTGAATATCGTCATCTTCGTTATCCGGCAGCTCTGAATAGAAATTAGATCTGCGCATGACAGATTATGTTCAGACAAACTTACCTGGCCTGTGACCCTCTTTCTCCTCTTCTTCATCTGCCATTTCGACGTCTTCGTCCTCGGCGTTTCCAGTCTTTCTCTCGGTCTCTGGGCGGCGCTCCGGCTCCTCCTCTTTGGTCGATGTATCCTCGAACTCCATTGGCTTATCAAGCGGATCCCCCTCAGACCTAAGGTCGTTTTCATCTTCGTCCATTTTGGCCTGATCGTCCTCATCGTCCAGATTGAGATCTTCCGGAAGATCTAAGGCGTCACCTTCAGGCGCAATCGGATCTATGTTTGGATTATCCTGTTGTTTCACAGCGTCCTCTTGCTCCATTGCTCCCTCTTCTTCGACTTCATCATCGCCTTCGATCTCTTCTTTGCTTTCTTCTGCCTGTTCTGGATTGTCGCCTTCTTGGTCGTCCGGTTTGGCCGCGAGGTCATTCGTTCTAGTAGAGTCTTCAAGATTTGCTTTCGAATCTTTCTCACCGGATTGTTCTTCAGTATGAGCGTCGTCCCACAATTTTTCGTCGACTGCGGAAGGATCTAGAGCATCCACGTCTCCGACTTCTTCGTCTAACTCTTCGTCGTTCTCATCGTCATCGTCGCTCGCTTCGCCTTCCGTCTCCTGGCCCTCAATCTCTTGTGACTCCCCTTGCATCTCGCTATCAACGTCGATAACATCGTCATCATTTTCATCACCATCTTTCGCTTCTGTCTTCTCATCCGACTGATCCGCCAGATCAGTCAGATCTTCATCCTCTCCCACTGTCTTGCTAATGTTCTGCTCGCCCTCGCCTTCACCTAATCCCGTCCCTTGCGCTCCAGACTCGTCTTGAGAGTCAGACTGCTCCTGAGGCGAACAGTATCCCGATGAAAGAACTGAGTAAAACGCTTTCATCAGTATCAAGCTTGCCTTCGCCATAGCGGCGTGGTCAGCAGCAGCGTTGCGCATTAATTTCTCAGCGAAGGAACAGTAGGCCTGTAAAAGCGGCATTGTAACCGAGACTAAGGCGCCTGTCAGTGTTGACACCATCACATCGCCAATATCAAGGCCGTTGACAACACTCAGACATTGCTCGACTGCCGTGATGATAGCGTCCAAGTGAAGTGTCCGCAGCATCTTTGTTACACGCTGAGTTGATTCCGAGATCCAATTGTCGTCCTGAATCGTTATAGCATGCTGTGACAGTCCTCGAATATTTTGAAAAACGACTAAAATTGAATCCGACACCGTGCGAAGCGCATGATCCAACTCCGTGAGAGTTGAGCATGCCGGCGCCCCTGCTTCTGGTCCATATTTGTTAATGAACTCAGCGGTCAAGAATGACGTTACTATACGAACGATGTATCGATATGATTCTCGAGTAGACGCAAACTCGTTAAGTTCTCTGTAAAATGTCTCAACTGTGCCATACACTTCATTCAGTAACTCAGCCTGCTCGCGTGTCGATACTACCAAAGTATTCGGCTCTGCTCTTTTATTGATCCGAGTGGCCAACGCATTCAACGAACCCTTCCATTTAGTGAAAAATGAAACGATGCTTGTGTCTTCGTCTTGACACAACTTGATATGTGCCAATGCCGTAAAATATCCAAAATCGATTGTACTGCAGCATAACTTGAGAGCCTGCGACAACGACGACAATTTGTGTCCTCTCAAGTCAAACACCTGCAGATTATTCTTCGCCGAAACAGCTTCTAACGCTGATAGTTCATCGTACGCACGCTTGAAGCTATTATACAATTGTACCGTAGCCGTTACTGCTTCGCGCTGTAATATGAGAATGTGCAGCAGGCTCTCAGCACACCCGAACCCACGTTGAACTTGAGATAATGTCAGGTCGTCTGAATGGCTCACAATGCAAGAACGGAGGCGGGGAGTCATCTCCAATACACGGAAGAAGTAGTAATCGGCATTGTGGCAGATGACCTCGTCGAGTATATGCGTCCGTGTGAGAATCTTGGCCACGGTGTCCTGGTTATTCAACACATCCGCTCGCACACGGAACTTGAGACCCATCCGCTTGAGGTCTTTCAGAGTCTCACTGAGGAGTTTAGCTTTTCGAGCCTTCAAAAATTGAGCGATTCCTTTGTTCTCCTCCGTAAGAGTACTAGGAGTTTCCTTCCTGAGCTTTTCCATATCGTAGACCAAATCCGCGGCATAAGTGATCAATGATGGTGTCTCGATGTCTAGGATTTCAGACGCGAACCGTTTGAGCTGTTGAGCCGTTGCCATAATGTCTCTTAATCGCTCTGGACGACTGTTCCAACCAGCTATTGACGAGCACTGGTCCAGACGCGCAAAAAACGATTGTGATGGCTCTGTGATTTCTACATCTGACGTTACAAGGACACTGCCAATATCTTCCTTAGAAGTCACATCACCGAGTCCACTATCGAGGATTGGGCGTACTGGTTGAGACAGGATTTCTCTAAACTTCCGAACGAGCTTGTATAACTTGTGGTGTGACCTCCGAGCGCTCTCCTTCAAAGCAAGCACACCGGTATCTTTCCAGCTAGCAAGTAATATTGTGTCTGAAATAACTTTTTCCAGCTTCTTGCGTTGCGACTGAATCGATTCTTCAACAATTGGCACAAATTGTTCATATAATCGAATGATGTTGCGCAACAAGTTTGCAACTCGTGTTAGACCTGGCGCAATATTTGGGTCGCTAACTGTACCAGCATGAGTGGCGACGGAGTGAAGCAATCGCAGTCTAGTGACAAACTGCCCTTTTGGAGAGTTTCCAATAAATGACGTCACAGCCTGCACGAGTTCATGAACATGCAGGTTGATATCTTCACGATCTTCGCATATTCTTGTTGGAATCGCAATCGCATTTTCGTAGAGATAGAATAACCACTCTGATGTCATCTTCGTCGTACTATCAGCCTCCTTGTCAAATAACGAGGACCATGACGTCAGTTCCAATCGTCTCCACTCGACAACCAGCTTGCTCAAACCGTCGATATCATCTGCCACAGAGAATTCGCGACTGGCAACTTTCTGCCATTCATGTAAGGCGTCTAGCTCTCGTTCAACTTGGTTTAGAACTTTGGCAACGGGAGTAGTAGTTGGATAGTCTAGAAGCTCTTGGCAGACCGCTAACGCATCGTGTAGAGTCTCGTGTTCAGGCCAGCGTTCCATTAGCTTCTTCAACTTGACCCGAAGCGACAGAAACACTCTCGCGACCTTCTCGGCAATAGCAATATTTCCATCAACGTAGAAGTTGGTATTTGGAGATGCGCTCGAGCCGTCCAACTTGTCAACAAGCTTCGCTGTCTTAATCATAACAGCTGGCAAGATATGCTCGATATCGTTGTTGCTCGCTCCCAGGCCAATTTTCGTGACCTCATTCAGCGTATTAAGAGAATCCTCGATTAGTTCCGGATATGAACATGAGCGGTGAGGACTACTGAATAGATTGACATATGCGTCGAATATTCGTACATCTAGATCTTCAGACTCGTTTTTCTCATCAGCCGTATCGATCGAGAGAATTTGATCGTAGTCCGGAAACATTTGTTTGAATTCCTGATCCTGCTCTTCCTCATCTGTCGCCGGCTTGTAGATACTAGAGCCTGCCTGCTTCGCGGCGTCGTCTCGCTTCTTTTTCAGTGACCATTGGTAATAGAACTGTTTCAGAACATTATTTATGCCGATGAGAGTAATTTCATCGTAGCCGCCGATTGCTTGAAGCCTTAGAGCCGCCCACCCCAACAGATTCAAAAGAATCTTTCTTGACAAACTTTGCGCAAGCTTCTGTTCAATAATTGCCTGCTGCATACTGTCCACAATCGTTACAATACTACTTGGCTTTAGAACCGAACCATCTGCCATCCATTCATAAACATCAAGACGTGACTTGGTCTGATTTTGGTAAGAAGTACTAATCAAGCCGACACCGACTTGCATGAAGTACAAGAAAGATTCCAAAGGCTCAAATAGATCCGTATAATACGGGAATTGTGAACGTAATCGACAAATCAGCTGACACGAATTTCTTTGAAAGAGTCCTGCGACGTCGGCGGCTTGGGATGTGGAGCTTGATATATTGGCCAAAAGTGTATCAACTTTCCCTTCAGCTATGTCCGATTCGTAATACCTGTACAGCTCTTCGAAAAGTGCATGTGACTGGGAGATTTCAGGTCGGAAGCTTGACGGCGCCGGAAGTGTAACAGCAAGTAGGTTAAGCTCAGATTCCAATGACTTCACCCGAAGGTTCGTATTTGGTCCTGTGAAAACATCCTCGACAATCTTCGCGGCCTTTAACCACGACAAAAGCTTCGATTTTTTGCTCTGTAACCGATTCCTTTCGACATAAGGCTTGATCGCAGGATCATAAGGAGAGCTCGGAAGATAGAGATACCATAGAATCTCTGAGTACTTCGTGAAGAGCCGTCCAAGATCCCTTTGGATGTGGCATGAGCCATTTTGAAGGAGGGCTCGAATTTCTTGCAGAATTGGAATTAATTGCACTGTTTCTTTCCCCGTTGCTCGGAGATACGACTCTAACTGCAATAATTGCTGATCGACTTCGGAGTCTGCGGTCATAAAAGTTGCAAAGAGAGTGTTGAACTTGTCCTCGTCGTCATTGTCATCTTCGTGGATGCCTATGATCTATTCATCCATTAGTACATACACTTATGCAGTAGCTAAACGGCGGTGCAGCGATCAACGTACTTGATATATGTGCTTCAAGAGCACGTCGAACAGCAGAGTCAGTTTCTCCTGGCATAAGCTTTTGCTGGAATATCCCAGGATGCCACCAGCTAGAGAAATTTCCCTACGTATTTCGGAAACATCGATCACTCGACCATACTCCGCAGACAAGCTACACCAGTCAGCCATGTTTCCAATCCACAGAAACGTCAAGCATATTACATTGCATCGATCAATTCAAAAACCACTTCGCCAGTAAAAGATTCAGAAATCTTTCTCGTCGACGAGTTTTCAGAAAACAGTGAGCTGAATAGCGCCACTACATTCGGCGCTGATGTATCAATTAGACTTTGAGTGCTCAATCACAAGCGAATGCCGAGCTTACCGCCATTCTTTGCAGACCACAAGTTCTTCAAACTCAGTCCTAAAGGTCGTCCAGACAAATTGGATAACAGTAGATCATTTAACTTCTCCCACTTCTGAAGTGATGTCAGCTGTATTACATTCTATGAGTAAGGGCTTATGGTCAGACTAACCTTGCCTTGCGCCGTCGCAGAGAGCTCCTCACTTCTCAGAGCCACGTCCATGACAGTCGCCCATTTCTTCTTGTTTCCGTTCCCAATGGACATAGCAGGGACATGTTCAATGAAGTCTTCAGCTTCCTTCCTCAGCATCTATGTGGAAGCCATTGAGCACAACTCGTTGAAAGATCAGGTAACGACAATCTTACCTGAATGACGCCTGAAGAAGGGCTGATATCATCCAATATCTCACTGGCCACCCTTAGTAGTTTCCGTTGCAGGATTACTAAACGTTCTTGCATATCTGAATTTGCATTAGCAAGAGCCATACGCAAAGGGATAGTCCGCTCATCACACCTAGATCAATAGCCGAAGAAATCCCGTCTAATATCTTCGATATTTCAAACAACTGAAGGTACGCATCCCAAGCCTCTGACGACGTGGGAACTGCAGGTCGCATTCCGCGCCAAATAAGCTCCATCGACTTTCCACTTCGGAGTGAAATTCTTGAACTGAACGCTTCAATAGATCTATTTAAAAGGTCCCACTCTCTCTGTGGAATTATCGTCGTACCGAATGTCTTGATATTCGAGGACACCTCATCCAGAATATCCCGATATACAGGAAACTGACTCTCATCGACATCTACCTCGTCAGTCAGAGCAATAATGTTTCCCAAGAGGTCCAAAAACTCCGCAAATTTGTCCATCGCGCCCTAAATTCCAGTTTAGCGTTATATACGCTAAGGAGCAATACATGGGGACAAACCTTCTGAATAGTCCTTAATGCAGGTCCTTCTAATATTGACTTTGCCATACCAAACATTGACCTCAGCAATATAAAAATGTCTTTCGATGTTTTTATCGATGTGAATCTGGTAACTGCAGCTGCTGAGCGCTCAATATAATTCATCTTCGATATTTTCGACGTCCGGGATTGGGATTCAATTGCGTCAAGCTTCTCTTTAATAAATATCAACTGGAAGATAGTGTCATAGGCAATCGCAAGTTGGGTAGCATCGACCATTGCCAACTGGTTCTTGACATATGCAAGTCCGTACGGATTAGATAGCGAAAAATAGGTCTAAGCATAACTTATTATCAGCAAATCTAACTGTTACGTCAACAAGTAGCAGTATTCCTACCTGATAATTGCCATAATCAGGAATCAAAGTGTTTCGGTATATGTCCAAGATCTCCTTGGAAAAAGGAAACTCATTGAATGATGTGAAAAGCTTAACGACCAATAAACAATGTGATTTCTCGGTATCTGTGTATAAAGACAGATTATGCACAGCAGATGCCCACCGTGTAACAGTCTTGCCATAAGCGATTGGCAACTGGTCAATAATACAAAGTGCTAAATACTTATCCGAAACCGATTCATCGATCATTGACAAATTGTCCAATAGTCCATACACGCGCATATCCGATGCTGTGACTGAAATATGTTTGACTAAGCTACTGTATGACCGTTGAATTGGATCTAGAGCGAGATTGCTGAGAGCAACAAGCATCTTGTTATGCTCTAACACAACGCTATTGTCGAAGTTCCGAGTCGACATCTTAAGAATTTCTCTGTCCCAAGCCGAAGCACGACAGCGCAAGTCATCCATAAATATTTCAATTCCTCTGTTGCGCATTGCTCGCGACAGTTCTCCATGATGGGGGTCGATAGTTAAAAATAGCCTGAAATTGGGATGTGGCTTCAGAATTTTCAGCTGCCCATTGTCAAGACCATGTTCATTGATCACCAAGACACCACCTGGTTCTAGAAGTGAGTTTAAACGGTCCAGGACTGATGGGCCGCAGAGGTTTGCATTGTCAAGTACCAACCAGTAGCCTTCTTCTACCGCTCGAACTAAAATACCGTCGAACCATTCAAACATTGCCTCTCGTTTTGCAGGGTCAGCGGCCACTTTGATGAGCTTTTCGATTGCTGAGGTGATTGACCTAATTTCGTGCTGGAGACCGTCAGCCATGTCGAACAATTGGTAGAGAAGCTGCAGTGCTTCATCAAGATGAGCAAGAGATGTTTCTTCAACAGTGCGAGCGAGATCGAATAATTTGAGAGCGATGGTAGTAGTCGCGTTACT
This sequence comes from Lipomyces tetrasporus, assembly GCF_029532465.1. NCBI lineage: Eukaryota > Fungi > Ascomycota > Lipomycetes > Lipomycetales > Lipomycetaceae > Lipomyces > Lipomyces tetrasporus. The sequence goes on from NW_026611607.1 coordinate 269,981, forward strand.
GGTCAACTTAATATCGCCCAGGAGCTTTGACGCAAACTGACGGATTCCATCCCATAGCACGGACGCTCTTCTACTGAGGTCCACTTGCTCAAATCCACCAACTATGTCCATACTGTCTACATCATTATTGATGGCAAACTCCTCGAGATGTGCACCCACGAGATTTGCAAGCAATCTAATCAAGCTCGTCTTTCCAGAATTCGGAGGTCCTGTTAAAATTGCTGGCCACGACATTTCGACACTAGTCATGAGCGTCTCGAGTGGCAACATATTGCAATGCAACATGACTAAATCCTTCGATGGAAACCCGCGGCTGCTAAGTTTTGACATTCTAGGAAGGACAGAATGACCTACTTGTAAGTATGTATCGGACAATGTGAACGCAAGTGAACGAGCCGAATACATCTCCTTAAAATGCTTCTCGTATAAGCTGTCGACCATACGTCTGTCTTCAGCAGTACGGAATCGTTGTTTCACGATTATGTCCAAAAACTCCTTGGGGCGGCAACGTGAACTGATGTTCGTCTGTCGCAGAAGTAGCTGAAACCAGCGAATTGTATCACGCAAGTTGAATTCCCAAGGGGAGCCATTACGGCCGAAGCTCTTATTCAGCGAAGTCTCGGCTTCCAAAACAGACACGAATTGCACAACTGCGTCTGCTAATTCACGATTCACGTCTGGGAACAACTGGCGCGTGATGACATTGAGATCCTTTGGTGTCAACAGATCGATATAAACTACTGTAAATCTGTTAACGAATGATCTTGGCAATCCCTTTCGTCCGCCTCCCTGGTAGTGTGAATTCTGTGCCGCGAAGACCTTGAACTTTGGATGACAAGTGAAAGTGCGATCCAGTTCTGGAATGTACGTCTCCGCTCTATGATCCAAGCACGCATTCAAGCCTTCTAACACCGACTGCGAAGCTAAATTCATTTCATCCAATAAAACCCAGTGGCCATGTTGCATAGCATGAAGGAATGGCGCGTCTCGCCACTCAAACTCGCCACTTTTGCCTCCTTCGACTGGACTGTCAGACCCAAAGAGATCCATTAAATCTGTCTGTTCAGACAAATTGACGCGCGTTAGTTCCACGCCAGCTGCTGCCGCCAGTGCTGTCATTATGCTGGTTTTGCCAACACCAGGGCTACCTTCGAGCAATATAGGTTTTCGAAGTTGCATGCCACGAATGATCCGCATCGCATTGAACGCCGTGGTCGGAGCAGAAAAGCTGAAAGGAACTCGTGCCGTAGCGGCTGATTCTTGATTGACATGAAATGGACCCGCTTGCAGAATGTCCTTGGTAATCGTAAATTTAACAGCTGTAGCATAAATTCCGCGCAAGTCTCTTCCGGATACAGTAGATAAATACTCAATACATCGCAAACGCTCGCGAGCTAAAAGATCGGGAGATTCTGCCAGATATGCAGAAGTATTTGTTCCAAGAGTGTCAATAAACACCAAAGATGCGCCATGTACTAACCGAATGGTCGGGTTCAACGTATGCGTGGCATTTACAAATGCTATCCACGATAGTATTTCCCGAATAGAGACAATAGCGCCGTTAGCACTACTGAGAGAGCCACCATATGTTTCTCCAAACCACATTGCAAACATCACAATAGGACGGCTGAAGAACAATTTATCATCCTGGGAGAGCTTGGAAATGACGATCTGATAGACGTCGTCAATATCTGTAATTGCGGGCACCCAGATTTCAGTGAAACGATTTCGCAGAGCAGGAGACAATTCCTTCTTGCCATAATCACCGCTAGGGTTCATTGTTGCAAGAAACTGAAACCCATCCGCTGCCGACACACTACTGTCGCGTGTTCCCTTTTCTGCCAGCAAAATCGATCGTTCGGGTTCCAGCACACTGTTCAATCGTTCAAGGACTGAATCATCAGTGAGAGACACTTCGTCGAGGAGGAAAAAGTCACCTTGTCGAAGAGCTTGAACTAAACTACCGTCGCACCATTCAAATAGGACATTAAGTCGACTTCGAAGGCTCTCGATGCGATTGACAGTGTCGCTGTCGAAACTGGCCTTAGACTTGTCGAAATCTTCCACAAGTTTATCTAAATCGAGATCACTGGAACTACCTGAGGAGACACACCTGCGGAGCTCAGTTGTTAGCAACAACTGAAGCTCTGATCTGTTTCGCACAGGCCGCTGAGCACCAATAATGTCACTAGCTTCTGTATTCTGATGAGCATTGACAATATGCAATGATTTTCCATAAAACTCGGCTAAAAGCTGGCACACAGTGGTCTTCCCGCATCCAGTTTCACCAACTAATAATACTGGCTCACGATTCTTCAGTGCTTCATTTACAAGAGCAAAAAGTCGTCGCATTGGGTTATTCCAGACAGTTTCTGGAAACTTATCCTCAGGGATTGTGTAAGACCTATAGAATGACGGTATGTCCAATTTAACACGCATAACTTTCTCGATGACTTCTTTCACGACGGCTTGCTCTTCCGGCCGTCGCACACGTTCTGCCAAAAGGACGTAACCGTTCAATGCAAGTTGTCCATATCCGTCAGCTTCGCGATTCGCCCACCTGAATAAATCCCTCAAAGTGGCAAACCCATTCTTTTCAAACAGTCGTGTAGATTGACGCCGTAACGCAAGTTCCTAAAATGCCATGAGCAACATTAATCCTAGAGAAAGAGAACTATTTCTGCAGAAGTAGCAGTACCTTATACACGTCGACAATTCTCTTTGCATAAGACGGAGGAATTTGACATCTTCCTGTCAAAATAATCCCAAGTTCGTTTTCTGGAATATCATCGAAGTGTAGTTCTAAAAATCGATTGCGGAACGCCCTGGACAAGTTCTTGCGGCCCCCATACAATCCTGGTGGATTCTGAGTCGCAAATAGTAAGAAATGGGGATGGGGCTTAACAACTTCTTGCGTCTCAGGAATGAACAGTTCACGATTATCGTCAAGTAATCGATTAAGTGCCTCCAGAACATCGGTTGGTGCTAAGTTCAATTCGTCCAGTACAATCCAATATCCGTTTCTAACCGCCTCCACCAAAGCGCCTTCTTGAAATCGCAAACTTCCTTGAGCATCCGAAACATACGATCCAAGATATTCCTGCAGGTCCGTATGCTCGTGATTGTTGATCCTGACAAACTTATGGCCCGTCTTCTTAGCAAGATAGCTGATCATGCTTGTCTTGCCACTTGACGTTGGACCTTGTATCAGCACTGGGAATCGTCTCGTCGCAGTTGCGCGCACCAAATTAAGCATATTCTTCTCCACGAACGGGGTTATTATGTAATGCTCTTGATTATCCGGCTCCCTAGGGCCAGCTTCAAGCCAGTAGTGTTTAAACTGAATGTAGTTACCTTGTTCAGGCTTGTTCGGAATTTTTGACAGCACTGACCGAGGATTCCGTAACTTTCCAATGGTGTACTTAATAATAATCGGCACAAGCACTTGTTCGGAGATCTTGTCCAGCAAGGTTAAGAACGCCATGCAAAATCCTTCATATAGTGCTCGCCGCAGTCCATAATATGGTGTAATATCACGCACGTACACCAGCGTCCGTGATAGAGTGCGAATGCTGAAGTGCGGTTTCTGAGTCGCTCCGTCTACAATGAGATGATCCTCCGCTAGTCGTTTAGCCTCGAGATACAGATTCGCGACATCCTGGCAAGCCCCTTCGCCGTCATTACCAACTGCTAGCTGGCCAATATATTTTTCCACAATCGCAAGTAAGTCCGCTGGATCCTGATCGGGCGAACCGACGTGTATTTCAGTAAATCTGGCACGAAAACCCGCCGGAAGATCACGTTTCCCAATATCTGTAGCAGGATTCATACAAGCAAACAGCCGGAAGTTCGGATGAGCTTGCACGGCCTCCATGTCGCCCGTCTCTGAAAGCTGAATGCACGCGCCTTGTCCACCTTCCACAAGTAAATCTGCAACATGTTCCAACGTATCTGGTGCGGCAAGATTTATTTCATCAAGTAGTACCCAGTCTCCATTGCGAACAGCTCGAACAAGGGCGCCTTCAATGAATCTATACACAAATGCATTCTCGATATTTCTGTGCTGCGCTTCAAATGCGGAAACTTTCAGTGCAAACCCTTCCCATGATCGTAACAATGTTTGTCCTGTCAAATGATCGACGCGCCGCCGTTTACTTGGCTTGTCGTCGCCCATCACTTGCGGAAGACTGAGCTGTTTCGCAATTACATCCTGCGCCATCTTGACTGCTTCTTTCCAGAGCCGGATCACATTCGTCCATTGATTATTTAAGAAGCATTTACTAAAAACAGTAGTAAAGCGCTCATTCCGTCTGCTGGAGAATGTATTCTCAAATAGAACGTCAAATTCTTCGCGCAGTGGTATGGCAACAGTTCTGACATCCACGGGTTTATAGCCACCAAGCAGATCTGAGGCTTCGGTTTGTTGCGACACGTTTATCACGGTCAGCCGCGCACCAAGTGTGGCAGACAAGTGCTGTACAACAGTGGTCTTCCCGGTACCAGTCTCGCCCACTAATAGGACGGGCTCCCTCATAGTAACACATGTTGCAATTTGCTCTAATAACCGCAGCGTGTGCTTTGTATGCGCAAACCATGATGCTGATGGTCCAGCTTTTCGCTTCTTCAATGTAGGGAGTTTGGGTGCAACAACTCTGCCTATCGCGAGAGACGTCTTGGAATCCTCGAGTCCAGGAACATGGCTTGAGAGGTAGTGCAGTACAACGTGTGTTCCTACGTTCATTGCACTACCTATAACACCCACAAGAAACTCTCTCGCTTGGTGGCTTCTAACGCTTCCAGCAAAACAATCCACCGCCTCGTAAAATACAGCATCAAAAACCTGTGACGGTACTCTTTCCGTCTCCGAAGCTCCTAAGGCGCCAGAGCCAGGTCTTGGTAGTAACAAATTCACTCGTCTGGCCCACTTCATCAAGTCCCTTGTCGAGAATGTCCGACTTTGAGCACCTCGAGTCATAGCCAGAAACTTAGGACTTTTGTACGCGTCGCGCACAACCACGTACACTTCCTTCATCATGCCCGCTAAAATCCCCAACCGCGGATATTTTTGAGCGACAATCTGCTGCAATTCATAGTCACTCATCATGTCTAGTTTGACATAGCTCCACAATTGTCTTCCAATGAAATCTTTGACATGAGACGAATTCTGCTCAGTGATGGTGCCTATAATCTGAAAGCTATTGCCTGCCTGGATGATCTCGCCTCGTGAAGGTACCGATATCTGGCGCTGTTGTACAAGAGAGAGCAAGACGCTCACAACTTCATTGGGGGCCTTATCGATGTCTTCCACAACAACGATTTTGCCCTGCTTCACTGCGCTAGCGAGGATTCCCTGTTTCCACACAAATGATCCAGGAGTTTCGCCTGTAGAGTACGATCCAACCAGGAGCTTCGTATCAGTTTGTTCACCAAGATGTAACTTTACAACGTCACTTGATGATCGAGCTAAGGATGACAATATGCTATCAATAAGGAACGTCTTCCCACTACCAGGAGGTCCAGTGATGAGCAGAGGTGACGCCGTTCGTAGAACCATTGCCAAGGCACGAACATTATTGATAGTAGTACCAGTGTAGATGAGACTGGACCCTACCGTGGATAATGCTAAAACTGTTAGTATAGTCTACCAAGCATGATGATGGTTACATACGCTTAGACCGTGGAACCAGAACACCACATAGATTGGCCGTGCGTGATGACAGTTCGTTATCGTCTATCTCTACATATTCGGACGACGAATCAAACTTGTAGTCCATGTCAGATAACTTTTTCATCAACGACGATATACGTTTCGCTTCGAACAGTCTATCGAGTCCATTAATACAGCTTTCAAACGACCGAAGACGGCATGTACTCACGTGAAAAATAAAAAGTCAACATTCGGCTCCCCTTCATATTCTCCCATCATTGTTTGATCTGCAAGATGCTGCTCTACCAGTCGATTCATTGCAGCATCAGATAGATCCAAGTGCAACGCCCAAATCAAAATGCCCACCATCCTATTGGCACCAGCGACCGCCCCGTCCGTAATGATCGATAGGATCTCCTTCGTACTCACAAGGTTACCGAAACGCTTTTTGTCAAATACCAAAAGTCGATATAATGCTATTAGTCCCTGTAAATCATAGCTACTTTTCCAACCAGTTTCCAGATATGAATCAGCATGAATTGCGATATGCGGACTGACAGGCAGCACCCGGCCAAAAGCAGCTATTACGGCGGCGTGGTCCGCTATTGCAAGCCACCGCGCCGCAATATCAGGAAACAAAGGATAAAATGCGCATAGCACGGGGGTTGTAAGTGTTGGAATTATAGATAAGCTCGCTAAAGCGTCTATATCGAGTGATACGGTTCCATAATGATTCTTCACGATTGAATCAAGGTTCAAACGAATATCATTGGCGCTAATTGACTCCCGTAGCCTCTGAATCGCGCGAGAAATATCGATACGAAAGTTCACCGAATGTTCAACGTCATGCTCCATTTCCGGGACAGGCTAATAGACTTTCGTTGCGCAGCTGACTGTGGCCACTGGGATTGCAAGTGGTTCTGAAGTTGCGCTCAATATTATTATTTTGTTACTATGGGAATTTTTGTTTGGGAGTTTCAAATTTTTCCCAGCGGGCGGGTAACTTCCAAAGAATATAGTAGGCTATTACCCGGCCGAATTTGCATCCGGATCCAAGAGTGACGCTGCGCATGAGCCGCACAACCATCGCGAGACTCGCCGCGCATTAATCACTAATTTATACACTGACACGTTTCGTTATAATTCAATATTAAGCCAGGAACCGGTAGAAGCGAATACAGTGCTTTTCTCGATAATTTGTGGCATTTTGTACAGCAGGACGCCTCCATCGGGCATCTAATGATTTTGTTGAATTAAATGGCGGATCGACTAATACAAACCAAAAGCAGCCGGTCCTCTGCCGACAGTTCGGCAGAGCCGCTGCAGCCTTCTCCAAACGACTTCGGTGATATCTTTGGCGACTTGGGGCTGCTATCAGATGACCCCCTTCCTAGGTTGACGTCTATCAACAGCAACACAACCTCATCGTCGACGAGTGATAGAGTGCATTCCGGGTCATCGCAGGTTGCATCTGTCTCACCAGTAGCCAGTGCCTTCGCAGCTCCGGTAACGCATTCCATGACGACTGCATCAGGTACCGCAGTGCGTCCTGCAACCACTGATAACACAGCGACCTTCAACGGCCCAATGTTGAATATGAATATTCCTCGCATCCTACCGCATGAAAATGTCTTCTCTATACAAGTGGGCGACACGTTGTTTCGTTTGTCGGGAGCGTCGTTATCTTCAGATGCGCCATCTTACTTTACCCAGTTTTTTACTAAATCCGAGCGGCACGGCAATTCGAAGCAGTATCCGGTGCTCTATATTGATCGCTCTCCAGAGGTTTTCCGCGATATTGTGAGGCATTTACAGGGCTACTATGTCGTCCCGAGAGACGCGTATCATTTTGTGTACCTTTATGCGGACGCACATTACTACCAACTGCCGAAACTCGCCAAATTATTGTTTAATTCAGAGATTTTTGTGCGCATCGGCGGTTGCCAGTTTATGATTCCTCGAGAATTGCTAACCAAACCTGGTGATTCTCCTAATTTCTTCACGCTTGGCTTTTCGTCTTTCTTTTCATCACCTCAGGAAGTCTTCCCGGGGACAAAAGGATTGATTAGACCTCCAGCAGTGGCCCCACCATCAGTTCCAGCACATTCAAATGAAATGTTCGCTCAGTTGCTACAAGCCCTCAAAGGCGCACCAATTAAGTTTGAGTCGCCAGAACACCGGGATGCGTTGCTCAGAGAATGTCGCTACTACCATTTCAGGGGTTTGGAGCAACGATTGATTCCATTTGAAATATCCAAAAACTTATTTACGGGACGGGAGGAGATTTCAATACGATTAAAAGATTTTAAACCTCAGGGTGCCGGTATCGAGAGGTCGGGTGCAGAAAGAAGAAGGCTGGAGTACAGTCGCCCTTTTGTGGATGACAAAGCCAGGGAGCTAGTGATTCAAGTTGAGAAGGACGAGTTTATGTTACGCGCTTATGATTTCGTCGCGGGCGATGGGGCCATAAAGAGCAAATGCCGCTGGGGTGCCGAGATTATAAAAGGAAGCACTGCGGCGGAGAAACTAAGAACGCTGATAAAAAGACTGCCAGAAGTGGTAGATGAAACTGACGATAATGGGCCGTTACGACTTCGAGTAGACTTTCGCGATGCTGTAGTCATTTTGAATGGCGCTGATCTCGATGTTCAAACGTCTGATGACGGATTTTTCGAGGTTTTCGCCGATGAGTACAACTCTCAGAAGCGAAGACGGGTAGACAGTGGCGACGCTGTGAAGGCTTTACCTGAGGCAGCATTTCCAAAGAACCTCTGTGTTCAAAATGGTCAATTTAAGATATACGTTGAAAGAGAACGATTGGTACTGCATGTTGTGCGTCTTGACGCTATCACGACGGCGAAGGCAGTGAACAGGAGGCGAGTGTACCTTGTATAGTATACATAATTGATGATTGTTGGTATCAGACCTAAATTCTGTGATTTTTTCTTTGGCGATTGCGACTTACGTTAGTGGTATATGGCGTTGTGGCGCATGTGGCTGACGACGTGAGTGACAGCACGTCTTTAGGATAACTGCCCTGCCTTTCCAGACCGTCACGTCATACTTCCCTTGACCGACCAATCCTCCCTAACACGACCGTTTACAGTAAGTAATCATCGCTGGTCTCGGCACTTCACGATTGTCACCCAGTTCTTCGTCTACGCCATGCTGATGCATGGCCGCGCTTGAAACGCCCTGGCTCATGTCCATGTCTCCCGCTGCCGCCCAAGCCGCTGCGCCCGCAGGCGCACCTTTTGGTTCCCCTACCACAGCACTGTCGTCTTCGCCGACTTATGCTACCTTCGTCGCTCCAGGCTCTTCCCACATCCAACAGACTTCGCCTCTGCTTACTCAGACACCGCCAACCGTAACTAGAGCGCTGTCGCTCTCCTATCCGTACATTGTCGCTGCCGATCGCGCAGCTGCGTTACTCACCTGGACGTCCAGTGATATCTGGGCCTCGTTCCTCGTCGTCGCAGCCTGGAGTGGAATAGTTCTGCACTGGGAGACTCTAGTACGGTACTTCGGTCATCTTCTAGCGGTTGGAGGGGTAGCGGCGTACGTCTACTTCCACAGCGCAGTCGACAAGGAGCAGCGGGAACACCCGACCCTCGATGCCATCGTCCACTCCTTAACCACCCTAACTACTCGCCTAGACTTGTTCTTCTCGCCTGTCACGACCCTATCTCTGACTACACGCGATTTGACTCGGTTGCTGTTTACGACATTGTTCTTGTCCCCGCTATACGTCATTCTTACGTTTTATGTTTTAACTCCGCGCATCATCTTACTCCTTGCCGGCGTCTTTGTGCTCACTTACCACTCTCTACCAGCCCGTGTGACCAGGACGATCCTGTGGCGGTCACGATCCGCACGTCTAGTCACATTTTATCTGACCGGTCTCGACTTCTCGAGACGGAGACGTTCGCGGTCGATGGCACCCGCTGTGCCGTCAACGGCACGGCCCACACGATCATCATCTCATTCTTCTGGTGAGATTGCGACGGCGCCACAGAGCTACTCGACTTCACTTGCTGGAGATGTTGCACAGGTCATAAGTCAGCGGCCCTACAACGCCCGTGTGCAGAATGAACATAGTGATGCCGTCAGATTCACTTATGTTGTCTACGAGAATCAGCGCAAATGGCTCGGCATAGGTTGGACAGCTAATCTATTGGCATATGAACGCACGGCATGGACCGACGAGTTTCTGAATGACTGCCCGTCGCCTGATGAGTTTACGTTGCCGGACGCCGAAGGCACCGGTATGCGCTGGAAGTGGGTGGATAATCAATGGCGTGTCGACGAAACCAATGGCGACGAGGAAGGCTGGTTGTATTATGATAACACGTGGAAAAAGCCGTCCAAGGAGGATGCATTTGGCAAATACACCCGTCGGCGGAGGTGGGTCCGAAATGCAGAACTGGTTGAGGATGAGGAGCTGTTGGCGACCGAGACAGAAGTGTTCGATCACGTTCCGATTGAGGGAGACAGCGAAGACTACAAGCCCGAAATTGAAAGGAAAGTAGAAGAGAACTCAGCTGCTAGTATCGATCTGCAAGTCGCCAATGACAAAGCAGTATCTGCCAACGTTAGTCAAAGTGCGGCTGCGTCTGGTCCCAATGGGGGTGGCAGTAGTGCACATGATACATGGCAAGAGCTGAAGAAACGAACCATGTTGCGGCATGCTAAGAAGGATAGTGCTGGAGACACCAGTGTTTCTAGTGAAGCAGCCAATGAAAAGGACAATTCCACATGATATTTTTCTCGTTAGGCGTTTCTGATTGTCGATGAATTCGCGCATCCCCATGAAGCCACAATCTGAATTGGAGCGACAGATTCTACGGAAATTGGGATGCTGCGTGCATAACCGGTTGTCTCATTGTGGAGGAAGTAGGGAAGTTAATGTATCTTAATATTGTAACGAAAATCTCTGTGGCTATTGATGAATGGTGAATGCCACTAGTACATAAATGTGTATGCAATAATGCACAATCGTTAGAGGGCCCAATATATGCATTGCATTTCTAGTCTGACAACGGCTTTTTATGTTTCAGTCCGTAAATCTATTTGAGCCTTCCTGTCTAGGTTCCGCGTCGGTGACTGGGTGCACAGGATACACTCCGGCCTCCGCATCTTGCAATGCCATGAGAGGAGTCCCACCGCGACTCCGATCCTCCTTTCTTTGGATATCTGATCCCCATTTGAACTTGTCGAGTAAGTTCGCTGGCAAGGTTCGCTCGATGCTTCCGACTGAATATTTACCAATGACTGGAAGGAATTTGAACCCACTACGTCTGGTTAGTATTCACGCGCTCAAGAATGTGACAGGTAGTGACGTACTGCCCACTCCCGCCGGTCGCAATAAAGAGGTTATCAACGCCAGGAAGATAGTCGAAGAGGAAATCCTTTGTCGGTGTGTCGTTATACCAGCATATTCTGGTCTTCACAAAATCACGGTCTGCAATGTCTCGACCAAAGTACTCGGCAAGTCCGTGACGGAGGCAGTCCTCTGCGTCCTGTGGCAATGTGGTGCGTGGTGGCGGAGCTTCGCCTTGCGAGTACGCAACTTCTGGTGGTTGTGACGATTCGCGCGAACTGGATGACGTAGTAACCGTTTGGTAGTTCGTGTATCCATACGAATGTCGCGCGGCTTTGACGACGTGTGACTCAGGATGTGGTGGAAACACGTAGAAGCCAGACACGAAGTTGATGTAAATCGGTACGTGTTTGTACTTGCTGTACTCTTCCTCTGTGAGCTGGATAAAGGCTACTGGCTGGCCAGTCGCCAACATTCTTGACTCGCTAGAAACAAGCGTGTCCGTCCACGCGCCTGCAGCAATGACAGCAAATTCGCATGTGAGCACGTTACCGCAATCAAGTTTGACTCCTGTAACAGTGGAGTGATCATCGGAGTATAGTATTTCATCAACCCTGCTCTTGACAAAAATGGCGCCTAACTCCATACACTTACGAAACAGATACTCTGTAGCCTTCGAAGCGTACGCCCATCCAGCATCGTGACTTAAATATCCGGCAAGTCCATCAAGAGGCTTGTCATGTGCCAATTTCAAGTACTGGGCAGCCTCCTGTCCCGAATTAAACCGCGTGACAGGCAGGCCAATGTCACTGACATTAGCCAGCGCATCGGCGAGATATTTCGGATTGTCTCGAGGAGTCATACTGAGCAAACCACATGGATAATAGAACTCTTTGTACTCAGTGTTCCATAATTCCAGTGCCTCGACTACCATATTAGCGTAAACAATGTCATCGTAGTCAGCACGGACGATCCGAGAGATGTCGACGCTGGATCCGTCAGGAACTGGCGGTGTGGTGCGGTCGAGAATGGTTACGGATGAGTAGCCAGATGCAAGCAGGAAGTATGCAGTCGATAAGCCAAACTCGCCGGCGCCGACGATCAAAATTCGCGCGTCTTTCGATGGAGGCGTCATTGTTAGGTGCGTATACAGACTGGTGAGATGGACAAGCAGGTGCAGTTAAGCAAGCCTCCACACCTTTGGCGGTTAAGTGATATCCACAGGACGCTCGGCAGATTGTTTTTTACTTCGCACGTGCTCTTATCAGCTCAGCTAAACTCCTAGAGTGCAAATGGCGCCGAGTCCAAGAAATATTGTTTGCATCTGCTTGAATTTAATGCCTTGCTGAAAACCCAAGTTTGTCGTTGCCGCCAGAATTATAGCGGATCACTCCAAATTATTTAACGAGAATAGCCATCCACAGGCAGAGGTGTGAGACTTGAACAAATAAAGTTAAACTTTAGGTTCCAAGCAGTAAAATATGCGGATCGCACACACGATTCCTGTATCGGCGATTCCAAGGACGGGTGTTCGCTGTCAACACACCCACGTTCTCCAGCTGGCCCAACCTTGGTATCCAATGTCAAAAGTCTAAACCCAATCGGGCTGGCCATATAATCTACAACGACGCAACATATTTGCTAACTAGAAGTAAACATATAAAGCAGTTAATAATAAGTTCTATTATTGGTGTTCGGAATAACAAAATAATTGATATTTGTACGAATACGAATAATTGAACATTTCTTGCTTATTAACGTCTTCTTTCGCCAGTCCCAACGAGGAATGGTTGGTTTAGTCTCTCAATGAATGACCCTTATTCCTCATATCATAGAGCCAAATTTCCCAGACTCGCGAACCAAACTCCGAAATCGTCAGGCAAGCAGAACTGACTCGTTCCCGTAGGCTCTCCAACCAGACCACCAGATTCACAAATACCTATATTCACGTGACCGTAAGGGTGACTTAAAACCCAAGATTTCGTCGCGTCAAATTCAGAAAACACTTATCTTTCGCATTCCCTATCCAACTCCGCACATGCGTTTTCGACCTCTTCACCACTTGCGTCCTCTGGGCAGGATTGATATGATGGCTGAGAAGGTATGATATACAATTTATGGAACTAACGGTAGACCTGTCGTGTCTAACGCGTCGAACGCGTCGGGCGTTGTTTTTTGGAACGGGGGGTATCACATGAGTTTGGTAGTTTAGTTTGTGAGTCTGGTATCTGGCAGATGCATCTGGTAGTCTGAAGGCGTCGAAATGTCTACGGGAAGGCACCCAATATGATCCCTCCAACTCATAAGTATCTATGCTGGAAGCTTTGGCGTCCACTAATTACTTAAAGTCTAGGGATCGCATGAATAATATCCAGGCTTATTTTCCCTTATTCATAGTTCGGTATCTGTAACCAGACAAAATATCTGTATCCTATACCCAAATAAATTATATCCTGTTAGTCCGTAATATAAAAAAAGAATCACCGCTTCTAATGGTACTCCCATTAAAAAAAAGAATCACCCCTTCTAATGGTACTCCCATTATACCCAAAAAGAATCAGCCCTTCTAATGGTACTCTCATTATACACAAAAAGAATCGGGTAAAGTTAAATGGAGCTCCCATTTTACTAGCGTAAATGGAGTTCAAATGGAGGTCAGCCTTTTCCCATACAAAAAAGCTAATGGAGGTCTGACCTCCATTTGAACTCCATTTACGCTAGTGAAACCTACCGAAACACCACCCTTCTGACCACTCCTCACAGTAGCACGCCTCTACAACGCGCTCCCAACAGGAGATCAGAGGGAGAAAATTATTAGCCTGTAAAGCCTTTATTATAAATTACTGGAGTCGCGTTACGCGGTTGTAGGGTCACCCCAAATTATTTTCTTTTAACGCGTAAATTTCGTGTCTGATCCGAGTCACGTGCGGATTCACCTAAATGGAGCTCCCATTTGACACCTAAATGGAGCTCCCCTAAATGGAGCTCCCATTTAAAGCGCCCTCTGACGCGGATCTAAATGGGACCTCCATTAGAAGGAAATAATGGCCCCACCCTAAATGGAGCATCCATTAAAAGGTAAATGGAAGGACCATTTAAAAAAAGAATCAGGGCCTTAATATCTACGGATAATACGGATATGACAAATCGTCCCTCAACTGATCTAGACGAACTGCGCAATCCAATTCGCTTTGAGGCGGTGGATAGTCTAAAGCATCCACAGACTATATTGACTATATTGACCAGTCAATTAGGCTTTAAAGCCTCTATTTGATCCTTAAAGCCTCTATTTGATCCAATTATTCAATGAGTAGGTACAGTATCCAATAGTGAGGCTTGATCTACTCGTTTGAATCAGCTCATTACCAGTGGATCACTTAACCGAACGCTCCGAGTGCATAGAATATTCCGACGAATACATCGTATATTCAGGATAATATTAATACATATAACTATATGTCCATTTGATTTTCACAATGGATTACCTGAGTCAGTAGCTCAATCCACTCGACTATTAGCCTGGTCCACTGATTGATCTATTAATATTAGGATTCAATACTACAACGGAATTAAAGTACTGGGTTTGTGAAGGAATATATATTGAATACTTTACTGAAATCACACCCTTGATATCATTTGAACTCTTTAACGACGCCAAGGGCTCCATATTCTGCCCATTCATTCGATGCCTCCGTAGTCTTACCAAATCCCTCCCACTACAGAGTAGCCGTTCCGAAACAACCTCTGATGCCGGAAGTTGCGAGAAATCACGTGCATCGTGCCATTTATGGATACTCTCCGTTATGTGCATCCCACCACTTCAACGAGCCAGTTCTTATTAACATTTAGTATTTGCGATGCTAATGATAACGAGGACGCCAACGGCCATGCACTGCTGAAAGACTGGGAAATCACGCAACGTGAGAAAGTGGAGAGTTCTTTGTCGTTTTCGATGAAAGACCACGAGAGATTTCATCAAAGGTAAAGTCTCTCCCACTGAATATGCGCCTGATTGTTTTTAGTATAGATCTGTTGAGAACATGCGTAGTGCAGCCAGTCACCGTCCGATTGCTCGATTTGTGCGGTTAAGGTTGAGAGTCATCTTGCCATCATGCGGCTCAGGAACCGCATATTCGGATTCCTAAGCTCGGATACGTAGGGACGAGTTCACTGATAAACAGCATGGGACCGGCAGGGAACGTAGGAGGGAATTGACAGTGATTAGCGGGTCCATTAGTAAATAACTGATCTCCCAGTCGCTCATCACGTCACCCTTATGTCGTGTCCTGTGGCGTCAAGACTGTTTTTAAATAATTTGGAAGTCACAGGAATAGTAAAGTAGCAGCTTTCTTTGAAAGCGATGATGCGCGGTAACAACGTGATTATTGTTATTGTACAAGTTCGTCTGTGGGCAGTTAGTTATATTTAAATATCAGCGCGTCGCCTGTCCAGTTCCCATACTCACTTATTGTACATACTCGCCTATGTCACAGTTGTCCTCGTGCCATCCTGAGGCGCACGTTGCCTCCTCGTGCCTATTTCTCCAACCACGTGACACCACGACTTAGTTCGCTCATTTTCCTAGACGTGTCGTGTTATATCATCATTTTCGCTCAGGAAACAATCATACACGAAACATCATGCCTTATGACGCATATCTAGCTACCTCTTATGAAGAAGACGAGGAAGACGGCGATGCCGTGATAATCATGTCTATCGCGTATTTGGGTGACTTGGACGTCAGAAGAAACCAGTTTTATCTCATCGTCCGGCCGATCCGCAGTTTTCCTAGAAAGAGTCTGTGGCAAATTTTTACGCGATTCGGATGATGAGAAGGCGTTTGTTAACAAACAACCGAGCTCAGTCCCGAAAGTTTTGATTGTGTCTTAAATAATGGTTTCAGACATGCTTGAAACACAACAATGATTGCACGCGCCGACGTTTCCGTGAGTGGGGAGGCCTCGTCCTTCCTCGGATGCTTATTGTGCCTTCGGATTGGTCTGCATTATCTAGATCCCCCTCTTTACAGGTGTTTCGGCATTGTGCCATCTGTGGTTTCTCGAGCTACTCTCGGACGTCTAGAAGACGATAGTCCCGAGACTAAGATACTGTCGCCTAAGACGGCGGATCTTGAGGTCGTAGTTGTCAATGGTCCGCACAGGCCATTCAATAATACTTGAAAGGGCTTTGATTCGTCGACGGCTTGCACCTGCCAGTCGAAGAGTCAGGCGCTATAGAGACTCAGAACGCGTACTACAACGGATGGGTGCATGCCCAATTTCACGAGCAACGTGTTCATGTTCTCGCCAGTGTAACATATGCGGCCATTTAACGCACGGGCAAATGCACAATGCTAGTGTCTCTCGCGAATTATCCCAGAAGCTCTTGTTGAAAATATGTGCTCTGAATCCAGTCGCCAACCACCCCGTTGCTCGACATGTGGTTCGAGAGAATAAGTTCGGCGACGTGCGACTTGGCACTGTGCCGCTTCGGCTTCGCATGCATTTCGGACTCTAGGCTCGGTTAAGTACAGACGGCTTCACTGCGCAAATCAATAGATATCGAGCAATCCCAGTGGAATGCATAAGATCAGTGATGGGATATGTCGAGTAACAGGATGATGACTGGATTTGCGACGCAGGTAGCGCGCAATCAATTTTACTTACCTCTGCCAATGAACTCAAGGCTGTCGAGCATCCTATCCACGAGATGTTTCTGCTGATGGTACCCGTTAATCAATGAATTTCCGTTTTGATACCCTGGTGATCGATCATTTTCGAGCCATCTATCGAAACGCTAACCCGGGAAAACCACGGCAATTGGACAGTACGTACTTACAAGGATCAGCACCTGATGAAGCTGCGCTCATGGCCTGTTCTCTTTGCAAATTTGTAGGAAACTTACGAAGGCCCTATCAAACTCTGGGTCCCGCGCACAGGGGGGGCCGGGGGGCGCCGCCCCAAGCACCTGCATGCTTCACACGCAGATTTTCAAGCAATGAGACGTCGGTGAAAGGCTACCGCCTGGGAGTTCATTAGTAAATAATATTATGCAATATTTAATAGGAGCGATGCAGAATACTCAATTTGAACAAGAGAAAGTGGTTGTCGGAATTCAGGTGTGACTTGATCTACCCACCCAACTGAGTTCCAACAGGATTTACAGAGCTTCTTCCATGCCAATTAAGAATCACATAGAGTCACTTCTACGGCGTAATATTGCTCTGTAATCCACTCATCTGAGTAATATCGACCGTCTGGTTGGTCCTGATGCCAGATCAGTAGATATAGTTAGTCTAACTCTTCTCGACTAATCAACAGAATCTAAGTATGGCCTAGATGATTATTCGTCAGTGACCAAGTAAATCTGAGGCTTCCTTTAGTTGTTATGGTGTGGAAGTCAGAGAGCTGTCGCAGAAGTGTAACAGAATAACTTAGTGAGCTTTGTAAAGCAAGGTATGTGGCGATGTTATTTATATTATTCCAAATTTTATGGAAGAATCTCGCTATACATACTTGTCAGATCTTGGATCGGGATCCTTCCCCGTTCTCATATCCGACTCGCGTTGCCTTTCTTCGATCCAGGCCGACGACATGCCGCCTGCCTGGATCGTTTCTCCCATCAGACACGTTATACGCAAGACTTCACGTTGGTGTTAGTCCGTACAATGCGTTATCACTGTCTCTTGTCCCTGGACCCCACATTGCATTGTTGTTCTCCTCACCTATCGTGCTTCTGACCACTGACCATCTTGCTTTCCTTGGTGATTGAGCATTAGGGACCCACATAGACGTCGCAAAACGCGGCAACTGGCAATACCGACAGGAATATGTGACTCAACAATTCCAGAATATTCTCTTGAGTCTGACACTAGAGAGGAATCAAGAGTCATCACTGCTGTGTAGACGGCGACCATGATCACGGCGACCATGATCACGCATCCTGTCCTCTTTTAGGAAGTATAGGTAATGCTTTCAGAATGAGCTCACGTAATTCTTCCCCTATACAGTAATCACACGTAGATATGGTAGAATTTGTTCGGTAACCAAGCCAACTCAGTCATCGCGTGGCGTGGGACCGTCGTCTTCCACATCTGCGATGGTGCGGCTTTATCGATTAACATGCCTACAGCGTTGTCAAAGTAGCTGACCATAGGAACCAGTCACTTTGCTCTACTCCGCGCATTCCGCATATAGCCGCTACATTCACAGTTGAAGGTATTCTCAGTCATCATCTGGTTGCCACAACTTGCCGACAGATCCGCCCAGAACCAGTGACGGTCCAGACTGAGTCAAGACGAAAGTTCATCAATCGAGCTGGAGTCTCGGATCGCCAATCAAACATACTGCTAACTAGAGGAGCACACCATCGTTCCAAGAATCTAGTAGAAAGTAACCATGTAACCGTCTCATAACTAGCTCGAACATGATACAGCGGCAAAACGACCCGTGCGATATTATTCGTTGGCGTGGCATGCATGGCAGGAGCAGCAGTTCATGGGGTACAGACCGGGTCCTGTGTGATGCATTGGCGAATGTGGACACGAGGAGGATGGGTTGGCTATGGAACTAGGGACGAACGAAGGCTATGGGAATATGCTTGCTGTAGAATTTGGTACGAACCTGAACAAGTGAAGAGCGCTGAACGAAGGGCATCGAGGCGCGAACAAGGACACATGTATCAGGGGGACACTGTAAGAATGTTTTCTGTGAATAACATAAAGAGTTCTATCACACTGCTTCCTCAAGACCATAACTTCATTTTGAAATAATATTTGCGTAACCCTGCAATTTCAAAACACCTTTCAATGTAGCCTCGCCAGGCGGCTCGTCTACACTTGCTGTTAGTTAACAGTCTCTGGACAGTGAATACTGGAGCCTATGTATGAAAATAGAGCATAATAGATTACATTTATTAGCGTCTACATAGTGTGTTGAGTTGTCTTTTCAGCAGATTATGAGCAAGCACACATATTGCTGAGGCGGGCAAGCGTTCCAACGCATACGAACCTTTCTTTGTTGGACGAAGAAAATGAAGTCATCATATGGTTGGACTGCCTCGGAAAGACTCAGTCATTAACTTACTTTTTATAGCAGCTTCTAGAAGAGAATCTGTAATAGACTCTGGGGTAAACAGCTCATATGGTGAATGACTTCAAGCTACACTCATCCGTGAGAACATCTTCTGTAAGACGCCGTATCTATTTGGCCGACAATTCTTTGTTAGGTATACACATTGGCCGAAATTATTTAAAATCAAGTAAACGTAGGTCACAAGCGAGCGGTTCATACAAGTGAACGGTTCACTTTCCAGGGCTTTCGAACAAAAACTTCAATTACAGAACCACAACGTTACAAATCATTTAAAACTACTCGGATCGTCTTGTTGAGACGATTCTATTACAATTTGGCATCAATCGTGATGTGGAACTGAAACTAACACTTTTAATTTCAATAATATTTTCGCGACAGTTAGAGAATTGCGCAATCCGTTTAATGGCACATGTCGAGCAATCGGATGGTGGCTCAATGCGCAACTGCATATTCTCATCAGTAGAAATGAATTTGTGATATACGAAATGGTATGAGATGAGATGTGAGGCGTGGTTGATGATTAAGTAGAATTTACGCGTAGAACCCTCGGACTTCAAGCTATCTGGAATAGCTGTATCGTCATACCATTCTCTCCATATACCACAACTATAATGGGTCCCGTTACGGTTTGCTCGGCCGCAGTAGCAGTCGACGACAGACATATGTTATATACAGTCATGGCGTTGGGGTCGGTCGATCAAGCCAGGCAATTTCTAAACGGGTATGCGTTATTGCCGTGAAGAATGGTTTTGTGACAGACGAAGATCCGACATTACTGTCCTTGTCTGCTTTTGTGGGTATCCAAGAATATGGACAAGTTGGTCATGGCATACCGCAATATGCCAGAGAACTTGAAGGACTATTGGTCACGACCGACGGTACTTTTAACTGAAAAGGTTTCTAGTGGCAAAGTTTTCTTTGCAAGACGACACCATCTCTAGCCCATGTTGTCATCTTGTCATCATTGCTCGCCGGTCCATGGGAACGATGAAGATGATATTATGTCACTCCCGCGTCGGCAGGTTCATGTGTACGTGAGCTCTGATGCGGATTAATGTAATGAAATGCTTGGAAAACTGATAGTATATCACCGACGACCCATGTGAGGTTTGATTATAAATGGAATGCTTCATCAGACCTTAAGCTCCTGTGCAGGTTGCTGAGGAGCGGGAGGTTATTTTTATTCAAGTTCATCTGATGGATCACCTTCTACTTTGTCAATAGATGCGAGTAGTAATGTGTAATAGAGATAGTATATCTGTGTACACCAGTCTTCATAGACGCGGCACAAATCCGCTTTTTTTTATATTGTCTTCAGTTGTTTCTGCGTACTCATCCTTGCTTATATCCACATGTCCTATCACTCTCACAGTGCTCACTGTGCTTGATCTCCAAATTCAGCATTCGACCAACCAAATGTCCCTCGTGCCACAATGCACCTTGTTCCATTGTCAGGTACAAAACCACTCCAGCATCTTCGTTGCTTGTCCAATCGACATTCGTTGACTCACCGCATGGCCAGAACTGTACCCATATGGCGAGCCTCGTTCGTCTCATGTCCACCTACTGGCTATCTAATAGCCAACCATGTTTGCTACTCATCGTTTTGTTGCTACACGTGCTAGAGGTAATGATGAGATAGTTAGCTTGTGACCGATCGCCTGCTTACTATTAGAATCAATCATTGGGCACTCCTATATCGAATGACGTGCCATCGGCGAGCGGATGCATTTCCAGCGGGTTTGCTCAACGGGCATTGATTGAACATTCCTGGTTGTCCTTATCCGAGCCGAAAACTCCGAGATGCATGCAGGGACGACCTTATTTCCTCCATACTCTGGCCAGGTGACGAGTAGCAAAGTAACAACGACACTAGGCTACATTTGGCAAAACGTCATTTGGCATATGATAGTAACTTTAAGGTCGCCCTGATACTCTGGCCGCTGGGCGATCTATTACTTGGGAGGTACGACAATATTGTGGAAAACCGCCGTACCTCACCACAGTCTGCTAACAACATATATTCGCGGGTATTGTGACACAGAAAAATCCTAAAAAATCAGGCATATTTTCGTTGCCTCACAGCTGGGTTATAAATAGTGCTCACTCTTCGACTGCTGTTAAAATAATTGTTCTCCTTCAGGTAATAATCGCCAGTGGGCTGCGGGCGGGCTTATTCTTGTCCTAACATAAATGGGGCTGCTGAGGGTTTTTGTTCGTTAAGTAGAGAAAATGCTAGTAAACTTACTATGGGAAACGCTGCTGTCGCTCACTCTAACAAAGCTGCTATGGCAGACGACGTTTTGCCAAATGTAGCCCAGTGTCACTGTTACTTGCTACTTATCACCTGGCCAGAGTATGGAGGAAATAAGGTTGCCCTGCATGAGGCTCCTGATGCCGCACGGAGCACTACCGTCTCTATCGCAAACCACATGTCGAGCGAGAGGAATGTGACTGGATCGGAGCACAGGCTTTCAACACTGAACTCTGATGGTCGCGGTGACTATGGTAACTGTGCCTCGTGATAGAGCCGCTCAGCACCCTAGATTCACCACAACACTCGCTTGAATGCTTGCTGTGTCCGTGACTCTACTGAGCAGAACGATATGTTGAGAGGTTGTTTCCAGGCAACATACAGTCACCATTGTCATTGCTCAAGTGCCCTGTAAACTCCGAATGGCCTCGTTGGCTGTGGTGGTGGTCGTCGACAGTGGAGCCTCTCACCTGTCCAGATTCCCCACTTCACATGCTTGAATGCTGGTGACCACGCAGCCAATGATTAATGCTCAGCACGATATTGCTCGGACCCTAGGTAATTCAATATGCGCCGAGACCAGCCAACAGCCGGTGCGCGAACTGGCCAGACGATCATGTTCTCGTCACCGGCATCTATTCTCTAGGAGAAGAAACTGTGTGTTGGTTGAATAATCCGTTAGGAAGTATGCCAGCTCTCCTCACAAGTTAATTCATCTTATTTATAGTTCGAATACAATGCCGAGGCTCCTAAGGCTCTGGCAGAATAATGACGAAAGCTCGACCTTTGGGTTTGCGGTACAAATGCATGGCATGGAGCATCGGTACATGTCGATTGGACACGGCACGGTAGATGCTCGCACGAGGTGTGGTGGTCAGTTGTTCGATCGGAAAGGGCATTCATTCATACGCGATATAGATAGATGACACCACGAGACGGAATTTCAGGGTAGAACTGGCGCAGCAAGGATACATGTACCACAAGTTGAGTACGAAGACGGTCATGACCGTGCGGGACACTCAAGGAATATGGTGGGGCTCTGTCCCAGGTTTATGGAAAGACCTCGTAGTCAATGTAATATCTTGAATTATCTGTCTTATCTCCCTATGTATCACGAAATAAGTTTCCTTCTAACAAGACTCGTTACATTCAAAAAGCTTGCACCCGACGACGAAAAGCAATCTCTATGATATACTCAGGGAATAATAGCCAAAGTAGTGCTAACATATGCGGAGCGAATTTGATAAGCGTATTCCGGGCTACCTCATTTCCTAATAGCGTAACTTCAGCAGTTTACAGGAGTAGGGAATCTCGCTGTGTCGGGAAAGCTAAGAAATGGCTGTGGGACACCGGAAAATTCTGTATGGTAGTTGCCTAAGAAGACTTGCCATTTTCAAAATGAAGCAACGCGGACTCTCCGTAATGATATGCGCCGAGACTGGCAGACGGGCCCAAGGAGCATGCTCTCGCAGAAGCATCTATTCATTAAGGAAGGAACCATAACTGATTGAGCAATCCAATAATAATGGACTAACTCGCATTCTATCTATAGTTTGAATGACGCAGAGACAAGACGGTCCGGTTGGGATATCTCTGAGTTAGCGTAGATAACTACACATGATGTAACTGGCGACGAAATGCTCGGCATTTGGGAACGGGCGACTCCACGCATAGTATAGAGCACTGGTGCGTGTCCATTAGACACGGCACCAATAATAGGCTCGCACGAGATACCTGCATTGAGCATGGCACAAGGGGTGTTTGTATTAGCTTATGCGGTTGCCGAACGTATACTTGGGGATTTGGACGTATCATGAGACGATATAACGGCGTAGAATTGGTACAGCATGGGTATTATTGTATGATAAATTGAGTACAAGTGAGGGCACCAGGCACGGCCGTGCGTGGGAACACTCAAAGGAAATGTAATGGGATCCGTCGCACGTTTGTGATGTATCGTTGCATTGATTATCAAAGGTATCTCCTTTGACATACAGACTCCAAACATTAGGAACTATATCTCCTAACAAGACACTCTATTTTCCAACTGAGAACAAGCCAGGCTCGTACTTGAGGAGATCCGACGTGGTCTCATATCCGACTCTCCTGACCTATCTCTGTAAGCCAGTTACGGGACGATAGCAATGGCCTGCCTATCTACAGGTGTTTACAGGTCTTTACGCGGTACAAAATCGTTAGGCGGTGCACTCGAAAGTAGTGAATTTTCCTTCAAGCACTTCCATGGTTCTCCATAGTTGTACCGCAAGTCTAAGACTGTTACTGGGGTATTTCGCTGCAAATAATCTAACTGATGTTTGCCAGAACGTAGGCAGAACAGCTAGCCACCAGAGCTCCCGCCCACCTACGGTTCCTGCCAGGGTCCGGACATGTTTCAATGTGGAAAGGAGACAGGGTGAACTGTCTTGAGCGCATCAGGCGAACATGGTGCCCAGAAGCGGCCAATTATATCCCCCGTCGATTTCCGGGTTGCGATGATGGCTTTGGGGATGAAAGAGTGCTACGAAGTAGCAATGGGGAGTGTGCGTCTATAGGACGATACATATAAAGAAATATAATTAATAGTTGTAACTGCCATAGAGAAATATAATAGTACCATGTGCAAACGATGCCCTATTTTGTAGGAGCAGACCTAGTGGACACAGCTTAGAGCTCTGACGCTCAACTTCAAGCAACACTTCCCTTTTCGGAGAACTGGGGTAGTTGAACAAACTTAACGTCAACTGAGAATATATATATTCATTGCCGAAGTAAGTTAACTTTGAAATACTATCATATTACTAAAACATCGTTCTTTGATATTTGCCCTTGTATACATGCAAGGCTGAAGGAAAATTATACAATACATTAAATCAACCGAGAATATGCCGACCCGATTGGAGTGCACCAAGATCTCCCTGGCTGGTCCCGGCAAACAATCTACAGGAAGGCTCCCCGCCGCCTATTGCCTGCAGCGTCGGGGACAGCCAGGAACAGCCAGGTAAGACAGAACAGAAGTGTTACCCTAATCCTATCTCACTTGTGTCACCGCTGCTTCCCCGCGCAGTTCCCGTCGCGCCTATAGTCTATGTTTACTCTCCCAGGCCCCGACGGTGTAACTGTTACTAACCTGGTGAGGTTTCCGTGTTTGAGTCAAACTAATCTGCGCGCTCCCGCCCACTCCGTTATATTCTATCAATAACGGACAGTCGGATTATATATTAGACTGCGCATCGAAGTGGAGACGAGTGAGGAATAACTATCATCGCAGTCAAAGCGTCTTATCGAGATCGCAGACAGCAATTCATCGACCGTCTCTACAGTCAACAGTGATGCAAATAAACTTAACCAATTTATGCCCATGATAGCGCTCCTCCTCATTAATTCATATCACCACTTCAATACAAATATCTTGGATGTTAAGAGTCTAAACTGAAACCACTATTAAAGGCTGCACTCGGGTCACTGTATCGAGAGGCGCGGACGGCCACAAACTGAATAATAATGTCCAGCCGCAGTTTACACGAGCTTGCTCTCTTATTGCAACTAATCGACGCAATGGACTCGCCGATGTTCTAGGTAACAGTAGCTATGATGTCTCGCATCTCTGCCATAACGCGAAGTGCTTCAATCCGGATCACTGATTTGTAGAATCGATGACAGACTATTAAACGCAGGATAACTTGGCCCATAACTCTACATGGACAGAACGAATATGGTAGCATGATGCTGTATTTACTTAATGGCAAATAATTTGCTTGTAAGATACATGGTTGCGTTGTTAACTGGTTAACATGGCCGCATATTTAATTAAGCCCGAATGATAGGGCCACAGTATGAGTGGCGACGGGTTGCTGCCAGAACAAATGTGCATAAGAAAGGGAATAGACCCGGGTTGCAATAGCTGTACATTCTTTGAATGTCGAGTCTTTGACAAGGTATTCAGAATAGTTCATTCCTCCAAAGCTCTTTCTTACCTACGTCCGGAAGTAAGTTCTTCTATACGAAGTCAACGAACTTCAAGGGAAGCGATAATTATGTTCTGGAAGAATAAATTCTTTCTCGTCTTCCTTAATAAAGAGCGTGACATGCACACCTCAATCTCACATTAACTACCAGACACATAACCAACTTAGTAATCATTCATAAAATAAGGTTATCAACTAATCCAGACCTCAATTCAGTCAGACGGTTAAAGCCAAGTAAACTTGAGTAAAGCAACAATTGATGGATCTGCTACTGTGCCATTCATAGCATAAGGATGTACAATAGTGTACCCTACCAATTTATGCATATTAGAATCAAACACAAGATGCGGTTAACCAAAGTCTGTCAACCTACCTTCCTTGTGATTTCCAATCCTGCATGCCCACCAAGCAGAAGGATCATTTTGGGCTAGTATTCCATCATTGTGAAAAAATTTAATCCGAATAAACGCGAGCTCACTTGTAATGTCATATACCCATGCGGCGTTCCATATTGGACTTGGCCCGTTCAAAGTTTTGGTCCAATGCGTACTCTGCTTTACTACTTTACCGGATGAGGGTATTCCTGGCTCGTCCAAATATTTCTCTGGCACTGATGCAGCAATTAATTGCACTTTAGCATATGGCCTGAAATCAACCAGTTCTTCTACGTCCCCATTAGCTGGCAACGGCAAGTTCTGGGCACCCAACAATTCCACGCGAAGCTTTCCAGTACGCTTACGAGGCGTTGGTTGATTTGTCATCGAGTCAGAAGCGTGCGACTGTCTTTTACCAATTTTGTCGCGAATCTGCTCGTGGAAACCGCCGTTGATATTCAGGCTTTCCTTCATCTTATCCGCCAATTGCCGCATCTGGACGCCAAGACTTGCCCTAGTTGTAGTAGAATCTCTCACTTGGCCGCCTGGCTTTAGCACATAACCTCCAGTGCCTTCAAACAAAGCTTGATTTAGCATATTGGATTTGTCGACTTTCTGCCAGTTAAGTGCAACAATTTGAGCCCCATAAGCCCAGTAAACTGGTGCAAACGGATTTGAGGAATTGAATCGATAGCCATTTGGGTAAATCCTCATTAGGTATAATGCGTTATGCAAAACCACTCCTCGAGGTGTAAGCTGCTCATTATGAATTTCGGAGGTGATGCTAGTGACTTCTCTCATGGGCTGCCCGCTCACATTGTCGCTACTGTCTGCAAGAAGCGGTTTATTCTCCATCTTGGAAAACATTCGCTCGGAGACATTGTGAATGTGATTGAATTCAAGAGAAACTGCGATCACTAAGCATCTGCTTCAAGAATCAAAATTTACTTATCACCTACATTTGTGATACAAATTCTCAAAGGGCCTGGGGACAGCGTAAATTCCCAGATTACCAAGTCTTGGGTTGATGTCCTTCGGGATCACCTTTTTGACTTCCTGTTCACCGCGCACGGTCTCCGCATTGTCTGGCGGAGAACTGCTTCCAGAATCTGAAGTTGCAGTGCTCAGAGAATCTTATCCGAATGGCTTTGCTCGTCGCCGCTAGCGACTATATCATTGTCTTTCGAAACAGCTCGGCCGACTTCAGCGTCATTCTCGTTCTCATCTTCGCGCGGCTTGGTCTTTGACTATAGTCAGGTACCGCTCTGCAGATTTAAGCGTCATACCTTTGCCAATACTGACCATGATCAAGATCTTGTACTTCAAGTCATCGAGAGAGGGAAGAGTTCGAAGCGGATTCAACGGTTTGTCCACTAGCATATCCCCGAATTCTTCTAACATGATGTCGACCATAGTGCCTTGCTGCTCGTAATCGCAATGGCTCTCTAACGACACCAGCAATGGAAATGGTGAGGACTTGAACACATTCTCGGCAATCGCTTTGCAGACCTCAAGTGATCGTAAGCGATTATAAATTGCTTTTAAAAGGTTCGACAGTCAAGTCAGATAAGGCGAAGAGGAATAGGTACGTACGTCACGGAAATGGATCGGCTCTACCAGAGTCCACCCATGAACGACTTTAGGCTGACCGTTCGCGCCATTCCAGACGTCGATTTCTAGACAGCGGCAGCCTCGTAAAAGGGCATTAACATAACCTTCAATCGAAGCCTTCCCCGAGAGCTGACTTCTTCCGGTCAGATATGTGTTGTGAGAAGACCTGAATCCAGCCAGCCGCTAATTAGCATATTGAAGACGTATAATCAGAAAGTCATGTTTGGCGCGTACGAGATAAAATAATGATTAAATGGCCGAGTCGAATCAATCTGCTCCACCTGCTTTTTGGGCTCGTGCACGAGCGAGGAGATGAACTGATCGAAAGTCTTCAGAGCATTAGATCGCGTGGTCTACTCCAGCAGGGAATACGCACGATTCCGGATGTACTATCATAGATTTTCGTTAGGAGTTCCTTAAATTCGGGATCGGTGATGTCAACGGAGAGCTGAGGCTGATGCTCGGGAGTGACAACAGCAATATCAGGATGGTTTGATCCAGGCTTGACTTGAGCAAACATAACTGAGGATGAGAGCTATCGGCGACTTTGACAGAAACGGATGTCAAAAGATAGAAAAGAAAAAGGGGACCCCGGGGACTAATAACTGCTCCTATGCAATCTTGGCGATTGTTGCGGCGTGCGCACGTGAACTGGATGACGGAGGGGACGCGACACATCGGAGCCAACAGAACTGAAGCCAATTACCCCCGGCGCTGAGCGGGCAACCAATGACAACGGCTCTACCAAGAATTCATAAAAGATAGTTATTGGAAATTTTCCCTATCATAGCGGCCCTTCATGTTAAATTGACTCTAACCGTTACGCAGTGTTTCTTATTAAGCAGACTGACGACATAAGCGCAACCATAATTGAACAAGTCAAGGAACCCACAAAACAGGAGAGGTCATAAACGTTTTGTGCTTCTCTTTGCTTATTCTATATTTTACTATCATCTGGAGAAACCTAGTCCTTATGAATTACATATTATTTACTGCCTAGAATTACAGTTTCTATTTGCCATATTCGTTTGTGGTTCCTTTGACCTGGAATCGCTTTTAATCATTTCCTTCTCGGTCATTGCAGTTCATACAGCTGTGAGCGATTGTGGTCTTACCAGTCGAAAATAATTATCTAACAGTTGACCGCCCAATTGGTTGTCGTTGCAGAATGAATCCATTTCTCCAGATCTGAACGTATCCGTCATTGGTACCAAGCTGGGGCGGCTAGATCGTTACGCATGATTTCCATGTGTGGAATTTAATCAAGGTACAAACTTTAACATAGTTCGATTATCCGCAAGCTCAGCAATCCCTGGACAACACTGCCAACATCTATGATCCCCACTCTGCGTCAAAGGACGATATATGGATCGCAAATGTCCCATGGCCCATAAGCTCCCGTGCCGTATGGATTATTAGCTTGGCTAACCTGGTCACAATATCGTGTGATACTCCACTTAACCACATTGTGAATACCTGGCTATCAGATACTGTCCGATCGACTTATACCCTCGCTTAACCAGGTGCGATCGCAATGCATGATCCACCAATATGACACCCGAAAGGAGCATGTTTGCACCTACAGTTGTTGACATCCTGCACAAACCTCTCGTCTGGTATAATGGATAATGCTTCGGCGGTGTATCAAAGTTGACTGATAATATAAGATAGCTCGTGAGCAATCTCCCTTCGTAAATGGCTCGTAGTTGACCGATGTTTCCTTTTTTAGCCCAATGGCTAGTCCGGTAGGTGCTCGTCACTGTTGTTACTATAGACTTTGGCGAACATACTGGTCCCATATCGGCAGCGTGCTAGGGGTGACAAATACACTGCCAATGCTTGATCTATTGCTCTTCGACAGTCAAGATTCTCTGCGACAACATCCCACGTGGTATTTTAAACTTTAAGAGCGCGCGCGAGGTCAGCCGCCGTGCCGGCAACACTGCGCCTGCACAAAGCCTACTAGTCATGAGATTGGGAGCCAAAGTCTGAAAGACAACTCCGACAAACTGTGTCAAGAACGAGCCCCTACGATTGATTGGCAGAGCGCAACACTGTATACATCCATATGCATCTTGATTGGCGCAAAGCTTATTGCTGTATTATTTCGTACGTGATTAATATGATAAAAAACGCCCATGGGTGCCATTGCCGAATTCATTCTTTGCTTGGCCATATTCCTTGACAAGATGACCTTGTAACTCCTTACGTAGATGATTAATAATTCATATTAGGTGAACGCAGAGACATTTTCAAATGATCTATCAGTCATTATTCATACATCCATTCCAAGGCCCAGTCGTCATTTCTATCCAGAATATCCCCTACCACCAAAAGCATCCGACCATTACGCTACAAAAGAAAATGAGTTACCAGTCCGTCAAAAATGTGCGCCCTGCCTAAAACAACAAGCCAAGGTAATATCAAACTTTCATGCAAATTTCAACTTCAATGCCTTAGGATATTTCGAACCAATATCCTGATACGTATACGCCAACATCAAATTCTTGCCCGCCATCTCCCCGTCGGTTTGATAATACACCGGCGTCGACTGTGCACCGTAGTTGTATAATATGCCTTCCGGAGTGTCGTATAAAACAGTGTTATCTGTAGACCACGGTCCCACCGGTGTCGGGGCTGACAGAACTCTGAACTTATTGTCAATCCAGTTATTGAAGAATACGAGTAGGTACTGGTTGTGATACTCCGAGTAATAAATATTTCCGGACGAAAACGGCATTGAGTTGGAAATCACAGCAGCTGACGCGTTTCGCTCAGAAGGCGATGGCTGCGTCGACGACCATGTGCCAGAGGCCGCATCGTAATACCGCCAGCTGGATTTGTCGGTAAGCTGAGATACCGGAGCGCACGCGAGGTGCACGTCTTGACGTTTGGAGTATTTGCCATCGAGAGCATACAGATACGCAATGCCATTGACAACAACGTTAGCGAAAGCGCCGTATGCATACTGCGCGGGCGTATAGTAAAACTGCTCCTCTCGAGTAACCGTAAGCTCATTGTTGTCCGGATCTAGGGTATACATTGCCATCGTAGTACCCCGGTCAATAGTATTCGCACCGGCCGTGAACTGGACGACATCCCAGAAATGCACCGCAGTAGTATCGCTTAGCACTACACAGTCCGTGTAAGTCCAAATCCCGTATCGGGTGAAGATACTCTTAGAGTTTTCTGCCTCTTCCTCAGTAAAAGGAATCGCTGAGAAAATACCATACGTTGAGCTCGCACTAATATCCCTCAGCCAGCCAGCATGATCGTAATTGAGTGCTAGGGCAACCGAGTTACTTGTAAATCCTTTAAATATTCCCAACTCGGACACTATTGTGTCGCAGAACCACCAGAACGTCCGGTTCGATAGTGTGCATGAGCCTCCTCCATCGCGATCCAAATTGTATTCATTGTTGTAATCTTTTAAAATCCCAAAATCGAGGACATCGTGCACTTCAAAATCCGAGTTCTTAAGCTTACCGGTGTAATATTCCGGCGATGTCTTGTTAGAAGGTGTGACGATGCTTGGAATCGGGTAGCTTGTTGAGGCCACCGGCGTGCCGTGTATACTCCCGGCAAATAAGGAAGATGCCAACAAAATCGACCTGACAAAATGCATTATCCACGCGCTTCAATGGGGATCTATACAAGAATGGTAAAGGCCGGTTCGGAGTGAACACTAGGAACAAGGCGACGGTCGCATTAGTTCCGCGGGATGATGGCTGGGACCTTTATATGCTCTCTCAATAGCGCGATTTTTCGGTCTGAGTGTAATGTCAAACGTGCACTGCAGGAACAAAAGAAACTCCATCGGAATTTGGGAGTCCATGGCTAGTGCCAGGTGAGACAGCGGCCTCCCGGTTCCGCAGCAGTCGGCCGGAGTAACTGAGCCGACGAGCCAATGCTGTGTGTACTTGTCGCCCACGCAACAAAATGACTTAGCGACACCGGACAGTCGCAGGGTCCAGGGGTACCAGGTCAGAAAGTTTCTGCAAACGTATGTAGTTGTGGTGACAGTTCCAAGCATCCCAGACACAAATTAATTCCTACCATTCTGAGCGAAATATGTTCCAAACCAGTTGCAAGACATAGTCTGACATCTCCAATTCCACAGCAGTTCATAAATTCCATTCATTGGTCCATTGACAATGCCGGCGGACTGGACCTGGATCATGAGCGACGGCCTGGTGAGATGCGGCGCACGGAAAGGGATGAGACACGGCTCACACTTGACGAGTTCTCCCAAGAACCACGTTCACAGGGGTCGCAGATCCCCAACGGTCTACTGCACACTGTACTAACCGCACAAACTCTCTCTAGTCCACTTAAAACCGAAGATAAAATACCAGCTTCGATTGAAACTAAAACTCGCCTTTTTTAAGCTGTAATATTACGCTAGCCTCTCCTTGTACCCAGCGTATTTTCGCCGAGATCAATATTATGGTACGTGGATGGTTTGTTTTTAAGGTTGGCCAAAAAACCCGTCGCGCGAACTGGCCAGCCAAGAGTGCTACTGGTAATATGCAGGAACGGCATATGATGCATGCATGTATCAGGGCGCGAATCCATCAAACAAAATTTTAGTAAGCTAAATGACAAGCCTGTGCGATTGAAAAACTAATGCCGTTGACTACGACACGAATGTGAAACGCTCACATTGCCAGTGTTGTGAACAACAGCTGCAGGAGCGAGGCTGAGCTGGACTGTTTATCATCCCTTACAGTTCGAAGTTGGAGAACTGGCAGCAGGAGTCAGGAATTACTTACGTTAAATATTATGCGCTCACAAGGCGCGTTGTTGTGGAATGGAGTCTAGGAAAACAGCTGACCAACGCAATTCGGTTAAGGAACCGCAAACAAAATTATTAGGACGAATATCATTTTCCATCAACCGTCCTTTCTGTTGTCAATATTCACTGTTTGGTCGTTCTTGCGCACCGATTTACTTATCGTAGTGGCAAATGAATGCGAATATGCCGCAGGCTTTGCCTTCAATTTATTGAAGTAAGCGCAAATAACGCGTATCGGTGAGCCAAGGGGCTGGATCTTTGCATCTCGTCCAATGAGTCTGTATAAAGGCCGAAGGTGGCGTTCCACGCTAAACAAATTTGTAGAGACCTCATTAAAACTTGGATTTGCTGTTGCACTGCTTCAATTCTGTAGTGATTAGCGTCGGCGCCGAGAGCAGGTCCCATTCATCTACTAAGAGGCCAAATCCTATCATCGAGATAAGTTACCCAACTCGGGGATTATTGGACGTGAATATCGATAACTCCATTGTGATCTTGGCTGTTGCGTTCCACGGAATGACAGTATTTTGACGGACGGGGACCACCAGGTCACAGCCACTGCAACGACCTAGGTCCGCTAATTACGTGAGCACAGGAAATGTTCAACTCTGTCTTACCGCAAATCCCCGAAATGCTGCACATATGAAACCAGTAAAATTGATGTCTCACTATGGGACATGTCAGATCATCATTGCAGAGTGCAGAGGTTCCTGCCCGCTCTTTTAAGTTGTCTGAGAAGTCAGCCCAATAATTGCGCGAAAGGCAGCTTTAAGAAAGGCAGCAGGTGCTATTCTCCATGCGCGAATGGTTGCGCTCAGCAATAGACGGCTGCAGCTGTGCAGCACCTTGGTCATTAGGCAAGGGCCTATCCAAATTAAACCTTGTGATTAACAATAAGGGGTCGCTTAATATGGATGGACCCGATACGAGAACAAGGGAACGTGGGAGATTCCCAAAAGGACCACGCGAGCGTAAGAGTATCGAAAGACGATAATTATATGTAATTTTCAAAGACTGTCAGTTATCTAAGTAGGCCGCAACCTTGATTCTTTCTATATGCTCACCTAACGCGATAGTGGCGAAAATTCCTCTCAAAACCCCTAACCTCTGTGACTAATTGATGAGTTTAGAGCTGTGACGGCAAATAAGCCAGAATTTGTTACCGACATCAAGCATTAAACGCACGCTAATGCGAACGACTCGCATCAGAACCGCGCCTTCGCACTTCTAGCGTAGGTATGCTTGGTATCAAAGTAGGCGATGCAGTACCTGTCTGCAGAAAAGCAATCGACCTTTGTGACTGTGTCTTTGGTGACATACCGCTAATAGAGTTCAAAGATGCGTCACGACAAATAACAGGCGACTTGGGCAAACTCTCAGCGCCATGACCTGGTTTTCATTAATTGATTGCGGACTGATTATGGAGATTAATGGAGAGTAAACCAACCATTCCTTTTTGGGACTATTTAATCTATCTGAGTTCACCCAGCAGTTATAACATGAGTCTTTCCTCCTCGTCAGGCCCATAATGATCTGAATAATTGGATGCTGCCAAACCTCGCAACTTTCTCTCAAGATAAGGGGCACCTGTAACTAGCCAATATAGTCACCATCCGTGTTTCCGGAATTGAACTCTTCTTAATCTCCAAGAATGGCACTTATCATCGAAAAAGCGTTTGACACCTAACCAATAGCTAGGTGAATGTTGCACAACAGTGGAGAAGGACGAGGAACCAAGTGGGAATTTCCATCCAAACAACAATTCTTCCTCATCATTATGCCTGGCCAACTGGTCGCTAAGGGCTCCGTCTGGGTATAATTTTCTAAGTCGGTAAATCTTGTCTCGACATTCGATACCAAAACGAAATGAAGCAAATAATTCATGACTAAGGACGTCTAACAACAACCCGTTGGAAGGATCTCTGATTTGGCTACCAGTCAACAGCGTCTCTAAAGATTGACCGGCAAATATAAAGAGCGCCTTTCGCAGCTCCGGGTGACTGTTCGCGCTGAGGCGAATAATATGCACTCCTTGGAGAGTTGCTCTTGTGAAATAAGTCATGCCAGGTGGAGGTGGATATGATTAAGTATCCAATACTTTCCCGATCAGAGATACAACGCCATCGCGATCGAATAACTATGTATTTGTTAGCTGCTCCCAATCATTCCCGATGGATAGTCACCTTGCGCCTGAAAGTCTCTTGATTTCTTGTAGACGTGCTTCTATCTGATGGTGTCGGAGTATAAGAACGGGCCATTAACGTTATAGTTAATATTAGGTCCAAATAAAAAGTCTCTAGTCCAACTGACGACAGACGCCCTCAAATCATCAGACGCGTACCTCCTGCCACGTCCGAGCTCGACGGGGAACATAGCCACTCTCCAGAGATGGTCATACCATGCGGCATCGCATGGTCTTAATAATTTCTTTAATATTTCAATCTTCTGCCGCGAATCTGTGGTGCGTTTCCATAAATCACGGGCGAGTGAATCGGGGTCATAGCCCCACTGCAAAAGAGCGGTTTGCACTTGGACGCACGTCAAACGTGCGATTATGATAGTCAAAAGCAAGAGGAACTTCGCAAGGTTCCAAAATTGTTATAAGAGTCTCCGGTAGTGTCTTCGCGGAATCTCCTCGTCAGGCATTATCAATTATGTCGAACCCTCCGGCGCAAGGATACGTCATTGCCAAGCAACCTTCAACAGTTAAGTGACATGCAAATCTTGCAGGATTTCTTCGGGACTGTAGCCCTATAGGACCTCTTGCCTCGCAACTGATGATAGCCCTTTGTTGCTTGGCTACGATATATTCCCAGCCTAAACTCCAATTTACACTAATTATTAGAGCAAGGCATGAGACCGGAAAGTGCGCGTTAACCCATACCCTTAACCTCAAACACGTGGGCAAGGGTTCCTTTATAACTCGTGCCATGGTCAACTACAAAAGTCCTGACACACCTAATAATAAGAATAGCCTTCAATCCAGCTCTGTCGTTCGTTGCTTGTGTCCATTTGTCTGCTGCCGAGATGCCGGGATATTCGACGCATTGAAGGCAAGTGCACTGCGTATAGATTCCCTTATTTGTTGCTCTGCTTACAGTGATTTGATGTTAGCTAATACGCTTCGACAATTAACAATTTACAGGATCGAGAACGACAATTACTTGCCCTTTACAATCCCAGTAACAACCATACGCACAGCACAATTTGAAAGTGCTCCACCGGAGAAGAGAAGTAATCCATGGCGTTGTGGATATATAGAAAAGGCGGTGCTGTGACCGCCGCAGGCGTAAGCATTGCAATTATAGTCGGCGGATGTCTTTCAGGATCGGTCCCGATATGCGTATTAGGAATGGTGGTGGGAACACTGAACTATTTGTTTGCTGAAATTGTGGAACAATACGGCCGTGTCAATTATTCCACAAAGCCCCTTAGCCCTGGATTGGAGTCAATAGCGCGAACACATCCAGCAACCGAAGAATAATCTCTAATCAACTTAACAAGGTCAGAGTGCTTTCACATATAAATTATGCGATATCCGCGTTTACTTTGAGGTTGGCTTCCTACGCAATATGATATTACTGCGGATAGAAAAGCATATGATAATTACTATTCGTGGGCTTGCCACCGCTATATGATTTTGAATCAGCAATTGCATACGGGTTGTGAAGCTGATGGACACAATAGGGAGGTCAACATGAGGTGCATGTTGGATGTCATAGAGTTAAGATGACAGAAATGCTGATTTGGCACAGAAATTGACATATCTACTGCCGGTCCTGAAATACTGTTGAGCGTATAAGATGTGGTGATACACTTAGGGTGTCGTTATAGAAAAACATTGGTCCGAAGAGCCCAACGTAAACGGCTAGAAGACAGTGGCAATTACAGTTCGGCAGGATAATGACGGTGAACATGCCATCAAATCAGCCACTATAATAACTTAATGATCTTGCTCACTAAAAATATCCCCTACCCGTAAAACAGTATTGGCCCTTGGATGTCGGCAGCAACGTCACTTGCTTGCAAGATCGAAGGGCCAAAAGAGAACACGAGGTTGGTGAACAGCATCCAGAGCAAGGGATCTCGACCGTGTCTATGGTGACATACAGCTAATAGAGTTCAAAGATGCATTACGACAAATAACAGGCGACTTGAGCAAACTCTCAGCGCCATGACCCGATTTTCGTTAATTGATTGCAGTTTGATTATTGCCATGCTTAGATCCCGATTCCGATGTCCGCAAGTATGATAAGCCATAGCAACGAGGACACAGCGAATGGGGTTATCAACCGCTTTTCCTCTTACTGAGAGATCATACTGTAGCAGTGAGTGTATGATGAGCAAGGACCAAGATTCAAGACTTTCGACGTCAATAGCAGACATCGTCGGAACAACAAAGAGACTTAATGCGGGGCTGTCCGCTTGACTATACGTTTAAGCTCCAGGCGATTCTGAAGATTGGAGTTATCTAAAGGCTATGGCCATCGACTTGTTGCTCGACGCGACTCTCTGTGTAGGCGGCTCCGTCTATGACGATAGATCTGCAGAGGACCATAATTTGCCTAACATGCACAGTAGAAGCAACAAGAGGAGAAAGCAGAAGAAAGACAGAAACAGCGAGAAGGGTGGGAATCATGGGCATTCGTTGAATACTTTGCTTTTCCATTTTGTCGACCGCAATAAGACCAGGTCCTTGAAAAAGTCGGATGCCTTTGGACGCCAGAAGTCTGTAAGAGTTTCAGAGCAAGTCATCGAATAGTTTATCGCGCGCACCTTGCTATTAGCCGAACGCCATTTATAAGACCCCTCGCAGCTCGAGCCTAAAGCTCTTTACTGTCCGAAGGCACGCGGAAGGGAAAGAACAAGCCGCGCTACTGCAGGACAGCCATATCAGGAAGAGGCTGAGGAGAGATAATTGAGTGAAGCGATGGCATGTTCGTTCCTTAATGCTTAGGATATCTGGGTGCAAATTTCATTCATCAGGGCTTGCTAATTCCATAGTAAATTCTAGACGAATTCGTCGGTGTTGTACCGCATTTTGTAAAACAAATAAGATTCAGCTAATGCCCGGAAATCCTGATCCTTGGTTGGTCACAGATCTCTGCTACTGGCTGTCATAGTGCGGCCACCATCGAACAATCCATTAGATATAAATGTGGGCAGGACTTGTGTGCCCCTGACACCAATGTGCAGCAAGATGAACGAAGAAGGGGTTGTCGGAGATCGCAGAGATGGTTGGTTAGACCTTAGTTGCGTCTCCATGCCCAAACGTGCTTGTGGCATTGTCTGTCATAGGTCAGCGAACGGTACGCCCAAGCGGTCTAACCCAGGATTGTATAGCAGGCGGAATTGGCTAGGTTACGGCATGTCTGAGAAT
This sequence comes from Lipomyces tetrasporus, assembly GCF_029532465.1. NCBI lineage: Eukaryota > Fungi > Ascomycota > Lipomycetes > Lipomycetales > Lipomycetaceae > Lipomyces > Lipomyces tetrasporus. The sequence continues at coordinate 307,420 of NW_026611607.1, forward strand.
GTCATATAGGTGACTTTTGTTCGTAGTAGGACGTTTCATTGTCACCGTTTCCGGTCTCTGCGGTAAACGGATTGATAGATACCAGAACGGTCCAGAGTCTATCCTCATTCATCTTTCTAGACGATACATGTTCCAGTGCCAAGAATATAACACACCGTTATATAATTTTGAGTTAGCAAGGAAGTGTCGTTTAGAGGAGGGATCTTGCCGCAGACTCTTGTTGTGGACTACATCAATAAATTTTAAACGGAATAAATATTGTCCACGTTTGACAGACAGTGACTAATGTCCTCTCAATACAAATGTCAATCACGGAGACATATTGCGATAATAATGATGATGAATGATCGTGCCTGCCAGAGCCTGGAGGTCCATCAATTATTACCCACAATGTAGGATCTTATTGAGTTGTAGATACAATTTGTGTCAGGTCCTGCGATAATTGTCATAACTAACCTTACTGCGCCGTAGCAGCGGTATAGTGCACCGTTCTTTGACTCCGTGCGTATATTACTATCGAAAGTGATTCCGGATAATAATGTCGCGCACAAATGGGTTAGGGCAATTGCTGCCGAGGATGGCTCGTGCTTGCCGAACTCCGAGGCGTCCGGAAACACTTGGCCCCCCTGTCCTGGCACGGCAGATGCGGCCATAACCGTCGCGAGACAATTGTGCCTGTAGCCCTAAACGCGCTGGCTTTGCGCGCGTCGTGCTATATTTGGCATAGCAGGACCACGCGTTGCCAAGAGCCCCTGCCGGTGCTACCGTCGTGAGCGCGACCCTGCAAGGGCAATTTTTGGCTTGGAGAAAGACACACATCCATTCATTCAAGCCAACACCATCACCAGCGAGCGTCCAGAACGGCCATTCAGTGTGGCTAGAGCTCGCCTGCTTTTCAGTCAGATCGACTTAGGCGAAACTCTGGGTCATTGCCGCGTATTATTGTCACCAGAATCTCCGCGTCGTCTATTCCCTTTCTGCATCGTGCATTATTACCTCCTCATCCGTCGCGCCTCCCGGCCCGCCAGCGCCCTCTTTCTCTTGTGCGACCTCCATTTTCAATTGGTCCAGCTCGCGCGTGCGCTCCAATTAAACGCGACTATCTGAACCCGCTGCACCATTTCTCAAGATGCGCACTTTTTGGTCACTCCCATCAGCCATACTGTTCGTTCTGGCGAACAGCATCAACCATGCTAGTGCCATAGAAATTGACGTGAGCGACAAAGGTTTGCAATGCATATTTGGGACTGGGTCTGGTCTTGTCTGAAACCAAGTAGATTCGATAGTTCACGCCGCCTGGGTCTTCGCCCACGGTCTCATCACGTACTACAATGGCAACCAAACTGGCAATACGCCCGGTATGTTTGTGGATCCATATTACTGGTGGGAGGCCGGTGCCGCCTGGGGGAGCCTAATTGACTACTGGTTTTATACTGGCGATGAAACCTTCAACGAGCAGGTCAAATCGTCCTTACTCTTTCAAGTCGGGAGTAATAACGACTACATGCCATCAAATATAAGCACATCCGAAGGTAACGATGATCAGGCATTTTGGGGGTTTACTGTCATGAACGCTGCCGAGCGTAACTTTAGCAATCCGGACGCCGATCAACCACAGTGGTTGGCGCTCGCGGAGGCTGTCTTCAACGACATGGCCTCGAGATGGGATACGTCGACATGTAATGGAGGTCTTCTCTGGCAGATCTTCGAGTTCAACCATGGATACGACTATAAAAATACGATTTCGAACGCAGGCTTGTTCATGATGGCCGCCAGACTGGCGCGATATACTGATAACGCGACCTACGTCGAATGGGCCGAGAGAACATGGAACTGGACTGAAAGTGTTGGGTTTTTAGATACGAAATATTACTCCTTTTACGACGGTGCACACGTGGGAACTAATTGCACGGATATCGAAAAGTACCAGTGGACCTATAACGCAGGAATATTCATGGCTGGCTCGGCGTATCTCTACAATTATACACAGGCACCTTTATGGGCCCAGAGAACGCAGTCAATCTTGGATAGTATCGACATTTTTTTTGATTCGGCTACAGGAATCATGTATGAAGTGGTTTGTGAGGGTTCGCACACATGTGACACAGACGAGAAAGCATTCAAGTCCGTACTTGCGTGGTGTATGGGTCTAACGGCCGTATTGGCTCCAACTACGTACGACACTATCTACAAACGTTTGGTCCAAACTGTCGCCGGCATCGAGCAGTCGTGTGTGGGTGGCCTCGATAACGTAACGTGTGGAACGACCTGGCTAAATGTGGGATGGGACAATACCTATGGTTTAGGCCAGCAGATGTCTGCCCTGGAAGTAGTACTGAATCTGCTCGTACAAGATTTGCCTGCACCATACACTGCTTCTACTGGCGGTTCATCTACCGGTATAGTTCCTAGTAATGGTAGCGATGAAGAGGCGAAAGTCTCCTCTACAGGAGACCGAGCCGGCGCGGGCATTCTTACCAGTATAGCATTGCTCATGATGCTTGGCGCGTCGTGGTGGATGGCAATATGACTAGACTTGAATTTTGCCGCCATTCTTCGATTAGACATGACAGCTAGGATTGCAGATGACGGCTGCGGAGGGCAAAAACCACAGAGGGACACAAATTTTCGATTAAGTAGAAGTAGAAGTTTCTTTTTGGTTACCGGGTTATTGGCTTATTGGTTTGGTTTTTTTGGGATGTTGACGAGAGATGTACATATGTCTTTAAGTGACTAAAGGATCTTACACGATCTAGGTCTTGGTAATGTTTTTGAATCGCCGATATAGCTCGCCGAGAGCTTTCCATTGATATTGTCGCTCAGACAATGAGGTAACTAAATGAGGCGAGTCGCTGCTTGGTTGTGCTGGTCCAACATCGTTGCAGAGCGACTCATCCAAATGGCGCAAGCAGCGATTTCAAACTAGCTAGGTATTACGAGAAAAATGATGGCGGTTGTAGAGACGGTCGATGCTTTTGAAGCCTCCCAGCGCACGTGCCAGCTCATCGCACTTCCCCACAAAATTGAGCGCCTTCGTAGGTTACGTCACACGACTCACTCGACGTGCTGTCTCCTTTTGCTCCGCTTTTATATTGTGTCGCTCAATGGCAATAGGCGTCGCATACCCACATTGAGTAACAACAATGCAGTCTCCTTATGCATCAAAGCGTGCGAATGGCGACAAGAAGCCGCTAGTACGTAAGGTGCTCCTCACTGTCACTTTAGTCCACTAATAGCTATCCACTAGGCATCTAGTATTCTCTTCCCGGAGATCTCCAAACGTTTTGCAGAGAATCCTACCGCGGCAGGGTCACTCCTCGGGCTTTTCATCTTCTCGATTCTCCGCCGCGGCAAGATCAGCGACGAATGGTCGCTCCTGTTCAACGCTCGCAACAAAGCCCCCGAGGTCCGCCACCAAGCCGTGCCTGTGCTTTCCCAGAAAGCGCACGGCATGCCGATCGTGGTTATCGAGCTAGAAGACCGCGATCTTGTTAAGTTTATTACAGGTGGTTTGACGGGATTGAAAGGCGTCACGTCTGGCAAGATTAAAATTGCCGGTGACTTGGATTTGGCGTTAAAGTTGGAGGATACGTTTGTTAATGCTGGCGGTGTTGAGCAGACTCTAGAGTATTTGAGAAGGCGAAGGTCGAAATTGTAACTGTGAGTCTCATTGTTTGTTATTATTGTGATAGACGCGCCAACTTGTCACGCAATACATCAAGGGAAATGCCAATCTATCTAATAATTTTTGACATACAAGTCGACGTACTCATCAACATCAACTTCGCCGATACTCATGTCAGACTTCTGCAGGATGCTCTGAACTTGTTGCTCGTCCGGGAACCTGCCCCGGACATGTCTTTCAAACTTTTCGAGGAGCACGGGGATACCTTCCTCGCGACGCTCCCGATGCCCGATCGGATAGTGTACTATTTCTTCCAACTCCTTGCCGTCGGTCAACGTGACCTTGACTGCGTTGCCGATGAAACGCTTATTGGGATCGTGGTAACTGACAGTGAACGACTCGTCTTCTGTGCAAGTCATCTTTGCGCGAAGCTCGTCTATGGCGGGATCAGCTGCAGCGGCGTCAGAGTAATCATCCGCAGTCAGGCGACCGTATAAAAGCGGAACAGCAATCATGTACTGAATGCAGTGGTCTCTGTCCGCGTAGTTATATAAAGGACCAATTTTGTTGATAATCCGGTTCCCAGCTTCCTGAGTGCGAATCGCAACCGATACGATATCCTTCGCCGATTTCCCAATATCACGAAGCTTATTGTGAAGAGCCATGGCTGCCTCGACCGCTGTCTGGGCATGGAACTCTGCGGGGTAGGAAATCTTGAAAAGGATATTTTCCATTACGTATGTTCCGTAAGGGCGCTGGAACTTGAAAGGTTTGCCCTCGAACAAGACGTCATAAAAGCCCCATGTCTTGGCAGTCAGGACTGATGGCAAGCCAGCCTCGCCGTTCTGGACCATGAGAGCGAGATTGACGGCGCGTGAGCAAGCGTCACCCGCGGCCCAAGACTTGCGCGAGCCGGTGTTAGGAGCGTGCCGGTAAGTGCGCAGGGATTGGCCGTCGACCCAGGCCTGTGAGATAGCGTCGACGGTCTGGTCGCGCGAAAGACCAATCATCTTGGACACGACGGCGGTGGTGGCGACCTTGACAAGTACAACGTGGTCAAGCCCGACGGCATTGAAGGAATTCTTGATGGCTAGGTTGCCCTGGATCTCGTGTGCCTTGATCATATATTCAAGAACGTCCTTGACCTTGAATTGCTTGGCGAAGGAAATGATGGATGTGCCGGACCCACGGTGTGTTCGAGAGAGCCAATCGGCGACGGCAAGTATTCCGCCGAGATTGTCGGAGGGATGGCCCCATTCGGCAGCAAGCCAGCAATCGTTGTAGTCTAGCCAGCGGATGATGGTGCCAATCGCAAACGCAGCGCGGATGGGATCGAGCTGGTAGGACGTGCCTGGCACTTTTGTCCCATATGGCACGATTGTGCCGGGAACGACAGGCCCAATCAGTCGGGCACAGTTGTCGTACTTGAGTGCTTCGAGGCCGCAGCCGAGAGTATCGAGAAAGCACAGACGGGCGGTCTCGATCTGCAGCTTTCCGTCAGCAGATTCTGGTCACCCAATCAATGAGTACTCACAGCGACAGGACTGTCAGTCTTAAAGTCGTGGACGTAGTCAGCGATCTCCTGGAGTACGCCGTCGGGCCCCGGGCGGACGTTGTCGGTGATGATATGCGAGTTGGATGCGGACATTGCAGCAAACTGGCGGCGGAAAGTGAGAGAGGTGCGAGCATAAACAGACGGCCGAACAAGCCGAGCAGAGTGCCTGAGCGACAGCATTCGTCCTGCACCGTGAAACGTGCTGCTGCTTTGTGTTGCTAAAGGACAATCTGTGGTCTATGAGCACTCCCCCAGAGCATTTTCCAACTGGTCCAATATTGAACCCCGCCAACATTGTCCCCCAGATTATAGCCACTGTGGCAGTGCATGTTAGGTGGCGCAGATCAGGGTTGGTTCGATGTCTGGCACCAGTTCTTGGAACATTCCCTGTTGCAGTGACTACATCATCAATATCCACACCCACAATGAACAGAGGCCCACTTATTCTGACCATCGAGGAGGCAGAGTATCTCCTCGACCAGTTGGTAAGTGCTAAACTTTCCCATATATATGTACAGTACTGAGGATAGCGCTGACCGCCACCAGCCGCCACCCGTACCGGACGCCGATGACCTTGCAAAGAAGTTACGCATGCGACTGCTCGAGTTCCTCTCCGAGGTCCGCAAAGGTGCAGAGGGCACAAAGAAGTAGAACAGCAGGTTGGGGTACACTTTGATAAATTAGAGGGGCATAGACGGTTGTCTTAAGTATTACGCATATGCAAGACGTCATAGAGGTCACGTCTGCTGACCACCATCACAATCATTTTTCATTTAAAAGCCTAAATGATGTTAGTATCTAATGCGACACTGTGCAATGAGCCCTTACTATGCTCCGTTGAGTCTGCTCCGACGCTGCTCGTGCTCGAGCTTCCTCCCTGAACATTCTGCAATATGGCATCGACATAGTTCGCACCAGACCACTTCTGATGAGTCAAAACATCGCATCCAATTTCCTTCTCCCGCCGCTGAATCAACTCCACGTATGCCTTCATGCCGTCTGTCTTGAACCGGTTTGAAAGCTCGAACGTGATTGTCGCATTGCTGTGCAAGCCAGCCAGCGAGATTAGCTGCAACACATACCCTGCCTTGCCTAAGTCCCAAACAAAGCCCTTCAGGTCCTCGTCGCTGAATCCACGTGAGCTCCAGTTGAACGACGGACTGAGATTGTATACAAGCCACTTGCCCGGGAACTTTCTGTGGATCGCTGCAGCTATTGCCTTAGCCTGAGCAACGTCTGGCTCCTTCGTCTCCAGCCAGAGTAGGTCTGCATACGGAGCATACGACAGCACACGCTTCAAAGCCGGTGCCATTCCATCCCGCACATGGTAATGGCCCTCCCTCGTGCGTGGAGCATCCCAATCAAACAAGAAGCTGCTGTTCGGTCCAAGAAAGGAGTCTGCCAAAGCCCGAGCATCGTAGTTTGAGAGGCCCTTGGACTGTGACAGATAAGACTCGATCTGGTCTGACTTACCAGCGGCAGTCAGCTCACGAGTCACCGCTATAGTCTGTTAGCCCGTAACTAATAGACTACGGTACGAAAATACCTTCATCAAAAGTAACTAATTTGGCATTGGACATCCAGGCACTCTCCAGCTCGTTCAGCTCTGTCGAGGTGATCCCTTTCTGCTCTGCCTCCGTCAGCACCTGCGCGAGAGGTTTGACCTTCTTCGTAACACCCAAGATAAACTCGTGATCCGCTGGATCAACCGAAGAGGACAGCAATTTAGCGGATTCGGCGTCAGTGCGAGCAATGAGCAGGTTGTTCGTACCCATTATGTCCCATTGCATGCGCGTCGCGATAAGGCGGGAAATATTAGTGGACGGCGGAACAACCACTTTGCCGGCCAAGTGGCCGCATTTCTTGCCACCATGTAGCTGATCTTCTATATGAATCGCAGCCGCTCCCCGCTCTGCAAAGAGCTTGGCAAGTTTCATGACAGCCGACAAACCGCCGTGGCCCGTGTCTGCGTCCGCAATAATAGGACGCAAGTAATCGACGCGTCCTTTGCCAGCGAGAACCCGAGCCGCGCGATCCTCGGGCGATAGCGACATCCACTCATGCCATGCTCGTCTGTCATGCAACTGCTGGGCCCTGAACAATCGATCGACCTGGTTCGGCACAGTGTCATAAGGATAGTCGCCCAGATCCGGCGAAACTTCGTTTGTGGTAGTCAACAAGGAAGAACATGCCCAGCCCGAGACGTACAAGACCTCTTGGTTCGATGCCATCTGCGTCATCTGCACCGGGTCAATCGCGCCCAAAGTGTGCACAGGAAGCTTCTGGTTTGCACGTTCGCTGAACAGCGCAAAAAGCTTGTCGGCCTGGACAGACGACTGGTGCGGTCCAGGCAGGGAGAGTGTTCCGCTCTTAGTAGCCACGTCCCGCGCAGAGTAAGGACGTGTGATACCCTTAAAACGAGGAGTTGCCCACCACTCTTCGATCTGCTTGATCTGTGCGCTGAGAGATGCGGATTCCTGGTCCAAAGAAGGCATTGAGAGTCGCGAGACGGGGGTGAATGGCGATACCTTAGGATACACTGTCGAAAGATTCCGACATATATGAGAAACACGTATCATTACGGGTAGATGTGTCTTGTCCAATCTCGTAAAATAATATTATTTTGCGTTGATAACTTGGCTCCGACCGAGGACAGAGGTTCCGCGCGGCGTGCAAACAACTCCGTCCACGTTCAGCGACGGGCAGAACTCCACCGCAAAGCACGGCTATAATTAATATCTTGGACGCAGACTTGCCGCCAGCAGCTGTGAGCTGTGGGCTGTGGGAATATCAATGGTTGGAGTGCGGCTTATGAGAGCGCTGCGGGGAAAACGCAGCGCTGCACGGTTCCGCACTCTGGCTCCTCTACGATCGACTCGGAGAAGATTGTATCCACATTAGCACAGGCTGCACAGCAGTGATTCAATTCGAATTTTCTATTGAAATTTCTATAATCTATTCAGTGGCTGAAACGGCAAGTACGGCAATTACACCGTGTCGCTATTGTCCGCTGCGAAGAACGAAACCCTGGAGATTACGCGGAGCTGGAGTGTAAACGGCCGTCACGTGTGTATATCGATGAACCAAACGGATGTAATCAATCACCTTGACCAAACATCTAGTCAGGACTAGTCCTGTCCTTTGATAAAGATTTACGCACTTGCTCTTATTTTATGTTGCTTTTACCTGATGTGGCCAATGTCGTCTATATGAAATCTTTTTTTGCAGTGATTATGACCGACGAACTAGAACTGCACTATTCGAACAGCCGACAGTCCAAATTCAGTTACGCGCAGTTTGAATCGCTTCGGAAATATAGTACAACCAATCCACTACGGGTTATTGCTCATATCGACCTCGATGCTTTCTATGTATGTGCGATCCGTAAGCGCCTTAAATGGCTCAAGCTGACTGAACGCGGCTGCAGGCACAATGCGAAACTGTTCGACTCGGTTTGGACCCTAATGTGCCATTAGCCTGCCAGCAGTGGCAAGGTCTCATAGCAGTTAACTAGTACGTCGTATCGGTATCTGTGCAGAACAATAATACTAATGGCACACAGCACCGCACGCAAGTTTGGCATCAGCAGACATGAGTCTATAAACGAAGCAAGAAAGAAATGCCCTGACCTAGTATTAGCACATGTCGCTACATGGAAAGAGGGCGATGAAAGCTGGGCTTATCATGAGAACCCAGATGTTGCAACCCATAAAGTCTCGTTGGATCCCTATCGCCGCCAAAGCCAGTTGATTTTCAAGATATTCTATTCGTCGTGCGAGAAGGTCGAGTATGGCGGTCTCGATGAGGCTTTTCTGGATTTGTCAAAGCTCGTATATGAAAGAGCATGTACGGAATTTCCGAAGCTGGAAGCATTGCTGCAGCTGAAGCAGGAGCAAGATAGAATGAGCGATTTCATGCCGCTCCCCGATTTGTCAGATGATCTCAGTTGGGACGGCGAGTTGGTACCATTAGACACAGACAAGGATACGCCAGACCGAGTAATAGATTGGAATGATGTCTTATTTATGCTGGGCAGCAAAATTATTAATGGGGTGAGGCAGAAAGTATGGCAAGATCTGAAGTATACGTGCTCTGCTGGAGTGGCCCAGAATAGGGTGCTTGGCAAGTTATGCAGCGCATACAAGAAGCCAAATAATCAGGTATGGCTTCTTTCTGTTGCTCTTAATCAATTAAATCTGATTGCTTCTATTCTAGACCGTCCTCCGACATGACGCTGTCAATGGATTTATTATGACTCTCAACTTTTCTAAGATTCGCGGATTGGGAGGCAAACTGGGTCACGAAATATCGCGTCATTTTAACGTCCCCCAGGATGGTTCGATCCCATTTCTTTTGCAGATTTCTCTTCAGGACCTCGTCCTGGCACTCGGTGAGGAAACTGGTAATTGGCTTTACAACATTATCCGTGGTCGAGACTCCAGTGAAGTCAAGCCCCGTCCGGAAATTAAGTCGATGTTGTCAGCTAAGAATTTCAGACCAAGTATCACGACATACGAGCAAGCAGAGAAATGGCTACGAATTTTTGTTGCTGATATAATGGGCCGTATCCTAGAATTCGGCACCAGCACTCCAGGTGGCGCTATTAGAATTCCTAAAACCCTGGCTCTTCATCACCGGCATGCCAACGCAGTTCCAAGTTCCAGGCAGGTTCCGATTCCTGCATGCCAGCCATCTAATTTAGAGGACACTCTGTTCCAGACGGCCAAACTTCTATACCGACAGATCGAGCGAGAAAAAGAGGGATCTATGTACCCGTGCTATCAAATGAGCATGACTGTAAGTGGATTCGATTCGACCGTTTCTCGAAATCATGCCATCGAGGGATTTCTTGTAAAGAGTGCCAAGAAAATGGAAGATGTGGAAGAGAATGTGGAACGAGAAATCGCCGCGGGGACTAAAATCGCCAAATCATCGCCTTCCAAGAGAGTCGGCATTGAGGCGTTTCTAGGTCGAGAGCAAGAACTATCGAATATCGGTGATATCGATGCGGAACAGGATTTACAAGATCACGTTGGTAGCAAACCTGGCGATCCAACAGCTACTCGTTCTGCTGTGGGCGATCGTTCAATATGTGACTTGGACATTGACTCCTTTGTTTGTGGGGAATGTTCTAAGCGCATAAAATCTGAAGATGCAGTGGAACATCAAGATTGGCATTTTGCCTGGTCTGTAGCAAAGCAATTCCGGCAGGATAAGGATCAAAATTCTCAACCGTCCGCACCACCAGCTTTGAGTCAAATCGAGAAAATGGATAGTCCAGCGAAACGGAGGGTTGGTAACGTTGGTAACGGGCCGTCCACAAAGGCACCAAAATTGGAAAAGGGACAGCGAAAACTATTTGGATGATTTGTATTAATATTTCTGGCGTTCGGGAGTGTGGGCTAATATAGAGAGATTTTATATTTATATGTTCATCATCATTCCCTTGTATTAGACGGCACCAGACCCAACGTTTTACAACGCCGAAATCCGATGACACCTTGCATGCCAGTCATGTGACCATGGCTGGCAAGGAGACAAGTCTCAGCGCACTCCTCGGCCCGTACGGCTAAGTTAACTCGGCCGACCAAGTAAAGTGCTCGCACATACAAATATCTATCTAAAGGAACATCCATTTGGACAAAGGTGTAGGGAAAATTCCTCCGGGCAAAACAAAAACCCAAGTGGGAAAACAAATATTCCCGGAGGTAAAAACCTAGCACTGTTCCTTGCGAGCCTGACGGCTCCCCCCGTGCCCACAGTCGAGACCGTGTCGCCGGAACCGGTGGCGACCAAGTGGCTTGGTTCTCGCCATCTTAGCCTTACCCAGTTCCAAGGCGAATCTGCGTACTCGTATTAAAGAGGATCTCAACCTGACATGGCTCCCCTCTTGCCCCCTGTAGAGGACGCATTGCCGAAACCGGTGGTCGACCAAGTGGCTTGGTTCTCGCCATCTCGGACTCAACCCGGTTCCAGGCTGTCATCTTGCCCTGTAGAGATTAGAGAACACCGTCTGCCTGCATTAGAATGTTAGCCACATGACCAGATTGTAGGAATTGTAAAATACTCGCATGCGTTCGAAGAAGATCTCAGCCTGTGACAGGCTCCCCTCTTACGTTCGCGTGTCTAAGAATCTGATTTTGGCTAGCGTCATTGCATCGATAACTTCCCTCTTGCTACTGGCACTTCCTTACCTTGTTGAGAAATGCGCCGCAGGAACGGGACCAAGAGACTTGGTTCTCGCCGACTTGGACCGAATCCTGCGACGCGGTCTGTATGTAGACGGAAATCTGCTTTGGAGTGGACGGAGGCGGCAGTTGGTTGTATTATAATTGGAAGTCGGCTTTTGCTGTGCAAAGCTCATACCCATCATTTAATTAATTTGTTTTTTGTGCAACGTCGAATAAATCGCGCATGCAGCAACTCCATGTGAGTTTTCTTGGCAGGATGCGTTGTTGGTCACGGAAGCGAGAAATAGACGAGGACATGACTGAATGGGCGATGCGAGTCCGCGATCGCAGCGCGTCTGGTTTGTTTACTGGTGATGCAGCGTCCGTGCGCGCCCTAACCCCATGTTTCCAGCAGCCGCACGCGAACTCGCCGCGCTCGACTGTCTCGAAATACAGCAGATCTTGTCCGGACAGTTAGCTCATATTCGGTAATTTATTAACCTAGCAAAGGGCACATTCAAAGCTTAGTGGTTCAAAATACAATGCCACGCTTGGAAGACAACGGAGACAACGGAGACAACGGTATATTGGAAGCCATACTAAGTGGCGGAACGCGATCGCGGTTCGCATGTTTTGTGTAACAATGAATAAATGGCGCACGAAGCGGTTCTCTTGGCAGACTTTAGATTAAATTAAGTCACAGCTAGTTTATGATAGTCACATGTCGCTGCTGTCATGTGAGAGATGGTTGTGGCAGACTCGGAGTGGCCGCGAGCATGATGCGACGCTATTGGGCGTGTCGTCGGTGTGTAGCGGATCCCACCCCATAGTTAATCGTGTCTGCAGTAGATTTCGCTATTGGCGTCGTGCGGCTCAAGAGAAGTCGATACACTTCCACGTACTGTAATGATAATTTGACGCTCTAATACAAGTCATTGAGTGTTCGCACGCGTCTAACAAACGAAGCCGAGATAGCTTTATTTACTCAGTTTAGCTCCCAACGTCGAACAACATCAAAGACGATCTATAGTCCCAGATAACTCGACTTCGCTTTAATCAATGTATATCAGCAGAATAGAACGAATTAACTCGTATAATAAAAATCACTCTTGCGGTCGAGCTAAGTGATGCGGATTCGATGACAGTGAGTCAAGGGTCAGGGCACGCACGGACGGGCAGTAACTAAACAAATCACTCGTGCTCGACACTCGCCGCCGACACTCGTTCACGCGTCTCGCGCATCGCCCTGTTCTTGTCTATTCTGTTTCCTGTGCCTCTCGTCTGACTGTAAATGTCCCCGCTGTCGCCACTGCCGTGGTGTCCCGCTTAATCTCTCAATCTTCCCTCTCGCCTTCGTTCGAACATTATTCCGCCATGGATTTGCAACAGACAAAACAGCAACAGCAACAGCAACGTCTCCCGGTACCCTTCTGGAACAGTGTTTCTGCTCGTGTAAGCGAGCAAATGTGGTTGCCTTCGTCGTCGTCGTATCAAGCCAAAGACTGGGGCCAACAGGCAACTGCACGTGGTTGGGGGAAAAGTCTCAGGTGGTCTTCCCGCGCTGAGGTCCGCTACGACATCGAATGGCTACTGGATCACGACACTGCTGAGGAAAGGCCGGCCAAAAGGCAGAAATTAGAAAAGGCGGCTGCGCAGAAGGCGCGAAAAATAAGACTGTACCCCACGGCGGAGCAGAAAAAGATTCTGCTCAACTGGATGGGGGCAGCGCGGTGGACGTACAACGAATGTCTGCGCGCCATAGAGGATGAGGGAGTCCCTAGATCGAAGAAGGCGTTGAGAGCCAGGGCAATCAACAACGAGGCGACAGAGACGCTCAAAAAGCCCTGGCTCCAGGAGACTCCCTATGATATCCGGGATGCGGCGATGGATGACCTCCTGAAGGCATTTAATTCCGGAGCAGCTAGGTACAAGAATGACAAGAAGCTTTTAAGATCCGGTACCGCTCTGGCAAAAAGTGCTTTCAGGAGAGCATTGTCATCCATAGCAAGCACTGGGCGCGCGGCAGTGGGAAGTACGCCTTTCTTCGGCATATGAAGAGTGCCGAAAAGTTGCCAGAGAAGCTGTCTTCTGATAGCAGACTGGTGATGGAAAGGTACACAGGCCACTTTTACCTGTGTGTCCCCGGGCCGCTGGAGATGGTGGATGGCCCAACTGGAGTTCCGAGGGCGATATCGTTGGACCCCCGGAGTACGGTCGTTCATGACTGGGTACACGCCGGACGGTGAAGTGGTCGAACTTGGCAAGGGAGACGTTGGCCACATCTACCGGCTGTGCCACAGAATGGACGACCTGCAGAGCCGGTATTCGGTTAAAGGGCTCGACCATCGAAAGAAGTGGCGTATGAGGAGGGCAGCTTCTAGGATCCGCCGACAGATAAGAAACCTGGTAAATGACATGCATTGCCGGACCGCCAGGTACTTGTGCAGTTCGTTCAATTTGATCATTCTGCCAACACCCAACGAAGCAGATGATTAGCAGGGGACGTCGCAGGATTGGATCCAAGACAGCAGCGAGTGCCATGGTCACTTGGGCCCACTACCGGTTCCAGAAGCGCCTCCTGGACAAGGCAAGGGAATACAAATGCTGCAAAGTGGTGCTGACCAGTGAGGCCCACACAAGCAAAACATGTGGAGCATGTGGGCGTCTGAACAACGTTGCGGGCAGCAAGGTATTCAAATGCTCACACTGTGGCTTTGACTGCGACCGGGATATCGACGGGGCGAGGAACATCCTGATAAGGTACTGTACCAAGGTGGCAGGAGGGGAGTCTGTCACAGACTGAGATCTTCTTTACATCAACCCGGAAAGACTTCATAGGCCCTGAGTGCGCCAGGCCACAACTACCCAGGAAGACACGTATTGTAATGCCCCGTCACATCACGGTGATAAGTGGTACCGGGATTGCGTACGCAGCACAAGACACGTGCGGATGCGGCGCGATGACGTACGTACGGAAGCGGCTCGCCCCACCGTTCCGTCGTCATATATGTGATAATGTGTATTGTGTTAAAGATTAAATGTATAAATAGTCTACACAAGAGCAGGGAGTGAGGGGGCAGGCTTCAATATAATAATTGAAGACAAAAAGCTATCGTACAACTTCCCTCACCCTTTTATTTTACCGTGCTTCCACTCTGTGGTGCACGTTACAACTTTGAAGCCTCTACGTGTGAGGCCGTTGCTACGTTAGCTATTCAGCTGTCATTTATAAGACCTCTCCAGCATGTCACAGTACTCTTCTAGGGATAGTGAGGGTCCCGAGTATATCCCTTCTCCTTCTACTGCTGAGCAGCAACCCTCCATCCAATTTGAGACGTTTTCGTTGGAAGAACTGCTGCAGATAGTTGAGGATGGAATGGACAGCGACGGAGCCCCGTTACACAATGATGATCTCAATGCAATCCAAGTTAGGATAGCTTGCTGGCGCCGACTCCAGAACGAAGTTCAAGGTGCTAAGAATGATCTCAAGCGCCGCGACCGTGGGGATGATGACGTCATTGAAGGCATTCCCGGCAAACGCATTGACATCAAATATGACGAAGTCGAGTCATTGACACTTAAGTCCTCTTTTCGGGCTTGGACTGATTGGAAGGCCGACCTAGAGCGCGTTTGGGCCGGGGCCACTTGGAAATATCAACGCGAAAACCTGAAGATCATCAAAGCGGTCTCGAAGATGGACAAGGTTTGCAGGGCCCGTTGGAATGCTTACGTCCGAATTAACCCGGACAAAGAAGAAGATTACGCCCACTTTTTAGGCTGGACACGCACGCTCGTCCGCCATAACGTCAGCTTTGAAACTACCGTCTACGAGGAATATGAAAAGGCCACTCAACGAAACAATCAAAGCCCTGTGGACTTTGATGCTTACCTGAGTTCGATTGAAAGAGAATTGCCCGAAGTTCCTGATTCCGTCCAAGCCAACCGGTTTTACGCAAAGCTAAATGAGGACGTTGTAAAGCAAATCAAGATATCAGGACTTCAAACATTGCCTAACACTCGCACCGGAATGGTGGCTTTGGCACAACGAGTTTGGGAAGGCCTTCGCCCAAAACGGAATGTTCCAGCTTCCGAAGCTAAGAACACTGGTTCATCGTCTCTGCCAGTGCAAAGCCAACGACCGCGCCCATGGAACAAGCTTTACAATGGCCGTCCAGAACGTCAGTGGTCTCGAGATGGGAATAAGTCTAGCGGCAATAACGATTTCCGGAATCACAAAGACATTGAATCGAACGGTCATAAGGAGAAATCGTCGAAGACTGAAAAGCGGGAACTAACTTGTTATTCATGTGGAGAACCGGGCCACATAAAGCTCAATTGCCCGTGCAAAGACGAGCACATCCAGTCCAAGTCTAAGCCCCGTATCCAGCAGCAAAGGGTAGTTCAACCCAACCAAGCTTCCTCAGATGATGAGTCGTCGGGAAACGAGTAGGGGTCGCTGTAACAACCCCCCTCTTCCCCGGAGTAGATTGACATGTCACTGGTGATGGATATATCACTGGGTGGTTGAGGTGTCAAGTGTGATTGATATATCACAGGGGAATGGACATATCACAGAGTGATATTGTGTGATGTAATTATAGTTTGTATTATCGACATCACATAGGAGATTCCGGAATCACCCGGTCTCTCAAATGTCGATCTATAAGAAGGTGCCTCTGATCTTCAAGGAGGAGGCAGACTTCAGTCGAATAGACATTCCCCCCCCCAACTTGCATACTTTTTCTAGCTACGCTATAGTGATCCCTCCCTGAACCCTTTTAGTGCAACCGCACGTTACAACTTCTGAAGTCTCTTTTATCTCAGGACTGATCACTATGGCCAGACGGAGTACCAGGTCGGTTGGCAGGAATGTCATTGTTCGGGACGCAAGTCCTATCTCAGAAAACATCAACGGTGATGGCATTGATGTTCTAGCGCCCATGAGTCTCAACAAGATGCAGCAGCTCATCGAAGAAGAAGCGCTTTCGGTCGAACAACTTCAGACTCTTAGTGATAGAATCAGAGAGGCAACGAAGGCTCGCGAAGGAACCTTACGCCGAAGCCGACATGAGTCAGACAGTGATGACGATGACGACAGGCCCCGGAAGCGACGGGCTGACCATGATCTGAAATACACCAATATCAAAGAACTCAAATTGGGAGCTACACTGAAGCAGTGGACAAATTGGAAGTTGGAGATCAATCGGGCATTCGATGGAGCGCCGTACAAGTATGATAACGACCGCACGAAGGTGATCAAGGCGTTGATGCACCTTGGTGAAGATTGCAAGACTTTGTGGAATAACCACATACGCCGGCATCCTGATGATGAATATGCCTGGAAGACATTCATCGCTTGGATTGAGAAAACAGTTCGGGACCATGGTAACTTTGAGCTGAACACTTATGGAGAGTGGACCAAGGCGCGACAGCGTTTTGATCAGACTCCCTGGTCGTTTGACGCCTATTTGGCCAGTTTGGAAGTCGAGTTGGAGCCCACGACTGAAAGAACAAGGGCCATGGACTTTCTAAGCAAGCTACAGCCACATCTACAGAGAGTTATTGAGTTGAGTGGGGTAAATCCTCTGCCGCAGACGCGACAAGAGATGGTTGCCCTTGCCACTCGGATGTGGGAAGGCTTGAAAAGGCAAGGGAAGACAAGAGGTCGAGATTTATTGGACGAGAAGACAACTTTGCATCAGAGCAATTCGTTGTCGTTCAATCGTGGCAAGAGGGTTCAGGAGAAGGACCAACCCTCTGATCAGAAAAAAGAAAAGAACAAGCCACAAAGACTTGATGCTAAGTCATACCCGAAGGAGTTTGCATCAGGGCAGAATAACAAAGGTGAGAAGATATGCTATCGTTGTGGTAGCAGCAAGCATCTTTCCTACGATCATGGAAAAGAAGAAAAGGACCTCCATGACAAAAAGGCAGTTATGCCAAAGAAAGAGACGCCAACCATCAAGACAATCAGAGCAAGTAGACGCAAGAAAGGCCACGATAGAATGGCTGAGCGGGCATGGGAATTTACCGATTCGGAAAACGAGTAGGGCTCTCTCCTTGCCCTAGAGAAGAGCCCGAGATGCGCATTGGACGATACTTGCGTACAAGGGGCAGATTTATCAGCAGCGCAGGGGCAGAAGACATTGACATTGCCCTCGACACCTGTGCTGAAGTGGATGTTGTTGGAATTGATTTTGCCAAACGACATGGCTTGAGGCCCTATATCAAGAAATACCCTCAACTTCTAGAGGGAGCGGGAACTTTAAGGCCAAGGACCTGTGGGGCGTTCTGGGTTTCCTGGGAGATGACCGATTATCAGGGAATTGTTCGCTCCTACACAAGACCGTTCTTAGCAGTTGAGAAAGCGTCGAGTGATGCTCCATTATTGCTTGGAGAACGCACTTTAGCGGAGATTGGGATTACAGTCTCGTTGAGAACTGAAGAGAAGGGCGGAAATAAGTGGCGATATGACCTGAACATCAGCGGCAAGTCCTTCATTAAGGCTGAGTCTTCGAAGCGATTTCAGAAGAGGCTGAGAAGTAGCCCGAAGGTGTATGCCCTTGTTGCTCAAAATGTTCCTGACGAGAATGAGAGTGACAACAAGAGCCAGGGCAACCTTCCGGAGCAACTGACTAGTTATGGAGACGTCTTCTCAGCGCACAATGCTGCCACATTGGCACCGAATCGCGAAGGAGTCGACTTAGCCATCGAGTTACAGGACGGCAAGGAGCCTCCATTTGGACCGCTCTATCCGCTGTCACGGACAGAGCTAGAGGCTCTACGTCAATATCTGGAAGAGAATCTTGAGAAGGGATTTATTCGGCCCTCAAAGAGCCCTGCCGGGTCTCCAATTCTGTTTGTACCAAAAAAGGATGGCACCCTGAGACTCTGTGTGGACTACAGAGGATTGAATAGTGTCACGGCCAAGAACAGATATCCTTTACCTTTGATTGGAGAGATCTTGGACAGAGTAAACGGTGCTACCATATTCAGCAAGATCGATTTGAAGGATGCGTACTATCGCATCAGAATCAAGCCCGGAGACGAATGGAAGACTGCGTTCCGCACGCGATACGGTCATTTCGAATATTTGGTGATGCCGTTTGGGCTGACCAATGCACCCGCGGCATTTCAGGCCTACATCAACCATACCTTGCGGGGACTGGTGGATGATTTCTGTATAGTGTATCTCGACGATATTCTAGTTTTCTCCCGATCCGAGCAAGAGCATACAGAGCACCTCCGCCAGGTCTGTGAAAGACTGCGGCAGGCTGAGCTATATGCCAAACCCTCAAAGTGCCAGTTCTACCAAAAGGAAATGGAATTTCTCGGCTTCATCATTAATCCAGAAGGAGTCAAGATGGACCCTAGCCGGGTCAAAACCATTTCAGAATGGAAGAAGAACCCTCCTGAGTCATTTAGGGATGTACAAGTGCTATTAGGGTTTTGCAATTTTTATAGGCGATTCAGGGAGGGATATTCCAGCCTTGCTCGACCTCTTACGAGCCTGATGAAGGGCAGTAAGAATGGCAAGAAGACAGGAGATTTTAAGAAGGAATGGGGCCAGGCACAGAAAAAGGCATTCATTCAATTGCTTAGTGCGTTCGAGGAAGCACCTTTGCTACGGCACTTTGACCCAGATCGGCCAATTCGAATGGAGACAGATGCGTCAAAATTCGGCTTGGGAGCGATCTTGTCACAGTTGTTTGAAGGGCGCTGGCACCCTATCGCTTTCTATTCCAAACAATTCAAGGGCCCTGAATTGAATTACGGGACCCCTGATCAAGAAATGATGGCTATTGTCGAAGCTTTCAAGCATTGGCGACATTATTTGGAAGGCAGTGCGTACCCTATTGAGGTGTTAACTGACCATCATAACCTACAGGGTTTCATGAAACAACCAAGACTTAATGGCAGGCAAGCACGATGGTGCTATTACCTGACGCCATATGACTTTGTGATTAAATGGCGATCAGGGTTGACGAACCCCGCTGATGCGCCGTCACGAACTATGATATCCAGGCGGAACGAAGTTCTCCAGGATCCATCTTCAGAATTGTTAGCTACGCTGGAGGCGAAGATTGCCCGCGTACAACAGATTATCATTCCACATCGCTTGAGGGTGCTGCGGTCCCAAGATGAGGAATTGGATAATAGGGTGCTACGGCCCCGAGATGAAGAACAAAGAAGTCCTCTAGAGGAGGCACCCCTAGAAGATGGGGTAGAGGCTAATCCCCTCTTGAGAAGTCCTCTGGATGAGGCACCCCTAGAAAATGGGGTAGAGGCTGATCACCTCTTGAGACTGGTCAAGTTGCAATACCTGACCAGGAGACGGGCAAGGGCTGCGGTCCAAGCCGAGACACCAACGCAGATGCCTAGTATAGGACTGCGAGAGTTGGTGGCCGCTGCGCAGAAAGAGGATCCTTTCTGCCAGCGAGTGGTTAAAGATCTCAGGAGAGATCCTTTAACTAGACAGTCATTCCAATGTGAGAGCGACGGAGTGTTGCTCTACAAAGGGAAGAGACTGGTGGTCCCTAATCAACGAAGTCTTGTGCACGAGCTTCTGCGATTACACCATGACGCAGAGATCGCTGGACACTGGGGTGTTCAAAAGACCTTGGAATTGCTGCAGCGCAAGTTCAAATGGGAGGGCATGAGGCAAGACGTGGAGGAGTACGTTCAAACGTGTCCTGTCTGCCAGGGAAATGCCGCTCCTAGACACAAGCCATATGGTAAGCTGCAACCTTTACCACCACCGAGCAGGCCGTGGAAGGAGATTTCGATCGATCTGATTACTCAGCTGCCAGTTTCCATGCGGGGAACTGAAGACTATAATGCGATCTTGACGATCGTAGACAGGTATACGAAGATGGCTATATTTCTTCCAATCAGAGATGACATTGCTGCACCGGAGTTGGCTGAGCTCATACACACGGAAGTAGAGCTTAAGTTTGGACCTCCAGCTGGTATTGTAACTGATCGCGACTCAAGAATTACGAGTAAATTTTGGGCAGAAATTTGCTACCATTCATTGGTCAAGCGCAGATTATCTACAGCTTTTCATCCCCAGACGGATGGCCAAACAGAAATTCTCAACAGGATCGTTGAAACTTACCTTCGAGCGTTCACCAATCTTGAGCAGATTGATTGGGCCAAGCTATTGCCAACAGCTGCTTTTGCATATAACAATAGTTTGAATCACACACTCCGGATGTCGCCTTTCCGAGCTATGTACGGTTATGATCCCGAATTCTATGTCGACGTCGCGGACGACGTCCCCGAGGGGGAGATACCCGCAGCCAAAGACAGAATCAAAAAGCTACACGAACTTCGAAGAACACTGCGAGATCAATTCATCAAAGCACAGCAAAGACAAATCAAGTACTACAATCAGAGACACACACCAATTGAGTTCAAAAGAGGTAGTCTTGTGAAGCTGTCAACTCGCAATCTGAAGCTGAAGAATAAAAAGCTTCAGCCGAGATTTATTGGGCCTTTCAGAGTGACTGAAGTCATTGGAACACAAGCTTACAGACTGTCACTGCCTGAGCAGTATTCCAGACTCCATGATGTGTTTCCGGTTCAGTTAATAGAGAGGTACCATTCGAGAGATGACAATGATGTAATGCCAATACCTGAGCTTGAAGAAGACCCTGATCAGTACGAAGTTGAAGAGGTCAAAGACAAGCGGGCTATCAAGGGCAAGGCTCATTATTTGGTGAAGTGGACAGGTTGGCCTTCAGAGTACAACCAATGGGTTGCTGAAGAGGATATGGCCAATGCCCACCGTGTTATTCGCAGTTTTGAGAGATCCCGCCGAGGCAAGAGGCGGAAGGAAGAGGTGGATAGGGGGAATACGAAGGGGTGAGTACGAGAGACATTGTAGTGGTTTTCCGAAAGAATAGCTATAGCTACGTCGGTTTTCCCACTACATGGACGACTTAGTCCAGCGAATGCGTGTTTCATGAACTCAGGCTTGCGAGGACGAAAGCCTTTGAGGGGGAGATAGTTGTAACAACCCCCCTCTTCCCCGGAGTAGATTGACATGTCACTGGTGATGGATATATCACTGGGTGGTTGAGGTGTCAAGTGTGATTGATATATCACAGGGGAATGGACATATCACAGAGTGATATTGTGTGATGTAATTATAGTTTGTATTATCGACATCACATAGGAGATTCCGGAATCACCCGGTCTCTCAAATGTCGATCTATAAGAAGGTGCCTCTGATCTTCAAGGAGGAGGCAGACTTCAGTCGAATAGACATTCCCCCCCCCCAACTTGCATACTTTTTCTAGCTACGCTATAGTGATCCCTCCCTGAACCCTTTTAGTGCAACCGCACGTTACAGTCGCCCTTGGCCCGGAGGACGAACCCCATATGCGAATCGGTCCACATTTACAAACGAAGGGCTTTATACACAGCAAACGCGACCCTGTCCGTGAGATACAAATAGACCTGGACACTGGGGCAGAAGTCAGTTGTGTCTCCCATGAGTGGGCCCAGACACAGCACCTCAAGCCATATACTCATAACTACCCGGGAACTCTAGGTGTGGTAGGTAACGTGAACATTACCGCCAAAGGAGCTTACTGGGTGCGTTTTTCACTTCAGGATTCAGCGGGGGAAACCCGTCAATTTTACCGACCGTTCCTGGCCGTGGATCGAGAACCGGAAGGAGCGCCCTTACTTATCAACAACGCCGAACTTCAGCAAATGGGTGTTCATATCCGCCTCCTACCTGGTCAGGGATGTGTTTGGAATTTTGCTCCAAACCGCGACAAGCCCTATGTGCAGGAGGAAAATGCCCATCGATTCCGCAAGCGGCTCATCAAAAACCCCAAAGTCTACGCATTGGTTCCGGTGAACCCCCTCATCGAAAGTTTGACAACGGAACAAAGTAGCGATAAATTGGATCAACGACTAGAACCTTACGGAGACGTCTTTTCTGCTGCCAAGGCGGCGAAATTACCCCCACACCGGCAAGGTGTCGATTTGGCTATCGAATTGCAAGAAGGGAAACAACCACCATACGGACCGCTTTACCCGCTGTCGCCCGCTGAGTTAGAGGCTCTTCGGAACTATATCCAAGAGAACCTCTCCAAGGGATTCATTCGACAATCCAAAAGTCCAGCCGGTGCGCCAGTGTTATTCATTCCTAAAAAGGATGGTACACTTCGCCTTTGTGTTGATTATCGAGGACTCAACGCCATTACTGTCAAAAACCGGTATCCCTTACCGTTGATTGGCGAAATAATGGATAGAGTCTCGGGCGCACAATGGTTTAGCAAGCTGGACTTAAAGGATGCATATTATCGGCTTCGCATATGCCCAGGCGACGAATGGAAGACAGCTTTTAGAACGCGTTATGGCCACTTTGAATATGTGGTGATGCCCTTTGGCTTAACAAACGCTCCTGCTGCTTTCCAAGCCTATATTAATTACGCGTTGAGGGGCCTTATCGATGACTTTTGCATTGTCTATTTAGACGATATCTTGGTCTTTTCCAAAACTGAGGAAGAACATACCGCGCATCTCCACCAGATTTGCGACCGTCTTCGACAATGTGAATTGTACGCGAAACCATCCAAATGCCAGTTCTACCAAAAGGAGATCGAATTTCTTGGATTTGTTATCAATCAGGAGGGCGTGTCTATGGATCCCGACCGAGTTAACACAATCAGGGAATGGAAGAACCGTCCACCACAAAACTACCGGGACATTCAAGTATTATTAGGTTTCTGCAATTTTTACCGCCGATTTATTCGACATTACTCCCACTTAGCTCAGCCTCTTACTACTCTGCTTAGAGGAAGTAAGAACGGTAAGAAATCAGGAGACTTTTCTAAAGAATGGGGCGAACAGCAGCGTGACGCTTTTTTGGGATTATTAACTGCATTTGAGACCGCCCCAATGCTCAAGCACTTTGACCAAGACAGACGGTCCCGTGTCGAAGCGGACGCTTCAGACTATGCTCTTGGTGGAATATTTTCCCAAAATTTCGAGGACGGGTGGCATCCCGTTGCGTTTTATTCCAGACAATTCAAAGGCGCAGAGGTACGGTATAGTACGCCCGACAAGGAAATGCTAGCTATAGTCGATAGCTTCAAGCATTGGAGACACTATCTTGAAGGCAGTAAGCATACAATTGAAGTACTAACAGACCATCACAATCTTCAAGCGTTTATGAAAAAGCCTGTGCTTAATGGCCGTCAAGCTCGTTGGCTTTATTACTTAACGCCATATGATTTTATCATTCGTTACCGGGCGGGAGAATCTAACCCTGCCGATGCCTTATCTAGAAGGCCAGGTTATGAACTGTCCGAAGAACAGGACTATTCCTCTTTACTAGCGACTTTGGATGCAAAGTTAGCTAGAGTGAACAAAGTGAAAGTTTTATTTCTCCGCCAAAATTTGGGGAGTGCAGACCAGGGTGCCGTGAACGGGCTTAGCCCAGCACCTTCTACAGATGCAAAGTTGCATGCTGTAAGGACAGTCAATAAAGGTAGCCCCAAGGGTGAGGACTGTGAGGCTGATCACCTCTTGAATATTCTGCGTGCACAGATTGTGACGCGAAAGAAAGCCAGAGAAGCCACTGAATCTGAAGTGCCGTTCTCAAGTGAACCAGCGGTTGATTTGAAGAAATTAATTGCTGCGGTGCAAGCAACCGATCCTTTGAGTCAGAGACTGATCAAGGAAGTGAAAGCTGCTTCCTCTAGTGAAGCTCGGGGTGCTTATGAGTTGTCCTCCGAAAATCTCCTCATGTGGGAAAACAGAATATATGTTCCTCAACAACGAAGCTTAATTAATGAGCTTATTAGCGTTTATCATGACTCTCCCCAAGCTGGTCATTGGGGTATGACAAAGACACTTGAATTACTACAGCGGAAGTTCAAATGGACCGGCATGCGAGCCGACGTGGACGAATACGTCCGGACGTGCCCTACCTGCCAAGGTCTTGCAGGTAGAAGACACAAACCTTACGGAAGTTTAGAGCCGCTGCCACAGCCGCTACGGCCGTGGGCTGAGATATCCATGGACTGGATTACAGGTTTGCCGCCTTCAATGAAAGGAAATCAAGAGTATAACTCCATCTTAACTATCGTGGATCGCTATACTAAGATGGCAATATTTTTATCTGTTACTGACACCATGGATGCGGCTGAGATGGCCGAACTGCTGTATAGCGAGTTGGAATGCCGCTTCGTACCTCCCTCAGGAATTGTGAGTGATCGAGACTCCCGGATAACTAGTGAATTTTGGGCCGATATGTGCCATTATACGGTAGTGAAACGGAAGCTTTGCACCGCTTTTCACCCACAAACAGATGGCCAATCAGAAGCTCTTAACCGTATTGTCGAAAATTATCTACGAGGCTTTACCAATCTTCAGCAAATGAACTGGGCACAATTATTGCCAACGGCTATGTACGCCTATAATAACAGTTACAACCACACGCTCAAGATGACGCCATTCAAGGCGATGTATGGCTATGACCCCGATTTCCACATTGACATCGAGGACGATGTCTCCGGGAAGGCCCCAGCTGCGCTCGATCGAGTACAAAAGCTCCAACAGCTCAGGAACTCTCTGAAGGCTCAATGGGTGAAAGCCCAAGAATATCAGAAGAAGTATTATGACCAGCGTCATATACCAAAGGAGTTCAAGAGAGGAAGTCTGGTAAAACTGTCGACGGCGAATCTGAAACTGAAGAACAGAAAGATTCAGCCAAAGTTTATCGGACCTTTCCGAATAACGGAGCGCATTGGCAAACAGGCTTATCGGTTAGCACTCCCAAGTCAATATGATCGACTTCATGACGTTTTTCCAGTCCAAACATTGGAACCGTACAATGCTCGGGAGGGAGCCGACTTATTACCCATGCCTGATCTGGAAGATGAACCGGATGAGTACGAGGTTGAGGAAGTTAAAGACAAAGCGCTCATCAAGGGAAAGATACATTACTTGGTGAAATGGGCAAATTGGCCATCCGAATATAACCAGTGGGTCAACGAGGTGGATATGGTCAATGCAAAGGCCAGGATAAAGGCATACGAGAGAAAAATCTCGAAGAAGGTGCCAAGGGTTAAGTCTGGAGCGGCTAAGTCTCGTGATACTCTTTTTCCCTAGGACAAACAACATAATGTCAGGGTTTTTTAATGAGGTCAGCGAACTAAGCAGACGTTCGGCTTGTGACAACCCAAGCAGCTAAGTCTCGTGATACTCTTTTTCCCTAGGACAAACAACATAATTTCAGGGTTTTTTAATGAGATCAGCGAACTAAGCAGGCGTTCGGCTTGTGAGGACCCAAGCCATGAAGGGGGGATAGTTGTAATGCCCCGTCACATCACGGTGATAAGTGGTACCGGGATTGCGTACGCAGCACAAGACACGTGCGGATGCGGCGCGATGACGTACGTACGGAAGCGGCTCGCCCCACCGTTCCGTCGTCATATATGTGATAATGTGTATTGTGTTAAAGATTAAATGTATAAATAGTCTACACAAGAGCAGGGAGTGAGGGGGCAGGCTTCAATATAATAATTGAAGACAAAAAGCTATCGTACAACTTCCCTCACCCTTTTATTTTACCGTGCTTCCACTCTGTGGTGCACGTTACACGTATCGTCTCATGCACTGAAATGTCATCGTGAAAGCAAAAGGTATGAGATAGTCGTCAGGTCCTTATACTGCTATTCTAATTCAACTGCAACCTAGGGTGATCGCGGCCCTACTTGTAACCGGTGAATTCTGTGCTAAGTCGAGAGCTTTTGACACTGAGTTATGGGAACGAAAATTTCCGAAGTTTACCAACTTTTTCAATTTGTGGCGTCCGTCGAAGATTCATCCCACCGTTTTTCATTAACGCGTCGCTGACGTTCTCTTGGTTCGTGTGTTGAATTGTTATGTCCTTGAGCCGCACGTGATCGCAGCTCCACAGTATTGTTCCACATACTTACCTACATAATTCCTCATGGACTCCCGTGTTATCTCACCATTAATACGACGATGAGTACACCTCTGGCGATTGACATCTCTGCAGCTGGGTCATTTGATAATAAAGTCGCAGGCCACGACGGCGTTTTGCAAGATCCAACTAGTTTTGAAGAGGATAAGTTTAGGGGTGTTAACGAATAACGAATATATTCGAATTATTCGAATTATTCGTAATTCGAATACGAATAATTCAATTATTCTTGCTTACTAATGCGAATACGAATAAAATGTGTTTATTCGCAAATTATTCGTAATATTCGTAAATGTTTCGCTCGTTTGAGGTAACAGCAATTTTACACGACATATACTTCATAAAATCACGGCTTCCCTGCCCGGTCCCTCTTGTACACTGCTCGCAACAACATCAATCTTCTCATTGTCTCAGCACTCAATGAATGCCTCCGTAGACCTAGAAGATCTCTTCCCGTATTAAAGAGTCTTTCGACAGCCACCTCAGAGGCAGGAATTGCCAAATAATCCCTTGCTGCGGCTGCCATTCTAGGGAATTCATCCTGATTCATTCGCCACCATTCAAAAAGCCAACCTCTTTCCATGGTCACTCCGTCGTTGACCACAACTACCTCATTGTCGAAATACCGGTCAATATCAGATACACGGCGTTGTCGCGGTTGCAATTTCTGCAGAACTCGCGCTTCAATACTGTACCCTGTGACTATTTTTTCGTCTGCAGAAACCGACACAGGGTCTGTTGTTAGCGGGTACTGTCGATGTAGAACCCCTTCAGATGAGTAATGACTTTCGCGGCAGTTGATTTTCCAAGTTCTTTCTCCAAAAGTAGAGCTTTGAAGCGTGGATCAAGGACGAGAGCTATATAATATGCGTCTACCCCATCCATACAGTTATAGTACTTTTGGTACTTTTTTAAGCCTGCCTTGACAGCATGGGCAATATCAACATCAAGTTCAGAAAATTCTCCCTCCATGGAAGCAGCATCATTGAGCATATCGTGCAATTCATAGTAGATTGCGATCGCGAGGCTGATCTGAGGTTCTCTCTTGGATACGGTCAAAGTAAATTCTTCGAATTTTTGCAGAATAGTCTCGACTTGTTGCAAACGATGCCAATCTTGGGCACTAAAAGGAGGAAGATATTGCTGCTGTGCAACCCACCTTCTTATTTGTTGCTTTGCTTCGATGGCGTCCCGGAGCATTCTATGGGTGGAATTCCATCTGGTATCCACGTCATATTCGATGAATTTAGATTTCAATCCGTTTGCTTTGCACATAACCTTCCACTGTTCCTTTCGTTGTGGCGTGCGGGCTATCCAAAGAGCCATGATCCGAAGTCTAGACAATGCCGAATGCGAGTCAATATCCAGGTTTTGATTTGTTTGCAGGAGATCGCAAGCATCGACTGCCGATTTGCGATCTCCTGATCTCAAGGCAGATAGAATATCGCTGACGATGAGATTCAGCACATGTGCCAGACACCTGACATAGCTATCAGTCCCTTGAAAGCGAAATTCCTCAGGACGCCCAGTTGTATCATCTGTTAAGAGCTGTTCCTGTAACAAGTATAGGTCAGACACCAGTGTTTGGTTATTTGATGCGTTATCCGCCGTAATAGTGAGAAGCTTGCGCTCAATTCCGAGCTCGACCAAGGTCTTATGCAACATATCGGCCATGTTTTCCCCGGTGTGTGCTCCAGATATTTCTGCAAACTCAAGAACTTGTTCCCGATATTAAAAATCAGCCGTCATCCAATGTCCGATCACACCTAACATAGCCTTCGAGTTTTTGCTGGTCCAAACATCCAGCGACAATGCAATACTCTGACACGTTAGCGCCAAGTCATCAACCAATTGAGCCCGACATAAATTGAATTCCGCATCAATTCGACTAGCTGCAGTCTGCCGGCAACGGAATGGAAGTGAAACACCTATATCGTTGAATATTTGTTGGAATGACGATGATTCAATTGCCAGGAACGCCATATCATCCGTGACCATCCAACGTACCAAATTCTGCTCTAATCTTTTCGCTACATCATCCTTAAAACTCTTCTTGAACATCGTAGTAAGCGATTGCTGCTTCGGTTCCCCTTCATCCCGTCCATGGCCATACCGCCATTCAATGGGATGCCATGCTTGCCAAGGTGAAGTTTCATGTTGCTGGTGGAAGTTGCTCGGGCGGAATCCGTCGTCTTCCAAGCACACATTTTGCATCGAATCTCACGATCCACGATTGGTCCCTTCTTGCCTCGCTTCGGATACCATAACTTTCCGGGAAGCTCAGAGACGCTGAAGTTTGACCACAGTGAGAGATTCTGGTTCTTGTCGAGATGTGCTGACGACTCACCTGAGACACCAGAAGATTCTGGCAGTTCTTCTACCGACGAAGTCTCTTCGTGACAGGTGTCAGACGTCTGAGAGTCGGTTGGAGCAGGGGAAATTGATATCCACTGACTAGCCGAATTATTAGCTGTAAGTGGCTCAACGCCTTCAGTTGATAAATTCAATCGCAACTTCTTAACGATCCGGTCTTCAGGACCTGCCTCTTCGTCACTGCCGTCATTAAGGAGGTGATAGTCAATTCTCTCGGACTGACGAAAACGGCTAGACATGATAAGGGACAACTCGTCCTCGTCCATTCCGCTGATGGTGGAGATCTCACGACCGCTGTCAGACATTTTGCTGTAGATACGTATAGATTAGTTACAAAGGAATTGAAGAATATTGGTAGAATAGAACGCGCCGTTGTGTAAGAGACGCGTTTAGTTACTACGCGTCGTGTTCAACTAAAATAAAGTTTACACATAGGGTTAGGGTCATTTCATTACGAATAAACTGCGGATAATATTCGCTATTCGTATTCGACGGTTCAAGCCTTATTCGTTACGAATAAAAGAAATTTTACGAATACGAATATCGAATACGAATAACGAAATATTTTATTCGTTAACACCCCTAGATAAGTTTTTCTATGCTACTGCTTTGGTTGTATTTTAGCTATATCTTGGATATCGAGAATTGTGCAGTTTGAACGAGACGACGACATGCATCTAGGTCGGGCGAGGAGAAGTGTCCATTCTTTTTGTTTGAGCGCCCGTGTTTATAGTACGGTTTGAGTCATTTTTCCTAGTTACTTATAATGAATTTGATGTGAACGACTGAATTATTATCCAACCCCCCAACGAATTGATCGTGTGTAAATACTACTTCCCAAAATGGGACAGTAGCCAGTCGAAATTCGAAAATAGTTCGGTTCTATGGGTACAGTGGCATAAGTATCCAAACTAATCTGCCACAGCGCAATTGCACACGCGAAACCAAATAACCTGATCGGCAAGCCAACCGATCGCCCAAGCGTGCTGATCGCAAAAACCCACCATCAGATTTATTTTTCTAAATAGCAACCCACAGCGACGATATATAACATTATAATAAATAGGGCTGTTGACGATACGATATCGGCGATTTTTTACGCTACGAATACACAAGGTAGACATGAGCCGCCCGAATTACATCGGCTTCTAGATCCAGATCATAGGTCCAATCGAGTTCTATGGGAAGAAAATCAGAAGGGAATATCTGAGCGAGATAGGTATCCCGCTGAGCAAATATGTCCCATGCTGTTAGCTTTCCTAAGGAACCGAACAACCTGTTTGTAGCAGAATAACTAGCGCCTGCCGTCGTAGCAGGGGTAACTCGAATGGAGTACCACGACAATGGAAAATTGAGTACTTGCCGAGCATCCATAATGCAGCATGCTATACACAGAGGAAGTCAATGAGTCAGGGTTCACGTTGGCTTCGTTGAAGATTCACGTTGACACATACAATCGGGGTCGTTTGAACGCGACTGTTCGAACTGAGGACTGGGCAGGACTAAAATTGACCTCTATTTCGGCTCTAACGTCTACTGTTAGGAGGTTGCTGCATTGCCCTAATAACCCTAACCCAAATGAGTGGCCAACCTGGCAGACTATTGCTGGCGGAATCGAGATCGACTGTTGCGGGATCGGCAAACTGTCCCACATCTTTACAACTCCTAGAAGTCTTTGACTGCCATAATAATATGCAGGAGGTCACCGAGTGCTCCCCTCAAGTGGACGTCGAACTTACCGTCCCCTCCGCGACGATCTCTCATCAACTATGTCGAAGCGCCTCAGAGCGTCTATGCTCACGGAACCAGGTTCACTCTCTATAGCGCAGAAGGCAATGGGACTATAGCGATTCGAATCCAGAAGCATCTCCAGGTGCGAAATTCCCGTCACTGTCGCTGAGATCGAAAAGTGCTCCCTCGCTTCTGGTCCTGATGAAAAGCAAGTTGTCGCCAAAATATTCGATCCCCTATTTGTTCCTGTCGACGAATTACCAGATATTCCTGCAAAGTTTAGGCAGGTCGTCGCATTCCAATGTTGCAAACGAGAGGTCGCTGCGTACTCTTCGTTGACTTCTCTGCAAGGTAACG
Organism: Lipomyces tetrasporus; assembly: GCF_029532465.1. NCBI lineage: Eukaryota > Fungi > Ascomycota > Lipomycetes > Lipomycetales > Lipomycetaceae > Lipomyces > Lipomyces tetrasporus. Next base: position 338,205 of record NW_026611607.1, read on the forward strand.
CAGTTCCGAAATTTTTCTACGGCGATCTTTCCTGCAACTTCCCACATCGATCGACAGAATCCGATCGAATTGCCAAAGTCATTTTGATGGAATATATCGATGGCTGGCCATTGTCGTGGTATTCTCGCAAGGAGTTGACGGCATCACAAGGACGCTGGATTATGCAGCAGACGGAAACTATCCTGCATCAGATCCATTGCCACGGGGTAATTCACCACGATTCGTTTCTGCGAAATTTCCTTCTTACGAAGCTTGGAAGAGCAGTCATTGTCGATTTCGAAGAGTCGGAGATCTTAGATGGGCACAACAGGTATTCGCCCGAAAAGCTGAAAAAGGGAGATTTAATGGTATTGCGTGGCGACTTTGAGGACCTTGGGTAGCTGCCTCGTGACGAATCCGCGATGAATATTGTGTGGCCTCCGACATTGTCGAGGGGATTATAAATGTGCTGCAAGGGATTGCTATAACTGTGTGGCGCAGAGGGAGAATCTTATGGGAATATTTAGTTAGTTTGCTGTTCGCGATTTGCAGCAACTATATTGATCGAAAGGATACATCGGTGAAGAAATACCTTCGTGGTCTCTCTTCTAGATCGAGCTATGATGCAGAGAAACTGCATACTACTGTCATGCGATAAAAGTCGGGCTACCTATACGGGCGACAACATGGTAGGTGTAGGTATCCCTCAGCTGGCCGGTACAAAGCGTACAATAAATAACATAGATAAGCAAAATGTAGCAAGCGGGGGACAGACCGGGTGTACTCGGCATTGCTGGCTGAAAACCCATGCAGAGCTGTAGGCGGATTTGGCGGATATGGCGGATAATCCGTATAACTATATAATAACTATTAATGAATCTTGCAAATTTTTAAATGCGGATGGCGGATTTGTCAAAAGTCATTGTCATCATTCGGTCGGCGTGGCAGCAGCCGCATTTGCAACCACAATTTGTTGTTTGCACGGCTGGGGTTTCAGAGTATCTCATGGGGTTAGGGCCGCTACGCGAAACCTTATATAACTATTTCGTATTGTGACGAATATGGTATAAATGGCAAACGAGGTGCATGGGTTAGGGCTTTCAAGACCAACAAATTGTGAAATTGTTGTTGCGCCGCCGGCTGCGAGAGGTCTCAGACTCACCGCTGCTCGAGGCACTCTTCAACAGACTGCAAGTAATTTGGCAATCGAGAGAACAGTCTTATCGCTCTTCCTGCTTTGCTGCTCTTACCTCAACTAAAGGGCGGCGATGTGACCGACCGACATCTAATTAATTCCGGACAGAGGATCGACCACTCTCAATCACGCTGCGGCTCTCGGTTGACGCGGCTCCCGCCAGTCGATCTCCCAACATTGCAGCCCACACAATTCGCTGGCCTTACTTTCAGTTACAGCCTGACAAATTCATAGGCTCGGATTCACACGATTCCTGAAAATAATACTAGAATGCTAAATCAGGGCAGTTCGGGAACAGCAACTGCCTCAACCGCGACAGTCATGTCCGATAGTCCGCACGGTGCCAGACGATCTGCCAACGACAACGAGGATATCTCGACTATCGAATTGGTTGACTCTGGCGCCGATGTTCATGCGTCGTCACGGATTATATCACAGCAACAAAATTCGCGGCGAAGACAGATCGGAAAAGACGCTGAACCACGGAATCGGTCAGCAGACGGGGACAGGTTGGAAGTCACTGAGTCGACGAAGCGAGATGATTCGAAGGGAACCATAAAGCTAAGTCACATATACCCGATCCATGCTGTTAGCCGTGGCAGTATTTTGTCGCGAGAGTCAACAACTCCCACACCGAGTTTTGTGGGCTTTCGAAATTTAGCCATGATAGTACTCGGTGAGTCCCCGCCCTTGCGCAATCTTGGTGGAATCGGCTAACTCTGCAATTGCAGCTGTCAGCAATCTCCGATTGGTGATCGAGAATTACTCAAAGGTATCGCTGCCCCACATTACCGAAGTGTCTGTAGTGTCATGCTGACGTTGTACAGTACGGTGTTCTGATCAGATTCTCTCGTCTTGGTATCTCACATAAGGACATTCTGTATTGCATATTCTTGACCGCTACAATACCGCTACATTTATTCATTGCTATTGTTATTGAGAGACTAGTTGCAATTCCGACGGTGCACTACGTTGCGTCGCTTCGAAAATCCGAGGACAAAGGTGGCACTCATCCAAAATTGGGAAAAACGGCGGGCAGTATATCGATTTTGCGTCCTAAACCGAAGTATATGTGGGGCTTGATCGTCCTATTGCATTCCGTAAACGCGATGGCGTGTTTGTGGGTTACGACGGTTGTAGTTTACAATTCTATTTACCATCCACTGCTTGGAACTGCTTGCGAGATTCATGCTGGTAGGTTATATCCTCTTAGATGTGGTACGCCATATGCCGCTAACTATTGACAGTGATTGTGTGTCTTAAGGTCGCATCATTTGCACTTACAAATCGTGATCTTCGGGAGTCGATGCTGAACTCTCAACCCGCACCAGCTATCTACAACTCAGCCCCATATCCTAAGAACTTGACTCTCAAGAACTTGTCATACTTTTGGTGGGCACCTACTCTTGTTTATCAACCTGTATACCCTCGATCGCCATCATTCCGGCCATTATTTTTTGTTAAGCGGATTCTGGAGATGGTTGGACTATCATTTTTGATCTGGTTCTTGTCAGCGCAATATGCTGTACCGACGCTAGAAAATAGTTTGGTGCATTTTCACAGTTTGCAATTCATGGGAATTATGGAGCGACTCATGAAGCTGGCTAGCATTAGCATGGCTATTTGGCTTGCGGGGTATGTTCCGACGGCCGTGCCGTAATCATTGGTCATGTTATGAAAGACTGATTTCTCTAGGTTTTTTTGCATTTTTCAGTCTGGACTCAATGCGCTTGCGGAGGTAATGCGGTTTGGTGACAGATCGTTCTATGATGACTGGTGGAACAGCAAATCTGTTGGAGAGTATTGGCGTCTGTGGAACAAGCCTGTTACGAACTACTTCCGGCGTCATATTTACGTGCCGCTTGTGCGCCGCGGATGGAAGTCTGCGACTGCCAGTGTCATGGTGTTCTTCGTCAGCGCGGTTCTGCATGAGCTATTAGTTGGAGTTCCGACACACAATGTCATTGGGTACGATTCAATTTCCGTTGTCTAACTTGACTGTGACTGATATAAAGCCAGAGTTGCGTTCTCGTCGATGATTCTTCAAATTCCACTGATACAAGTAACCGCGCCTCTCGAGAAGATGAATGGGCCGACTTCTGGAATAATAGGCAATTGTATCTTTTGGTTTAGCTTCTTCATTGGCCAGCCGCTGGGCGTGCTGCTGTACTATTTTGCATGGAATGTTAGCATTGGTAAAGTAAAGATGAGCGATGCTAGTAGTCCCGGCACTACGGCTTAACAGCTTTTTTCCATTTTTGGCTTGTTGATTGACTTGGTACTTATCGAGGAATGTCATCCTTGAGTTCGACTGTCTCCCCATCTCGAGAAGGGATGGGATCTAGAAACCGTGCTGCGTTTGTGTGGCCTTACTCGATATTTTTCGTTGGATGTCATTTCGTCTTGCAATGTTATTTGCGCGTTCCGCGGTTGCGTAGCCACTGCATAGACTTTATCCAGCTCAATCTTGTCGTTGCCTGGTCTTTTGTTTCAACGCGCCTTACTTTCTATTTCTTGATGCTTGATACTATTTACCGTACATAAATATGGAGTTTTGTGACATGGTTTGCGTTTTTGCCGTTGTTGATTTGGTTATCCTTTAAAAATATGGTACGGTCTGCGACAATGTTATGGTCGAATTGGTTACGAATAAAAGTGAATTAAGTTTGTTCAGAATAACTAAAGCCAAAAAAATATGCCACTATGCTTCAGAAACACTTTATTTGAAATGTTTTGTCCCATTAATTCCCTTCCCACTATAAATGGCGAAAAAAATACAGAGTAAGAAGACAATACATACACATGATACAAGTAACTCATCACCTGACATCGTAAACCGCTCCCGCAACGATAATAATTACACCGTCTATACAACATGCTGTGTACTATTACCTTGAATGTATAAAATACCAAATGAAAATCCTCTAAACAACCGACCCAACCTCCAGCCCATGACAGTAGAAAAGAGCCACCCCATCATTACAAGAACAAAGCACAAACTCCAATCCCAGAAACCACTTGATGACGAGAGAAGAAAACTAAACGAACCTCATGCCAGGAACAAATCCGTCTGACACGCGATGATTGTAATATGTGTACACTAAAGCAATGAAATAACTCTTTCCCTTCCTGTCCCAAGACACAATGACAGACATATGAATGAGTACGTAGAGCATATGCAAAGATTGTGAAATTTACACCCTTATACAGGGTTTCTAAGTCTCCTCCATTCAGCGATCATAATACATATCTTACTCGGCATCGACGGCGGCGGTCTCCGTGGTTTCGTCGACGGCAGCAGCGGCTTCGGCTTCCTGTCGAGCCTTCAGTCTGTGCTCGTAGAAAATGACACTAAGGGCCAAGATAGCCGCAATAATAGCAGCAGGGACTGTGATGATGAACGCGTTTCTGTAGCAGTCACGGCCGAGATCGCAAACCTGGCCAACTTGGCTACCGAAGCGACGCATGGTGCTATTGCCGTTGAAATACTCGTAAGTCGAGTTGTAGGGCGCCGTGTAATCGTCGTCGGGCATCATCTCATCTATGAAGTAGCTGTTGCTGTCATAGATAGCACCGAAAGCGAAAGCAAAGACATCAGAACCAACGACGGTCGCGATGGTGAGGAAACCATAGTTCTCGGAGAATCGCTTCAGACCGAAAATTTCGGAGATAATGGAAGCATATGAACCAAAGAGGAAACCGTAGCCAATACCGTTGAAGACCGAGATGAACCACATGAACCTCGACGAAGTGATGGTGAGACCTCCAATCTGGGCAAGAGTGAAGATGCAAGCAGCGGTGAAGATAATCCACATCCGCTGATAACCATTGCGTTTCAGACGATCACCAGTGTAACCAGCGACGATTCGGGCAATGAAGGAGAACGACGAAACAAGACTGACCTGGATGGCCTGGTTCTTCTGGAGATCGTTAGGCGAGATATAGGGGTTGCTGTAGGTATAGAGAGCGCGAAGTACATAACCCGCAGACAAGATGTACATGAGACCACAGCCAGACAATAAACCGTGGATGCTGAAGTGAATCCAAAATCGAACATCCTTGAAGAGAGCCCATCCATGGATATCAACTTCTTCCTGGACAGGCAGGACAATTTCGTCAACCATCGACGCGTCGCTCGAGGACTCACCATTGAGCGAAGCCTCACGTTCAAACTCAGAAATGGAGGAGTAATTGCCCTCTTTGCTCTTTAAGTCACCAGTAGAGGCCGACTCGTTAGTGCGCGCGTGTCTAAGCAGTGCGTCCGTCTCAAGATCTTCAATCTCTCCCGGCGTGACAGCAACCTCAGAGTCAATAATGTTGTCGAGGGGAATGTTTCTGGCAAAAGGCAGACCCAAGAAGACAAGTCCAGAAGCAAGAAGAGGAAGCATGAGCATGAAGCGGCCAGTGTCACCAGGGAAAGCGGCATTGCCTATTTGCGAGAAGAAGAGGGCCGAGAGGCCATATCCAGCAACAGGGATCGAAGTAGCCATACCTCGCTTATGCGGGAAGTTCATGGCGGCGCACTTGACACACGCGTGGAACGCAAATGTGTTTCCGGAACTAGCGATAATCATGAAAATACCAACAAAAGCGACCGAACGCAACTCAGAGACATAGGCGAATCGCATCATCATATATCCGAAGAGAATTAAACACCCACCAATGATGATGGGGATATGAGGAGGTTTCCGATCAATAATGACACCAGCCGGCGGACCAGAACTACACAATTAGTTAGTACGACGTTACGGACTTAACACTACGACAAGGGATCACTTACAAGTAGACACCCACACTTCCCAAAGTTGCAATGACAGAGGATTGAGTGGCCGTGAAGCCTAGACGTGAGGCAAGCTGAGGACCGTAGGCAGAGTAGACATAGTGAGTTCCAGATCCAAGGGCTATTGAAGGAGTTAGTACAAGCAGTTATGGACACAGCGACGAGACATTCGGATGGAGCACATACAGACCCAGAAGTCTGCCAGAAGGGAGACATATCGGGCAGTTTGCCGGTCGAACATTGCGATAGGAAGGGGAACTGCACTACACGCTGAGGGGGAAAGTAGAGGTAGTATGAACAAGGAGTAGAAGAAGAGAATCACGCGTGAGGAGGCGTAGGATTGGCCGGGTGAGGAGATGCTGCTGCCCGAGGAGTGAGTGCATTGAGCTACTTCAGAGGAGTTGATGAGCGAGATAACGGCAAACGAGGCGCTAGCAATACGAATACGTTGGGTGCAACTCTCGCGCTGCGCAATGGTTGCGCCTTAAGCAGGGACAGTGAATGGAATCTGTGCCGGCTTATCGACCGATCGAAATGTTACCCGGACGCCTCGCTATTTTTGTTTGCCAACTATCTTGAGTCAAACTCTCACACACTTTCTGAGCTGCTGTCGATCCGGAATCCTCGCCTACTGCGACAAAAGTGTCACGTCAAACTTTCGTCGTCGTAAATTAACATCCGCACCCTTTTTGACGATGAACAAGTTTATCTATATTAATCTATGTAACAAATTATTTATGCAATAGTAAACACAACTACAGTGTAGATATGTGAGAAAGGTTTCTTGCATGCGTCTCAACATTCCCCACGGCGAAGGTGGAAAAATACAAACGCATGCCTTTAGCAGACTCGGCAACCCAAATCCAGTCAAAGCATTAATTTTGAATTACTCGCTCCTGCAATAAAGCAGTCGCGATTTTGCATCAACACTTTGATCTTCCTTGGTTGCCCTTATTCTACCAAGCGCTCCGTTAGGACACAGACCTCGTTGAGAGAGAAAGATCCTGCAGCCCATAATGGCTGCATCGCTGGTGCTTAATTACTGTCGAGAAATATACTAAAATTCTCATTTTGAATCGTAAAAATCGTATAATGTTTTGGACTACCATCAATCAAAGCCAGTAAAGCAAAGCCACCCAATCTTTTATAACCAAGACACCGTTTCCCATATGTATATTCCGCGAAGGAAATGGTCCGCCCACAGACGTTTCTTATTCCGTCACAAGTGAACATTATTAAGTATGCATAGATACTACGGCCGCAGCTGCCAGCCTAAATAGTCATCATGTGATCGAACAGCTGTGATATACTCTCTCCGTAGTGATTTCTCCTCATGCACTCGGCCAAAAGCGGAGATATATCAATGATTGTCAACTTGTTTGATCGATTTCGCTGCTCAGGTGGAATGGGAAACGTGTTCGTCACAACAATCTGCAAACTGTGAGCATAGGGTCCATTTAGTTAATATCACTCAACAGAAACTTACGTGATCAATACACCATGAGTTCTCCATAGCCTCCAAACACCCGTCAACAAACACACCATGAGTTGCAATCACATATACCTTCTTGGCCCCACAGTTTATTCGGCAATGCTCTGCTCCAGCAATAAACGACCCCGGACGATCTATCATGTCATCGACTATGATGGCCGTCCGATCTTTGACGTCGCCAACCAAGGTAATCATTCGCTCCTGTGCGACGGCATGCTCGTCCTCGTCATCTGACCCTGTCGCGTCGATCGTCCCTCCAAGAGCATGATCGTGATTTGACGCAAGTGAGTATACTGACGAGTACATCACTTCGTTGTCTTGGGATGCGTGCGAGGTTTCAGCATCTTCATCGTTAGGTGCCTCATAATCGTCGTCAACAACATGTCCCTGAACCACCCGCGCTGTTCTGATTTCAGATAGCGTCATCGGGTCACTGCTATTGACATCGTCTTCGTCAAACGCTCCTAGGACGGTTGGAGATGCCCGTGAAATTGGGTAGTCGTTCCGACGTCGACGGTCAGTGTTGATCATTGCGAAGTTGATTTTGAGAGCATCAGCCAGTGCAGTAACGCGCTTCGTCCCACCGGGATTTTTAGACACTACGACTGCGTCGCGCCATTCGGGAATATTAAGCCGGATCCATCTTGCCAATGTAGGACCCGCATAAAGGTTGTCGACAGGTTTGGTAAAAAAACCCTGCATTTGCGCTGCCTGTGTCGTGTTAAACTTCCTATGCTCGTCTCGTTTTGGCCAGTCGACTTACATGTAGGTCCATAGTAATAACGTGATCCGCACCCGCCATAGTCAAAAGATTTGCAATCACTGTATTTTAATGTTAGAGGTTTCCCTCAGTTACCACGTGCACATCCTACTTCTCGCTGTAATGGCTCCTCGATGCCTCTTCATCTTGCTTTGCTTGGAATAAGGAAAATATGGAACCACAGCTTTGTGACAAAATGTCAGCTGAATATCTCAATACACAAGTAGGCGACTTGACATACCGGTGATCTTATTCGCAGAGCCCCCTCGGCATGCAGAAATCATAATCAACAGTTCCATAATGTGATCGTTAATACTACTACAATCAGTGAGAATGAACACAGACGCAGTATACTGTCCAAACCTACCGGCCGCTTCCACTTTGCACAATATAGCAGTCCTCATCTCTAATTGATTCACCTAGGGCAGACGGTCAAAGTCAATTTCTTCTCTCAACGGACGAATCCAGCTTCCGACTACTAGCTGCGATGACATATAGTTCCAACATACCGATAGACACGGACGTCTCTCCATTGGCGAATTTCTGCAACGTGCACTGTCCCTCGCGGACACCAAGCCGATCACAGATCAACTTCCCTAGTTCAGGATGCGAAGACCCCACAAAAACCTTCGACTTCCGCATCGTTCAGTTCGTGCCGTCAGCTACTTGAGAAACCGCTAATAGACTGCAGAGCAGTATACCGCTCAAGATATGAACCAGAAAACCGGACCTTACAACTTGAGCGCGGTCTTCTACAGGTAGCCGATGATAACGAGGTTTGCGTGGAAAATTTCACGGGCTCGAATCTATGGCAGGGTCCTTGTTAGCGCTGGTTCCACGCTAGTCAGTTTTACGCCATATGTGCCGTCACAAATTGTGACATATATGCGCAAACGTTTGTTTGCAGAACTTGCCACACTGAAAGCAAGATCAAGTCATCTCGTTTGCAAAATTATTGAAGCAAAACGCGATAGAAAACGACTGCGCATACCGGTGAAAGACGAACGACTAAAATGTAAGCTTCATTCGAGTTTTGTATAATCGTGATCGTTGGATCAATTGGATTTCTCATTACATGACCCACTAACATGTAACAAGGGCTGGCTCCCAGTCTCGCTCTCCTTCAAGGTCACCTCCATCAAAGCGAGCAGCACCTTCTTCAGCTTCCTCCTCTCGCAAAAGGGGTAGTCCAGCCCCTGATTCACGGTCGCCCACGCCAGAGCGTGGCCGGAGTCGCTATCGGTCTTCTCGCTCCGCGTCGCAAACTCCATCACCCGCGCGTTCAGTTAGTCCCGGCCCTCGCAAATCTGCCTCAGCATCTAATCCTGGCCGTGCAGTATCCCGGCCGCCGTCCATTCCCTCACGCTCGCTGACGCCATCGTCTCGCTCGCGAACCCCATCTCGGTCCCGCTCTCGAAGTTATGATTCACTTGCGTCCTCGCGAAGCTACTCCAGATCATACAGCTCCCGTAGCAGGACTCCGAGCGACAGAGGTCGCAGTTACAGCCTCTCACCAAGACGAAGCCGTAGTCGAAACTATTCCAGAAGCCTAAGCCGAAGTCCAAGACGTCCCAGCCGCATCTATGATTCTCGATCTCTCAGTCCCGCGCGCGACCGACGACGTAGCCCCGAGCCACTGCAGCCCATGCCTAAGAGAGTACGTGATACGTTGCGAGGTTCACTCTTCATGGTTTTACTTTCTAACTCTGTACAACTAGGTAAGCGTGGAGAAATTGACGAGAAATGTCAATGAAGGTCACATGCGAGACATATTTTCAACGTATGGCACTATCACAAATTTGCTCATTCCAATGAACCAGAAACGTGAGAATTCGTGTATTTCTCTATTTTATATTTCAAAACTGACAGTCAGATAGTGCGCACGAACCGCGGTGTTTGCTATATATCATATGAAACGGAAGACGAAGCTGATAATGCTATTGCTCATATGAATGACGGTTATATTGACGGTGCGCAGGTCATAGTAAAGCATGCAATGCCGCCACCGTCACAGCGTCGTGGATTTGGCGGTCCGCCACGTGGTGGATTCCGGGCTGCGCGTAATGGCGGCGGTCGATGGGGTGCGCGCGACTCATATGTTCCCCCTGGCTCTTCGTCGCGGCGCCGTTCACGTAGTCCTCCTTCCTATCGTGATAGAGAACGATACGATTCAGGCAGAAATGGTTCGCGGTATAGAAGTCCAAGCAATGAGCGCCGCCGATCGAGGTATTAGGTGGCTGATTACAGCACGTACTCACAGTACCGAGGCTGTATATATGTAATTATATGTATTTCCAAAAAGTGGCTGGGAGATGTAAGTTAGTATGAACGAGGGCTTGCTTTATCAATATCTATCCCATATTGCTAGCGGATGTATAAAAGTATGTAGTCGTAGCCTAGAGGACGGCGCAAGCAAAATTCTTTCTTCTCCTCCTTGTAAATTCCGTTCATTTATTGTTCAGACCGCTATAACAACCTAGAAACTCCGTTCCAACATTTATGACATGCAATGACTATTACTTCACAACCTTCGTAGGACCTCCTGGATACAAACGTGTAAGGCGTACCGATCCCTCTCTAAACCACTTTCGATACGCAGCAGTCTCATCAGGGAATAGATCGTTAAACGCAGTCACAAAAATAACCTTCGCGTCTGCTGGTTTGCGGTCCTTCTTTTGTTGGCTGCTATCAGTACCTGATTGCGGGGGATCCATCGTGCCTGCGAACGCGGTTTGCTCCACAACATGTGCATCTGTCGTACGTGTCCGTAGAAATAACTTTGCAGGATCCGGAATATGATCCAAGCTGCGCACGCCAGCCACGTAGATTCTCGATAATCCAGGAAAATTCAGACCTTCAATTTGCGTTGGTGTGGCGACAATTAGATCAGGAGTAATTGTTGGATCTTGAACATCCGTGAACATCTTTTCCGTGTTGACAATGCCGAAGCCCGCTGGGTCTTGGTCCACAATTAGAGTACCCCCAGAGTAGCTGAGAGAACAAGCAGATATGCCGATGTCCGTCAAAGCGCCTACTATCTCAAACCGTGAGGCATTAGATGGAATTATAAGAAGGCCTTTCTTGACGCTATCTCTTTCCCACGCATCCTTGACGGCGAGAAGATGATCTTGCGTAATTGACTGTGTAATCTCAACGTATTGCACATTTGCCCGTCCTTTTTGTTCGTCTTCGATGCCGGGCACCATGACAGGACTCCAAATGGTTGAAAAATCCACATCATTAATAAGATCCACATGCGGATAATATGCAATGCACGAAATATCCACATGCGGTGCCTTAACAGGTAAATTAGAGTATCCAGGTACGCCATAAGTCTTAACTAGACTTCCCTTCATCCAGTGAATGCGAGAAAGAAAATTGTACAAATCGTCACCAGACTTGGTTGACGAAGACAGTGCAGCGATCTGCAGTGGTACATCCAACGAATAAGTGTTTAATGCCGCATCGCGCATACGCACGATATAGTCCATCGCCTGATAGGCTGGACTGATATGCTTCCTTTTCTTTTTCTTCAGAGTCCGCTTTTGCCGGCTTTCACCTGCGAATTCGTCTCTGTGATCCTCGGGATGAAGCTGACTCTCGGCTTCGTCCAAAACGACAGTTCTCACAAAACTGAGATTAAGTAGTTCCCGTTCGTTCTCGTCAGCAAGCATATCTAGCAACCGAGCCGGGGTTGCTACAAGGATATGTGGAATTCCGCATTGGGCCAAAAGCCGTTTTTGCATCGAGTGATCTTCTGGACCACCGCGATAAAGAAATTGCACAATATCTGGCGTCGTCACAGGTGCGTTGCCGGAACGGAGAAGCGACATGAAGATTTCCATGTACTGAAACCCTAGTTCAGGCGTCCGCACTAGGATAAGTGATGTAATGCTTGGTAGTGGCGTCCGAAATCGTGGCTCTGAGAGCAGATGCATAGCCAACGCTAGCGATTTTCCTGTTCCTGCAGGGGAGACTCCAACGAATGAATGTTGATGCTGCAATGCACTTAGCAGAGCCGACTGCACAGAGGTCGGAATGTGTGCCTGTTTATATTTTAGGCGAAAGCTATCCAACACCGCCTTTTGGATATTGAAATCCTACTTATGATCAGTCCTTGTTCTCGAAGCATAGAACAGCAAGATAGTAGCATACCGAAAACTTGAACTTGGTACTTTCTGGATTAGGTAGCCGAGCAGCTGATGGCCGGCGTCGATATTCCAGTGGATTCCCTGATCTATATCGTGGTCGAATAATACTGCGATCCCTCCGTTTACCGACATCTGCCGTGCCTTCCAGTTGCCGAATTGCCAAAGTCGAAGCATTCCCAATTTTGTGGATCATGAACGCGTCGTCTTCATTGTCGGCCGCATCCGTGGATTCTTCAGTCACCTCAATCTCTCGTATCAAGGACGACGAACCCCAGGATACATTACCATCCGTAGTTCCGCTCTTCTCCTCATCGGGCTCGTCTAGCGCCTGATCAGGCTTCTCGGCAGCGCTCGTCTGATTCCAGGATGCGTTGGTCTTGAAATTTCGCCAAGCCGCTGTTCTCCCGATATACAGTAGCTGTTGCTTGCAACATCTTATTCCATATGCCGTATGTCTATCAAGCACAGTCACTGCAAGAGCTCGCGGTGGACACGCGATCGCTCGCAGAAACCTCGTTCGGGAACGAAGCATCTAGTTGTTGCACGATCTCGGTCTGTCAGAGCCATACCCAATAAGCACCATGTATGGTCACTCTACTCAAATTCTACATACCTGATTCGTTCCTTATGTCAAGTGAGTAAGCAAGTTAAGAGGCATAGAATCGTACTTCCGGAAGTCTCCCATCAAGACTGGACTGGAAAAATTTCGGACCCTAAACCAACTATCCAAATTTTAGTTTTGGTCCCGACAATAATTAAACTTTATATTTGGTTTTCGAAGTTTTCTGGGGCCCAGATAGCGCAACTGTACCCGGCAACACATAAAGACATAGTAATGTCACCTATTTCCGTTTATCAATCTACAATTAAAATACTATGCTAATTAGATAGTATCTAAATAGTTGGCCAATTTATTTGTTGTTATTTTGCAAATTGACAATTTGTGCTGTAATAAAATCTGGAGTATCTACATTGGACCTTAATGGGAAACAATAATTACCCTACCTTCCCAATTAGGCTAAGCATATTTCCAAATCCTAATTAGAGAGGATTAACGTGCCTTGCAGCGCCGTCGCGCATCCGCAATTTATAAACAAACAGAACGCGTCATCTCATAGACCACGTACCAGTTTTGCAATTTCGCCATGGCTCGTCGAAGTAAGAAATCTATCCAGCGGTCTATCAACGGAAGAAAGAACGTTATGAAGCGGTTTGGCAAAGTCAATCAGGTCACTCGACACGACGGAGAAGGGTGTGGTGGTCACCACCGCGAGGAGCTCCAATTGCCCGAAATCCTCCTAAATCAGTCCGAAATAGAAACTGTTTTGAGGCGTTTACGTTTTCGTTCGGAAGCTGATTAGCTTTTGAAGTACGCGACGCGGCCGGGCGGATCTGAGCGGTCGATCCGACGATTCAAAGCGAAATATCGGAAGGTCGAATCCATGAAAGCGCTGACGGCTTTCAACTTTACAAATACCGCGTCTGCAAATGTCAATTTGTCTGAAGAAAATCGGAAATCAGAAGGAGCGGGAGAGTGAGCCGCGTGGAACCGAAGAAGGTCTTGCCCTGAGACTCCTCTAGATGTTCATGGTTTATTACAGAGAATCGAGATTCGCCTTCAGAACAAACAGAAGATGCCAGAAGACGAGGCCTTGCAGCTTACGGTGCTCAAGCGCTACTTTATCGACCAGCTCAGAGGAGAGGGAGAAAATGCAAGCCTCTATTGACGCGGCCTTTTACAGTTTTGACAAAGGAGAGTGCATGGCACGAGATGTATCCGCCTTATCCGCCATCCGCCTTTAAATTTTTGGCAAAATTCATTCGCATGATAAATTTAATTTAAAAACTTCGCAAAATTAATTTAACATGATATTTTGAATTTCCTCAATGGACTCGCAGGTAGCGGAGGACTCGCAGGTAGCGGAGCCAAACTATTCGTCGGTCAAGACGGCGACATGTGAGGGTCAGGTTCATAACCCTGATCATAACCCTGATACTAACCCTGAAGTCTCTGTTGAGAGCATGTTCAACGTTGGTAGAGATATTCTAGGGGTACGGCGATTTGCGCTGGAGGGCGAAACGATGAGAATGTTGATGTTGATGCACAGCATGGAGAAAAGTTGTAATAAAAATATATTCTGTCGGTCAGAATAGTCGCCTATTTCATTGACGTGTACATCGTCTACTTGCCAAACCACAGTTTGACTTCTGACATTGGGCTTCTTTGTATCTGCGGAGGTTGTTAGATTTGACACCTTTAAATTTAATTAGAGAGTATAACACCTATTATCCGTTATCCGCCGAATCTGAGTGTTGGCGGATTTGTATCCGCCATCCATATCCGCCAAATCCGCCAAATCCGCCTATCCGCTTACAGCCCTGCCAACTAAGCTCTTCCTAGATATTTAACGAGACTCTGCTAACTTACGTAGACCCTGCTTTCTCGGAGTCTTAAAACCGGGTTTATATCGTATTAACTTTCTCGCTTCCCTTCTACCCTCCTACACCCGCAGTCTAAGACCATGCAGCGCAACAAGATCTTCGACGCTCTCGTTGTCGACGGTGGGCCGGCCGGGATTGCTGCGGCCATGGCGCTTGCAAGAGCGTGTCGAACAGTAGCCCTCTTTGACTCTCAGGAGTACCGCAATCCTGGCGTTCCAATGACGTTGTCCGTCATGACGGTGAGAAATTCTAGGGCTGGACACGATACGATATCGCCGAGTTTTGCCCATATCGCATATCGTATCGCCAGACTTTTCTCGCCGGCGATATTATCGCCCATTTTATCGCCAACTTGGCGATACAGGGGGACGGTAATGTGGTGACCAATCAAACACTAGAAGTATAAGTAGAGGTCGTAAACTCCTTTGGATATCACCAATTGACACGACTCTATTGAAGTAGGACATCCAGTTTTAATCGAACTTGGCTATCAAAACTATCCGTATCTCTATATCAGATCCCAATGTCTAACAGATCCCTCCGCAGTCCAGGCACAAGTCACGAGCCAGATAATCTTCCTCCCCGTATCCGTCGCGAAGTCGACTATTACCTCCTCAATGATGGTAGTGATGAGGAAGCTGTTCCTGAGGATCGACTTCCTAAAGTACCTCGATTAGATTCAGAATCAACGATTGATGGATCTGTCGATAATGTCGCAAGCACAGATGTCTTACCTGAAGAATCTGCTTCTCAGGTACTAGAAGACACGTCAGTTGCCGGTAGTTCGTCCGACACATCAAAACGATTTCGAGCCAGACCTGTTACTGAGTGGCTCTGGGCATACTTCACTATCCCAGAACTACCCAATAAGCAATTCTTCAATAAGAGGTCTAAGAAATTGGACGTTGATAAAGAAATTCGCTGTCAGCCCTGGTTGCACCTGGAAGACTTTCAATTCAGTTAGAGGGTCATCTACCAGTAATATGAAGCTTCATCTGCAAAAGCATGGTATTGCAAATAGCGTTAGTGTTTCAGCTCCCGGACAAAGATCAATTAGTGCTATTTGGAAACACAGAGCTGAGAGCTCTCATCAGGCAAGGCTTGAAAGAAATCTCCTCCGATGGACATTTACAGAGTTGCAGCCGTTTACAATTATAGAAAGATATCCATTTCGCACAATTTTTGCAGATCTCCCTAGAGTTACGTTACCGTTTGGATCGCGACGCACTCTACAACGTCGCATTGAGTCGGAGTTTGTGCAATATCGGTTAAAACTGAAAGAAGAATTAGACGCAACATGCAATACAATTGCCACTCTCCCTGGATGTCTGGACGAGCAAAAATTCTATCGCAGTTCTCGCGGTTATAGGCCACTGGCTAAATCAAGACTTTGAGTACAAAGAACGTCTTCTTGAGTTTAAGGAGATTGAAAGGGCACATACCGGAGAAAATTTGGCAGAAATTGTAGAAAACCTTCTCACAGAGCTGGACCTGGGGTACAAGCTCTTGACAATTACTGGAAGTACTTGCAACAACTACATAAAGTGCTTACGAGATTTAACGAGTTCACATTGCTGGTATCAAGCGGTACACCACAAATCATCTCGCACTGAGCATCTATTATGAACTCTCGGACCTTCTACAGGATGCGCTGAATGTAAGGAAGAATTCTCAGAACTATACGCAGATATTGCAGCTGCCGTTGAAGCCGGATTGGCTAAGTACCAGAAATATTACACGTTTATGGACGAATCGGACACCTATTACGCAGCGATAATGCTAGATCCGCGCGTTAAAGCTGGCCTGTTGCAGAAAGAGCTTGGCGAAGATGCGGAGTTTATTGTGAATACAATAAAGGAGAAACTTCACAGAGGGTATCCATCTCCATTAGAGCCGACCAGTGTGGCGATCCATTCCATCCATTCCACGGAGGGGTTCCGTGGAATGGAAGTGGACGCTAAGGGGCAATTTCGCAATGGAATGGATCCACGGAGGGTATCAGTGGAGTGGATGGACAGTGGAATGGAGGAATGGATACATTCAAGCTCACTACCTAGTATCTACACCTCGATAACCTCGTTAGCCCGTTGAAACCCACTCTCCTCCCTCCTGACCACCCGTCAACTCCTTCTATTCCTTCAGCGACCTCTCATGCGACTCTGGCATCCGTAGAAGGTGGTCGTTACTTTGAATAAGACTAGCCTTTTGCCAAGAGCGCAGAATCTGCACAATACCTATTGTATTGGCCTCCAGACGATTACGCGAAGGGTCTAACATTCCACCGCAAGAGGAGAACAATCTCTCGACATCTGCGCTCATGGGTGGAACGGAGAGAACGTCAAGGGCCATTCGAGCTAACCGGGGATAAAGGCTTCGTTTCTCGTGCCAATATGATAACGGATCAACAACATCCTGGTCCGAGTCCAGGTGCAAACGTTGCCACTCCTCGTACTCGTCTATTGTAGGGTACACCTGTTGAGAAAGCAGTGGTGTCTGGCGACTTTCTTCACGATTTTTGTTAAATTTCATATGGAAGACCTTCCGGCGTTTGACATCTAACGGCAAGCTGTGTACAGAAGAGATGCTAAGATGCCTGTATTCTGAGTCCCATAATTCCTGAACGAGTTTCTTTGCTTTATCAATCCACGAAGTTTCACTGGCCCACCAATTCTCGAAGTATGGCCATCGATACGCAGGATGAAGGGCAACAGCAGCATAATAAACAGACGTCTCATCTAACTTTAAGGTAACTGAAGGCGCATTTTCAGTCGTCTCGCTGTCAGATTTGTATGTTTCTGCCATATTGATGCCTTACAGTAAGATTGTTTACTCGTAAAGATACAAGAAGTACTACGTAGACGCGTGCTGGAGCGCGTCCCAGGGGTAGCCCTGCCTTCAAAACCCGAACCCCTAAAATCCTGTCCATTCGTCCATTCATCCATTCCACGCCTATTTTAAATGGATGGATGGATTACGTAACAGCAGGCAAATGGAATGGATGGAAATGGATGCCCGTGCATCCATTTCCATCCATCCATTCCATTTGAATAAATCAGTGGAGTGGATCGCCACACTGGAGCCGACACCAGCTCAGAATTCATTAAAGAGACAGCCTACTTTAGAGGCTAGAATGTTGCAACGATTGCAGCCAAAAAGAGAGCCGCAATCCGATATAGAACGATATTTTGGTAGTGACCCAATTGATATTACGCGAATAGTGACAACCGAAAAGAGTGGTTATGTGCTTGGTGGAAAGCACATGAAGAGGAATTCCCGAGGATGGCAGCCGCAGCAAAGGATTACCTTGCAATTCCGGCGTCGGAAGTTGCTGTCGAGCGAGTGTTTAACAAGGGAAGAGACTTATTGGGTCTCAGAAGGCATTCGATGAGTCCGGAAACGATGAGAATGCTAATGTTGCCAAGAGACGGGTATGCCTCGGAGGAAGCTTAGCGCCTGTCGTCGTTGGCAACAGTACACGATGCATTGGCAACAATTCCGTTTTGTTTTTTTCTTTGCCGGTTATTTGTTTGTCTTTCTATACGTACATATTGGGACCTTTCCCTCCTTTTGTTCTTCTTTTATTTTCGTTTAATTGCGGGTCATTTTTTTCAAGTAATCCCGCTGCAAAGTGCCAAAGTGTCTTGAAAAAAGTCTTACTGGCCGAACCCCGTACAGGAGGAGAGTCACGTGCGCTTTGAGGCGATGCGATACGATATTCACCCATTATATCGTATCGTATCGTCGGCGATACGATATGGCGATATCGTCTTGTAGGCCATATCGTGTCCAGCCCTAATGAGAAACCCGAACTCTATCGCTCGGCCGCGGTGGAAGAAACGATGAAAAATTATCCCTATACGGATACGGATATGGATATTGTATAACGAAAATTCTTATCCGCCGATCCCTATTGTCAGTTTCAAGAACAAATTCAGGCGACACTAGCAATAGCGTAAATGTGATTCTAGAACAAGCCAAGCGTAGATCAGTCAAGCATGGGACTGATTTAGCGCGCTTAGATGGGACTTATAATCTTCACGTATATTTAAATAAAATGTCGTTCAAGTTTGTTGCGGAGTACCCTAACCACGACAAGTCACAAATTGACAGTTTCTGCAAGGAATAAAGTCTGAATGGTAGGGGCATCATGATTGAACATTATTAAAAAAGGAATAACGGCATTGATCTATACGGCTGGTAGGGCTGCTCCGAATACGAATATTCGCAGTAATCGGCATTATTCGTGTTCGTTATTCGCAAGTCCCAACCGCTGCGAATAATAGTCGTAATTTAATTCGCCGAATATTCGCATAATCACGTGCTCAGGGGATGCCGCCTAATAAATTCAATTCACAGTTTCAAGAGCCAATATGGCCCCTTACAGCCTTCCAGCTCAATGTGATGTAGGGAGTAAATTGATAGCGAGCTGCGCACTTTTCTTGCTCTGTGACCTAGTGAGAGGTTGCTTTTACCAGGTACATATTACAGTGCGTCAGTCCTGCGTTTCGTGGTTTGCATCTTTCGTTTTGCAGTTTATGCCTCCGCCTTTCATATGCTTGTTGTTTTGTGCCTTAATGCCTTTGCTTTTTCTTGTGTTGGAACCGTAATAAACTATGAGCACTTTAAGGTTTCAGGGGTTGCGAATAAATATGCGAATAACGAATGTTATTCGGCGAATAATATTCGCAATTTTATTCGTTGCGCGGACATCCTGCGAATAATATTCGTTATTCGTTATTCGCAACGCAAAATGGTGCGAATAATTATTCACCGAATAATATTCGCAAACGGAGCAGCCCTAACGGCTGGCATCTCCATAATCGCAAATACGACGTCTGCAACCTTAAATGTATCTACAGAATCTACACCCGTTATCACAAGATACTGCTATAGACCCTGGTCACTGTGGTAGTATGGTGTTTAAGGTCTCCATTCGGCAAAAATAATTAGAGTTCAGTCCCTGCGGCGATTCAGGATCTCTTCATCTTGTAACTCCGAGAAGAACGCATTTGCCGGATCATGTTTTATGAGATGTCCACGAAGTCTTGCTCGGCATGCGGTGGAATTTACGGGCGCATCGAATTTACGTGCAGAGTCGAATCCGTGTGCGAGGTGCGAAAAAAAGCTCTGCGACTGTAAATTACCGTTCTTGAAGCCAGGGATCTAAGAGTAAGGCTTCTGTGTTGCTCCGATCCGCTGGCCGCCACCGTAACATCCTTGAAATGAAATTAAGAAACATCCTCCTGTCCATGTCCTTCGAGGCAAAAAATGAATTTTCTAGGCCCTGACTTTTTGGGATGAGCTCAGGGAACTTAAACTTGCCTGAGTCAATTATTAGCTGTCGAGAAAACTTGGAAAGGGATGGAAAATTCGATTGAGCACCTTCATCGTCAAAATATCTAGAACTTTCTTTTCCTTGCTTGAGAATATCCAGTGGCGGAGGACCTAGAAGGCGATGATATGAGCCAAATGTCTTTCATTGGTAGGGGTGGATACGATTTGCGATTAATCGTTATTCGTATTCGTAAAGTCCAATACGATTACTATACGAGTCCATGTAAAACTTTACGATTAACTATACGAGCGCTGAGGTTGGTTACTCGCAAAAAATCGTATAGTCATGCACCTGACTTTCATTATCTGCTCTGAAATGCACACGTAGAGGACAAACAATAAAGAGAGATAAATAGAACAATATTACCATTCAACTCTTGAGTAGTGATCTGCGAGTAAAGTTGGAAACCATTTCGATGAATGCGCACTTCCATACCATCTTAATTTTTCACGCCATACCTAAATAGGAATACGATTACTATACGATTACTATAAGATTTTTTGGTAGACTATACGATTACTTTACGATTAGGTTCTCAGTTTTGCGATTAACTTTACGAATAATATAAAATTTTGACGGTACCGTAATCGTATCCACCCCTATTCATTGGAGAACGCTTCGCATACTTAAGCCTGCGAATAACATTAGCGAATATTATTCGCACTGTTTTGAATTGCGAATACGAATAACGAATATAGCAGAATCTGCGAATATTCGCATTCTCGCCAGCCCTAGTGCCTAGTAAAATTAAGGTTCGCACATTTGGAAAAATCGAAAACCAGGGCTATGGGGTTAGGGTTATCCCGAATTGTCTGGACTAACCACAATGTCTGTTTTAGTCTAAATCTATATAGGACTATGCTATGAACATGGTCCTGCCTTAGATAAAGAAGCATTCCGTGATAATTCCCGATTTTTGTAGGAAATAGAAGATCTAGGATTCTACAGATAAAACCATACGATTGGAGCTCAGTTGTGGATGGCAGAACCGTGAGGCAGGGCAGCGAAACTAACCCTTCTGCCACCCGGGCCCGCGGCACAGATTTTGATGCTTGTTTTAAGCGGCAAGCGGCAACTCATGAACACAATTACAATAAGCACAGTATGCGACAACTGACAACACCTTCCATATTGCATTCCGCCAATGCTGAACTCCTCTCGTATTCCAGAGAGTTAGACTCCGACGCTCTTGCCTCGGCGAGGTCTTTCACAACCGTGCGCTACCCCTCCAAATCAAGCTCTAAAACGACCGAAAGCCGCGGCAAGAGCAACCGACGGCGAAAAGCACAGTCTTCAAAGTACAAGGTCGCACCAGAAAGGACAGCAGACGATCACATTGGTTCGATACCTCATAAGCTTGATATTCTCAAACGACAGGGAAAGTTTTATGGCGCGTTGTTTGGCTCGCACGTCGAACGTGGTGTTCTCTTTCGCGCAGTAGGATCCAGCAATGCAGCTCAAGATATCCGGGGCACTAAAGACACAAATAATTGCCAACGGCACGAGATTAAATATATTCGATGTCTGGCGATAGGACGGGTCTCAGAGTCTGATATATCGCGCATGCAACTAGCTGTGCTTCTTGCTCTTCGCAACGAATTGGGCGTGAGCGCCACAGACGTTACGTGCTATGATCCAGATTTTGTACCTATGGACTACGACATTTTGCGGGGATTTAATATAGATGTAATGCAAGAGCCTGGCGAAGGTGAGGAGAAAGATATGCCGAACGAAGAGCTCGTCCAGAGGAGGAGCGAGACGTTGTACTACATGCCACATGCGCCGATTTTTCTCGTAGATAGAATCATGGGACTGGAAGGTGTACAATACGTGCTTGGAAATGATGTCATGGGATATAAAGAACGATTAGAGGAGGAACTAGAGTTAGTATTTGCTTCGTTGAAAAGAGTAGTAATCAGTTGTGACAAGACCAGTGACAACGACGACGATGAGGCAACTACAAAACAAAATGTCAGCGATCCGGAATGGTTCAGACTACGTCTCGAGGATGGGCTGGCGAGAGATGAAAGCTGGTGGCTAAGTGTGAACGATATGGCAATGCATTGGCGTCGATCCCGGAACTGATAGACGTGTCTGCATTACGCGTGATTGGAAAATTGGTATTGCGTCTCAAAATTTGCATTATTACATGTATATAATCTATAGACAAATCATATCAATCAACATCACAGAAACACGTATGAACAAAGAAGCAATGCGTGCAAGCTACTAAACAATTCAAAACAAATCCCAGAACATTACACTGAAGAAAAAAGATCAATGCACGATCCCATTGATCGTAACCTCAACATGTCGCCAATCTAAGCAGTCTCGTACTTCTCCCAGTTGTCCAAAATATTGCGGATCTTGGAGCTTCCTGTCAAATCATACACTTCTTGGAAATACTCCTTCGAGATCGAAAACGGCTTGGCCGTCAAGTTAGGAATATACTTTCCAATCAAGTTGGCCGGTTTGAGTGCCTGTTGGGGCAACTTCTTGATCAAGAACCGGTTAAACGGCTTGACACCGCTGCGCAGATATGTAGAGTGGAACGGCACGGAAATGCCCTTGAGTGGAATCGTGGCGAAACCCCGGTCCAGTTCGATGGGCTGTGGCTTGGCGATGCTCTTCTTGGCGATTTCCTCCACAATGTCTGTAAGCTGCTCCTTGACATCTTCCATCGACATGGTCTTCATGAGCTTATCGAGGTCGATCTTCTGCACCTTCATGAAGTTGAGCACGTTTGTAAGACAGTCCAGCGCACGGAGATCTCCGGCAGTAACGTATTGCGTGTTCTCGACGTTGTAATTGACAATTTCCAAGAGCCACTTCGTCTGAGCGGCGATGTGTTCGACGACATACCGTAGCGCGGCGTCGTTGAAGGTCTTGGAGATACGCGACGGGTTGACAGCACACATACCGTAGTTAGATCGTCCTTGCGCGTCACGCGGGACGGCTACCTGCATGGTCATACCACGGTAGAATACGACATCCACGAGAGACTCGATCGGCATGACATCGCCGAGTGCCGCGAGTGCGGAGTACTCACCCAGCGAGTGACCAGCATACGAGCAGTCGGCCGGAACAAGACCCTTAGCCTTCATGTCTTCGAACGAAGCCTTCTCCATAAGCGTCAAAGCCGGCTGTGTGAATTGAGTGGCTGACAACAAACCGGTAGGGGCACGGAAGGTGTAGGACGAGGTGTTCTCCGTGATGTCCTTGAAGATCTTCTCGGACTTAAGCTGACCGTCCGCATCAACAGATTCGAACATCATCGACGTGTAGTTATGACGAATTGCCTTGCCTGTAAGAACGTTAGATATGATTTCAGATTCGCTAGAAGCAAGAAGTTCTACCTCGTGGACCACCGAAGTGAACAGTATATTCGTTCGGATTATTCTTAACAATACTGATAATCGAGAAACCTATTTCACGCATTAGTGCTATTCAATTTCAAAGACGTGGAGTTATAGCATACCATAGTTATTGAGGAAATGTCTATCCGCACGATCCCAGACCTCACGCGCGACAGCGCTAGACTCATAAAGATCCATTCCCATACCCTGCTCCTGTGAACCCTGACCGGTGAAGATGTAAGTAGAGACAGGCTGTTCGACCTCGGCCTGGCCGATCAAGACAGCGTCGCCGGTATCCTTGTTCGTAGTTTCAACCTTGATGATCTTACGGCCCGCGATCATACCGATGTGGTGCAACTTCGTCTCGATGTTATCGTTCGGAAGAACCATACCAACAAACGAGCAGTTGAAACCACGCACGCGCGCGACGTGGTTCTCAGCTGCCCAGGTCTCGACGAGCGACCGAACAGCGGCGGAGGAGTACATGCCATGGGTAATGTTGCCTCGGAGATTGGCATAGGCTGCGAACACACGGGACACGTGAATCGGGTTGTAGTCTCCAGAGACGCGGGCGTAACCTTCGTTGGAAGCAGGCGCGCGATAGACAAGCTCGGTCGAGCCGTTCAATGGGATCGAGTTCTCGAATAAAATAGGCTGCTCGATGGTGCTGCCGTGGCGCTCGAGGTAGTCAATGACCGGGTTTCCGTGGGATTCACCTGCCTCGTATTTAACGCTGCCGATTTGGATAATCTCACGTGTAGGCAATTCAAGCAAGACCTGACCGGTGGTGCGGACCGACGAGAACACGGTCTTGTTCTTGTATCTGACAAACGTCTCGAGACGGAACGTGAGCTTCTGGTTGAGTAGGTCAACGTGCGGATCGTCATTAAGCTCGAACCAGTCCTTGGATCGCAATACGGCAACATCCTTGGGCGACTTGAGTGTGACCTCCATAGGCAACTCCGACTTGCGCTGGAACGTGTTCTCGTAATCGGTATACGCGCCTCTGTACAAGAACTGGGACGTGACCTCCATGACTGGCATGTAGTCTCGCGAGATAATACCGCTGACCTCGACCATCTTGCCCGACTCCTGATTCAGTACAGCATTAATCCTGGCATTAGTAGTAACGACGTCGTCTTTCTTGAGCGGCTCCGCGCCAGGGAACATCTTGAACGCGTTGGAAAGATGAACGAGCTTCAACAAGTCACCATCAATTGCCTTGGGGAACAACGCCTTGGTGATGGCCTTCCATCCGACGACAATCGCGAAATCCATAGGCGCGAACGTAGTCTTACCAGGCCTGTCGACGAATGCCTCACCATTGTTGCCGACTGCATAGACAAAGTCGGCGATAGCCTTGCCGGAGACAGTGGTAGAGTCACCCTCGAATGCATCGGTGACGGACAACGTGGCTGGGTACTCCTCGGGACCGAACCAGAGCTTCCAGTAGAACTCCTTGATTCTGTCGTTGCGGCCGGCCATGACTTCACGGATTGGCGCAAATCCGACTTCAGGGTGATATGTGAACATGAGCAACATGCCAACAGGCTTTGCCTCTGCAGTACGGTCATCATAAAGCGTCATCTCGATCGTGTCGGAACCCGGACGCTTAAAGGTGTCAATTACAACCACATCCTTGCCGTTGATCTTCTCAGAAACAACAATACGAGTCTTTTCCAAATCCTCCGGATGCTGAATGGTAACCTTGACACCAAACGCCGGCTTGAACAACCTCTTAAGTGGACTAGTCTCGTACTTGGTGCCCTGAACAAAAACATCTGTAGTAAAGAACGCGTGGCGCCAGCCATACGTCTCACCGCCAAGCAGACTCAACCACGACTCAAGATCGGGAAGAGTAGCGTTGCCACTGACTCCGGCATCAAAAGCGTAGGTGATGGCGTCGTCGGTCTTGGTGACGGTCAAACTGTCAGCCTTCAAAGCGGCCTCGAGCGCGGATGGCACAATGTCCTTGCCTCCAAAATATTCGATAACTGGAATCTTCGACTCCTCGCCTCCATAAACGTCATTGGTCAAGAACTCAATGTGCTTGTTGTGGATTCCATCCAAAATATCCTGAACAGGTTCGTTGACGATTTTGGCGTACTTGGCGGCGACCGGACCTTGGAGAATACACGTGCGCTGGACGTCCTGGCCGACGACAGCACCAAGGTCCTCAGACTGCCAAAGCGAGTCTTTCTTGAAATACAACTCAAAGTTGTCATCCAAAGCCGGGACAAATGGCACTGGCTTCTGACCGGGTCGGAGCGTCAACATGAGGAAGAACTCTTTGTCCTGGACATTGACGATCTGCTCGGTGGCCTCTGGATATGCCGCAAGGATACGGTCAACAGTTGGCGCCGGCTCGTCCAGTTCAGTGTAAGACTGCAAGAGTGACGGACGACCGGTCTCGTGCGTGAAGCGCTCCTCGATACGGCGGATAAAGTCACCAGTCATGTTGCGGAGCGAGAGGTCGATCCAGCGCTTCTCGTGCGCAATGAACATAAGTTCAACAAGACGCTTGAGGATCTCACCGTAGGTCATGTCTTCGAGCTCGACGACGTCACCGGCAGAGTTCTTGCCGAACCAAACTTTTTGGAAGTCGGCATTGAGCTTCTTGATGATGTGGTCCTTCTTTGCCTTGAGAGCGTCGACGCGCTTGTTCTTTGGCAAACTGAAGATGGTGGTATCCATTTCCTTCCTGCAGAAATATGTCAGAGCTATATCGATCTAGACAAGCAAAGTGAGAGGCCTACCAGAACAAAACACCGCGAGTAGCCAACTTGTGAATTGGCTCGCCCATCTCAGACAAGACAGTGATCACCCCACCAGCGGGACCCTTATAAGTGTCCTCCCACTGGGACTCATCCACACCAGGCGCATCGACAATAGCCTGCTTTGCCCCGAGCGACGTGTGCGCTTCCTTGGCAGTCATGATTCTGCTTCCAAACAATACACCATCGAATGGCATTGACGGGTACCCGAACTTGGTCGCCCACTGACCAGTCAGGTATGGGTACGTGTCCTCAGCGCCGCCGAAACCTGAGCCAGCGAGGAGGATGATATTGCTGCACCGACGGATGCGCGGGTACATCTGCAAGATCGGGCTGTGGAAGTCCTCGAACGAGTGATGACCACCACCACGACCACCAGTCCACTGCAAGATGATTGGGAAAGTCGGGTTAGCCTGGGCGATGGTAATGACCTGCTGGATGGCATCCATGGAACCGGGCTTGAGGCCGAGATGCTTGATGCCAAGAGTCTCGATGTATTCGTTGGCGACTTCGGTCGATGGGACACCAGCGCCGATAGTGAGACCCTCGATCGGAACACCTTCGGCACGGAGCTTCTGAATGAGAGGGATGGCCCATCCCATGGCACGGGGGTTGACATAGATCAAGTTGACTGTAATACCAGCACCAGGGAATGTGGACTTTTCGATGTTGTAAAACGCTTGAGTGAGACCATTGGCGTTGAAGTAGCCACCACCGCCGAGCTCGATGTGGTAACCGGCGTTCATAGTCGCAGCAACGAAATCTGCCGGAACCGTTGAGGGAGTCATACCAGCAACCATAATCGGGGGCTGACCCAGCATGCGCGAGAACTTGGTGTCAACATAGGTGTGGCCCTGCACAGTCTTGACCAGCTTGGGGGCAAACTCGAGACCCCAGTCGGCAGCAAACTTGACAGAGTCGTCCTCACGATCAAACAGCTCGGGCTTGTAACCAAGCTCGGGCGCAGTACCCTCCAAGGTGCCGGCAAGGATGACGCGAACACCGGTTCCCTCCTTGTTGCGGTGGGTCAAGACACCGAGACCTGACAAACCACCGGGGCCAAAGTCGAGAATGTGGGTGGCCTTGCTGAACGCAGTGGCCACTTCCCAATGGACGGGCAGGCCGGTGACCATCTTGACAAGGCGTTCGACGACGGAGCCATCCTCGGCGGTAAGGTTTCGCAAGTCATGACCATCGGACGTATCGTAGACGGGAATGGCGAGCTCCTCGGGCGTGAACGAAACGTCGGCCAACTTGAGATCTTCAATGATGGTTTCGTATGCCTTATCAACATACGGCGAATGGAAGGGCGCAGTGATTGGCAAGAACCGGTTGGAGAACTTTAGCTTGCGCTGAGAGTGTGGGACCCTGTTCTGCTCGAGTCCGGGTGGTGCACGGGACTTGCGCAGTGACAAGCTGAGACCGTACAGCGACTGAGGTGGACCGGTGACGACAAAGTTGCGGGCACCGTTCTCGAGCGAGATCGAGACGTGCTTCTCCGCGGGAAGATGGGAATTTGTCAGGTCGACGTGCTTCTGGACCTGCGACTTGACGAGATCGCGAACAGACAGCATAGGTGAAGGCTTGCCTTCACCTTCGTTGACTGAGTCCTGGAGAACAGACGGCGCAAGAGAGGTGCGAGGATACGTCTGCTGAGCGCGGCAGCCAATCCAGAATAAGATCTGCAGAGTCTTGGACGCGACGTCGAAGAATGACTCCCATGTGGACGAGGCCGAAATGGCAGCGGCAGTGATTACACCCTGAGAATGACCAGTCGTTCCTGTGGATTATTGTCAGCTAGTGTAGATTGCGTGGATCAATGCATACGTACCGTCCAAGTACGATCTGAATTCACCAGGCTGCTTGCCGAGGATTTTGCAGGTGGCAGCATAATGAGTAAGCTGAGTGACACCAATCAATGGGAGAGATACCGGAGCGGAAACTAGATAGTCGAGATCAGGAGTCGACTCGGGCTCACGGAGCCAGCGCATGATGTCGAGGCCGTTCGAGTAGACCTTCATGGTGCGCTCGTCGGCTGCGAGCCTGAGCAACTGTTGCGCGCAGTGCTGAACAAAGTCATCAACAAGCCCCTGATAGAGCGAGTAGACGTTGCGAAGCTCATCAAAATATTCCTCGATGTTGCCCTGGCCGCCGAAGATGGCGTAGACGGACGCGCGGCCGTCGGCGGCGGCACGTAGCAGAGCACAGTCGTGGCCTTTGATTGGACGATTGGCAGCGAGTCTGGCGGCGTAGTAGGCACGAATGACAACCTCGCGCTTGGAGAGAGTCCCGGGAAGAGCAGCAGCAATAGCGTGAACTTCATTTGCACGGAGGAAGCGAGATTCAAAATCGGCAAGCACAAGCGCGAGAACGTCGTCATACTGGGCCGGCTCTTCCTCGACTTGGGTAACGATAAAGGCGAGGAATCGAGCAACGAGCTCGCAGTTGGACGCAGGCTCTTCGTCGCCGGCGAAATCTTCGGTTGGAGTGGGAAGAGTGGCGGCGAATTCTTCCCGAAGATGGAGGATCGAGAGATACAGCGCGTTCGGGACAAAGACCGTGTACTCTAACGAGCCATGCTGGAGCGAGAGCGGACGCAGGGAGGCCTGGGTATGCGGCGTTGCGACGCCAGTCTCAGCGCCAGCGTACATTGTGCGAATTGGCGAGAGGAGGGATCAATTGAGGGAGTGTGGATGAAGAAAAGAAGAAGTCGAAGGAGCAGAAGCGTCGGACAAAAGAGAGGAAGTGGCCACCTCGGAGTTGCGAAGTGGCTGTCGAGACGAGATAGCAGTCGACAGGTGTTGCCTGAGGTATAGAGTGCACGTGTGATATATTTTGCGTGTCGCGGATATCAGGGGCGGGCTAGAGGCTGGAGTGCACCGCCACCGGTGAGGCTGAGTGTTGGGAGGAGAGCTCAAAGGCGAAGTGTTGGGCGCCGCTCAAGCCCGACGACTCGTGCGGCGCCGAAGTCCTTCCCGGTGGCCGGGGACCCCAAACACCGCTGCTCTCAGCGAAATCGGCCGCCGCCACCTTTACTCTACAAGACCAGCAGCTGTAGGAAATTTACTATGAATGAGCTCTGGTCAGTCTGCCGGCAGATTGGCATTGATCTACAAATTGTAGCTCGACGTGATGAGAGATAATTGTCTAAGGCGGCAAGCGGCGCACCAACAAACTGATGACACGGGTCCTTAAGCCGTCGTCGGCCCGGGGCGAGGGCAGCGTGTCGATCAGAACCAGCGTGTCTGATGAGAGATCTCAGACGATGCAATAGATGATCGGCATGATCCTGAAGCTAATGGAATGCATGCGGTGGAGCCACGACGGACAGGCGGTCGACATGACCAGCGATTATAATTATTCCTGTCTCGTCGAGTCCCCCAACAGTCAATCAACAAGCAACACGCGAGTACTCAGGAGGAAGGGTTAGGGCCTACGCCCCAACTCTCGCCTCGCGTGCTCCGCAGATTTGCTCCGCAGCCTGAATGCCACAGTCGCCCAACACCATCGCCAGCAACTACTAATCAGTATTATTCATTCTCCTGTAGCCTTCGGCGTTCCTGTCGGGTAGCTGCATTGGAAAAACCCATTAAGCTCGCGGACACGGCTTTGTTGGTGCACGTGCGGTTGCCCGAGACCTGCCCGGCAAATATTAGTGCCTGTGTATACATATCAACTTAGTGCGGAGGTACCTGTCCGTGTTGTTCAGCCACCAGGCTTGCACTATGTGCAAATGCACTAGTCCAGATAGGCAACCAACTGCACTAATTGCTGGTGGCAATCCACGGTCGACGCCACCCAGCTTGTCGGGCCTGTCGTACCTGGTATCCGGCGGGTGTGCTTGTGAGACCATCGATTCTCACCTTCGCGCATTCAAATCATTAGACTATCTCTATTTTCCCACTCTTGTCCTCCATCGCATCCTCCTCCTCACCCACCCAAACTCCTCCCTCTCTTACCCAGTCTCCTGCCCGTCAACCACGATGCGTCCCGAGACTGAGCAAGAGCTCGCACATGTCCTGCTCATCGAGCTGCTCGCCTACCAGTTCGCGTCCCCGGTACGCTGGATCGAAACCCAGGATGTCATCTTCCAGCAATTCAACTCCGAGCGTCTTGTCGAGATCGGCCCGTCCCCTACCCTCGCGGGAATGGCACAGCGCACTCTGAAGGCAAAGTACGAGTCCTACGATGCTGCACTCTCACTCCAGCGCCAGGTCCTCTGCTATTCCAAGGACGCCAAAGAGATCTACTACACCCCAGATCCTGCCGTCGTTGAGGCTGCGCCAGAGGCTGCTGCTGGCAATGCCGCTCCTGCTGCCGCTCCTGCTGCTGCTGCTGCTGCCCCCGTTGCTGCTGCGCCGGCTCCGTCTGGACCGGTAGCAGCTGTGGCCGATGAGCCCGTCAAGGCTGTCGACGTCTTGCGCTCGATCGTCGCCCAGAAGCTCAAGAAGCCGTTCGATCAGGTACCACTTTCAAAGGCTATCAAGGACCTCGTCGGTGGCAAGTCTACGCTCCAGAACGAAATTCTCGGTGATCTCGGTAAGGAGTTTGGCTCGGCTCCCGAGAAAGCGGAAGAGATTCCGCTCGAAGAACTCGGCGCCACTATCCAGGGTTCCGGTTTCAATGGCCAACTCGGCAAGCAATCGTCGTCGCTCGTCGGCCGACTTATCGCTTCTAAGATGCCTGGTGGCTTCAACCTCACATCCGCTCGCAAGTATCTTCAGGATCGGTGGGGGCTTGGACCTGGTCGCCAGGATGGTGTTTTCCTGCTTGCTATCACAATCGAGCCACCAGCTCGTCTCGCAGCCGAGGCTGACGCAAAGAAGTATCTTGATGAAGTCGCTGGCAAGTATGCTTCTCTATTTGGCATCTCACTCTCATCCGGTGGTGGCGATGCTGGCGCAGGCGGTGCTTCGGGCGCCATTGCAATCGACTCCGCCGCGTTCGAGGAGCTCACCAAGGACCAGACTCATCTCGTCCGACAGCAGATGGAGTTATTCGCCAAGTACCTCAAGGTCGATCTCCGGGCCGGCGACAAGCTCTTCGTGGACGAGCAGGACGCTTCCTCCGAGCTTCAAAAGGAACTGGACCTCTGGCTTGCCGAGCACGGCGACTTCTACGCGACGGGCATCGTTCCCTCGTTCTCGCCCCTTAAGGCTCGCGTGTACGATTCATCCTGGAACTGGGCTCGCCAGGACGCGCTTACCATGTACTACGACATCATCTTTGGCCGTCTCTCAGTCGTCGACCGTGAAATCGTGTCTCACTGCATTCTGCTCATGAACCGCTCTAATCCGACTTTGCTCGAGTTTATGCAGTATCACATCGACCACTGCCCCGAAAAGCGTGGCGAGACGTACCAGCTCGCGAAACAGCTCGGCCAGCAGCTTATCGACAACTGCCGAGAAGCGCTTGCTGTTGAGCCTGTCTACAAAGACGTCATGTACCCAACAGCGCCGCAGACTGTTATTGATGTAAAAGGCAATATCAAATACGACGAGGTTCCTCGCGTCGCTGTCCGCAAGCTCGAGCAGTACGTCAAGGAGATGGCTGCTGGAGGCAAACTCACCGAGAGCCGCAGCCGCACTAAGTTGCACGCTGACCTTGCCCGCATTTACAAGATCATCCGTCAGCAGCAAAAGGTTAGCAAGAGCTCCAAGCTTCAGATCAAGACATTGTACGAGGACGTCATCCAGTCTCTCTCTCTTGAAACCGGTCTTGCCAACGGCAGTCCCTCCCCCGATGGCACCGGTCGCATGACGTCGCCCAAGCGCGTCAAGAAGAATGGCAAGGTTAAGAAATACACGGAGACCATTCCGTTCTTGCATTTGAAAAAGAAGGACTTGCACGGTTGGGACTACAGCAAGCCATTGACTGGCATCTATCTGGAGTGTCTTGAGCAGGCCGCAAAGGTATGACTTTGCCATGTTTGTACTTTGATTTGGGCACGCTAATCGATCTAGACTGGTATCTCATTCAAAGACAAGTGCGCTCTGATGACTGGCGCCGGCGCTGGCTCTATTGGTGCCGCCGTTTTGCAGGGATTGTTGTCCGGTGGTGCGAAGGTTGTTGTCACGACGTCGCGATATTCAAAGCAGGTTACCGAGTACTATCAGTCTATCTACGCCAAGTACGGCGCCAGCAACAGCACATTGATTGTTGTTCCCTTCAATCAGGGTATGGCTCCTAGTGAACTTGTTTATATTTATCAAGAGTTAGTGTGCTGACGGATTGCAGGCTCCAAGCAGGACGTTGACGCCCTTGTTGACTATGTGTACGACACAAAGAAAGGTCTCGGATGGGATCTTGACTACATCATTCCGTTCGCTGCCATTCCGGAGAACGGCAATGAGATCGACAACATTGACTCCAAGTCCGAGCTTGCGCACCGAATGATGCTCACCAACCTGCTTCGTATTCTCGGCAATGTCAAGGCTCAGAAGCTCGCCCATGGCTATGAAACTCGTCCCGCTCAGGTCATCCTGCCAATGTCCCCCAACCATGGTACGTTCGGGTCGGACGGCTTGTACTCGGAGTCCAAGCTTTCTCTTGAGACCTTGTTCAACAGATGGTACTCCGAGTCCTGGGGCTCGTATCTCACGATCTGTGGTGCCGTCATTGGCTGGACTCGTGGCACCGGTCTTATGAGCCAGAACAACTTGATCGCCGAGCGCATCGAGAGCCTCGGTGTTCGTACATTCTCGCAGCAGGAGATGGCTTTCAACATCCTCGGTCTCATGTCCCCCGCAATCGTTAATCTATGCCAGATTGAGCCCGTCTTCGCTGACTTGAACGGTGGCATGCAGTACATTCCTAACCTGAAGGAAGCCTCGGCCACGATCCGCCAGGACCTTCTCCAGACCTCCGAGATCCGCCGGGCAGTGACTGCCGAGAACGCGATCGAGTACAAGCTCGTCAACGGCGCAGAAGCCGAGCGTCTGCAGAAGTCTGTCGTCATCCAGCCGCGCGCTAACATCAAGTTCGAGTTCCCGAAGCTCAAAGAATATTCAGAAATTGCCCACCTCGCCGAGAACCTCAAGGGCATGGTCGACCTCGAGAAAGTCGTCGTTGTCACTGGTTTCGCGGAAGTAGGCCCGTGGGGTAACGCCCGCACGCGATGGGAGATGGAGGCTTACGGCCAGTTCTCTCTTGAAGGTTGCATCGAGATGGCGTGGATTATGGGTCTCATTAAGCATCATAACGGCCAATTGAAGGGCAAGATGTACTCTGGCTGGGTCGACACCAAGACCAACGAGCCTGTCGATGACTTTGATGTCAAGTCTAAGTACGAGAAGCATATTCTTGAGCACTCTGGTATCCGGTTGATCGAGGCTGAGCTGTTTGACGGCTATGATCCTAAGAAGAAGAAGATGCTTCAGGAGGTTGTTATCGAGCACGATCTCGAGCCGTTCGAGACTTCCAAGGAGACCGCGTACGAGTTCAAACGCGAGCACGGCGACAAAGTCGAGATCTTCGAGATTGCTGAGACAGGGCAGTGGACTGTCCGGCTGCTCAAGGGAGCCAGTCTGCTCGTTCCTAAAGCGCTCCAATTCGATCGTTTGGTCGCTGGTCAGATCCCAACCGGTTGGAACGCGAAGACATACGGCATTGGCGAAGATATCATTTCCCAGGTCGATCCTATCACGCTGTATGTACTCGTCTCTACCGTCGAGGCCTTACTTGCTGCAGGTGTTACCGACCCATACGAGTTCTACAAGTACGTGCATGTGTCCGAAGTCGGTAACTGCACTGGTTCCGGTGTCGGTGGTATGACTGCTCTTCGCGGCATGTACAAGGACCGGTTTATGGACAAGCAGGTCCAGAAGGATATTCTCCAGGAATCTTTCATCAACACCATGTCCGCATGGGTAAACATGTTACTTCTCTCATCTTCTGGTCCAATCAAGACTCCTGTCGGTGCCTGCGCTACCTCCATCGAGTCTGTCGACATTGGCTACGAGACTATCATATCCGGCAAAGCCAAGATTTGTCTCGTCGGCGGCTACGACGATTTCCAGGAAGAAGGTTCATTCGAGTTCGGTAACATGGGTGCTACCTCCAACTCCGAGACCGAAATCGCGCACGGCCGCACGCCGGCTGAGATGTCCCGCCCGACAACGACCACGCGTGCTGGTTTCATGGAGTCGCACGGTGCTGGTATCCAGGTGATCATGACCGCCAAACTTGCCCTCGAGATGGGCGTTCCGGTTTATGGTATTATTGGCTTGACCGCCACCGCGACCGACAAGATTGGCCGGTCTGTGCCCGCGCCGGGCAAGGGTATTCTCACCACCGCGCGCGAGAACCGGGAGTCCAAGTTCCCGTCACCATTGCTCGACATCAAGTACCGCCGTCGCCAGCTTGAGAAGCGCAAGGCTCAGATCCGCGAGTGGACCGAGTCTGAGATCTTGTACTTGCAACAGGAAGTCGACTCCATGCGTGACCAGTACGAGAAGTTCGACGAGAGAGAGTATTTGACCGAGCGCTTGGCTCACATCGAGCGTGAGGCAGCGTGTCAGGAGAAGGACGCCTTGGCACAGTGGGGTAATGATTTCTACAAGCAAGATGCCCGGATCGCGCCTCTGCGTGGTGCGCTTGCTGTTTGGAATCTCACTGTTGATGATCTTGGTGTTGCGTCGTTCCACGGCACATCAACTGTTGCCAATGATAAGAACGAGAGCCTGACTATTGCCAACATGATGACCCATCTCGGACGATCAAAGGGTAATGCCATCCTTGGTATTTTCCAGAAGTATTTGACTGGCCATCCTAAGGGTGCCGCTGGCGCCGTAAGTTTTCGATATTTTACTTGCATTTCAGCGGTTCGGCTAACGAATGGCAGTGGATGATGAATGGTGCACTCCAGGTTCTCAATACTGGTCTCGTGCCCGGTAATCGCAACGCCGATAACGTCGACAAGGTCCTCGAGCAGTTTGACTCGATCCTGTACCCTTCACGCAGCATCCAGACCGACGGCATCAAGGCCGCGTCCGTGACGTCCTTCGGTTTCGGTCAGAAAGGTGCGCAGGCCATCATTATTAACTCGGACTACCTCTTCGCCACGCTCGACGAAGACACCTACAATGCCTACGCCGCGAAGGTCGCCGCGCGTCACAAGAAGGCGTACAGATACATCCACCACGCCATGGCCACGAACACCATGTTCGTTGCCAAGAACGATCCACCGTACACCAAGGACCTCGAGGGCACCGTCTATCTCGACCCGCTCAGACGAGTCGAGCCGGACAAAAAGGCTGGCACCTACGCGTATCCTGCAAAGAAGGTTTCGCAGCCATCTAACAAGGATACTGAGGACGTGTTGCTCAAGTTAACCCAGTCTACCGCCTCTGGCGGTAACAATATCGGTGTCGACGTTGAAGCTTTGTCGGCCATCCCGATCGACAACGAAACCTTCATCGAGCGCAACTACACTGCCGCCGAGATCAGCTACTGCACTTCGTCTGCCGATCCCCGGGCAAGCTTTGCTGGCACCTGGTGCGCGAAGGAAGCCGTCTTCAAGAGCATGGGCGTTAAATCCGAAGGTGCCGGCGCAGCGTTGAAAGAAATTGAAATTGTTCGGAAAGCAGGGAAGCCCGAAGTGGTGTTCTCCGGCAGTGCGAAGCTTAAGGCGGCAGAAAAGGGCATTAAGGACGTCAGCGTTAGCATCAGTCATAACGAGTTCCAGGCCGTCGCGGTTGCGGTTGCGGAGATGGCTTAAGTTAGGAGGTAGCAAGTATTGGAATAGACTGACGGAGGATAATGACGATTGGGTTTTATTTTTGCGAGATATACTCTAGTTTTTTGTATTTTGCTCATTGGGATATATCTATATACATGTTTTGTAATCTTGACTTGTTTTGTAATATGAATACATGAAGCTGCATATACCATATGTCCATCGATGATGCAAGTCAAATCGTACCTTTCAGACTTGGGAATACGTCTGGAATTGCACGTTTCATGTCTGAGATATGGTAGAATGCCTGTTTTTCGCCCTCCAATTCACGCGGGATGATGTGCGCAAAGCGAATCGAAATGGAACGACGTGGTGAAGTCTTGGGATTCGACATCTTGCACGGCCGCGTCGAGACACGTAATTGAAGAGCGACGTTCTGCGGCATTATGATATACACTTAACCGGGGCAGCATTGTCAGTTGTACCCTCGAGCTAGCAACATCAGCAGCAGGGGAGGCGTAGTACTAGGAGGAGGAGCAGCAGCAGCAGCAGCAGCAGCAGCAGGGACAGTAATAGTAGTAGCAGCATCAGCAACACCAGATGCAGGATCATTATAGCAGCCTCTATCGGACCGAGAGCCCGGGGACGTGCAAACACCGGTCTGGACTATGTACCAAGTGTCAGCAAACAACTACTTCTCACCATCGAGCAATTTATTTCGTCTTACCTGTCAATAGGCGTTGTAGCAGTCTGAGATACCGGTGACGACGCGCCGGACCACACCACCGGCGCTGTCAGAGTCGAAGGTATTGTCGACTTACTTGGAGTTAAGTTATTGCTGATCGGAGTGCGCAAATGTGTCCGGCGTCTCGCGAAGACAATCTCGTCGGGATTGGCGCATGTGTCCCTCCGTTGAAGCAGCAGTAGTATCACCTTTTCGTGCTCACAGCGCGGAGAGTATGGTCGATTTATGTAGATAAATGGTCCGTGAATGACACTTCCGTATCAATCCAATATGGGAAAGGAACGTCACTATGCTGACTATATTCCACAAAGCGTGGCGTCTCTTGAAAAGCGGCCGTGCCGCCTTCCAAAGCGGCAACTTGCTTGTTGCCATCACCGCCGAAAGCTGTGTGAGGGCCGTCACGGCTTGTAGCGGAGCCTCGAACATGCTCCGGCAATTTCATATCGCGATTATCCCCGGCGCTAGTAAATCGATGTACCTGCTTAACCGTGGACTCTTCGTAAGTCTCGGGCGCTGTCTCGGTGAGAGTGGGCGTGATAATGAGTTCTTTCTTTGCCGGATCGGCAAGCCCGCTTGGTATATCTTCCTCAGCATCAACCACAGCGTCATTTGTAGTTTCACTAATAGGAGCAGAAAATTGCTCGACGGCTGAAGAGACCGTTGTATCCGCGAATGGCGGCGCGCTCATTTCGGGCAACTCGAATAAGCGACGACCTTCATATTACCCACTTCATAAATTCCATCAGTATCTGCGACAGATACAGGTTCGTCCACAACATTTTGGTCGGGCACGTGCGCAACAGCATCAGACGCAGCATCAACTGCCATTGCATCAACAGGAGCAGGATACTGCTTGACGATTGAAGACAAAGCTGCGCGAGCATCATCGTGGTCATCGTCACCATAGCCCGCACGTCGGCTAGTGACAAGCGGAACCTCATCGAGGGTAGTCATATTGGGTACTAACATGGCAACTTCCTTGCGGGCACGAACGAAAGCTGTCGGAGTGCTGTCGAAACTCATAACTGGACTCGAGTGGTCAATATAGTCCAGCAATTGATATCGCGATTATCGGCGTGGATGGCAAATAGATGCACTATTTTTTGGGTGTGAGTAATGTCGGCAGCTTTCGCTCCGCCTTCTCAACCGGCGTTGTAGCTGGCACTTCAAGACGTTGGCCTTGCTCCTTCCGAGATGAAGTATTCTGCGTCTGCAAAGTGATCGTCATTCGCTGTATAGCTGTAGGTGCCTGAACGACGATAGTCGAGTCCGACGTGCGAGGCTACAATGGTTCTGTTAGCTACCGTTATTGTTAGGAATGCTAAGGGGGCACATACGACGTAGTTATCGACTGCCGGCGCGAAAACGCAAAGAGGGACTGTCTCGATAACGTGGACTGTTTTCATTGGCATTGTCTTCAATCGTGGAAGCATATGGCAAAACACGTACCGTGGAGACCAGGAAATCGACAAAAGTTGTCAAAGGCGACATGATTGCAGGTGTTGCAGGAAGGTACATGGAAGCAGTTGAAAAGATGGATCGAAGTACCAGAGGTGTTGAGAGAAGGAGGAATGGAGCAAGTTGATAAGCCGAGTGCGTGAAAAAGTGGCCGCTGGCTGTCTGGTCTGGTTCTGAACGGGGTCGTAGTCAGTCGCTTTGACAGTTCACCACTCTTAATACCTTTAAACAGTCAGTCGCATTGACAGTTCACCGCTCTTAATGCCTTCGTAAACTAGTGTACCTGCACAAACAACATCAGAGATTAGGACTGGTTCGGCTTGGCTACTGCTCATGTACATGCTAACAGTCAATAGCTCTCGCTGTAGTATGAACTAATAGCAAAATGGGCGTGCAAACCGCACCAGTGAACGCCAAACTTGAGCCAGCGATTGGGAGTACAGTCACTTACAGAGAGAGCAAGTGTGTTTTTTGAACAATCTAAATTCGAATGTGAATAACTTAAGTTATTATTATTAAATTATTCGGACCCCCGGTGTCGGCACTTTCATGTGCCATGGCAGGTTCCCATAGTAATGAGCCGCACGTTATGAGGCAGAACGTTACTAGTGGGCGTGCATAAGAAATTGGACCCCTCCGCCGTGCCCATGTATGTAACATGTCGGCGATCGAGAATACTACAAAAGACGGCTTTCGTATCTCGAAATGCCTCAGAGAAGCCACTGCATTGGAGTTCAGCCTTGGATGGCATCGTCTTGTTCTTGCTGGCTACGTCTGACACTAGACTGAATAAACACAAGTTTAAATTTGATCTAAAATTATTGCTACATGACAACAGAGACAATGCCAGCCAAAAAAAAAACCGTAACTGCAGACCTCGCCACTAATCTCCGCCAATGCAAGCTAACCGTATCAAACGTCCTAAATTGAACATGCTGAATCTCATACTACTCATACTTCGTTTCCTTACTCGAGATAGCGTCTTCTATAGCCACTTCGTCATCGGACTTGGTAGGTGTGCAAGAGCGGGTGACTGTGCCCTCACTTTTAACGCTTTCCGTGCCAGCCACCATGCCTGAATATAACCGCATTGGCGACCATTCGGCGATATAGTTCACCAACTCTGAAAGCGACTGGGAGTAGGAATATTCCTCTGTAGTGACCTCATCGGACGGCCGAGCCGATGAAGAGGCCACGGCATCGATCCGCGGCACCTCATCTTCGTCATCATACTCCTCTTCACTGACCAAGAACGCGCTATCTTCCCACTTCGTGGAGTCTGTTCGCGCGGATGACAGGGAATCGAGCGTGTCGCCGCGCTCAAGATGCTTCAACAATGCTTTGGCCTGATCTATATCTCCGATATCACGTTGCCCTGCATCCGCGCTAATTGTCTCTGGCACTCCCACCTCGAAACTCGCGTCACTGCTCACCTGTCCCTCGTCTGCGTCATATGGATCGATGAAATGATGCTCAACCAAATGCTGAACAACGGGCCACCCATAAGCGTTTGCAAACGTCCGCCGAACAATAATATTATTGTGCGCATCAGGTTCCAACTGCACCAGGACTTTCCTCCACGTCATATTGTCATGCCACGACCTAGCAATTTTCTCCTCCACTCGCGCTTTTTCGGCTTTGTTGGTTGATGCGTCAGGCGCGGTGAGCGTCGAGTCGGACTTGCTGGATAACGTAGACGATAGGCGCTTCTGGATGTCACGGTGCGGAAGATCTTCCGGGCGATACATCCGATCGTGGAAAATCGTTGTCGGCCGAGACTCAACATCAAGTATAAAACTTTCCGGAGGCAACGGGGGATTTATCAGCGACGTAGCTGATTCAAGCACCGACGTCTTCGGCAACGGGACTAGCTTGTCATCCTCACCTTCGTCAACAATAACTCTGTCATGACGGGTTTGGCTGCGGTCATAAATCTTGCTTGGCCTGCGACGCATGGCCTGTGGACGGAATAACGACAGTGTGAGCTGCAGCGGCTTCAACGCGTCCGTAACAATATTGGAGGACATTACCCGTTGTATAGGCGTGGTCGGGACATCGGATGCTTGGCGTACTTTGCCATCGTCCTCGATCTCGCCGGTAACGTCTTCGCCACCTTCGGCTGTGTCGGCGGCAGATTTGATAATGGTGACTAGACTTGGGGGATTGCTGTCCGACACCTTCTCGCCTCGCTGCGCCTGATTCGCTTTCGCGAGACCGCGCCAGTCAAGATATAGCAATGCGGAAGTGCGCAGTGGCACGATACCATCGTTGACAGCGTTGGCGTATACAGTCCGTCGCTTAAACCGTCTCAAAATCTCCGCGGCCGGACCAGTCGGCAAGATCCGCAACAATGGCTTTGACACGATCGACGAATTGAACGGCGACGAAGGTTTCCATGTCAATCCCAAGTCCTGACCTGTCTTTCCGACGACGCCAAAATCGAGGGCGAACTTTATGTATAACGGGTTCTCGTTTGAAAGGCCAAGAAACGGCGTCGCGAGAGCAATGAAATTGACGGGCTCGATTGTTTCGAAAAAGTCAGGATAATGCGCGTGCAGAAACGCAATTGCGTACGTCATGACTAGCCCCCCGAGCGAGTGTCCAATGAACGATATTTTCTTGACGTTTGGTTCTCGTAGAGAAGTCGCGATATACTGGGCCATCCGTTTACCGAGGTACTTCACGCCTCGTTCGGTGCGACACGCATTGTCGAAGTAACCCCTGACAATGACATTCTCGCTCGTAATCCGTGCCGCTCTGTCGATCTGCTCTTTTAAAAACAGCATGTCGGCGCCAGTATTTGAGTGCAGGCCGTGAGAAACAACGACCAAGTGCACGTCCTTATCCAGATCCGGTTTTGGCAAACTCCAAATCGCTGCCGTGTCGTGATGCGTGACTTTCAAACTCTGCGAGAAGGTCCCGCTTTCGGCATCGAGATGTAACGACTCGTGATCTCGCCCGATGGAGATCTCGAACGAGACAGTCGCGGAAGCAGAAAAGATGAGCTGACTCACGACGTCGATCGTCCACGAGTGCTCGGTCCGGCTGGGGTCCATCTTCAGTTCGGCATAGTAGGACTGCGCGGCTTTAATCTGCGGTTCATAGGACGGCTCGTCGTATGGATTAGTAACGGTCACATAAGGGTCGTAGTGAGACGGCTTGACGTCGACGTAGAGGATGAACGGTCCGTTAAGATAGGCAGCCCGGAGAGGGAAGAGCTCAGTGTTGCGGACCCGGATATAGAGTGACTTTGGCGGCGGGACGACATTATCGTTCGAAGGGACGTACGTAATGATGTACCGGTGTAATTGTCCGACCTTCACGGCGGACCGCGTCCGGAATAGAAGCATGCTATTGACCCGTCAACCTGGCTGGTAGCAGACGTGGGCAACAGCCGAAAGTGACTAGCGAATTCCGCCGCCGTCTAGCGCATGAACTCTGAGCCGATAGACGATGCCGGTCGTTGCTGCGGACTACAGAGCAAGGCAGACGATACTTCGCAATTTGCAGGGGCTCTGCAGTAGTTATCAGCTAATCCAGTCTATGATCAGCTGGTCGAAGTCAGTAAAGGATCGTGAGCTGGCTGGTCCAGAGCCCGGACTGGCCGTTCCGGGGTATTCTGCCCTGACCCTAAGCCGATTCATCAGGTCCGAACATTGCCGCTTGTACGATGCTCGTGAGGTCATTAAACTGCGAGATCATTATTCGCGATTTAACCGATTTAGAGACCAATTGGTAATAGGTGGTGGAAAAAGTCGTATAATATTCACATACCAACGATAAAACAGCATCTACTCATACAGGCACACAAGACGCCGAACACGCATACTACAAATACGTTGCGGGCAACGCGATGCTCCACTATTGCAAAAAATAATAACAGATAAAACGATCAACAGTTATAATTGACTATCTTACATCACAGACTCCTTATCGATGTCCATCTCGTCCTCGTCCTTTAAATTTTCGCCTCCATATCGCTCCTCTCTCCATTCTTTACTCAGTCTCCACTCCTCCAACCTCCGTTTCTTCATCTTCCAACCGCGATCTTCTGCTTTTCCCCGTCCCACAAAATCGACTTTCTCGATCCGATAACTCACGCCATCGTGCCGGGTTAGCCATGACCGGGAATTAATCCCATGCCGAAACGTGCCTTGGTACCTTTGCAAGAGTGGCAGTATTCTTAAAGTGGCAACGCAGTCACCCTTTTCGGCAATCACACCACCTGAAGACGGCGAAAAGTGTCCGCTGTGGTACAGCGCGGCGACAACGTCGGAGTCGTCGGTGTACACGTCAGTCCCCCAAACTTCCCGTCTGACCACATGCGGATTCGATTGTCGCGACAAA
Source organism: Lipomyces tetrasporus (assembly GCF_029532465.1). NCBI lineage: Eukaryota > Fungi > Ascomycota > Lipomycetes > Lipomycetales > Lipomycetaceae > Lipomyces > Lipomyces tetrasporus. Next base: position 380,695 of record NW_026611607.1, read on the forward strand.
AACCTCCGGGCAATCCTGATCTGAATGAACGAGTTCACTCTGTCTTCCAACCGCGGAAGGATCGCCTGGTGCGATTCCGGAGTTGGGGTGTAGATCAGCGAGCCGAGATTGTAACTCTGGAACGCATTGGCAGCTTTTAGGACGTCGGTACTATCGACTCGTAGTTGGTATTTAGTTGGCATGCTGTCGTATATTGATGCTGGTGGCGGTGACGGCGAGTTCCTTCTCCTGGGTAGCGTTAGCGGCAGCCATAACATGATATGCAAAAAATTTTAACATACGGCCCACTCTCGGAGAGGTGAGAATGATTCCGGTGATGATGCCGTCTCTTGCGGGACTTCTCGCCATCGAGGGTTGGCGAGCCGATGACGGAAGAATTCGTAGATCCGCCGCTGGCAGAGTCCGCGATGGATTGCTCACCTGAGATCGAGCTGGTAGATGCGGCAGCCGCGGCGGCTTTCTTGACCACTCTAGCGACAGCGTCTTCGGCCCGCACGGGAGTGGATTCCTTGGTTGCCTGCGGCTGCTGGCCACCTTGCGGGAGATTTTGCGAAGACTGTTGGGGCTGCGAGAGGGTCGACGGTGGTTGGGCGGCGTGCAGCGGTTGCTCGACTGGGACCGTGTGTTGCGACTGGGGAGTCGACGGTGCAATTCTCCGCGCTGTGGAACTCGGATCAAATTGGACAGGAGGAAGCGTGGGCCCGACCGTGAACGGCGACGCGGCACTCATTTTAGGACGGAGATCCGGCTCGGACGGGTCCGGCGTCGTGCTTGCTGGCGGCGGCTGCTGATGCGGTGATGCCACCGCGAATTGAGTTTCGGGAGAGAGCGAAGCTCGTGCTCGTTGAGGTTGTTGTTGTTGTTGTTGCTGCTGTCGCTCGGTCTCCTGGGATAAATCAGGTGGTAGCGTGGGCGAGACAACGTGATGATGGTGGTGGTGATGGTGATGCCTGTGGACGTGCTGGTGCTGGGGCTGGTGCTGGGGCGCCTCGGGCTGCCCCGCCGCAGTGGACACGGCCGAGACGACAGAGCCAGGGGCAGACACTTGCACAGACACTGGCACAGGCTGTTGCGCAGAGTGCGAGGCCTGTTGATGCAGAGGAGGCGGCGACGATGACCCTAGGATCGACGATATGGACATGCCACCGGACGGGGCACGGTGGTGAAGGGGCGGTGGGAGCTCGCGCCCTAGAGAATGAAACGGAGGGAGGTTCCGATTCTGGGAGCCGGCCATGAGCGACGGCAGCACCGGCGGAGACGGCCCACCAGGGGAAGACGGAGAAGGGCCATCAGGGGGAGACGTCGACTGGGGCTGCTGGGGCTGGGGCTGGGTCGGGGCCGGCTGCTGCATTGTTTGGTAGTGATGGTGGTGATGGTGGTGGTGGTGATGATGGCCGCGATGATTGTGCGGAGGCGAATGCGTGAGTGTGCTTTCCGTAGATGTCGTCGGCAATGGCGACGGGCCCATTGGGCGACGAAACAAGAATTTTTCCCTTTGCACTGCGCTGGCTAGTGCAGGCAGAGTGGAATGGCAAATGATAATTGCGCCGAGAAGTCTGGGGCAGGCGCACTTCTTTCTGCGAACGGCCGCCTAACAAAGCGCTGGCGGCGTTGCGCTATCCCAAAGACCCTCGGGGTAAGGGAACCGTTTGGCCCGAGGCGCGGCATAAACCCCAAATTTGCTTATCTCCGACAGCTCTATCTGTGGTTGCAACAACGGTGACTAGATACGTATTTGCAGCTTTTTTTAATATTCATTAAGGCTATGCGACCGGTTGCGATGTATGGTTATCTAGACTCGATTGAGTTGAACCCGTGCGGATGTGGAGTAGTGGCTGTAAGAAGATGTTTACTTGTATCATGACCTCACTGGCGTAGACAAAAAGCAGGTTGCAGTACAGTTCCGCAGTCTACTCAAAGTACAATATACAGAATCGTCGAACACGCGGAACAGCAAATCCGATCCATTGCAAAATGTGATTGTCTGAAGTGTCGCATGGGGTTAGGGTCTTATAGCAATATGTGATGCAGATATGAACGTATAGTTCGCTGATGAGATCTCGTGACTGCACAAAATTCGGGGAGAGACGGCGGTATCTGGTTTCCATAAAATTTTTCCATGCTGTCCAGGATTGTTATTTGTCTGCTTCTAATGCGAACTGCTGAGTTAGGCACTATATTCTGCGTGTTTGGGCCACAGATATATACTTGGGTAACACAGCAAGTCCTTCCGGGGTTGCCGCACTAAATTACTGCTATGTATAATGTCTGTAAGCAGTTTCTAATATCATTCTACTACATAGTACTCCCACGCATTCTCGAATATTCGACACGTAGTCATGGATTGTTATTGTAACCGCAGATTCATTTAGCTAGCTAGCACCGAATCACGTGGCCACACGACACGATACCCTTAGATCGTCGACATTCCGCGGGCTGCCGGGCCTGGGCCAGGTGGTCAGTCAGCTTAAATTTAAGAAGAGCGCATTAACAAGTCCACTTTCCGATTTCGCAACTCCTGTAAAGATTAACGATAGTAGGTCGCACCACCTTTTACTCTTAACGATACAGGGCAACAATGACGGAGCAAGCAGTTTCTCCGGCCGCTGCTTCGCACACAGCCACTATGAGAACCGGCGACGCTCGGCTCGGCGATTGGTGTTCGGCGCCGACGTGTGCATCCCAATTCCCGCAACCTCACGCTCCACTATCACTCGTCTCCAACAACATCATCGCATCCTGCTCCAAAACCCAGCTTTCCGCAACAACAACAATACTCACAACGACTGTCGCTCAGTCGTCGAAACTCCGCTGTTCCGACAACGGCTGTCTCGCAATCCCGCGGCTCCACTCTTCCGATCTCGCGCGTGCCGCCTCGACTGCGACAGGCGAGGCCGCTCCGCCCGCCATTGGCACCTGCATAGTCGCTGCATTCGGCCTCTCGGCGACCGAACCCCAGTCCGCTTCCACGACCTCGTCCCTCGCCGTCCTCGACGACATGTCGGTCCGTCGGACCCGCAAACGGGACATCATCCTCAATGAGCTTGCCGCGTGGAAGTCACAGTTCAAAGCATCCTTTGGCTCGTTTCGCCTTCACGAGCGCGACAGCTCCATAGAGCCCATCACTGTCGCTACACCGACAACATCGACTACGTCGCATGTATCTCAGGACAGTGCTGGGCGCGGGCGCGCTGGTGATCGCACAAGCTCGACGAGTGCGACGAGCGTATCAAGTGGCCTCGCTACCGCGACCAAACCGCCCAAGACGACTCCAGTCCAGCAACAGTCTGCACTCACGTCATTCCACCACCGCGTGCTAATGCGGAAACATCATCGCAAGCAGATCGAAGACTTGTTTGTCCCTGTCGACGTCCCACCAACCCAATTGACTTGGTCACGCGCCAGGACGCCGACCATAGTCGTCCATTCAACGGGGATCAGTCCTGCTCCGGTTCGCGATGAATCAAGTAATCAGTCCGGCGCAAAACAAGGTGGGTCTGGTAATGACCTTGTTCGCCCCACCGCTTCGCTTACGCTCGACAACGGGCAAGGTGCGGGCGGACACGGTGACGACGACGACGAGGACAAGAAGCCGCATGACGATGATGTCGACGGCGACAACGTGGACGAGGAAGATCATGAGTCAGATATCGAGGACGAGGAAATGTGGAACGACGGGTACAGATACTGGAAGCAACTACGCAGGCAATGGACGAGTTCGACATCGTGCGATGATGATTCATCGGCGGCGCAAGTAAAAGCGCATGCCGTGCATCAGATTCCAGCGGATCTGTATCCTCGAATCTATCACCTCCTCGTGAACGAAGGTCGTAGGCTAAGAGAACCAGTCAACTTATCCGACGCGACGAAAATCCTTGTCGCCGGCTGGATGTCGACAGGCCAATGGCCTCCGCAGCCTGTCCCACCCGATCCGCTCATCGCATCACGCAAGAAGCAGACATGACTGCGATGCATACTCGTTGTTCTTGTGCAGTAGATATGGTGTATGGCGCTGAATTAGTCGGATCATTTTCGTTTGCATTATCGGTGCGGTTCATGTTTCTTGTATTATATTCGATCGTGTACGGGATGGAAAATAATCTAATCTGTAATTACTAATTTTGTACATTCTATGATAATCGACCTCGATATATCCTAGTTTATACACATCATATGTATTCCTTGATGTAGACGTAGGTTGTCAACGCTAAGGCATTAGCATGTCCGATAATCTGGACCATCCGGCCGGTCGCATGAATAATATGCGGTTCGGCAGTGGAGTCCGAGGCATTCGCTCGGTCCGACCCTTCAATGGGGTTGTTGTCGCAGGGTTATCCATGGCCGTGTTGACTAATTTGTTCACGCGGCCGCATTCTGGTCTGGAGGCACGTCCGGTTCGGACTAAGTCGCCGGTTCGTCATTGCTCCTGCTTTCCACAATCCTCAAACTTTCCTCCAACGCACTCAGTTCGACCTCTAATATCTCGGCCCAATTCTGCACGTCACCTGCCTCCTTCAAGATCTCGCTTGCTTTATTTGCCGTCTCCTCCCACTTCCGCGTCTCCTTCACGAGCGCCATCGTCTGTCCCCGGATATGTTTCGACTGTGCGGAAATGTGCTTTGCGTTTGCGTGGACAGAGGTTATGCGTTGCCGAAGGTCGCGGTCGACGTAGTGGGTCAGACTTTGGAGGTCTCGATAGAATTGCTTACGGATGTCGGCTATACACGTGTGTATCAGCATGTGCTCGTCCATCGACACAACACACAACATAGCAAGTAAGCAAGTACCTGGAAGGCGCGGTACGTCGATTTTGAGCACGCCGGTATCGACAGCGGGTGCAGGTGCAGCTGTACTGGCCGTGGTCGTTGTCGCGGTTGGGGTCGACATTTCGCTTATCTCGTAATACCTATCGCTCGTGTGCCGTGTGCTCTTCACCTTGTCATGTCCATCTGTAAAACAAACGATATCTTAATAGTAATTATACCAATAACACTAGACGTTGCAATGGAAAATATCGCCGAGTACGCCCAAATGACAGCAAAACTGGCAAGAAGGAGTGCATGGTCCGTGACGTCGATGATATGATAACGCTCCCGCGTCATCTCATCACCCACCCGCCCAGCTTGCGGCTGGAGCCGGGCCGGACAAATCAGCAGCCAAATTTTTCGCCACACCAACGCAGGGTTTTGTATCTCGAATTTTAGAGAGCGGATCCAAAATAGTCGGTGTGCTCGATTGTAACTCTCAAGTATCAGTGTTTCAACCTACGTTGCACTTCACTACCTAGCTCTGCGTAGGATGGTGCCAAAAATATGATTACTCGATTAATTTTGTTCTGCACACAGGACCGACCTGCGACAGGAGCAGGATGCCGCTTAATTTAATACTCGTGGGCAAATCGCGGCAACTAGGTGGCTAGAAAAGCAACGGAAACTGGCGAGCTTGCTACCTCCACATTATCGGATCACAAGTAACGAGAAATAACTACACGAATTGTCGACTACCTCAAACAATTCCAAACGGGCCAATCCAACGCTTCACATATTCTGAATCCAGCGACTCGGACACCGTCGTGTGCCTCATACAGTGCGGCTCATTACTATGGAACGCTTTGCACAAGTCCTGCCTGACTGGAGGACCACAAGTTAGATTATTTAGAACACACGGGCTGCGACCCTTGCTGGCAGTTGCAATGACGCAGATAGGAAAGTGAACGTAGCCAAGGCCAGGGAGATATGTTTGCAGATGAGGAGATACTGAACGGTTTCGCTGTTTTTTTTTAAATGCCACTTTGGTGGGCAATGTTGTTGAGCTTGTGACTTGGGAGGGGACTTTCCCTTTAAATTGGTCAATATTGTGGAGGTGATAGTTACAGATCATAGAAGCAACTATTGTATTCTAAAGAGGCAGCAGTGGATCCAAAAAAGAGTAAAGCGTCTTGAGGCATCCTTGGAGTATAATTTTAATATACATCCCACTGGGTCCATGGTTATGCTCTTCAACCCTCCAACAAGCAACTTAACTTAACATTGAACAGCTATGTACTTAGAAATAACATCTATTAATCTAATTTTGCCCCTCCTCAGATGACGATTGATATGCGTCTATCTTAGCCAACGATTGTGACACATCCTCCGCCAGGAGCGTCTTCGAATCATTAGGCGATGTCGCCGAGCTCTCGATCGGCGACACCGGTTTGGACGATATATTAACGGGAATAAACCGTTTCGGCAAGCACACCCGTGAGAAGTTATCTCGAAACATCCGACTGACTTCGTCCATGTCCAAGTGACTGGTCAAGGAGCGCCGCGGGATGCAAGATATGCAGTGCTTCGAATCGAGCTGGATGTCGAGGGGGTCAGAACAGTGGCACCCGGAAGATATGCTCAGCCGGACGGAGTACTTTTTCTGCGTAGTCTGTGTGTCGGCGGATTCAAACAGCTCAAAACAGATTTGTGTCAGATAGTCGAGTTCGGGGATCGCGTTTCGCGACATTTTGGTCGGGATTCCGCATCCATAGATCACGTTTAGGAGTGTGTATATGTGCGATTCTACGCGTGTTAGTCGGGGTTCGTGGAATCTAGAGGCATAGATCGATAACTCATACCTTTGGTGAAGTACGCACAGCATGCACCCGTGTCGGTTTCCTTCATGTGGTCAAGATTGTTAAGTATTTGCTTAACAAGCGGAAGGCTCGTCAACAGGCCAATGTCAAGTTTCTCGTCATCTTCAATTCCGTATTCCTGAGGACAAATGTAGCTACAGCATCGTTAATGCAATGTCTATCAAACTCAGGAAGAAAGCATACTCAAATAGAACTTTGGCCAGCCTATAAAGTTCTCTCAACTTGCTGAACTTCTCATCCTGGAACCTGTCCGACGTAGAGTTGCTTGATGATTGCTTCCGGGGAAACTCGTCGCCGGAGTGCATTGGGGATGATTTCACACTGCTTGAACTAGATTTGACAGACGAATTTAACGTAGCTGCACTGACCTCCTTTGGCTCGTACGGCAAGAATATATTCTCCAAAAATTGTCTGTTGTGAAGGGCATCGTATTTCATAGTGTCGTATAGTTCAGAGATCTTGGACGGATCGACTTTGTCCACGCTTATAAATTCAGCAAAAAGCTTATCCCATCGTTCCTTGAACAACAGGGGGTCTTCGCCGCAGCACCATCGAGATTGGAAACTATTCACATCCCGGTACTTGAAGTTTGCTTCCATAACTTCATGGTGGAAGTTCATCAGTTCAACCACACTCTGAATCACGACACTCGGCTCTGGCATTTTCTCAGGCCATGTGAATTGCCGCGGCGGCTTGAGTCCTTTGCGAAGGAGTGGCTTGATCTTCTTCTTCACCTTGTCCATTAAGTCCTTGGCGGCATTGCTATCGTCCAACAAGTCCTTCCTGACGATCAGAAAGTCTGGCTCGATCTCCTTCTTGTCGAGAAATGAAGCGGCCCAGATCTGCGCACTAGTAGCAACACGACGCTCAGAGCTAGTGAAAACCTTCACGTCGTCCAACACACGTTTGTTCATAAGCAATATATCCTTCCGCATCTGATCGCCCAAATCGCTGGACTGGTAACGGGCAGAATGTGTGGGCTCGCCTCCCCATTTGAGGATAAGCTGGACTTTCTCCACTTCCATATTATCATCCAAAACAGGCTTGATTTGTACCTTTGTTCCAGCAAAATCCATCTTTCTTTCGAGGGCGTGCGCTAGTTGAGCTAGCTTGCCCAGGTCTTCGGCTTTCTCCCTCTGAGCTAATCTCGTGGCGTCAAGGACTTCCTGGAGCGGCTCTTTCCCACGAATAATGACCTCCTCCTTGTGGCTTTTGAGCAATGCGATGAATATAGCGGAGTAGAACGAATATTTAATTTTTTGCTTAGGCGTCCTGTCTGCGTGACGAACAACGTGGACAATACCCTTCAACACCCAACTCTGCTGCTTCTGCTCAGATGGCTTGGGAATGCTCAATGAAGCTGGTAATCGCTTCTGGCTATCTTTAACTGCCATGAACATACTGCGAAGGACCTTTGCGCAGCCGTCATAGTACTCGTTGTTTTCTTTGACAAACGAGAACCCATTGACATCGATAACGTAAGACATTCCGTTCACTCGTAACAGATCGAACCCGCAAATAGCTTGGTGAAACGCAATTGAGATTTTCTTTGCCATTTCGATTTCCTCAGGAGAAAGCTTGGTAACGAATCGGATTTCCTTCCCGTAGGTGTTCCGCCGAACTAGACCATCCACGACAGGCGATTTTCGAGTTTCGGCGTGGCAATAGTTAGGACCAACGGTGTAGGCTTTGACGTCCTCGTAGTTATCGGTGTCCATGAACTGCTCGTAAACGAAACTTCCAGCTGTACGCGGGTAGCTGAGCGTAGACTCAAATTCGGACGACTTGTTACCGACCTTGCGAAACAACTTGCGCCCACCACCGCCCTGACTGGAATGATAGTAAATATAGATATTGTGATCCTCACCATTCGTCGGTTTCTCCACGTAAGGTTTCTTAAGAGTCTTGCCGTCAACTATCAATGTATCGGGATCTAACATCTCCCACTTTGGTTCAGAACCGTCCTTAATGGTAACGCCAGTCTCCGCCAATCGTTTTCTAAGCACAGAATCCACTTTTGGCCCACCGTCACGAGAAATTTCGAGCCTTGCTGGTGTTGGAACGTTTATGCTGTCCAGAACGGCTAAGACGAGTCGGCGATCCCAAAGGAGCTTCTGAGACGCAAGGTCGTTGACTAAGTACGGTTTGCGGAGATTAACGTAGGCAATAGCCTTATTGAGTGGAAAGCCATCAGAGAAGAAGGATATCAAATAGTCACATGTCGGCCAATTCTCAATATCTGCAGAACGAAGATTAGCCTTGGAAGCACAACGAGTTTCGACAAGCATACCTTCATCCAAGATGACTTTGTCGCCAAAGATGACAGTCTCAAACTGTCCATTCGCAATGAGTCTGTTCAAGATTTGTCTGCACGGTTTGCTCCGAGCTTTCGCGTCCATGGCGCATACGCCGATTGTGCCATAGTTTTCAATCTGCGGTGTTCGCGGACCTTGCAGAAGAGTTGGGCCCAGGGGATTCTGAAACAGTGAGATCAACCCGGAAGTCGAATCTCTTGATATCGTCTTAGTGAGGGTCAGACCCACGCCTGTGGTTGTGCGTATTGGACTGTCGGACGACATGCCACCTCGTTCCGAGGATGGGGACGTGGAGCGCGACGACTTCGAGGACGACGGCGGCAAGCTTACCGCGTTGGACATTACTGACGCCATTGCCCCGTTTGTAATACTAAACGATTTGCAAAGCCAATGGCAGAGATAATGAGCACCGGTAGGTTAGATAGAAATCTTCGCTCAGCAGCGTCGATCTGCAAATCTGAAAATCCGCAGGTATTGGCTTCCAAGCCCACTTATCTTCTAGGTGTCTCGTCCCACGCCCCGGAGGCTTGAATTAGGTCCCCGACACATCGGACGGAAATGTTCTAAGCGTCAAATTGCTCGGCCGTTTGCAGCTGTAACCATTAGGCATTGCGGTGCTAATTGGGAGAAACGAATTACCCGGCTTCAGATATTTTTCGAGGACTTTTACACCTCCTGTTCGCTTGGGGAATACTTCACCATCTTGGCCAATTTGTTACAACCGGATCTGGAAGTTAGAATGCCTTCTGTATCTGTTACCTTGGATGGAGATACGTCGAAGCGCCGCAAGGTCGGGTCTGATCTGGTGGAGCATAAATCGCAATCGACTAGCATGCACCCGTCAAGGATTTTCTCTCCTTTCAGGGTATGTCAAATAGAATCACTCCAATACTCAGTTTTAGTCGATATGCATCATGGCTAATGAAGCTTTTGCTAGAGCCTTGGATATGTTACTAATGAAGTACCGTTCTCGGTTTCGACACTTGGTCAAACTTTTATCATCACAACCGTGGTTGGAAACTCGTTCCAGATCTACGATGTTAGTGGACATTGCCAATTACTGCGATATTTGACTAATTATAATCAGGCCGGCACTCTACACCTTCTCTTCGTTTCGACTCCGCAAACCAGTGCTCCGATCAGTGCCGTTTCAGCACAGTTCCATTTCGTTTACACCATCTGGGGCTCCACTCTAGGAGTGTTCCGACGTGGGCGACTAGAATATTCAGTCGAGTCCGGTTCGAAATCTCCCTTGAAAAAACTGTTAGTCTTTGGTGATTACGTTTGCGCCAGCAGTGACGATATCGTTTACGTTTTCCGCTTTACTGCGTCCGATAAATCTGTCCCTCCGGAGTTATACACATCAATAGCGTTACCTCCCGGTGCTGGCGATATCATCAAACTAGTTCATCCGCACACTTATCTCAACAAAATCGTAGTTGCTACAACGTCTTATATTTATCTCTACAATATCAGAACCGGCAATCTTGTCTTCCAGAGCAAGCCATTTGAGTCGCTACTGACCGATATCGACGTAGCGCCGGTCTTGGACACACTCGGTCTTGCATTTAACGACGGAAAGATCCAGGGTTATGACCTCAGGTACGACAAAGTGCTGTTTGAGCTTAGCTGTCGACAAAAAGTTACGTCGATTTCGTTCCGAACAGACGGAAATGCGCACTTGGCTGCAGGCACCGCAGATGGCGACTTGTACTTTTATGATTTGAACAGAAAGAGACGAGTGCACATTCTCCGAGATGTTCATTCCGGAGCCAATGGCGGTGTTTCATGCGTATCATTCCTTAACGGACAGCCGGTCTTCTTGACTTCAGGCGGCGACAACTCGCTGAAGGTATGTAAAAGTTGCTCTTGTTCTTAATGTCTGAATATTTTGTTAATACTTGTACAGGAATTTGTTTTTGATCCGGAGATAAGCTCTTCAACAACTCTAGTCATCTCTCCTCCTCGTCACCTTAGATCTCGAGGTGGACATTCGCAACCATCGACATGCCTATTCTTCACCGAAGAGACCGGACATTTTCTGTTGTCAGCGTCTCTTGATAAGTCTCTCTGGACATTTTCGCTTAGAAAGGATGCGCAGAGCCACGAAATGTCACAGCGTGAGAAGGGTAATGCCAATGCGCGGAAAGCTGGTTTGACTAGTTCACTACGGGAGAAATTTCCTCAGATCACGGCCATGGCGTTCGAAGCAAATAAGCAGGGTGATTGGGAGAACATTATTACCGCGCACAAGGATCAGGCATTCGCTCGAACGTGGGATGGCCAACGAAGTATTGTTGGCCGCTGGCAACTCAAGACGTCGGACAAGGGCGTTGTTCAATCAGTTGCGATCTCATTCTGTGGCAACTTTGGACTTGTTGGATCTGCTCGTGGCTCTATCGATGCTTATAATCTTCAGAGTGGTATACACCGGAAAAGGTTCAGATCGCACAGAAAGGCGGTTACGGGAGTGGCTCTAGATAGCCTCAATAGGACTGTGATTTCTTGCGGTCTTGATGGCGAGCTTCATTTCCACGATTTCAAGACTACGGAATTGAAATACAACCTTCACTTAGCGTCTTCCGCGACGTCAATGCTGCTGCACAGATCGACTGATTTGCTCGCTGTCACTTTGGAAAATTGTCAGATTCTTATTATTGACATCACCACAATGCGTGTCGTACGTGAGTTGAAGGGTCATTCTAAGACGATCACCGCGTTCGATTTCTCTGCAGACGGGCGATGGATCGTGTCGGCCAGCCTGGACAGCACAATTCGTACTTGGGATCTACCAACAGGAACCTGTATTGATGCAGTCAAGGTTGATTCTATCGTAACTGCGCTACGGCTATCTGGAAATGGAGAATGGCTTGCCACAGCTCATGAGGAAGGTGTCGGCATTAACTTGTGGACAAACCGAACGTTGTTTAAGCAAGTTGCTTTCCGCCAAATTACAGATGAAGAAATTCAACGGATTGCTATGCCCACCATTTCAGGTGAAGGTGCAGCTGGTCTGTTGGAAGGCGCATTCAACTCTGACGAAAGGGATGTTGACATTGTGCCTATCGGTGATGAAGGGAGTTACGTGTCACCCGAACAGCTCAATAAGACGCTGTTAACACTCAGTTTGGCCCCTAGGAATAGGTATATGACCCTTGTCAACATGGATATCATCAAGCAGCGAAACAAGCCGAAGGAGGCGCCCAAGGCACCAGAGCAAGCCCCGTTCTTTTTATCATTGACGGGCGGTATGCCTGTTGACCAAAAGGACGACACACCTACGAAGGCGCGCCTGAAAAGCGGTGCCTCTAAGATTACCGAATTTAGACGCAAACTCACAGAGGGTCATGCTATCAGCGACTGTAAGTTATGTGTATCTATCTTTATATCGTGTACTAATTTATTACTCAGACTCTGAGTTCGTGTCGTATTTAAAGACTCTCCCTCCTTCGGCTACCGATTTGGAGTTTCGTTCCTTAGACGCTTTAGAAATCGATCAGTTTGCACATTTTGTCTCCGCATTGACGGACCACATGGAGAAACGAAGGGATTATGAATTGGTTCAAGCTTGGATATCGATGTTTTTGAAAATTCACGGAGACGTCATCGTCGCGAATCGTGAGGTTACCGACCTAAACGATGCCTTGACCAGATGGCAGGAAGTTGAGCAGAAGGAAAAGAAGAGATTAGACGAGTTGGTAGGATATTGCAACGGTGTTGTTAAGTTTTTGAGATTAGACTAAGTGGCCGTCATACTCTGACAGTCACATTGTATTATACAGACAGCTTTGGTTTATTGGGAATATTGTACACTTGCATTTACATGGGCCAATACAAATTGACTTTATTTTAAGACGTCTTTTGCTTCTTCCTTTCAGAATCATCACCTTCGGGCCCGACTTCCCTTGGTTGCGGAGAATCTGGTACTGGCTCGGTGTGTCCCTGTATCTTGTGGTTGTTCAAGGGTTTATCGCCCTTCGCTCGCGCTTTCGGGCCCCAGTTCGGTGGATTCTGAGGATATCGAGCGATCTTAATTCTTCGAGATGGCGGATTCGCTTCAGGGTGCATGGTGAAGTCAACTGCGAAACTACACAATCTTCGATTAGCAATCGCTCTGCACTCTGCTGAGATTCTCTTATGGGTGCCTACCTTGGCTCTCGTTTTTCGAGCAGTTTCTTCGTGGGGGAGTGCTCCTTAATATTGCTCTCCTTCACTGGATTCGTTTTGATCCATTCCCGCAAAATGTCCCATATGACCCCCCAACTGGCATTAGTCTTGATGGCACCAGGAACAGCGTGCGTAGGAGACACTTTGTACCCTGCATTCAAAAGTGCAGATGTCATTGTTGTCATTGGCGGACATGAGCACCGCATGATTGAAGAGACGTGGGCCGCAGTGAAGTAGAACGGGTCATCAAGCTCCTCTTTTGCCAGCGTCAACATGCCTTTGATTCGAGCGATGGACTTGTAAATGTCTGGATCTAACGTTTCCGTGATTTTCTGTATACGAGAGATAAAGTCTTTGTTGTGGAGAGGTCCTGCCCACATCGGTCCGCCGAGCTATATTCATTGCGTATTAGCGAGATAGATGAAATTTGATTGCTACACGCGACATACATGATGAACAAATGCGCAATGTTCACAGTGCGACGAGACTGGCGGTCCTTGGGCAAAAGAATGCTTCTGGCTTCCATCCTCGTTGATTGAAACTCGACCTAGCGGCTGATATGATGCAGATCCACAACCGCTACAAGTATATGTCAACATAGTTTTACTATGTACAAGTTAACTTTCGTGCACATATAAATTATCTTTAGGTATGTTACCTAGCCAGCAATTTGACCTGGATCGGCGAGTTTCTGACACGGACAAACACTCGGACGTAGAAGTCAATAGACAGACTGAGTAACGGCTCAATTGACTTTCCATAGCGTGCGGCAGCCGATGCGATTGAGCTCAATACCAGCCGGAGCGCCGATTCGTGAGAAAACTCTGTCCGGGTTGTCATTCCACCATAATTCGTGAAGCACTTCTCCGGATAACCTGTACCAGCCAAAATTGACAAGTCAGTGCATGTAATGAGCAACAGCCCTCCGTCGCAAACTGCCTGCACAGCTGCATCAAGGAATGGCGATGCTGTGCCGTATGGATCCAAGTCTATAACGTGAAATGGCATGGTCTTGTGGGAGTACATAACCGCATTGGCATCTCCGTGGGAGGCAACGACAACTCCGGGCGCTCCATCATTATATGCAATGTTTCGTTCAATTGCTTTGACGGCCGCCGGGGAGAAGTCGTTTGCGTGAACCGTCTTGATCAGTGGAACTTCGAGACCGTACCGGATGGCACGAAGACCAGTTGCGGACAATGCCTCCAAAATTGTAATGAACGGCGCCTTTTTCCGTTCTACTAGAGCGACTTGTTTATTATTCTCGCTTCGCTCCGCTTTGGCTTCATCGGTCCTTGGATTAGGCTCCGGAGCCTCTTCAATAGCTTCGCCATGAGAGTCTTCTGGACCCGCCTCTTGTAGTCCCTCCTCAGTGGTTTGACTGTCTCTAGCAGTCGCCTTCTGGATTTCATTCCGCAGCTTGCGCTTTTTCCGCTGGTTCCTTTTCGTAGCGGTTCTCTGCTCCATGTACTCTTCCGACCAAGCTCGTATAGCACATGTGCTAAGGTCCCGATTGAATTGCTGAACCGGATTATAGAACACCTGATTCTCGTTCTCGTATAACACCGTCGCCCGGCCTTCTGTAAGGAGGACGTATTTAGATCCGTCAGGCTTCTCCATGCCGGTAGAGTCGGATCCTTCTGACCACCGGTCGGATAAGGTCAATGTGTGTTGTGCTGGTCCTGGTCGAGGGAACAAATACGAATGCGTGAGAAGAAGATCAACAAATTTTAAAGCACGGACACGTCTGATCATAAACGTACACCAAAATTTTCAACAGTTACAATTACAATGGACCCTCCTATTTGGTTTGCATCTGTCTTGCTTATCCAGAAAAAAACCGACGACTAACTCTCAGGACCGGGTAAGTCCCAAGAACTCAGGGGCGGCAATGATGTTAGTGCACGTTAGCCGTCCCCCACCACACAAGAATGTTAGGGTAGGTCGGACATCAAGCAGTCTTTGATCACTTCACGAGCCTCGCCTACCATGTAGATTTGCTAACCGAGGCCAACTATTTCAGTCATTTGGGCGCGTATAACCAAATGAATGCTGATATTGCGGGTCGGAATAGGATATAACAAGATATCGACGATGCCGATGCTATTATCGCTTCCGAACGAGGTCCTGCTGCAGATCTACAGCGGGTTCCGTGGCAGTGACTTTTACGGCTCTGTGCTTGTGAACAAACACCTGAACGGTCTCTTGACTGTTGAAATGTATCGGCATTTAAAGCTGTTTCTTCCGAAATGCGATTCGATTTCCACTGGGGAGAGAGATCCCTGTGGAACCACTTCTGACGACGATGCCGATTTTTGGGATAACGATGATGGGCTAGTGGACTTGTTTGGGAGCTTTTCTGTCGATAATGATATGTCCGCCGCAGCACTTGCTGATCCTGCGACTAGCGAATCATCGCCCAATGAAAAGCATACCGGAAGTTTGCCAGCTAAATGTTATCGAAAGGGAAGCGGAGCATTACTGAAGCGGACGTTTAAAGAGTAGGTACCCGTTGCCGTACGCAGATTCACGATCCAGCTAATCTATATTAGAAATCCAGAATTGGCCAGTCTTGTCAAAGTTCTTACAGTCGTCGGCCATGATTTGCAGCCGGAAGATATTACAACTACAGAAGATGGCATGGCAGAGTTTCCAATGCCGCCCGATACTGCCTTTCGAGGCGTACGCAACCTGCTGCGGCATCTTACAAGCTTAGAACATCTCGCCTTTCAAGGCGATTCAGCACAGTTGTCAGCGTTTATTTACAGTGTGCCGCAAAATATTACATCATTATCGCTAGAGCGGTTGTCGAGACTCCAGTTTGGAGATATATATATGTTCCGCAAGCTTCGTCGACTAACTATCCGTGCGCCTCCATCCAATGACAAGACGGTCAATGGCTCAGGCGACATTGTCCTTAGCAAGTCGGTTGTGTGGGAGACCTTGTATGCTATTCGCATGCTACTTGAACAAAACTCTCAGACGTTGGAGGAACTAATCCTGGGCAACTGGAATTTTGACATGTTGTTCCAGGCATACGTGCCCATGCTGCCCCGTCTGAAGTGCCTCGCAATTGAACTGGCGCCACCAATGACAACTACCAAAAACGGGAATGATGCATCTGTTCAGACTACCACGATATCGACTTCGCCGCTCCTGCATCAGCATTATCCGCAGCAGTCACTCCAAGCTGCACAGTGGCCGTGGCTCGCGGAGTTTATTTCGTCAGTTCGAACCAGCTTGAAAGTTTACATATCGTGCACGCAGCCCCATACAGCCGACGAAGCTATCCTCCAGCAGATGGCAAAATTCATTGATTGGAAGTCATTACACAAGCTAGAAGGCGGCCGTCGGGTGAAGCGAAAATCGAAGTTCCGTGGCCATCGTCTCTGCAACGTCATCGACTGGACAACAGGTGAGGTGGCGAGCGCAACCGTGCTAGTTGAAATAAGCGTACGACGCCACAGAATGTCGAATTATGTGAGAAAATAATTCGCCGGCCGTCTATTGATAGGAACGGAAGGAAAAAAGGTTAGGTTTGGGTTTTGCATTTCGTAGCATGGCGTATATTCAGTGAATTGGACTATAGGAGTGTTTGCCGTATATGCATTGCGAGATCATCAGCGTGCACATTATTCATTAGCGTTGCTTTTGACATGTTTGGGACATAGTCTAGAGACAGGGATGGACAAGAAATCTAGGGTATTTAAGATAATGGTAGATATGAGAATGCCACCGTGTACATACGCTTATCTGTAGCATATATGTATGCAATTGATCATTAATGCATACTCAATACCTGAGTTTATGGCTCGTTTGTGCTTGAATTACTCTACTGATATACAATACCTACAATACATAGATAGGAAAAAAGAAATGGACTGGTGCATGCATACAGGGTAGTGGGTAAAAACGAAATCCACATGCAGTAACTCCGTATCAAAAAACACATTCGCCGTATAGTAACCATGGCTTGACCAATTTTCATATATGGTTATCGTACCAGAGCCAAAGCCAAAATATTTACCTCACCGCATGATTCTCAACCCTTACGTAGGGCAGCATCCTGCAACTAATCCATATTCACTACTCTAAGAATTTTCCGGCTATAGTCTTGCTCGTCTGACAAGCTGCCGTCACTTAATCGTCGCTCCATCATAACAGGGTTGAGTCGCTGGTCGACAATGGCGACTCTGCCAGAATTGATCGAGTTGGACGACAGCTTCTCTTGCTGTTGTGCAGCAAGTGGATTGCTAGGGGAACTGCCTCCAAAACCACGCGACTTTCCTTTGGCACCATGGTAATCTGACCAATCGTCGTCGTCGCGACGTCGACGGCGGATGAAAAAGAAGACAAGCCCAGCAATAATTGCCAGGCCGGCAACTACGCCGACAACAATACCCCCGATAGCACCTCCGCTTATTCCGCTCTTGCCAGAGGAAGAAGCAGAACTGCTGGAGTTTGCGGACGAAGAATCGCCGGTCGCGTTGGCATCATTTGCGCTATCAGTAGATGACACGTCCGAAGTTTGGCTGGGTCGGACAGTAGCAGTAACTGTAACATCAGACGTGGAAAATGACGTGGCCGTATCCGGAGCTGAGGTCGACGCGGTGGTAGAGGAGCTCTCGGTTGTAGCGGATTCCGTCGAATCGGATGTTGAAGACGGCGAGCTTGTACTCGCGGAGGCAGAGGTAGAGGTAGAGGTAGAGGTAGAGGTAGAGGTAGAGGTCGAGGACTTGGCTGAGGACGACGAGACGCTTTCGCTAAGCGCCTCTGGATTCTCAATGGTGCCAACGCCGGTCAAGTAAACGGAGAAATATCCACCAGATCCACCACCTAGTTGCGCGCCAGTCAATCGTCGGCCCACCAAGATACTAACACTCGTCACTTACAGTCGTCTTGGCCGAATCCGAAACACGGAGTGTTGCAATTCGAGGAATCGACTTTATCAGAGGGAATCGCATTTCCACAATAACAATCTCCGCCTAGTGTCAAACCAAGCACCGAATCGCCTATCGGTGCACAAAGGCCTTGACACCAACTACTAGTTTGATACTGGTAAGTTGAATTGAATACGAGTGAGCCTGAGCCTGCGTAGCATCCAGCGAGCTTGAGGGTGGCAGATTCCACGTGCGCCAAACGCGCCAACACAATCAGCAGTTGAGCGAGTGAGAACGATCTTGATTGCCGGAACATCGTTATACGGAAGTAGACGATAAAGCGAATGTAGGTTGAAAACGAGTGTTGTCGTGTTCCCTTTCCGTAGTTGCCGAAGCTATGGGGGGATGAGTAACAGCACCTGCTGACTGGCCTAACAAGCCCCTGGTGAATACAACAAGAGCACGAAAAGTGAAGGACTGATTGTTTGAGTCCTCTCACAGTCTATGGAGAGGATAAGTGTAATAAACGAGCGACGAATGTCAGTAACAGGAACGGAAAGAGCGAATCTAGGAGAAGGGAAGTATAGTCAGCCGGGGCCGCTGCGGAATGGGGGCGTGGGCAAAATAGTTTTCGAGTTTCGGTGTCGAAGAAAACAGCAGGCCCCGCAGGAAATATCTGAAACAGGGCACAGATAGCTGTGCCCATACAGAAAACTTTAAATTGTTATACTTGATGATATCTGCTTGGCATCGCAGGTATTTTCAGGAACCAAAAAAAGCACGCGTTGGCCCCTTTATTGTCGCGCGCCAAATGAAATCAGAGCACAACCGCCCTGCGCGTCTAGGGCATAAGCGGCACGTCACAGGACGCCAAATGGCTTTCATTTAACTGTGGAATCGTGATCTAGATGTGGTCGCATGTATTCGCGACCAACACATTTGCGGATCTCACGACCCGTGTCGTGTGATAAATAAGTACAGGGCCGAATATGACAACTGGCTTATTGTATCCGGCAAAGAGACAGGACGTATGTAATTGCCTACTTTGATAAACTAGCCCTCTTGATCTGGAACAATACTAGATCACATATTAAGAGTCAAGGTCCAAAATAAATGGAACCATAGGAAACATATATTGTATGTTCGCGCAGCTAAGAGAAAAACGATCATTAACAGCTATCTGCCTTGCAACTGAAGAACGATCGTACGACAACTATTACTACTATTATTATAAGCGCCTCGCCTGGCGATCGTAGCTCCACCGTGCAGCTGAAGACACGGTGCGTGCGCACGGTAGCCGTTGTAACAATTTTTCAAATAAAGCATTGTGGCCACTCAGAGAGAATGAGGTGAGCAACAAGTCGTAGGTCCAAACGAAATTCAGTAATACCGCATATGTCCGGCCGGACTCGTCGTCTATGCGGTCAGCACAAGATTCCCCGGCTGCGAATAATATGATCGCCAGAGTATTCATGAAGAACTGCGTATACAATTAACGTTAGCGTCGGGACATGGAAACCTACCGTCGGCCCACACAGCTACTGAATTCAGCACACAGTTAATGATCAGCGCCGGTGCCGATGGCCAAGGTTTTTATGCGCTGGCTGGATATTTACGTAGCCGTTTTGAACGCGTGGAGTCGTGTCAAGACTCCAGCGCAGCCCAGCCCTGCGCCTCGCCGACGGAATTAACGACACCAAAACACCACCATTCACGTGAAGACTAGAAAAAAGTAGTGGTGCCCACTCACACATCACATTTTTGGGGATCCAGCAGCCGTACTAGCAAATTTATACCTTGCTCATATATCCCGACCCTTCGCCAGTTCTTCTACCGGACCATTTCGTACTCGCGACTTGTTGAATATTGGCGAGCTACAAGTCGGCATCATTCATCACTATGAACTATTACAAATCGTCGTCCGACGACATGCCTCGTCCCCGAAAAACGCAGAACGACGCTTCTGCCAATGGTAGTATGTGTCTCCCAGTTTAATTGTTGTCGCTCATTACCGTCTATCTACATTCAAATGATTTTTTGCATTTGGAATGCGGATCGCACGTCGTGATTAACGTCGTGGATGTGGGTGGTTATATTGGCCTGTTCACTGTGCCAGAACGATTTTTGATGGATCACTAACCTGTCATAGGCTCAAAACGATCATCGTCAGAAGAGGCTCAGTTAATGGCACTCACGGCAGATCGTAGACATTTTAGTTTAATAAGGTATTTGAGAGGACTTAGAGGTGGACCCCCTGGGAGTTGCTTCGAATGCTCTTGAAGGGGAAGGGAATGTCTCTGGGTGGTTGCTAACACGCAGTGGCTTAGAACACTTCACATGGCGGATTTTATCACTTTATTAAATGGTATGCTGAGAAACCGTTAGCCCTGTTTTGCATTGCCAATGTCTCTAACTCTTGCTTAAGGTCTATGTGGGCTAATGAGCATCTTCTCCTCACTTCGCTACTGCCTTGGTGATCCGAATGATTATTACAATTTGTGGCTCGCGATTGCGTTTACGCCGTTCGGATTATTTTTTGATTTTATGGACGGAAAAGTTGCCCGTCTGAGAAAGAAAAGCTCGCTTATGGGCCAGGAACTGGACTCGCTTGCTGATCTTATTTCATTCGGTGTCGCACCGTCATGCTGTGCGTTTGCCATCGGTTTCCGTACTGCCCTTGACAATGCCGTGTTAGTTTACTTTGCTCTGTGTGGATTGAGTCGGTTAGCGCGCTTTAACGTCACGGTTGCATATCTGCCCAAAGACAAGTCCGGAAAGTCCAAGTATTTTGAAGGGACTCCTATCCCGACCACTCTCAGCCTGGTCTTCGTAATGGCTTATTGGGTGTATCAGAAGTGGATCTTGGACGATATTCCGTACGGCATTATTGGTGCTGGTACCTGGTACGCGCTTCATCCTGCTGTAGGATTTTTCTTTGTTAGCGGCTGCGCCATGATTAGTAAGAGTCTTCATATCCCGAAGATATGATCGATGTCTGCGTGTACGATGAAATTTGGAGAACGGTTTGATTTGTGCAGGAAAACGTTAGTCGAATTTCGGATATAAATGGGAATAATATATGAATGTTTCTGCACCACCCTATTTATAAAAATATTAGTCACTGTCTGTTTCTTTGCGCCGCTTGGAGTCTCTGTCTGACTTGCCAAATTTTCCGCGCTCCAATTTAGTTTAGTCTCGTACTTGAATGTGTATGGTTTACGTGCAAGCGTCGATAATGCATTTTAAATGACTGCTAGTTCCACTTTGCTTTAAGGTTAGGGTTGTCGTGGTGAAACCTTGCCATCGAGAAATAATAGTCAGGTTTCAATTGCGGGACAACGATCTGTTCGTTCTTAAAAGACCGTAGTCAAACGCTTTAAATTTTCGGACGGCTATTCTCTCTGTTATAGGTTTCAATTCTTTTTTTTTCTAACTATTCATCGTTCCAATGGCGTCTGAGTTGGTGAAGGAAGTGGCGGACAAACTTGCGGACGTATCTATTGAGAAACCTGTCCCGGCAGCAGCAGAGCCTGCACCTGCTAAGCCCAAGACGAAGAAATCTAAGAAGGACGGTCCCGCAGATGGGTCGTCTCCACTTGAGGTATATTTTCGCCCAACTTGTGAGGAATTGCGTTGGATCTGGATTTTTTCTGATTGTGAGTGATAGATCACGCCAGCCCCCGAGTACATGCCTCATCGTATCAAGATGTTCGAGGAGCTGAAGAAACAGCACGATGAGGAAATTGCTAGTAAGTATCAGTTGCGACTGTTATACTGATGTAGGATCTAACTCATAATTGCAGAGAAGCCTCGTGTTGAAATCACAATCACTCTGAAGGACGGGTCCCTGAAGATCGGAACTGCGTGGGAAACCAGTCCTATGATTATTGCGCGACAGATCAGCAAGTCTCTTGCCGACCGCATTATTATCTCCAAGGTCAACAACATATTGTGGGATTTGGAGCGGCCATTTGAGGAGGACAGCGTCGTCGAGTTTTTTGATTTCGAAACTGCAGAAGGTAGACTTTGGGGTAGCTCGGTCGGTCCAGAATATGAGTCATACTAACGAACTCATAGGCAAGCGTGTATTCTGGCATTCCAGTGCTCACATTCTTGGTGAAGCGTCTGAACGACATTACGGCTGCCATCTGTGTGTGGGTCCTCCTACGGAAGATGGATTCTTCTACGAGATGTCGATTGATGACGGTTCCCGAGCTGTGTCGCAGGCTGATTTCTCGGCACTCGAGACTATTGCTAAGAGCGCTATTAAGGAGCGTCAGCCATTTGAGCGTCTAGTGGTCTCCAAGGAGAACTTGCTCCAGATGTTCAGCCACAACAAGTACAAGCAGACAATCATCGGCTCGAAAATCCCAGACGGAACCTCTACCACTGTCTACAGATGCGGTCCACTAATTGACTTATGTGTCGGCCCCCACGTTCCCAACACTGGCCGGGTGAAGGCGTTCAAGGTCCTCAAGAACTCTTCCTCGTACTTTCTGGGTGATGCCGCAAACGACTCCCTGCAAAGAATCTATGGGGTCAGTTTCCCTGACCCCAAGCAAATGACCGAGTACTTGAAGTTATTGGAAGAGGCTGCCAAAAGAGATCACCGTAAGATTGGTCGTGAGCAGGACTTGTTTTTCTTTCACGAGTTGTCGCCTGGTAGTTGCTTCTGGCTTCCTCACGGCACTCGTATCTACAACAACCTTCTTGAGCTTATGAGGTCCGAGTATCGCAAGCGTGGCTACGAGGAAGTCATCACGCCGAACATGTTCAACTCGAAGCTCTGGGAGATGTCTGGCCACTGGGTGCACTACAAGGACGACATGTTTTCGATTGGTGTCGAGAAGGAGACTTTTGCCCTGAAGCCAATGAATTGCCCGAGTCATTGCTTGCTTTTCAAGTCGCGCGAACGGTCGTACCGTGAACTGCCATGGAGGATGGCTGACTTTGGCGTGCTCCATAGAAACGAGTACTCTGGCGCTTTGACCGGTCTCACGCGTGTGCGCCGGTTCCAGCAGGATGACACTCACATTTTCTGCACCAATGATCAGATTGAGGACGAGATCAGCGGAGTGTTTGATTTCTTGAAGCACATCTATGGCATCTTCGGATTTACCTTCAAGTTGGAGCTGTCCACGCGCCCGGAAAAATTCTTGGGTAAAATTGAGACCTGGAATGACGCCGAAAAGAAGCTTAGTGCCGCGCTAGATAAGTTTGGAGTTCCATGGGAACTGAATCCTGGTGACGGAGCATTCTACGGTCCCAAGATCGATATTACTATCGCGGACGCTTTGCGACGACAGCACCAGTGTGCGACCATCCAGCTCGACTACCAGCTGCCGGAACGATTCGATCTTGAATACCATGTCGCTACTTCTGAAGAAGCTACTGACAAGGACGGCGAAAAGTCGCAGTACGCTCGGCCGGTAATGATTCACCGTGCGATCCTTGGCAGTATCGAGCGAATGACTGCCATTCTTACCGAGCACTTTGGCGGGAAGTGGCCGTTCTGGCTATCGCCTCGCCAGGTTCTCGTTATTCCTGTCGGTGTGAAGTACAACGACTACGCTGAGGAAGTCCGCAAGGCACTTTCCAGCGCCGGTTTGTATGCTGATTCAGATCTTGGTCCTAACACGCTCATGAAGAAGGTCCGCAACGGCCAGCTCCAGCAGTACAACTTCATTCTCATTGTCGGTGAGCAGGAGCTGAATGCCAGGGCCGTCAACGTGCGTAACCGTGACGACCAGTCGCAGCAGAGTAAAGGTGAGATGGTTGCACTTGACGAGGTCGTTAGCAAGATGGTTGCGCTTAAGGAGTCGCGCCAGCTTGACAACAAGCTCTAGATGGTTAGAATGTTGGCTAGGTTGCTACAGTAGATATCTGGCCATGTGTATTGTTCGAGATATATGTGAAAGAAAATAAAACGGTTGATTGTATTAACGTTAACTAGTTATTTTGTATGATTGAATGTACAGTGACTCTTCAATTTCACTATACCGAAATGGGTTAGTGCAAGGGTAATACCGCCTCCTTAGTGAAGTGAATTCATCATTCTGCTTGCCCATTTCTATTCAATCGGATAACGTACGGGTGCATTTGAGTTTGGGCGACTCAAGGTAGAAGTCAGTCTCTGGGAGATACAGAAGCATAGCCAGTACTTAAGACACCTTAGATCGACATGTGATATACTAGTTCATGTAATTCTTTGACCATTTGCGCGTTCAACTTATCCGTAATGATGCTGACATCTGTCTGCGCGGTCGCTCTAAGTAGGCTTCCTGCGCGTGATCATAAGTCGTGGCCAACGAGACGCGTACACTGCGCCACTACGCAATTGTTCACAGATGAGGTGGTTTTATATTTTCACATATGTTTCGCCCTGCGCGGCTTTGTCTTGGGCTCTGCTGCGTCGTCATCGGGCTCGTTGCATGTAGCGGGTAGTTGACTACACTAACCTGCCCTTGAGCGACGTGACTTTGTGTTTGTCGTCAGAGAGTGGCCAGGGACGTTGATCTCGAAATCGAGATTGTCATGCAGATGGTTTGAGAAATCATCCGTTTCTGCCATTTAATGTGCTTCATGGTTCTTTCAGGGACATACGAGGAGGTCTAGATAGACCGGATCGCACATGATCGTCCGACCCGGCGTCGCTATCGTTGGCAAGAACGTTACAACTTGGGCGCGGGTGGCTTCTGCGTAACACGATGACGAAATAGATCCAGTCCTGTCTCGAGTTACGTCATAACCTATCAGACCCACTGACCCGATCTGGCGCGGCTCTGAAGTTGCAACGGAGTACCGCGCGCCGGGTCAGACTTTACTGCTACACAGCCACGGGAAGCACCGCCTCACCGCCACAACACCCGGGGACGCAGCCATCGCGAGAGTGTCCTTTGCAAGGACCAGCAATTGCAGTTTCTCGTCGGCACAGGGCAGTCGCCATGCTTAAAGACACACACGTCAAGCGAAGCGACACAGTGGTTCGACGAATGGCTTCTGCAGGCTCATCCACGAACGCAGTGGCTGCGAGCGCAAGCAGCTCGCAGCAACAGATACCGCATTATCCTTCGGTACGGCGGTCGATGCTCAGCGGCCAGCACACTCCGACGGCAACACAGTCCAACGGGTCTCCATATTACGGTCCTGCCGAAGGAACAAACTTGCGACATGTCTCCACCGAAAGATCTACTTCGTCCTCGTCGACTGGATACGCAGAACCATCGATGCCAGGCGGATTTCCAGAAGCGCAAGGACAGCCCTTGGCTATGCCGCAGATAGGCGACAATGATGATGACGATGATAGTGGAGTCAACGAAGACAGGCAACCTGTGGTTGCAAATAACCTTTACTTCAATGGATATGCTGCGCAACCTCCACCAAGCGCTGTTGAATCTGGGGAATTCGCTCTCTCTGAATCGTCCCGACTTTCGCAACAGCAGCATCTCCAGGAGCACGAGGAGCCAATCCACTCTATGGTCGTATCTTCGCAACCCATGTCCCCGCTATCTCCGGTTAGTCCACAGCCTGTGCAACATCCCAAACAGGGAACGCTCACAAGGAATGCTCAAGGACGAGCGTCCATGCGGATTCCGACAAATGCGCAGCGCCATCCCGACGAGAACTCGGCATTCTTCACGCCTGTGCCTGTCAGCGGTAATCCCACCGACGTGTTGTCACAGCGATTTTCAGTCTGGAGAAAAATCTTGAAGGAATTGATTGTGTATTTCGAAGTAGCTGCTAGTGCTCAGGACTCCAGATCCAAAGAGTGTGCTAGACTTGGTGGGATCGTGACAGTTCCGTTCCGTGATACGGGCGATATGTTTCTGCGGCAGGGTGGAATACAGGATACGACCATTATGTTGCGGGATTATCACAAACAGGCGACTCTCCATGCAGCTGATGCGGCAAGGCAGATCAACGAGATTGTACCACGGCTGAAGGAACTACGGCGTGACTTGGCGCTCAAAATTAAGGAGATCAAGGGATTATCAGGAGATTTTAAGAACTCGGTCGCAAAAGAGCAGGAACTCACGAAAAAGCAGGTGGCAGTTTTGACAGAGGCGCTGAGCGCCATGGCTGTCAATCCACACCTGGTGTCTGGAAAGTACGATCCTTATATCCTCAAGCTTGCCGTGGAGAAGCAGCTTCGGAGGCAGATTGAGGAAGAAAATTACCTGCATCAAGTGCGTGATTATACGGTTCGGATTCTGGTTTATTTTTGTTAATTGATTATGTTTAGGCATACTTGAACATTGAGACATCAGGAAAAGCTTTGGAGGAGATCGTCGTGAAGGAGATACAGCAAGCATTCGATATGTACTGTGGATTATTAAACCGGGAAGGACAGGACACGCTCGATTTTGCGCACAACCTTACAATCAACCTGGTTGGGCTGCCTCCTGCAAAGGAGTGGGATGATTTTGTTCGTAGGGATCCGAATTTCGTGGACCCGACAATACCAGTCCGGAAACTGGAGAACATCTTTTACCCTGGTCGTGATAGTGGTGCGACCAAGCCGATAAGAGCTGGTCAATTAGAACGGCGGACAAAATATCTGAAATCGTACACAAGCGCGTGGTATGTTTTGACGCCGACATACCTGCATGAATTTAAGACCTCGGATCGCAAGAACGATCTGACGCCTGTGATGTCTCTCCTGCTTCAAGATTGCCATCTCTCTGACCATTCTGACGCGTCGTCACATTCGTTCAAATTTTTAATGAAAGGAAAGCAGACTGGCCAGTTCCATCGCGGACACAGTTGGATGTTCCGCGCAGAGTCGTATGAGCAAATGATGGTTTGGTACACTGACATTAAGCGATTGACGCAAGTCTCCTCGGATGATTCCATGGGAAAGAACGGAAAGTCGTCCTCTCTGCGTACGGCAACACCGGCAACACGGCCATCTAGTGAATACTATAGCAGAGATGTGAGGACAATGGCAGTCAAAAAGTCGGCCTCCGTTGACGGTTCCAGGTTAAGCTACGACAGCAGTGGGTCCGGTGTAGAGACAAACTATTAGTTTCTTTGTTTGCTTATCATTTGGGAAAGCGTGCATGGGTTTCATTTTTTTCATTATTATACAATAGGATATTTGCGATTTGTATTTGTAGTTTGTACTGTTACTTGGATGGTGCAGATATTGGCTTATTTGGGTGTTTATGTATTACTTACAGACTTGTCTTGACAATGCATACCGTACAACATGTTCTCCTGGCAGCAATCAGACAATTATATCGTACACGGGCTAGATTAAACAATATCGTACAGTTCCGGCAAATTAATCCCAGGTCATCGCATTTGCTGGCATAGCAAATCTGCTATCTGGGATATCAGGAACATCATCGACAGCCCGTGACGCGTTCCTGGTTTGCTTCGTGCTCTTTCGACTAGGTACTGACTCCCACGATTGCCCATCCAGTGCCTGATTGAACGACGGAGTCCTGATATCTTCTTTGGCTTCGACCGGCGCAGGAGGCGGACTAGGTTTCTTTTTGGCATGTCCAACTAGTTCTTGCTTCGGCAAGTTCGCCAGTCTAATCTTCTGTGCCTCTAACCTCTGTTTGTCAAGCATAGCTTCTTGAGCTTTTTGTTGCTTGAACTCCCGCAGCCGTCGCTCTTGCTCCTCCTGTTGCATTGCCTTTACTTCCTTCATTGTCTCATATTTTTTCTTATTTTGCCTTTGTCTTTTGGTAAGCTCTGGGGACTCTGTTGGAGTCTTTGCTTTCTTGGTGGCCATTTTGTCAGCCGAACCGATGATCTTAAGTACACGTACGCCACTCGCATGTGCAGGCCTCGGGTAGTCGGGGGATATTGGTTCGGAAACTTGGTCGTTTTCAGCTTCTCGAGCTGCAGATACCTGGGCTGTGGTGTCAATCTTGAGCGGCTCCAGAGTTGATTGAGACGAGACTCGGTTGGACGAGTCAGGTTGAGCGGATTTCGCCGCTTCGGTTTCTCTTTTGGTTGCAACCGGCGGTGAAGGAGACCATTTGCTAGGCTTTTCTATGACCTGGATATCAGTTGCGGGGTTCGACCCGTTCGTACTTAGACTTACCACCAGTTAAAGGTTTGCTTGCCGTCGAGTTGGCGGTTGTGCTCGACACGTCCTTCTCATTCTTAGCCGAAGCATTTGCACCTTGAAGTAGAAATTGAGATTGACCTTTGGTCTTCTTCTTCTTTTTGCGTTTCTCCGAATCCGTAGGCAGAGTCCCCGGTATCCTGGGTAGCGATCTGCTTGGGCTCTCAACTTCCTGTGATGGAGCGGTTGGTTTTAACCGATTAACCAAAATCACCACACCAATAAGTGCAACGGAAAGCACAGCTTCCAGTATCGTGACCATTTTGGGCCCGAACCTACGGCACGTACAGGTTATTGATTGTGATGGATAAGGTGAGGTATGGCAATGGATCAATGAGCTTGCCGGTTCAAGTGCGGGGTTTCAGGGCTTCTATTTTGTCCCATCCTGCGCTCCGGATCTTCACCATTTGGCGAGTTAACTCCAATCATCCATGGCTTCCAGTGTCCAGCACATCGATAATGAGGAAAAGACAACAGTCGATACTTTGATAACGATTTTGGCGCGTCTACGTGCACGTTCGTTTTCTCTTATGTTTGACTATTCGAACGGCACCCATGACGCGATTCGGATAGCCCATGCTCTGCTCGATGAAGGTTACGACCCCAACGGAATGTCCAACAATCTCTGGACGCATTTAACGAACACTAGCCGAAAAGAGCACAGCTCTCGCAGTTGTTGGTTGGTGGAACGTTGAATGAGGTTAAGAGTTTGAGAGGATTTACCCCAAGAGCATCTTTAACTTGGGACGACGTTGCTAAACGCTTTCAACACTTAATCTTTCTCGACGAATTAGCGAGGCGGACGCGTCCATTTTTTGTCGATATGCTAATTAATATGAGGATCAGGGGAAGAACACCTACACCAACTAATAGAAGCACAGGTTCCAGGCCAAAGGATTTGAAGAAGATGGTTAGACTAAGTTCTACGTTAATGGAGTGTAACTGGCTAATGCTCATCTATATAGTTGCTAGCCAGAGATGGCCGGTTTAGTGTTGTGGGAGGGATAATGGATAATACAGGACCGATGCCAACCGCACCGCCAGCTAATGGCATGGCAACTCTTCAAGTTGTACATATTATCCCTTTCAGTGCCAGTCGTCGTATTCCTTTAAGACTTATGCTTTCTAAATTTGTGGGTCAAGATATGGAAAATTTACTAACTGGCGGTGGTATCAACGATCCATCTAATGCACTCTTATTAAACCCTGATGCCCATCAGGCTTTTGACTCATTTGCATTTGGTCTGGAATGCCAAAATGATCGATACTTTCTCAGAATGCTAGTGCCAAGGTGGTCGCTACCTCCAACATTTTCTCGCCACTTTGAGGGTGAAGAACTCTTTTTTGGCCAAGGACCTGAACATGTTGCATTACCTTCAGCTCTCCTTTGCAATATCCAGTTGGCTGTCGGCCGTGTATTACGTGCTAGTGGGGCAGCAGAAACTATAGACAAGATTGAAGAGGATCTTAGTCTGCGGAAACCTGGAAGCTGATTATGGGCTTCGAGTTGGTGCTTCGTATCTTGAGAGAGAATTGAGAGCTTTGCAAAATCTTGACGAGTTGGCTATGGATCACCTATAGCACAAGCGTGGCGTCGTAATAAGCCACAAAAGTTTGGTGCGCCTTGTAACTCATACGACACTTCGAGATTGTGCAAAGCGATTGAAACGTACAATACTCTTGGTGCTCTAGCCTTGGGGGTTAAAGCTAAATGGGTCAAAACATCCAGAGGTGTTCTCCGATTGCCGTTAGGTTCACGGAGAATGGATTGGTAACTCTGTAGTGGGATTATCCGTATATCTAAGATGGTCAGCGCGATGTAGATAGTTAGGGTCCAAGGCTGCAGATCTTTAAGAGTTGGCTTGCGAACTTTGCAGGGTCGAACAATCGAAACGCGATCAAAGTGTCCCAGCAAAGCACGCAATTTCGTCTCACGAAGATGGCACATTACGGAACTTTTAGAGGTACTAGCGCGGACAATTGTACATACAAGTATCGACGAAGCGAAGACGCACGGAAAGTGTTGAGGGTTTCGCTGGCTCGGCCATGTTCAATACCCTAATCCTTATCTATCACGTGTATCGGGCTTGTAATCTGACAATTAAGGGCGAGCTGTGAGCCGCACGTGAGTTGTTCCTTTCTCTGGCGCACCGGCCTCGCCATATTTCCGAAGGCGGAGACTTGTGCTGAAACTCCAGGTGGTTGCCATCCAACTTGCCGCTGACCATCCGACAACGGGGCGTCATTGCATTTGAAAGCACTGGCGAGAGCCTGGACGTCTCCTCGTCCTCATTATTGACGATTGTTATACCTGCAATACTGTTGACATAATAGAACTTTGACTCGATGTTACGGGCGTTTGCTCCGGTGCCCGTCGTCGAGCTGAGCTCGAAAGAGCGGATACAGGCTATTTTCGCTTCGAGTAGGTTGTCCCAGATGCTATGGTGAGTAGAAGCAATGGCTCACTATTTATTATAGGAGATAAACTGTATGTCGGCTTAGCATCCGGAGCATTAAAGGTCTATTCGGTGCCTCCGTCGACAGGGTCATCGTTCGCGCCTTCGGCAAGCCCCCCAGTGCCTGCCAAGTTAGTGACGACGATCGACCAATTTACAAAGAGGGCAGTTGAGCAATTGGCCGTCCTTGAGGAAGCAAGAGTGTTGGTTGCGCTCAGCGATGGTTACGTGCACCTGTATGACCTTGATACGTACGCTTTACAAGAGCGACTTCATCGCACGAAGGGTGCATTTGTCATGGCGACTTCATCGGATCTTGAATTCGACAAACCGTTTGTTGCGCTCTCAAGTGATGGCTCGTTACCAAATCCGTCGGCTGCGGATGTTCAGGGCACGGTCTCACGACTAGTGGTTTCGGCCAGAAAGAAATTGCATTGTTATGAATGGCAGGGCGCGGAACTGATTGGATCTCGCGAGATATCAATTCCTGAGCGCCCACGGTCGCTGACATTTATTCGACCGGACAAGATATTGTGCGGGTTAGTTGTCGAGTACTTTTTGGTGGACATCTCGGCATCGACGGTCTCGAGTGTTTTTGCTGCCGGGCGACCGGTTGGCCCGCTAAATGGAGCCATTGCCGGGGTTGCTGCGAACATCGGCGACATCACTTCTTCGGCATCCGCGTCTGCCCGACGGCAAGGGTGTGCGCTGGCTGCATTGCTACCGGAAGATGACTCAGTGTTACTTGTCAACGAATTCTCATCAGCGTTCTTGTCAGCAGAGACCGGTGGATTTATCAAGACGAAGAAGCCGATAAAGTGGAAGGACGTGCCGGCAATGCTTGGGTACACGTATCCTTACGTTATTTCTGTTGCCGCTAACAGCAGACGGCTAGAGGTCCGGAATCCAAAGACATGCACGTTGCTGGAGGCCATCAATTTTCCCACGCTGGCGCACTTGCATGACGGCAAGTATCCGTTTGTTGCTTCGTCGCGGCAAGTTTGGCAGCTCAGTATCAAGTCTTTTGAGGAGCAGGTGCGGATTCTGGTCGATCAGAATCAGTTGGACGAGGCAATCAGTTTAGCAGAAGGGTTGGACGATGTGTTTATTAGCGATCGGACCGAGATGTTAAGGAAGTTGAAGATGATGAAGGCAGAAGAGCTATACATGCGCATGAAGTTTCAGCAGTCAATGATGATGTTTTCAGAAGTGTCGGCACCGCCAGAGCGAGTGCTTGCGCTCTACCCTGCAGTTATTGCTGGTGATGCGGCAGGCAAGGATGATGTTGACGGTGAACGTGCCGAGATGAACAGCCACAAGGAGGCTGAATCGGAGCCAGATGGCAACGGCACAAGCGATATCGCACCGGTCAATGGCAATGACAAGAGTAACGGCGACGCGGCATCGGTCGCATCTACTAACCCAGACGCTCAGCGGCAAAAAGATGTCGAGTTCTTTGATCGATTTCTGCGGCCAAGCATATTGTCGTCGGCCAAGCCGCCAGGCGGGGGTAACGGCGTCGTGGCAAAATACACGAGTTCCTCGGCGGACACAATGTCGGTGGCAGACAGTTTGGCGAACTTTTTGTCGATTGGCAAGAATTCGAAGGTCGCACCGCCATCGGAGGTAGGCAGTGTTTCGGATTTCGGTGGGCCAGAGTCGTTAGACGGCAAGGCGTTGAATAAAGCTGTTCGGTGCTTGTTGATTTATCTGATCGACACCCGGCGGAAGATCGCGCGGCTGGCTTCAGTCGAATCAGGCACGATCACGAAAGAAGACCTTGCGCTGGTTTCGACGGAAAAGATGACGGCTGGCACGTTCGGAGCCGACCTTAGCAAGGAAGCAACGGTTGTGGATACGGCGTTGCTGCGATGTTACATGTTGATCAATCCGCAACTGGTTGGCCCACTGGTCCGGTTGGCGAATCATTGCGACAAGGACGTGGTCAGGCAGCAGCTTCTGTCGCACGGCAAGTGGTCCGAGCTGGTTGATTTCTATTATACGAAGAAGTTGCACCGAGACGCTCTGGAGCTGCTCAAGGAGCTTGCCGAGAGTCGGCAAGCGTTGGAGCTGTCCGGGCCTGAGCCGATAGTTGAGTACCTGCAGAAGCTTGGTCATGAGCATCTCAATTTGGTGTTCGAGTTTGCGATGGGCCCAATTCGCATGGACGAGCAATATGGAATTGATGTACGTTCGGTTTACGGCAACAAAAGGGTCTGATTTACTGACAGTGGCGCGTAGATCTTCATGGCGAATACTCCCGAGGCGGAGTCGTTGTCGCGAACAGCAGTAGTCAAGTACTTGGGTGGGATATCTCGGAGCCTGACGATCAAATATCTGGAGCATTTAGTGTTTAGTCTGGGCGACCTGTCGCCAGATTTTCACAACGAACTGGCAGTGGCGTACCTGGAGGATATTAAGACCAACGCGCAGCTCTACTCTCTGGACGACGACATGCTTCAGCGACCTCTGGACAAGTTGCTGAGGCTGTTGCGGGAGTCGAGGCAGTACAGACCTGAGAGGATTCTCAGTGTCATTCCGCGGGACTGTATGTATTTTATGTATATGTATGTGTACATGGTGCTGACGGTCAAAGCGAGCTTATTACTGGAAGCCAAGGCGATCTTGTTCAGTCGGATCGGCGAACACAAACGCGCGCTCGAGATCTACGTTTTCAATATGAAGGACTATGGCAAAGCGCAGGAGTACTGCATGAACGTTTACGACACCGACGCACCCAACAACAAGACCGTATTTCACACTCTGCTCGAACTGTATCTTCGGCCGCCGGGTATTCGAGTAACACTATCGAACCGGATGCCGCCCTCACGCCGGTCGTCCAACTCGTCGTCGATGTACAACCTGTCCGCATCTCCGCCGCCGCCGCCGCCGCCGCCGTCGTCGTCGTCTGGGTTCCAGCTGCAAAAGTCGCCATCGTCATCGTCGCTGAGCTCGATGCCGAGTTACGAGGTGCCGGCGATGAACCTCGACGCGGCGCTGGACCTGCTGTCGAACCACGGCTCGCGCGTATCTGCGATCGACGCGCTCGAGCTGCTGCCGTCGGACATCAAGATGACGGCGCTCGGCCCGTTTCTCGAGGCGCATTTGCGCACGACGACGGCGAGCGTGACGCGGGACCGGCTGTTCGCGTCGCTGCTCAAGACCGAGCTCGTCCGGACCCAGCAGGCGCTTGTTGACTTGCGGAGCCGGAACGTTGTTATTTCGGACACGCGCGTGTGTCCGGTGTGCGTCAAGCGGCTCGGCAGCAGCGTGATCTCTGTGTTTCCTAACCGCACGGTGGTGCACTACGGTTGCGCGAAGCAGTACCGCGAGACGCTGAAACAGTAGAGGCCGCCGCCGGGCTTGTGTATTTTAAAAATTCGTCGTTTTATTTTGGTATGGGTATTTTGCACTGCTATGCATTGTCGTCATTTTGAGCTAAGTCCGCCGCCGCCAGCGGTTTATTTGGAGGGCGGTTGTAATTCAATAATCGTCGTTTGCCGTCCAGAGTGTAATTTAATGTAATGTTTGCTGCTGTCGGAAGCGGTGCTTGGGAAAATTTTTGAGGTTATGTTCATATATACAGTTCACGTAATGCATATCAACATGCGCATCAAACAATAACGCCCAAACCAAACCAAAACAAAAGAACCCGAGACGTTTGTATCATAACCCATCATAATAAACCTTTACACCCTCCGCCGGCGAGTACCGTTCACAACGCCAAATTCCATTTTACACCGCATCCACCAAATTTTTTTTTTCGCCGTAATTATAACCTGTATAAACCGATGTCTACTATGCGCAGATCATATAGTACAACGGACAAGCAAGGAATTTTAGAAGGTTGCCTCCTCGGGGATGTCGATGTTGGACACCCATCGCCGGATGCCGTTGGTCGACGACACATCGGACGCGGTCGACACGATCGACTCTGAGCGGGGACGAGCTTCAGCTTCGGCGACAGCAGCAGCAGCAGCTGCGGCTGCTTGGTCCTCAGAGATAGCGGGTGCTGGGACGACGTCGGCAGTGAGGACGAGGAAGTTGCGCTTCTCGGACTCGAGTGGAGCCGACAGTCTTAGGAACTGAGGAGCCTTTGGCGCGGCGGAGGCAGCGAGCGACGGAGAATCGGCGGTGTGCATTGCTAATGAGACTGAAGAGCTTTTGACGAAGGAAGACACGGCAGAAAGATCGATCTGAACTTTGGGAATGAAAATGCAATCTTGTGCAGGAGATAGACAGGAAGGGCCAGCTGGGCCATTATATAGATTGATTGTTGTCGAACCAACAGGTTAGTTGGCGTTTGGCTCGGTTGCTGGGCAGGGGCAAAACCAGCGGGCCAGCCGGATCACCGCGCGCGACTCGTGACGCCATCGCCCACCCACACCGAGGCTTCGCCCACGCTGATTGGCTGTCCCCGCATCGCCGCACGCGCGGCCAGTTGTCAGCAATTCCTAATCCTAATGCAAATTTCGCGGCGCAATTAATTCTTATTGTTTTTGTTGTGTGTTTCAAGTTGCAAACCCGGCGCAAGATTTTTCCGTCCGTCCGACCGGAGATATCAAATTTTTCTTTTTTCTTTGCCCTTCTTCTGCACCTGGCCGTCCCGTGACAGCGCCGATGACGTAATGCTTTCTTCGCTTGCCCAGCAAAACCCGTGACTAATAATCTACCCGGGGCCATCACCGCTATGAAACTGGCTTCCTCGGCGTTCGGCGAAACTGGGTTTTTTTTCCATTTATTGCTGATTATTGCTCATATGTCGAAGTCCGAGTCGCTGTGGTTCCTTCTCGCTTGCACCGATGACCGATAACGGACGATGCTGGCAGATTGGCCTTCCTGCACAAAAAAGTCGCACCGGCTGCCCAATAGATACGAATCACGTGTCTATCCCCGTCAAACCTAACCCTACTCCAATGCATGCGAGCAGTTCATCTCCGAGTATTATATAATTATTGTGCATGTTGCCGCGGTTGTCGCGTCCCGGCTGCAAAGCTGGGTCATCTCGAATAAGTTTGTCCTACTCTTCAGATAATTAATACAGTGCGAATTTGACTAACGTGCCCGAATTGACCGGGGTTGTCAAGCAATGTCGCACGAAAGGTCAGCACATCGAATCTGATGATCTGATCGCCGCAAACTGGGCTCAGGGAGGTCCATCATGCGTTACGTCACCGACTTCGGAACAGTCGAAGTGTGAGGTCCCTAAGTCACTCCTGAAAGCCGACAATCCAAACAACATCTGTCCAGGATCTGTACGATGAATCCCCAAGCTTATATTCAAGAAACTTACGACAGAGGTCTTCAAGGTTGCAAGCCAGAGCTTGTGGGTACGTGTGGGGTTCAGCTGGCACTCGGCAGCCGACCAACAATAACATGCAAGCGTTTCGAGAATGGTGACAAATCGGTTGGTCGCCATGCGCGAACCAGATCTGTCAGTGACGCTGTTTGGCGAAAAGTATCCGACTCCGCTGGTAATCGCTCCCGTCGGTGTACAGCGAATTTTCCATCGCGACGGCCAGCTAACAACCTCCAGGGTTGCCGCGTAGCTGCGAATTCCCTACGTCTTCAGGACAGCGTTAGCGACGAGTCCAGAACTGGTAGCTGAACATATATGCGGCGGACCCAGATGGTTTCAATTATACTGGCCAACAAATGAACACCGCCAGTATCTTGAACCGGGCCAAGGCGCTTGGATATTCGGTACTGATGGTAACGCTCGACACGCAAGGCCTACCGATCTCAACAATGCGTATAACCCATTCTACGCTCCATTGGCGTGGCCTTAGGCTTTACCGATCCCGTCTTTCAAGACTATTTCAAAAGGTGAAGACGTCGGAGCTCCGCCCAGATGTGGGCACATATTATTCCCAGTCCAAGATCAGTCGTGGGAAGATTGAAGTATTTGCAAAACCATTGGCACGACCCGATGAAAGGAATCCAAACGGTTGCAGATGCGAGCCGTGCCCGAGATTACAAGGTGTCTGGTATTGTCGTATCAAATCACGGTGGACGGCAGGTGGATGGATCAGTCGCTTCGTTGGACCAGCTTCCTGCCATAAGTGCAGCGGTGGGTAACGATCTAGAGATTCTTTTCGACTCGGGCGTTCATTGCGGCAGCGATATTGCCAAAGCATATGCGCTCGGAGCGAAGGCAGTGCTCGTCGCTACATGGTCTAGCCGTCGGGGGCGAGCAAGCCGTCTCTCATGTGCTCAAGAGCTTGCTGGCGGATCTCAGTTTGACATTATTGCTGTCAGGCATTCTTGAACCGCGACAATCTTGTCCATTCAAAGTAAGTAGCGGCGTCCAGCACAGTAGAGACCCTTGCGACGCTAGAGTAAATTCACCAAATGATGGCTGTGCTAGCCGCAATCGCCGCGGCGGTACTTTATCGTAATACTTTTGCATGGCTTTGAACAATTACACGCTGAACCAACATTCCCGAGAAACTGTCGACAATGAATGCAAAGGGTAGTTTAGTTTTCTTGGATTCGTCGGAGAAATCCACGTCGTGTCGTAAAAGCGCTGGGTGATTGATGATCGTAGGCAACGTTATACTCAGGTACTTTGAAATGTTAGACCAGTCGTACAATTTATTCGACATGACGAACCCAAGTCCACTTTAGCGAGCATATTATGGTTGTTCTGACTAATCGAACGCGCTTTGACTGTCTTCCTTTTCAGAGCCTCTGTCAATCAGCTTGAGCGAAGTCAGGACCTATCTCGCGGACACCTTTTCGTCTAATAGAGGGGTTTATAGATCATGTGCGCAATGCTGGGATTGATTAGGCTCTAATTACCAAACACAGTTAGTGAATTAATAACACGGGAAGATGTAAACCTTGTCAATATGGAGATGTAAACCTTGTTGATATGGCATGACGTCGGCGATACGTCATCGCGGCCGTCACATATAATCCCCCACACTGGTACCTTACTGGAGGTCATAATTTACAATTTGTGCTGTGATTAGGTACGTTGTCGCCGGTAGGCTAAAATATATATAAACCACAGGCCACGTCGGCAATGATAAAGGACTACTCCTATTTTCCCAATGCGCTACGATCATCAAAGCGCATCCCACCACCATGACCAAGAACGATATTGCCAAAAGTAGCTTGACCATTGCTCTGGCCAGCTTATCGTCGCTGGTACTCTATCTCGGCTACAAGGATTACCAGGCTTGGCTGAGCCTCGGTCCGGGCGGACTACCATACAATCTGTATGGGTACTTCACGACCTCGTTGATGAAACTATTCGCTATCAGACATCCCCGAGACTTTAGATCCGTGCCTGGGAAGTCACAAGAGGTTGCAAAGTATCTGTCTTCTGACAATCTTCCTTATCGCAAGGGCGACTATCCCGTTGTTGCACCGTGGCCAGTTCCGAATCGTGTTCTCAACCAAGTCGCATCGGAGGAATTCAAGGCAGAAGTCCATCAGACGTTATATTCAGTCAAAGAAATCGTCCTCACTAATGGAAAGCACTTGCCAATGAACGTGGCTAGATCATTTGCCGAAAAGCACCACGATGCCTTATTTGCCGGCGAAATTCGCCCCCAGTCTGAAGTTGCCCACCAGCACCCGTTCGATGGCAGCCTCCACGTCAACTTGCACCCATCCGACGCACGGCTGCTGATTGAGAGACGTTGGGGAGAACTCCATCCGTTTGCTGGCAAGATAAAAGCTGTTCCTGCCGGATTTACGTTGGTTTACCCCCCTCGTGATAAGCTAGAACTGAAGGTGGTGAACGAATGTATTCAGGCGAGCGTGCAGTTTCTCGCAGACGCCACAAGCCTTGGCTGAAATATCTAGCATTTTTGCGGCTATTGAAAGATTGTGCGCTGTCATCATCGAAATAGTGCGAGATTTCCAGCCGCTCGAGGTGTCGGTTTTGGCTTGCATTGTCAAATAAATTAGAAATCTGGACACTTGTCATTGTTTTGCTCTGCGCACGACAAATATGTGCTCGCGGAACAATTACATACGACCTAACTAGATCAGCTCTGCCTAAAATGAAATTCCATAAACCAAGTACACTAGGAACGTTCCAAAATAATAGATCACGACAATTCCGCCCTGTTTAGCGATGTCTGTGACGTGAGTCATGCCATCTGGATTGACGTACCCGTATTTCCTGTCTGGATAGTAGTTGACGGCCGGCATTATCACGGATTCGTGAGCTTGTCAATTGTCCAGACTCGATCGAGATGGCGACCGCGTTCCTTGCCCGGTAGTGCGCCGTGCCGTGCTTGACTATCTTGCTTGGGTTGTAGCACTGTTGAAATACAAAAGCGAATCATAACGCGCACCAGGATACTGCTGGATAGTGTCTTTTTCGGTCTCCTACGTTCACTAATGAGTTGTCAACAAGGCATATAATAGCGCACTGATATGCAGTTGTGTCCTTATGTCGGGAGCGGGAGTTCAGACGATGTTGTTTGATGGCGCGAGCGCGAGATGGAGGAAAGATCATATTGGGACTCTCCCAAAAAATCTAATAGCATTTTGCTTTAGTCGGGAAATGCAGGATCTGGACATGCCCCAACTCTATTTTACCCCTCGCTCTCTTAATGATGCACGACCGTCCCACCCTAATTGACTTCAAGTTACGTGACGCACCTTAGATTCGCAGTGGTTTACTGGCAGTTGCAGTGCCGGTACAAAGGTTTCGGACTTGATCAGGATGTTGTGTACAAATCAAAGATCCGACAAACTAATGAGTAATTCTTACAACAACGCGGTTACGAGATCCTTCATGGAAACCCATCCTCTACATGGAAGCCAAACGAGCGGACGAGAAATAGAGCGCGGCTCCCCGAGCGGGAAGGGGAGGACCGGACAAAATGAAGCAAGACGAAAGACCAAGTAGGTAAATCTCCCGACCATCCCAGAGCGATGTCAACACGAAAGCGGTGCGAAGTAACACAAAGCCACGAATTGCACAGGCCACATTAAACTATTTAAAGAGTGAATTTGAAAGCATTAAGTCGATTCTGAGAGCAATTAATAGAGAGAAATCAATCTGAAACTAAATCCTCGATTTGCAGAACGGCTTCACATGAGCACCTCCGCGCCGAAATTCTCTTCGCACAGTCGGGACAGCAGGACAGTACAATAAACGCCATCTCCCGGCTCCAAATTGTCGGAGAAGCGGTTTGGTTACTTCGTCCCAACATCTTGAACTACCCAATCGTCAGATAAGCTTGATTACAAATGACTGGGCAAATTTCGCATCCTCGCTAAGTTGGCCGACTTTCGTACCGTTAAGACCTCCCGCCGTCAGTGAAAATACATCCAGTATTTCGCGTGTAACTTTTTGAACCTACGGCCTCAGAAGATCATATTCCTGGGCAGATCCGGCTGGAATATGAAGTAGAACGAATCTTGGACTCCAGGGTTCGCCGAGGACTCGGGCTCCAATACTTAGTCAAGTAGGTCGGCCACCACGATCGAGCCCGCCGCCAATCTTGCCCGTGCTCCTGACCTAATGGCCGCGTTTCATGCGGAAAGACCGGACTGACCCAAGCCTCATTAGCGGCCAACTCAGAGGTTGGCCATACCAGTGGGGTAGTGTCATGAACGTCGAGACAATGTGCGGCGTGCGGCGTGCGGCTCGGACTGAAGAGGTATCTCATGAGCAACTACGAGTTGCGGTGTGCGTGTCCTTTCCAGGAGTTGCGGGGATTTGTTCCGGCTTGTGTTTTGGCCTTCGCGTCCTTTGTTTTCGCTTGCATTTCGTTTATGTCCTTCGTTGTTACTTGCGTGTTCTTTTTCTTTCGCTACGTGTCATCTACGTGCACACATATTTCAGTATGGCCCAGACAGAATATATGTAACGGGACGAGACCGGACTAAGCTAGACTGGGACTGGACTGGGACTGGGATTGGACTGGACTAGGGAAAATGTATGCAAGACAAGATTTTATTCCAAAAGTACAAGACTTCTTGCTTGGGCTGATAGCGAGGACAAACCCCCCCTTTTATCTTGTGTCCAGGCTGTGAACCCAACAACGAACGCGTAACACGAACACAACCAAGATGGCCACGCAAACAAAACCAAGAGGGCCACGCAAACACAATGGCGCAGTACTGGTGAGACTTGTGTTCACTAATAGGGGCGAACCTGCCGTGATATAACCCATTTACACAGAAGGCTACTTGTTCGTCGCTTCGTTTCGACAAGATGAACATCATCGCATAACTCGCCCTTGTTAGGTCGAATGAGTGTGTCCCGAACGGACCGAGAGATCAAGTGTTGCAAGCCGCGAACGCTGACAAACCATGCAGTGCAGTTGGAACCGTATTCATAATGACCTTTGAGTCAATGGCCGAATATTGAAGACGGGATATCTACCGCTGGTTAGTCATACTCTCAATAACGTAGTGATCATATACTTCGCGTCGCCATAGAGTGCATGAGCCTGCTCGTTTCGGCGATATGCGTACATCAAGCCTTTTTTCAGGTTCATTGTCCATGAGGAAGTTCGATGCTCGCTGATAAGAAAGTTGTTCAAAGTACTCACACGCAAGCGAGGATAGCAAGGTACCAAGTTCTTTCTCATAAGAGACGTTACGTTGGGCACCGTTCGCCTCCGGTGGCAGTGACAGTCCACTTTGGTAAGCGGGGCACCATTGGTTTAGCAACATTAGGTGTCTGGGGCTGATGGCCACCAACTGTCGGGGAATTCGGTCGGACCTGCTGACCTGCGATGAGACTTTAGCAATGAGACTCTCGATCTCGACGTCGTCGATTTGCATATTGTTGAATGCGTCTTCGCCAACGAGCTTGGATCGATCTGGCCCCTGTAAAGCAAGGATGAGTGTTTGCATGGGGTCGACATGCCGTTGCAACTGTGGAAATGGATGGCGACGAAGGTGTGAAGAAGTCCCTACGCATTGGAACTGAACAAGAGCGACAGATATCTGCCGAGAGCTTGCATGGCAGCTGAACCGACTGGAGCAGACGACGGCCAGACGAGTCGACAGCTCGCGAATGAAAGTTGAGGATAGCAGTGGAAGTTGAGGACAAGGGTGGGATATGCGTCGAAGAAGATAAGTACGAGGGTGGTGGGAGTCGAGAATGGACGTAGCAATGTTGGAGATGAGGTTGACGTCGTCGGCAGACTTCTCAACTGAGAGATGAAAAGGGCGCTGGAGATTCAGTTGAGGTCCTAGAAAATGTATTCAATGTGAATGATCTCAGTATCACATGTTCAATAATAATGCCTGTTGCCATGTCATTGGCTTCAATATCGACGGGAGTCATTTTTGCTAAGGGCACACCATTCTCAATCGCCTTATGGCCTTGACTGCACTAAGATATGCGTTGAGACGGGACTCCCACACTATAAAGGTTTTGCCATTATATAGACGGGAACACTAATAGCATTGGACATGGCCATAACTGGAGAAGTGAAGGAAGACTGTTGCAATACCCAACCTCATTCCTCGGTCTTCGCAGGTGCGTGAGAACGCATGTCGATCATTCTGAAGTCATTCTCAGTGAGATATGCCCAGTGAAGTGGGCTCGGATGTGAGAAGAATCAGATCTTTCTGTCATTATGATGTACAACTCGGGGATCTGCGGCCCCCTTTCTACCCTGTTCCGGCTCCCAGACTCAAACGCCAGTTAATCACGAAAGCAAAACCGCAATCCCAAAAGCAAATAAAAGCCACAAAACCCAAGCCAAGTACAGGCCCCTCTGCCCCAAAACCAGCATAACAAGGAGAAGCACAATTAAGAGCAGGCAAGTCAGGCCTCAGCCCTGCCATTGGACGGCGAGAAAAGCACGCTGCCTAACTATAGTTTATATCCTATACGTCTCCTGGCTGTTGTCGTACGGATAACGAACGGATGGATCGCAATTTGGGGAATTCGTGACATCCAGCATCCAGAAAGTTCGAAGCTGGACTTCGTGACCGGCATACCGACTCCACACACGGACCCTACTACACAGCATCTATCGGCCGTTGCTTAACCAGCGTCTTTCCCACTTTCTTAGTTCCTTTACTATCAAAGGAATATTCTTTTTAGAATTTTTTTGAACCTAAATTAATTTAGATCAACATGCCCATAGCTTTATTAATAAGCTGAATAGACTCTAGATACTCTCGCTCCAACACGATTCAATATCCTGTATCAGCTGGG
Source organism: Lipomyces tetrasporus (assembly GCF_029532465.1). Classification (NCBI taxonomy): domain Eukaryota; kingdom Fungi; phylum Ascomycota; class Lipomycetes; order Lipomycetales; family Lipomycetaceae; genus Lipomyces; species Lipomyces tetrasporus. Next base: position 423,370 of record NW_026611607.1, read on the forward strand.
TCATATCGCTACAATGACTTTCAAAAGTATCTCTTTCCGTTTTCGGATATTCGTATTGTACGCGAACTAAGAGCAGTTTGATCTTTCGCCGAAAAGCGCAGCGACGCCTTCCTTGCAGGCGAGTTTGTGCCTGACGTAGTGCATCAGCAACCTCGCGTGGGCAGGATCCAACTCAACTTGCATCCATCAGACACACGGCTGCTGATTGAGAGACGTTGCGGAAAATACCATCCCTTAGCCGGCGAGATTAAAGCTGTTCCTGCCGGATTTACGTTGGTTTATCCTCATCGCGATCATTTAGAATTGAAGGTGGTGAACGAATGTTTTCAGGCGAGCGTTCCTCGACGATGCCCAGTTCTAGACTCGGTTGAAATCCTGCATTCCTCGCCGAATGAAAATTGAGCTCTGTCATCCCTTCGAAGTAAAGCGAGATTTCCAGCTGCTCCAGTGTCGATTTTGGATTGCATGTCAAATAATCTAGAAATAGATAGAGGTGATCTCGATCAAGTCCTATCTCTCCTCTACCCCCACGACAAATCTATGCTCGTGGACAACGTACAATGCAACATAATTAGGTCAATTCTATCTAAAATGAGATTCCATAAAAGTGAAGTATCCAACCCATGAATAACCACGTCTATCCCCTCTATGCCTGCGCTTCCATATTCTATTCTACACCGCAACAACTCTGCGCCAGATTTAAACAGTCGGTGCATCATGTGGTCCATCCTGTGCATTATGCAAAACCTCTGGATGTTCAGCTTTTAGTCTCTCGAACTCCTTCTCAGCATCCCACACCCATGGTGAGTTAGACGCGAAGAGCAAGTCAATTTCTTCCAGCGTTCGCTGACTTGTCTCCGGGTACAACGCCCATACTATGGGAATAGTGAGCACATTAATTACAGCAAACACATACAGCGTCTTGTAGCCGTACAAGTCGAACATGACGGGACAGAGGAGTGTCAGCCAGCCGTTACCAATCGACCAGCCAAACACAGCGAATGCATTTCCTCTCGTGCGGACCTCGAGCGGGAAAATCTCTGTGGGATATAGGAATGGAACGACAAGCCACGTGGCGCCAAATATGGACGTGTAGACGAAGATACTTGTAGCAGCCAAACCACCATAGCCCGCTTCAGACGGGTGTTCTTCGTGAAACCTGGAAAACGCGCCGGCAAGAAACATCGTGATGGCTTGACCAATAGCGCCATAGAACAATGTCCGCCGTCGTCCGATTTTGTCAACTGTAAACGCATTGACAAGCGTTGATAGCATGTAACATATGTTATTCAGTCCCGATAGCAATTCAGACGTTCCCGCCGAGAATCCGGCGTCGGCAAACATTGTCGGCGCGTAAACAGTAACGCCGGCAATTCCAATCCATTCTTGTAAGATCATAAGCCAAACCACGAGCTGCACACGACGACCGATATGTAAATTGCCCGATCCAATACCGAAAAACATACGGAAATACGAGATCTTGTTTGAATTTTGGTGCACTAACTGGACGTTGGCCACGATATCTTTATACTCGTCCTCTGCCTCGGCAGTTTCTGTTCCTCTCAGCCGTTGCAAAATGTATAGCGCTTCCTCGTTTCGGCCATTCATCACCAGCCATCGTGGCGACTCGGGGAATGCCCAAATGATAGCGCAGAGTGCAAACAGCGGGATAGCTTGAAACGCAACAGGCAGTCGCCAGCGGATAGGCGAAAATCCGCCATTGATAGTTGATAATGCATACTCCAACCAGTACGCCGCAGCAACACCGAAAATATTCAGCGTGAACTCAAGCGCGATGAACTGTCCTCTGGACTTAGATTCTGCTGTTTCAGCTGACCAAACTGGCACGACAGTATTGAGAATACCTGTGCCAATGCCGTTCACGACCCTCGCGTAGGACATCCACTGGGCATTCTGGGCAGTACATTGCAGCAGCGTACCTATCACCGCCCAAACAGCGCCCACTCCTATACTGTTTATTCGGCCGAGTCTGTCGCCGAGATAACCGCCTAGGAAACAGCCTAGGAGTGTGCCAAAATAGTAGATCGCCACAATGCCTCCCTGCTTAGCACTGTCTGTGACGTGAACGGTGCCATCGGGATCTACATAGCCGTATTTCATGTGGTTCACGTAATCGGGAGAGTTGTTGACTCCCGACATTAACCCTTGATCATAGCTTCGGATTGGCGGTTAGTGACGCGCGCTAAAATGGGCCTGGACAGGACTATCATACCCAAAAAAGAAAATTGCCAGACCAGCGACGCAATTTATTCTGTAGTCTCGTCAGTAGCTGTTCTATACGTTCTACCTTTGTGTGTTGACGATACTTACGCGACAAGAAGAGACCCTTTCTCATATGTATCAGTAAAACTAAATCGTCCCTTGATCGTACTGCTTTCAAGCTAAAGAGAATGTTATTCTGCTGGAAACGTACAGAACCCCATATGTATGACTCACCTGTGGAATCCTCTCGCCGCGGCCAGTTGTACTCCTTCCTTCATCTGCCGTCGAATTCACAGCCTGCTGGTGCTGGAGCAAGGGCACATCATCCTCAAGAGGGCTTCCAGCATGAGGCTCTGCAAGCGAGCGAATAACCTTTGAAGACATTCTGTATTACTTCAACTGTCTAACCTCGTCCCATTTCGTTGTAATAGTCAAAAGCGAGCAGGCCGGAGCCTGTCGCACAGTCTGACGGACATGATTTATCTTGGAGCACGGTGTCAAGTATCGGAGTCGACATGAAACTGTTGCTGCCGAGTTAGGCAATTTTACTTCGCCATCCTAGGCTATCAGTTCCTAAACCGTTCCTAGCTCGAGATAATAGCCGCTTATCTTTGGAGTATTGAAAAATTGGATTCGCACTACGGAAGTTTAAGCCGCACAGAACCTACGAACGGAGAAAAATTACGCGCGGCTCGAACGCTAATAATTAATCTGGCGTTCGCTCATGCGGCGATGATCTTGTACGCGTCGGGAAACTTTGTCGCGCCGAGGCATCGTTGTTTCCCTCCTCGGATCAAAGCCATTCTTCCTCATTTGCAACCTTCCTCCAAGGATAAAATGACAACCCAATATGCGGACAAGACATAATTTTCTCGATGAAGTCATGCACTGTCAAAGGGAGAAGTGGAAAGAAGAGGCGACGGTCAAGGAAATAGAAGAACTAGCAGACGCGCTGGAAACCAGGATAGACTGGCTACCGAAACGAAAAGATCCAGCTTCCAGTCTTCCTAGTGAAATAATGATCGAGGTGTTTAAGAACTGCAATCTGACGATTGACCAGACTATTGCACTGACGACCGTGAGCAAGAAATGGAGCGAGCTACTGAGAGATGTTCCTTGTTTCTGGCATGGCGGAGTTTCCGAACAAGGACTCATGCGGTACCGCAGCAAGACCGTGCTCAAAATTGCGGAAGCTGTCCAAGATATGGGTATAAAGTCTGTCTCCTTTAGCTTACTGGCCGACATGCGTACTCGATTCAAGTGGCCTGCTCGGTTCCCAAGCTTGACTCAGCTGCTCATCACGATCGAGCAATCGCGTGAGGTCGTGCCGCTACTGTGCCGCGGCTCATTTCCTAATCTTCTTAAGCTCGATATCTATGTCTTTCCTTATATCAGTGAAGCGGATATCATTTACTCCGTACCAGTTGACACGTCGGAAGCTTCGTTGCACCCCGTACTGCAATTAGAATCGTTATCATTTTCGCACGGCACGTCGCGAGCCGAGGTCGCTATATATAATGACGAATTCCATGGCGGCTGCCGCAGACTACATAGCTCGTCCATCAACAATTTTCTTCGCCTTGCACCAAATCTGAGGAAGTTCGAGTTAATGACACTGAAAGTTTGCGATATCGCTGCATTTCCACTCGGAACACCTAGACCTGATTTTGATGCTATTGCGCGAGAACTGGAATTTAGCAAGAATACGAAGTTGGAGGAGCTTCGCTTGTTCAACGTATATTTGCATCCTGACCAAATAATACCAATGAGTGTCAGAGTTGCCTGTTTTCAGCTTGTGCGGGCCATGACATTTCCGCAGCTCAGCTCGAACTGCAAAGAGTTGGTAACTTCAGTTCCGCCGTTAGCGGTCGTACCGGTTGCGGATGCTGGATGGGAATACGAGCGGGGCTGTTCCGGTGCGGTCATTCACGACGAGTATAAAGGCTTGGAGAAACTAACGCTGCGATGTTGTCATGGTCTTGTTGGCTGTCTTGTCCGGTGCGATCCCTCTCGACTTGTCGAACTTGATATCGGCGGTCACAATACTAATTACTCGTCAGCTCATGACTACTCGATATATGGGATCACGGCTGTTCAACCGCTGTCTTTACTGATGGCATGTCGATTATGTCCTAATCTACGTCGATTAGCAGTGTCGCATGTCGACGACAGAGATCTCGCCAACTTCGCGAGCATGAAGCACCTTGTGGAATTTAAAGCAACTTGCGCCAGAGTGAGTTGGAGAGGCATGATTGGCTTGGTAGGCGAGAGCGCACTGCTCGACAACCCGTCCCACCACAGCCTTAAATGCGTACTGCGGAACAAGACCGAATTACTAAATACGAAGCTGAAACGAATCAGCTTAAGCGTTTTTGTCTCGAAAGGGAAAGAATCGCCCGTCTCAGACTTTATGTATCTTCAGAAGTTTGGGATTGACGTCAGTGATATCACTGGATTTGGAGAACGACGCAACAACAATGTTGATGATTGGTTTTAAAAGTCTGGAGCCGTTTGGAGTCTGCATTGTTTGCCTTTTTTTGGATATTTGTCTGTCATGTTCTAGCTGACTATTGTGTATTCGTGTTTGCTTTTTGTGGGGGTCATTTTGGATATCTGTCCTTCACGTTCTAGCTGACTATTGACAACGCATTTCACTCATCACATCGTCCAAATATTTTAAACGTTCAATCGTATGCACATTTCGCACAGCATTTAAGGCTTATCGGGGCCATAAGCGAGAGGTGTAGCGGGCGGGACCCATGGATTGACCTTTTTGAAGTCTATGAAACAAATTAGTCTTTGCAACCCAAAAATAACCCAGCAATTACCAATGCTTACGCTCAGCAATCTCCTCGCGAGTAGCAACCCAGACGCCTTCCTTCTCCTTGATATAATCCATGAACTTAACCAGGGCTTGGAATCGGCCCGGCTTGGCGACGACACGGGCGTGAAGCGCGACGGTCATTATCTTGGGCGTACCGTCGCAACCTTCATCATACAAGGTATCGAACGCGTACTGGATGTGTTTGTAGAAACCGTCTGTCGATGACCAACCTGTCGGCTGATGGAACCGGGCATCGTTGCAGTCATACGAGTAAGGGACCATAAGCATGGCGTCGGTAGTTCGGGGGACTGGCATCCAGTATGGCAGATCGTCCGCATATGCATCGGCCATCCACAACAATGGCGCACCAAGTTCCTGGTGAACGTCATACACGAGCCGGCGCGTGTGTTGGGACAATCGCGCATAGTACCAACCCTTGGGGTATTCGCCCGTAGTGGCTTTCAAGCTCTCCATGTTCTTGATAATGATTTTCTTTTCCTCCTCGGGTGACAGCTTGGAGTAATCCCACCATCTGTAGCAGTGCGACGCAATCTCGTGGCCATCGCGCTTGATCGCAGCTGGAACGTCAGGCAACAACTCGAACGCCTTGCCGACGGCGAACGTAGTGAATTTATACCCGTGCTTCTTAAATAGTCTCAAGATACGCCACACGCCCGCGCGTGCGCCGTACTCGAAGTCGGACTCACAATCGTACGATCGCTTCCCGGCGTGACTAACGTAGGGAATTTCCCAAATATACATCTCGGACGACGGGTCGCCGTTCTCGACCGAGTTCTCGGCGCCTTCCTCGTAGTTCAGGACGAAGTTAATGACTATCTTCGCATTGTTTGGCCACTTGAAATCAGGCGGGTTCTCGCCGTAACCGCGGAATTCACGGGGAAAGTCGTAGTAGTTTGGTACGTACTCGAACGGCATCTGTTCTTGTTAGCCGAGTTCTTTACGGCCGCCGTCACTAGTCAATCCGCTGCTAACTCGAATGCAATCAACCCAACTGACCCAATTGACTTACGTTGACCAGATTTCAGTGTATAATCAAAACAAAGATGTATAGCGACTCGCAAAAGAAAAATCCGAGAAGGGTTGCGTTCGTGGTGTGTGGAGCCCGTCGGGGACACCGTATCGGGCCCCGGTGGCTTATCGCGCTGACTCGTTCGTTAAAGTTTGACCTCGGCCGCCGGCGCCGACAAGACTGCTAGGCAACCAGTCAATTCGAGCATACGTCGTTCTGGCCCGTCGAAAGGAAGTGTCATTGCGAGTACGTACGAACCAAGTCTGTTATCGCCCGTGGGATTGGTCGAGTTATCTCCTTCGAGTGTGCTCTCCTTAATATATGTGTTCAGAACGTATTTTTTTTTTTTTTTGGTTGAAAAGCCAGTAAATTATTGCACGTAATGACATAGCTCTTGAAATTGCACGGCGCACTGATGAATAGCAATATCATAAACAGTAATTCATAACGAACAAAACATAGTCATTATTTGGAATGATACATTAACCAAAACGAATGGCAATAAACTCTAACCCCCAAGAATATCAAGCCCTTCATGCTACAGCGTACCTGAGTTATTATCCAACTAAGAAGTTGCCGATCTATCCTCAACCGCACCTTAGGTTTTTTGTGTTCTTGCTTAGTCTTCCTCCTCCGTCAAAATGATCTACATATTTTAGCATTCCCATCTAATAGTACTGATCATAAAATGAGATATAAAACAATAAGAAATCCCACGCCAGTAATTTAATAATCATAATTAATCAATGAACTCAAAAGTCATCAGTCTATATCCAAGCCAAGTCCATCCAATATGAGCCAACAAATCCAGGCACATGCGTCACATCCATGCCATGCCAACAAAGATGAATTAACAAGATAATCAAAACCGGTCTTCACGTCGATGACGAAACTTGAAAATTTCAGCTATCCTCGACCCCTTCTGATAGTGTAGTAACAGTACTCTCCACGACGATCGGACCTCTCGGAGATTCTTTCTCCTCGCCGGCGGTTACTGGAGTCGCTGTCACTGTCGGCGAGAACCCGTCGAACAGTTGAAGCAGTTTGTGGCCGACCGTCGGTTCCAGCTCCGTGCCATCACGCGCAATCTTAACGTCCCGGTTCGCATTCCATGCGTTCTTCAGACCCTTTGTCTTGAAAAAAGGCACCCTTGCAGTGGAAATCCAGGTGACTTTGAACGGTGTACCCCAGGATTTAAGAACCGATGTGTCGGACGTCGGGGAGGTCGGCGCGGTCGAGGATGATGTTGCGGACGGCGTAGCAGTGCCGGAAGTGCTTGGTTCGGATATGACCTCCCAGAATATTGTACCACGGGACGAGTCGTCGATGATGCGTCCCGCAGGCGCAGTAGGTGTGGCGGGGGTGTATGTAGTCTTTGGTAGATCTGTCGATTGTTGCTGTTGCTGCACGATCAAAGCTGCGACGGATGATGCCGCTGTTGTCGGTGCCGACGATGCGTCCGATGCGGTGCCCGATACCAGCGGCTCGTCCTCGTCTTCCTCTACCTCGGCGGGCTGTTGTTCGGGCTTCTCTTCCGTGTTGCCATTCTCTTGTTTACTGCTCTCTTCTGACTGTTCCTCCCGTATGATGGGCCCAGCCATTCGCGCATACCCGAAGTACTCTCCGGACTTGTTGGCAGAGAATATCAAGTATACGTTATCTGCAGAATTATACGCGTCGTTCAGCACGTGCTCGTTGTGTGCCTGGGTAGCCCATACGCCGGTCTGGACGGACAACTCCAAATCCTCGACCGTGAGCGATTTCACCACAAAGAATGCATCCGGTCTATGCATACGCGGCTGCGGCGAGGTGCCAGTCTCGCCAGTCAGGCTTGCCGTTTCAGTGCCGTCATCCCCGTGCGTCGGAGCTGTGCGATCAGCTATTGACCCCCGTTGCATCCGCGCGACTAGTTTCGTGCCTTTCAGGAGCCCACCGAACCGCTTGAACTTGTCGAGCGCGTCCCGGACAGCCATGTCAGAGGAGTAATTCACGAACGCGCAATTCGACTTTGATATCAGAAAAACGGACTCAATTGCCGGTGACGCAAACATGTCCCGGAGATCAAGCACAGTCGTGACGAGGGGTAGATTCCCGACCCACAGTGCGTGGCCAGATTGCTTCGGTTTCCGTGGCGGGCCACGGGGGAGCACTGCGCTGGATGTAGACGTAGTTGACGAGATCGATGGCTGTGAGATGTGCTGTCGGTGATGATAGTGGTGGGGGTGGTTATGGTGGTGGTGTGGCTGCGGTTGCTGCATGAGCTGTGCCATGAACGGATTGCCAAGTGATGGCAGTAGCGGAGGAGGAAACGAATAGAGTGCCTGCTGAGGCGGAGGCTGGCCCTGTGGACGGCCGAGTTGCTGCTGCTGTTGCTGCTGCTCGACGAGCGTCGCGGGCATGAACGGATCGGCTACTGACGACTGCCGCCGACCGAATCTTCCATGCATTGGCTGGGCTCCGCGCTGCTGTAGGACTGCTGCGGCACCAGGCGCGCTGTTCCCAGTTCGCGGTGATTGTGGAATCGTTTGCGGGATCATCTGTGCGTATGGTGGCATGCCAGGATAATATGCGGTAGGCGACTGTGGGAATGATCCGTACGGTATGAATTGCGGAGGCAGGGGGCCAGATTGCTGCGATTGTCCGCCAGGCGCACCTGCTTGTGATCCAGTAGGACCGCTGGCAGAAATCACACCTTGATGCGGACTTGCTGTGGCCAGTCCAGGGACGACGGTAGCGCCTGGAACAGACGATCCAGGAGGAGGTGGGGGCGCGTGCATCACGGTCGGCGAATAGAGTGGATAGTATGGATAGTTGATGAAGGACGTTGGCGGCAAAGGGATTGATAGTGGCGGACCCATTGGACCCATTGGTGACACTGTGGATGTCTGCGCCCGATGCTGATGGGATGGAGTCGGACGAGAGTGCTGCTGCCAGGCGGGTGCAATTGCTGGCTGCTGCTGGTAGTGGTGCTGTTGTTGTTGCGGAGGAGTTGGCTGCGCAGACGACTTTGGAGTTGGGTCGGAGGATGAAGGTGTTGGGGCGGATGCAGATGACGGATGATTTGGGCGCGGGGCTGAGTCTTGACCGGAGGCAGCTGCAGCGGTTACGGACGAGGCCATTGGAAGAGGGCCACTGATGGCGATGAAGACAAAGGGGACTTGGAGCAGGCGGACAGGATGCGGAGGCGCCAGAGCATGTCCTGGCACACAGGTCGAGGGCTCACTACACTACCACTATGACCAGAACCGAGCTGAGAACGAGTTTCGGTTGGGCGTGAGTTGAGTCCGACAGACAGGCACGGGCGAGGCGCACGAGCTAACCGCCGGTCTACTTGCGCACCACGCTGACGTGCCCTATCACTAAGGGCTTTTGCGGATTCAGTTACCTTCTTCCGGGGCTCGGGCTACGTACGGGCCATATGCATTGATTCCGCAACAGTCCACGAGCGCGCATGATTTTCCTATCGAGATCGACGACGGCATCCGCCATTATGAGTTCACGCAGATGCGTCACATTTCTCGGCAACAATGCTTCATTGGTGGATCAGGTTAAGCGAATCAGTGCTATCGGATGCATTGTACTTAATGCAACTGATCGTCTTTCTTGTGCTACGCCTGTGCTACATGGGCTCCTGCCCGTGCGTGCTGAGCTAACCGATAACCTACGCCCGGTCGGGGCTAGTGGGTGGACAAACAACAGTGGGGAGGACACCGTGCGCATGGTAATCGACGTACCGCCTCGCTATTTAAGCGGACCCATCCCTCTGCCCCGGATGAAGGCTTGGGATTCACAAGCATTCGATCTTTGATCTGTGATGCTTGACGATTAGACCTTTTGTCCGCTAAGTTCCAATGTGCACTACGCCGTAAGAGTTAATTGTTCCCATTCTGCACACGGTAAGCCGTCTGATTCTGCGGGGCAGCAGAGATCCGGTCCAATACTGTTATTGCTAGGTCCACTGCCGCAACACGCAGCTACTCAGGTTCATGGTTGGTCCATATTGTCGCTTGCGCGACTTGGTTGCGTAGAATAATCTCAAAACCTGATCGGCATCAACTAATTGGTCGTAACTAGTCTCGGAGTTTATTTCTGTTGCTTCCGTTTCTGCCCACGATTATGTATGCAACGTCGGCGTATGTACGATCAGGCAGATAACGTCCGTTAGCTTGCCTTGCGCCGCCGCATGTGAATGCGGCGGTTATATCCGAAAGCAACCGCATCCGTCCAAATACCCGGCTCTTGTTTCACAATCCTGCTGAGCGACTACACCAGCAAGCGTTGTTTAAATTGCACATGCAAACTACTAGGCAAGCCAGCCAGCCGTTTAAAAGAAACTGTCACCGCTAACCGCCGTTGATCCCCTAAATAGTTTCAAGCCAAGAAATAATACAACAAACGCAGCGCAATATGACCATCTTCAGGCCGGGTAAAGCCGGGTAATAGTCTATAATATAGTATTAGGAACATACTCCCCCGACTACATAAATCCGAAATAGTGTAATGGTTAGCACGGTCCGCTCTCACCGGGCAAATCGGGGTTCAATTCCCCGTTTCGGAGTTTATTTGTATTTTTTTTCCGCCTTCAAGTTGCAGTTGGATGGCTGCTTTTTGCCTTGGTCAGCCAACGGAGATGGAGGTGACTGACAGACGGTAATACAGATAATCATCTGATCCCAACACGATATCACCAAATCATTGGGCAGACTGAAGCATTGAGCATATAGTTAATCGAATACTCTGACCAAACGATAACTAGACTTGAAATTTCCAATTTTGATTTTCGCAGGCAAAGACCAAGGGAAGACAATAAATACTTTGCCGTCCAAAATTCGCGAAGTCGCTAAATACAAATCACAACCAATGGCGACTGAGCGACTGACTGCAATAAAGACACATTTATCTACCTAGCTCTCTAGCATGTAAGCATGTAAATACAAGTTAGAAATTCCGGTCGATTCCCTGTGACAGATGAACAGAAACGGTGATGCGGTCGCTGTCATTCTGGCGGCAGAAGTCTTAGCATATAAGATTCCGTCCCAGAGCGGTAAAAATCGTGCACAACGATTGTCAATGGATGCAAAACTCCAGTACGCCGCATTGAATATTTTCGGTTTACTCCACGAATCGCAACTCGGAATTCTTGGCCTCCTTGCCCTTGTAATCTACAAAATAGTCGTCCTTATACGTGTCCCATAGCCTGTTCAGTTCGTCTACGTACTTTTTGTGGTACACTTCGATTTCAGCCTCCGTAGGCTGTGCCACGTACGGCACCGCAATTGGATTGCCGACAACGAGCGTCATCTGCCTTCGGTACGGCATCAGCCCAAAATCGTAATTGAATATCCCGCGCGCATACATCAATGGTAGGGTAAAGCCGGCCGTTTTCTTGACAAACGTCTGGATCTTATACAGTCTCGACGTCTGGTCGCCGCGGACTTGGTCATACACGTCGTTTTCACCGAAACTGAGGATCGGGACCAGGCAAGTCGGTTGGTCCGACACCCGAGGCGCTGACATTGCGAGCTTGACGAATCCGCGACGTTTAAGAAGGACCAGATCTAGCGTCCCCGGTTCCGCTAGGAGCGACTCCTGGGCGCCACCGATGACGATGCAGATCGACTGGTTATGTTTGAGAAGATTGGTACAAGACCGTCGAGATACGGAAGCAATCCCGAGCGACAACAAATATTCTCGGTAGAACTAGTCCGTTAGTTGGGCCTTCCATGGCAGATCATCCTCCATCAACGTACCGGAAGTTGGAAATTAGTTTCAAGCGTTAACAACGACACCGGTATGCCTGGAAACAGCTTCTCCCACCCAGCCCCTTCCGTCCCAATTGCACCAAACGCACCCAAGCTAACGATTCCATGCGGATGATAGCCGAAAACATACCTCGGCCCGACTTTTTTCGTCGTCCCATTACCAGTGCCGCTAAGGTTGGCTTTACTATCGGGCTCTTTCGGGTCGACGACCGCGTCCTGCACACCAAAAATCTTCGCAATCCACCGCTCGACCACGCCACTGGGTTCCCGAAGACGGCCGGGGAAAGTCGGCTCGAGCGGAACCTCGCGGTGAATAGTGATCGGGAAGTAATCGCAATACAGCCTGAAAAGCGGGAGTCTTCGGAACAAGGGCGATCGGCGGCGGGAGATCTCCCCATTTGAGCTCGAGTGGTCGAACCCGTACGCGTATATGACATACATGATTAACAATGGCCAACATGGAGGAAACGCGAGCATGAGAAAGAAGAGCCCGATGCAGTATGGTAACGCGATAGTGTGGCTACCCATCATGTCATCAGCGATTGCATGTCCCACCAAGGTAGACCGAACTTACAACAAGACAGCTAGTGTCTGTAGACGCCTCTCCAGTGGAATATGAAGAGGAGCGTGGTGCACAGTCCGAGGAGCCGTCCTATTTGGAAGTCAGCAGGTGTCTTCGGCAGGGAGCCGATTTACTCACGGCTGTTTGGGCAGAGCCTGGACCTGGGCCTCTGTCTTCTCACTCATGATCGATCTATAAAGGACGACCAAAGGCCGTTTGTCCAAGGATGCGTGTCTTCTAAATATGTATATGCGGCGACCGCACGATACAGGCAGGGGTCGGAGGAAACTAGGAATTCAGTGACCAGGGGGAGAAGGTGGGGCACTGATCATGTCATGGCTTAAATCGTCGACACCACCAACGGCGAGCTCGGTTACGCTTACGGTGCTATCTGCGTTTCATCTGCATTTACCCCGCATTCCAAGTAATTCACACTATTGACCAGTGTTTGCTAATAAAAATGACCAGCAAATTTAATTATTCTTCTAAGCTGCAATACCGACGGCACGGGTAGTTTCTATGTGAGATACTTCGTCGGTTTTATAAGAGTGCACTAGTTTCTTTTAGTGCTCTCATAGAAGTTAATCTAATGAAAGGTGTAGCTCTTAGCTCGCGGGTTAGGTTTTTAGTACAATACCCTCAACTTGAATCGGCTTGGTGCTTCATCGCAGGCTACCACGAAAAGAATCAATTAGTATACGCATTTGATCTTCCCTCTACTGTATCGAAATTTCGCCATCTCAGACCTCGTATTCATTACTTGAGTTTGCAATGAGCAACGGCACAGCTGAATTTCAAGCATTTTCCCCTGGCGAAGAGACGTCAGAGATCGCTAAGAACAACCCATCCGCCTTCTTGTCACAAATCACTGGTGCCAAAGTCGCCGTCAAACTGAATTCCGGAGTTGAGTATAGAGGTGCGTTTGGTATTTGGTGTTATCTTTGCCAGACGAGATGAATAAAGTGTTGACGAGTATTGGCGGAACAGGAGATTTGCAGTGCGTTGATGGGTATATGAATATTGCGCTTGAACAGACCGAAGAATATGTTGATGGCATATTGAAGAATCAGTATGGTGATGTTTTTATTCGAGGCAATAATGGTATGTTACTTTTTGGCTCGTCCCTGCGCAATTGTGATTCGCGTATGTGGTAGTGGTCTTGAATTATGGCTAACAATGATAGTTTTATACATATCATCTATATAGCAAAAGGACATAACATAGTAACGATGGAGAAGTGAGACGGTTTATTGTATAGTAGTTTATAGTGAGATACTTTCTGGATGAATTGCAGTACATGTACGATTGATGGCGACGTGGTACATACGGAATAATTTAACTGCATTAGCACCTGGTCCCTACAAATTTCACCTCGTACTAGCCCTTTGCTGTTGACCTGACAATACTTTATTTTAAATTTAGAAAAGATCCAGTCAGTGCGACTACTCTCTCATTGAGGCACGGAGAGCCGACACCTGCTATGAGCTCAGCAATCGCAAAACTTAAAAGCATCACTCGTACATGTCCCAACAGATAGATATTCGCAGCTCCACGCCAGGAATATCACCGTCCCTCCACCACATCCACAGCGACGCATGGCAATGCGAATCTACTTCCGCGAACAGCCGCGGACGTTATTGCTGGCCACGGATGAGTATGCATTGTCGTTCCAGTGTGTGAGCGACACGACCGAAGAGAAGACCTCATACAAGACTGACAAGCCATCGTCGGGAAACAATTCACATGGTTTCGGAAACAACGCTGCGTCCCGGGTCTTGGTCGATTTTACGAGTCAGGAGACAATTGATTTTACGCGATATAAGCCGCTATCGTCGTTGCCGTGCTATGGGTGTTTAGGACTGCTGAATGTCGATGGGGATGTCTTCCTGGCGGTTATTACTGGTGCGTCGAAAGTCGCCGAGCCAGTTGCCGACATCGAGACCGTGTATCGGATTCATGCGCTGGAGTTTTACTGCGTGTCTCGAGCTACATGGGATTTCGTTGTTTTGGACCCTGCAGGGAATCCGTTGGACACGGCAGGCGGAGGGTTGATGTTATCCGGGGAGACTTATGATCTCGCGACAACATCCGGCGGCGGAGCGGCCGGTAATCCTGGGCCAGGACTCATAGAACACCCGTGTGTCTCGTTAAGGAAGCTACTTACTGATGGAAGCTTCTATTATTCGAACGATTTCGATCTCACCAACCGCATGCAAGCGCGGTCCGCAGATCCGACGTTCGATATTGACGGTTTTGATGAGGCGTTTATGTGGAACTCGTACATGATCTCGGAATTAGTGACATATCGATCGCATTTACAACCAGATGAAAAATTGGCACTGGATCACTCTCGGTTTTTGACGTCCGTTATTAGAGGGTTTGCGGAAACTGTTTCGACCCAGATAGGTTCCACGCCTGCAAGGCTGACAGTTATTTCTCGACAAGGGTGCCGTCGTGCCGGAACAAGATACAATGCGCGCGGTGTTGATGATGAGGGAAATGTGGCAAACTTTGTGGAAACAGAGACAATCATGCATACGTCCCAGTTCTGCTTCTCGTACACGCAGATTCGGGGAAGTGTTCCAAGTAGGTGTCTAATTGGTCGTCACAAGTGATAGACTCGTGCTAACCGTCGAACAGTATTTTGGGAACAAGACGTACAGCTGCTCAGTGCCAAGGTCAACATTACTCGGGCTTTCGAAGCTACCCAACCTGCGTTCATGACGCATTTCGAGCCGTTAGTGGCTAAATACGGTCCGGTGCATATTGTCAACTTGTTATCGACGAAGCCGGGTGAACATGAACTTACTCAGCGATATCACCAACACATCCGGCAAGCTTCACATGGCGGCATACTAGCTGACCAGTTGCGGGAGACTCAATTTGACTTTCATGTTGAGACAGCCAAGGCAGGATATGTGGCGGCGAACAGAATCCTTCGGTTCCTCCAGGATGACGCGGAGGAGTTTGGCTTCTTTCTTTACGATAATCAGACAAAATCGACAATGTTGGATCAAACGGGTGTGTTCCGGACGAACTGTTTGGACTGCTTAGATCGCACGAATTTGATCCAGCAGATTATTTCGCGGTTGGCGCTCGAGATGTTTTTTGAACAGCGGGAAACTCGGCCGGGGAATGATCTGTGGATAAGACATTCTGTACTATGGGCCGATAACGGAGATCAATTGTCCAAGATTTATGCCGGTACGGGAGCCTTGAAAACGAGCTTTACGAGGTCGGGCAAGATGAGCATAGCGGGTGCGATTGCGGACGCGACCAAGTCTGTCAGTCGGATGTATATCAACAATTTTGTCGACAAGGGGCGTCAGAATACTATGGACGTGCTTTTAGGTCGATTAGAGGGCCAACAGCGAGTCGTGCTCCATGATCCGATCAACGACTATGTTCTCGCAGAGCTGCACAGACGGAAATCCGAATTTACTTCGTCAAGAGAAATATCAGTTTTCGCGGGAACGTTCAATCTCAATGGATTTTTGTACGAAGGCGATTTGTCTCCATGGATATTTCCACCTGATTCGGGTATTCACGAACCGGATCTAGTTGTTGTTGCGTTTCAAGAGATTGTCGAGTTAACGGCCGGTCAAATCTTGAACGCAGATCCGGCCAAGCGGCAGTTTTGGGAGCACCAGGTCGCGCGTTGCCTGAATGCCCACGGGGACTACGTGCTTCTGCGATCGGGCCAACTTGTCGGCACGGCGCTGTTGATGTATGTTAAGGAGTCCGAAGTGCGGAACGTGCGAAACATCAACGGCGCGATGAAGAAAACAGGACTAGGTGGGATGGCGGGTAATAAAGGGGGTGTCGCATTCAGTTGCGACTACGCTTCAACAAAACTATGTTTCATTACGTCTCATTTTGCTGCCGGATTGTCGAATGTGGAGGAGAGAAATAATGACTACCGAACGATTGCGCGGGGCATTAGATTTCCTAGAGGTAAAACACTGAAAGATCACGATACTGTCGTGTGGCTAGGCGATTTCAACTATCGAATCGACTTGCCTAATGAGGAGGTTCGGCGGCAGATAAAGCTACAGGATTTAGAGGAATTGTACCGGCATGATCAGCTTAACAATCAAATGTTAAACGGCCAAGTGTTTCCTTACTTCTCGGAAGCACAGATTTCGTTTAACCCGACTTACAAGTTCGACAACGGAACCGATGCGTATGATACGTCCGACAAGGGGCGGATTCCAGCGTGGACCGATCGGATCTTGACGCGGGGCTCGAATATTAGGCAGATAGCGTACAATTGCGCCCAGTTGATGTTCTCTGATCACAGACCGGTTTATGCATCGTTTAGAGTTACCGTGCACACGGTCAATGAGCCGTTGAAGGAGAAACTTAGTCAGGAATTATATGCCAAGCGACGAGGATACGTTGGTCAGTTACTTGATTTGGACGGCGAGGATTCGGAGAAATGTGATTATAATTATTTTGCAATGGGTTTGCTGGAAATTTTTTTGCTGACGATAGTAGTACCACCGCCAAGTACGGATAAGCACAAGTGGTGGAACGATGGCGGCCAGTCTGCTCGGGTGACAATCGCTGCGCCGAGACCAAACATGATTGTGAATCCGTATCGGCCTGCGAATCCATTTTCGCCAACCACACAGCCGGATTTTATCGGTCGCGACGGGCTCGCGTCAGCAAGGGCCACTGCGCGTCCTTCATATCCCGAGGAAATAGCGGCAGCGGCAGCCGCGTCCTCGCTAGCCCATCGGTCGAACTCGGCCGACTTGAATCGCGCGCCTCCGATTCCGCGGAAGCCTAGTTCGCTGTCCGGAACGAGTCTTGACTCATTAAGTAGCCTGTCGTCGCCATCTCCCGGTGAAGAAGACGTGCCGCCGGCGCTGCCTCCGCGCAGGACGAGCACGATTGGCAGCTCGTCATCGCGACCCGGATCCGTCAATTTCATGGACGACATGGCTCGCGACACGCCTTTACAAACATTTACGTCCTCGAACAACGGTGGTCGGATAGGGAGGCCTGAATCTAGCAGTAATGGGAAAAGTGCGAGTCGAGCTAGCAGTACGAGCAGCACGAGCAGCGGACCATTATCGGGTTCGTCGATTGTTCGACGAGCCGAATTCCCGAGCACGTCACTTCCCAAGATTTCTAGATCGTCTACGATACCGCATCGTAATGGAGATGGGCCGCCCGGACTTCCTCCCCGACCGAGCCAGACATTTTCTGTCTCGTCAAGTTCGAGCAGTATGTCTTCGACCCGGAGCTCCGATCCTCGATTCCCGGTCTCGACGTCGACTTCTACAAGCACACAAACAGGGCGCTTTAGCTACACAAGCACCGGGACGCCATCTCTGGCAACGACCACAAGCACGGTTCCCACGGCCGATCCGATACCACCGAAGCTTCCACCTCGACGTTCTCTGGCTCAGGATTCTCCGCGGCCCCCTAAAGTGACGCTGAGCTCGGCGGGATTGCTCGACGACGACGAAGATGACGAAGTTAAGAGCATCAACTCCAGCTGGAAGGCTTTGGCATGAAGAGTTTGTAATGGAGCAGCGATCCATTTTGTCGGTTTGGATTAGAAAACGTGCGTGGCGGGGTGGCAGGGCGCGGTGGGATCGGGTGTACACTTCATTGTATGTATGAGTTAAATTTGTTTACGAGTTTCGTTCTATAGATATGCTTATTAATTGGGAGGCAATCAAAAAATTTAATGTAAATCTGTCCCGCAATTGTTACGAGTTGCTGCTGCACTGGCCCAGCCGTGCGGATCGATTGCCGAGTTTGCCACGCGGATCGAGAATAACCCTAAACCCACCAATAATTTGGGGAATTGCACCACCTGATTTGGAAGCGGAAAAACATGGCTCCGGGGCGGCGACAAGGGCATGGGCAAAACTTTATTGTTAACGTGACAGGGCAGGGGGCCCAACGCGCGGCCCGAGTCGGCTCGACCAAGCGGCCCAGGTGAGAGATTAAATACATATTTTTACCCACCCCCCCCCCCCCCCCCCCCCCCCCCCCCCCCCCCCCGGTTCCCGCCTGGCAAAACTATTTCCATCTACTCAGTGCTCACGAGATTTTTCTCACACAATGGCGCGCATGATTACGGAAATGATGATGAGGGGTCTGTTTGACGGATAAAAAGCGGCAAGTTTGACACGTCGATATATAGAGCGACACTGCTCGTGCAATTGCCACCGACAGATTTCGACAGTTTTGTTATAGAGAAGGGGGGGGGAAAAAAAAAGCACACCTATAGACACACGATCAGTAGTTGTCAGTATTGGCGACCACGCGACGACATCCAACAATGGCCAGCACATTTGCCGCCGACGGCTCGAGTCTCGGGCGACCGTCGTTGTCGCGGTCCGACTCGGCCCTGTCGTCGTCCTCGACCGTATCTACAGCATCGTCGTCGTCCTCGTTCGCGGGTGCAGTTTCGCCGCTGTCGATAGGCGGATCGCCGGTGAAGTTGGGAAAGTTCACACAGAATGTAACAATGTTTGATGAGAAAGAGCGATGCTTGTTCGTCAAGTCGCGGCCGTTTGATTGGTCGCCTCTGCCATGGACGCATACCGAGGTGCCTTTTGATTGGTGGTTGAAGCGGGTGGACAGGGAATTGGAGGGTGGTCGGCCGCGGGTTGATAGTGACGAGAAGGAAAGCGAGGCAGAACATGGACAGAACGAGTACGACGTGAAGGCACGCCAGGTTGCGGGTTTGCAATCCATGAATACGACGTCTGCGACCGTGAACAGTGCAGATGCGGTACAGGCAGCCGACGGCGAGAGTGTTGACGACGACGACGACGACGACGACGACTGCGAATTCTACATGTGTGAAGAACCGGAGGAGTTGGAGCAAGAATACGACAGCCGGGGTCGTCCGATCCTGAAGCTGCTCACCACGTTTAAAGGCGGATACGAGCTAGATTTTACCACATGAGTTGTCATACTTCATGGCGGCGTGCATGTTGGATTGGATCTGTTACCTAGATGTGTATTTTGTTGGAGTTTACTTGGCATTTGGCGCATGGGAACGGCTTGTAGTTTGGATAAATTTGTAATGAAATGAGAGGATTTGGAATTGTAATATCGTCCACTTGAAATTACGCAAGACGTAGAACGGATACTGGAAGAAAGGAATCGCGCGAGATCATAAGAATTGCGCGTCTTCCAGATCACGTGGCGACATGTTGCACGGCAACGCGCGGCTGAAGATTCGACAGGATGACGGCAGATCTCTTATACGGTAGCAGGTATGGCACGAAATGTTTAACACAGCATTCGCATGTGCAAACGAGTTTGCTATTGTTTGAATCGTACTTTCTGTCTAAGGAACAATCATTTTCAGATCCGGATCTGGTTGCTATAATTAGCAATCCAGGGCCGACTCCACGCGGCCAATACGTGGGCCAGGGTGCAATTAATGCAATCACACCTCGCCAAACACGCGCCGGCGATGCCATTCGTCAGAGTGGCTTACGTATCGATTATATAATTCTCATCAGCAACCGGCCTGTCACGCATGCAAAAGCACGAGAATCCCGTTTTACGCACCACTGACCACGTCATGCGGCCGTGATCGTCGAAATAAGGCGCAAACGTGACTGTGAGATGGCATGATGCCGTGCGCGATGGGCCCCGCGACGCCACCAATCGCACCCCACCAAGGCCCACCACTAGTCCCCCCACGTTTGCCCAGGTCCCACCGCATGGCGGCATCGCGATGGTTGCTGGTTCTGCGCAGATCGGTTCACTAATACGTATTATTATTAAGGGCATAACAGGAGATATCGGCAGGCACGGGGTGTGTATGTGACTTATTGCTGCCGAGGAGAAGATCTGCAGCTGCCTGGCCGCTAAGGGAGGCCGTCCTCCGTCGTCCCTGGGTCGGCGCACAACCGGGGTAGAAAATATCAATTGTCGGCGTCCGGCTATCAAGGTACGTGGCTCCATGCGTGGAATGTTGGGTATACTCTCGGTTGTTGCTAACGCGGCAGGCGCAGTTGGGATATGACTCGCTTCCCGCCGCAGCAGTGTTGCACCAACGCGTTGTCGATCACACAGACACTTTGCCGTAGCGTAGCCAATGATGATGCAGTTTGTAAAATGCAGCAAGGGATGCGGGCCGAGCGCCAGGTGGAGCACGCGACGAGTGACGAGCCGTGTGCTGCTTGCTGCATGCTGCCGACAGACAGACAGACAGATAGACAGACTGAACCCTGGCTCTGCGTCTATCCGATCATGGGTTGATGCTGCTGCACACGGTAGCTACGAGAATGATGGGGGGTTGCCTCACCGTCAACGGCTTTGCTATATAATCCGGACCCCTGCCTTCCGTCCTCGTGATTACTTGTAATAATAAACCAGCCATTCATTGTTTTGCTCTGCTGACTCGTATTTATCGCCGGCCCATTTCTTGTGTTCAGATTCCGCCTGTGTCCCCCCGGCGATCGTTGCTTTCCCCGACCGTTCTTGTCAGTCGCGATATAGACCCCCCCCCCCCTAATACACGACCACGTGCTGCATTGCATATACATCCCACAATGGTCTGTTGCCACTTTCCAGCAATGCTCCTCAACAACATTAGGCTGCAAGACTCGTTGCTAACCAAAATTTGTCCAGGACGGAATCGACGGAATTGATCCTTTAGAACAATACGAGGGTATGATCCACGAGGACCCCGAAGAATACTATCCAGAGGGCGTGCACCCGGGCATCCCCGGTCTCTGGAAAAATCCTTACTTCAAGAAACCCGAAGACCACCCGTCGTCCGAGTCGGCGGCGGCGGCGACGACTGAATTTGATGACAACGTGCACGAAAAAGTGCACAAGCACTTCTCGGACTATGCCGCCCAGGTCGACGACAGACAACGTCACCACGGACGACGGCTCAGCAGCAGCGCGAGCAGCACGGCCGACATGCCCCATCACGCGAGCGACGACAAGCACGACCAGCATGCCGCCGAGCACTGATCCTGCACTGACACAACATTGTCGCGATATTGGGCGGGTGTAATGGTGACTTTATCCTTGTTTAATGCGTATGGGTATCTCATAGGGTGCTGGTTGGGTTAATGGCATTCACTAGCAATATAATATATATTATCCATTGGCAACGTCACAAGACAATAAAACCGTCAGTTTTCAACACCAAGCTCGGTCAAGAACGCAACATTGTTCGGCTCCCGTCCAAGTAACTCCTTCAAGTTATCAATCTCCTCCCGCGCGCCGCCCGGCCGCAGAATCGTGTCGCGGTACTGCAGTCCCGCGGTCGCGTTCATCGGCGCGGCAAGGAACTTGGTGTAAAAAATATCCGCAGCAAACACCTGCGACCACAAGTAGCCGTAATATCCCGAATCATATCCGCCCATCAGGTGTCCGAACGACCCGTACCCGTACGTGGTCTCGTTGGCCTGCTGCATCAGCGAGATGTCCTGCCGCATCTCGTTCCACGCCTTTGTCACGTCGATCACGCCGTCCGACGTGTGCAGCGTCATGTCAAACAGCGCAAAGTGCAACTGCCGGAGATTAAACAGCCCGCCGTTAACATGCTTGCTCTTGACAATCTTCTCAATCAGGTCGTCGTCGATCGTCTTGGTCGGCTCAAGGTAGTGGCTCGACAGGTTCTTGAGCTCCTGCTTTTGCCAGCACCAGTACTCGAGCATCTGCGACGGCGCCTCGACGAAATCCCGCGCCACGTTCGTGCCGTGGAACCGGCCGTACTTGGTCACTGACACAAGGTCGTGAATGCCATGCCCGAGCTCGTGGAAAAACGTCACGACTTCATCGTGCTTCAGCAACGACGGCTTGGTCCCGCTCGGCTTGGAAAAGTTGCACACGAGCGCCGTAACCGGATACACTCGTTTGCCATCCTTGCTGGTGTAGCCCGGCATCAAATTGAAGTTCGCGGCATGCCCGTACTTGCCCTCGCGCGGATGCAAGTCAAAGTACAGCCATCCAACAAACTCGTCCTCGCCAGAATCGTCCTTCCACACGGCAAACTGCTTGCAGTCCTCGTGCCACACCGACCGCGCATCGCCCGTGACCTCGACAAACTTGAGCGAGAACAAGGCCTCAAATATGCCCAGCATTTTCTCGACCGTAGACTGCATCGGGAAATATTCAGCAATCTTCTGCGCGTCGACTTCGTATTCAGTTTCGAGAAGCAGCCGGTCATAGTACCGGTAATCCCACACGTTAAAGCTGTCGTCCGCCGGCAGGCCAAGCGCTTCTTGGTCCTTGGCCTTCAACTTCAAAAGCTTCGCAATCTCAGTCTTGCCGGCTCCCGCCAGCTTCTCACGCAGATCATTTAAAAACGTGACAACAATATCAGGCGACTTGGCCATGCGCTCCTCAAGCACATATGCAGCATGTGTCTTGTAACCCAATATGTCCGCGATCTCCGCCCGCAACTTGACAGCCTGAATCAGCAAATCACAGTTCTCCATCACCTTATTCTGGTCGCCGACAAATGCCCGACGTCGCGTGTCTGGGTCCTGAGCATACTTCATGACTGGGAACAGGTCAGGGTATTTGTACGTCATCTTGTACTTGCCGTCGACGTGGTCAAACTGCGACAGCACATCCTCCGGAACACCGGCGAGTTCCTCGGGCGTGAACAGAATAAAGCCGGTCTAGTCATTAGCCTTGATCGATCGCAATAACAAAGCAAAGTTCCACAATACCTCCTCGCCGAGATTCTTGTTATACGCGACCTCGAGATTTGACAACTTCTTCTGCAACGCCTTCAACTCGTCTCGCTTCTCCTTCGGCAACGCAAGCCCGTTCCGAGTGAAGTCGAGATTCATTTTTTCGAGCAGGCGCTTCGATTCCGGGTCGACGTCGGGCTTCTGGTTAAACACCGCGTTCACAACTTTGAACAAATCCTCCCTCATCGCAGCTTCGATATCAAAGTCCTATATCGCATCAGCCATCCCACCCCACCACAGTTCAATTCCCAACTCTCCAAAACGTACTCTAAAAAGCTCCTCCGCCTTGCTGCTGCTATCTCTAACTTGCTTGTCGTCGCTGACATGGTGATAAAACGAAAGCTGGTTGATCTGCCCGTATCGCACATTGTCAGTCTCCGCGAGCACCTTGACCACGCTCTCGAAAGTCGGGTTCTCGATCGCCGCGACTTGGTCATGGAGTCTCTTTGCCGCGTCGATCACCGCGGTTGTTTCAGCCGTGATTTGGTCCGGCGTGTGCGTCCAGGTCGGGGGTGCCTGAGGTGGAGCTACGGGCAACAAGCATCAGTCCGGAACAGTATCATCACTTCATCGACTAAAAACCCACTTTTTATAGTCATGCCGGGCAAATGCGCGCGTCCAAAGTACGAAGAAAACGGCAGGGAACGAATAACGTCGGATTGTAGGAGCGGTGATGAGTACAGGAGCGCGACGGACGTAAAGAAGCAGGCGGCAGTTAATCCCGATCTAAGACGGACGAGATGACGAGGTGCTCGGCGCAGGAGGACGCGTGGACCGGGGATGTTAACGTTAGCCAGTGTGAGGATTTTATCGGGAAGGGCTGAGGCCGCTTATAAGAGCGGGCGTGGTAAGCTGAATTGCGGTAATGGATCGGGATCGAAACCGAGACAAGGGCTCTCGCTACGTGCCTGAATGCGTCGCGTTTCTCCCAACTTCAGGGATTAGTGGTGCCATTGCATGCTTGCTCTACACATCGACAGTAGTAATCATGACACAATCGAAGGATATATAATATTCACTTAGGCGTATAGATTAGGTTTGGACATGCAAGAAATGGCCAGAAACATAGCTCCACTCTCATAACTTGCGGCTTCTCTCTTACAGACGTATATATAACTCATTATGTTATTTACAATGGACACTATACAACACCGTCTAAGTCTTAATAAGCAATGGCTGCGTCTTCTTGTTCTTTCCACGCGGCCTATCCCTGACTTTCAATTTATTCATATGTTTTCCGCGTCGAGTCTTAAATCCCTTTGCCAATTGACCCCATGGACTCTGAGACGGCTTGTTACCCTTCGTCTTACCTCTTCCACCACCGTGCGGATGATCGCACGCATTCATTGCAACACCTCGCACGTGTGGTCGTCGCCCTAACCAACGATTTCTTCCCGCTTTTCCAAGACTCGCGTACTGATGCTCCCCATTTGACACCATTCCTATCGTCGCACAAGCATCAAGCGGGATTAATCTTTCCTCGCCGGACTTCAACCGCACGATTGCCATGCCATTTTTACCCATATTCTCGTGCTTCGACAATAATCTTGCAAACGAGCCTGCCGATCTGCATAGTTTCGCTTTCCCCCCTCGCAGCAAACCAATAGCGTGGATGATGCTACCTATCGGCACCATCGACAACGGCATGCAGTTTCCCTTCCTAATCGTCCGCGCACCCAACAATGCGGAATCTAAAGCAAGCCCGTCCTCGCCAGTCAACTCCGTTGGAATGCCTTGCCTGAAACTCTCGACCTTATCACCAGATCTCGCACCGTCCGGCGCGAGAATATACGACAACCGTTTGCTACTATCATGGCACAACAACGCAATATGCGCCGTTCGGCCAGGATCATACTCCACCCTCACAACAGTCTGCAACCCGGACTCCATCCTATTGAAATCCACAATTCGTAAGCGCCGTTTATGGCCCCCACCAATATGGCGCGCCGTGATGCGTCCCGTATTATTCCGTCCTCCGGTTTTGCGTTTGGCGACAGTAAGATTTCGAATTGGTCTTCCTTTCCACAGATGCCGATGCACAGGCCGCCGCAACCATCTCAAACCCGGCGTCCGCGGCTTGGGTTTATATATCTCTATACCACGGGCTTTGACCCTCCGAATCGTAGTCTCCATCTCCGCTACATTTGTCTCTCCGGTCGTTGCGAAAATCGAGTTGAACTCAACTCGGCGATTGACGTCGAGCCCAAGCTTTTCGAGAGTCTCGTAGGCCGGGAACGGTATGCTCGTGGGCACTTTCTGCGGCATGTTGTTCGCGAGACGGGCGCTGCTCGTGTGCATGCCCGCGACGGTGCTGCCGCCGACGAGACGGCGAGTCGAGTGCCGTACTGCCGCGCGGCACAGAATCCGCGCCATTGTTGGCATTGCGTGCGGAAGTGGTGCCCTGGTGCTGCTTGTCCGCAGTCGCGTTGAGGTTGAAAGGTTTTCGTTAACGGCATCGTGATTTTGGCCGTGCCAGCGGTGTGATCCACTCACAAACAGTTTTTAACCCTAATCCATACATTGTCGGTCGACCTTACCAATATTGCGCTTGATGGCTTGACACATACGTTAGTTAGCATGCTATTAATCCAGTATCATCTACATTTAGATGGTAAGTGACCATGTAATAACTATGACTCGCGAGAAGATAACGATGACGCTCTTGTAATTGACGGTATATGCATCTCTAGGTGGCCGGGTACTAGAAGTAGTGTGAGAGCTGAAATGAGCTTCAGCTTGCACCAATGTAGGCCTCCAACATAGACGAATTCACTTGATTAATAGCCTGTCTCAGTGTTCAGTTACAATTAACTCTACAGTATTCTGAAACCCATTCTATAAGTCTATCGTCCTCTATACAGAAGGCCATGCGAGCTAACCATATCCAATTCCACAAGGATAGCTCACTGCTTCAAAGTCGCCGCATCCAAAATTTCATCAAGTACCTTGACGACCTCGTCCCTGATAGCATCACACTTGCCCTTGCCCGTCACACTCTCGGCGCAGCCTACAACGAGAGTGACGTCGCCACCCACCATACCAACGCAATTCATTTTTATCGGCGGCATAATCGGCGCGTTTGACTGGGAGAATCCAATTGTCTGGACCTCAAATGGGCCTCCCTTGGGGAACTTGTACGCTCCGAGATTGGACACGGCCATGTCGTTTTCACGAGGCTTGCCCATCTTTGACTGCATCACTTCGCGAATCCTGCCGACCTGCGGGACCAAGTTCTCCAAAATGAACGACTTTGTGTGGTCATTGCTGCTGAGTTTCACCTTCTCGTCGAAGCGGATGACTTCTTCCCAGTGGAATGATGTTGACGCGGGCGAGATCTCTTTGTAATGGTAAACGTAGTTGCCCATAATTGACTCTGGATCTAAATATTGTGCCGGGAAGAAGCGTCGCGAGCTGATAGGTACCATTGTATCAAATCCTTCAGGCGTGGGATAGACGCGAGACATGGCAATGAGAAGAACGGTATGGAAGAGTGCCGTGAGCGCGACTTTCCGCTTGCGACATTCTGACAGAAGCGTCGCGACTGCTGATCCAGGAACGTTTATTATACGCCATTGATCACCGGGCGTTGGGTACGCATATGGCGCGAATATACTTGGGACACGGCGGGGTGTGGTTGCGACAGGTGGAGGCACCCAGTCGGGATTCGGCGGAAGTAAGTCGTCGATAATTGGATTCGGCTCAATCTTGGTGTCGAACTTGGCCAAATTTGGAACATTCTCTTCTACAATTTCGTCATTCAGAAATTCTGCCAGCTGGACCAAGAACACTGCGCCAGAAACGCCATCTAACGCTCCGTGGTCAAACGCCAACACGACAGTCTTCTGGTTCAACACCCACACTTTCCATAGGGGCTCCTCGAGTTGGGCATAATCGAAATTTACTTTGTCGAATTCGGCCAACAATTGCTCCATATTGACCTCTTGCATTGTCCGATATTCCACGACTTTGCCGAAGTCAATAGTGTCGAAATACGCCAATGTAGGGATGTCAGCAAGTGGGTCGAGCACATGCGCCCTCATAGCCGGGTTCCTGGACACCATCTTTGCCAGGGCATGGTAAATCCGAGGCCGCGAGACGGGTGCGTTGAAGGTTGCCCACATAACCACGTCCGTGTAGTAGTCCAGGGTTTTGCGTTGAATAAAGAACGTTTCCAAGAGACCTGAGTGACAAAAGTTCAGCTGGCAGTCAAAGTCGTGGCAGACAAGATTGAAGCGACGAACCGGCTTTCCTAGTCACAGCGTATTGTTTGGCGGGAACAGTCATATTCGCAGTATGTAATATTTAAAGAAATGCAAACGCGTGTCTAGAGTTGCGAATCGTCCAAGTAGCCGATGGTTGTTGGTGCTGCCGAGCAGATTAGGAGCGGCTTAGATACGTTCCTGTTATCTTAACACCCCAGTTACAGTAAGAACGCCAGTACGCCTTTTTTTGTCTCTATGGGTCCTCTACAATGACATGTGATGTCTAAACTAAATTGTCCTTGCTGGTGTTAGGTCCTTCTGTGATTTATTCTCTATATTTTCTCCAGAATATTTTAGTATGAGGATTTTGTATCTCCTCTCCGCTCACGGATAATTAGTATGGACTATTCACGGCCTTTAACCTTATGTTAAATGTGTTAATCATGAAAGACCTTTTTATGTGATATGGTAGTATATTGCCAATGGGCTTTTATTGCAGGCCGCACAATTGTCGGTGTGATTTGCTATTTTGCTGTGTTCAGCATAGGGATGGCGTCACTTTCGGTACTAGGATTCCATAGTCTTGCTTAGTTGCTTTCCTGCATTTGCATTTGTTGTATGTGCCAAAACCCTCAAGTTTGATAAAATCTATTTCTCGACGTTTAACACGAATTACGAATAACTAAGTAATTAGAGTGATTACATTCTTTTGGATCTCGACGCTGCCGCCAACCTAGAACTGACACCCTAACCCATATATAACTGACACGCCAATTTATTCGCGTTCGCGACGCGCAAAACATGAATTTTCTAACGATTTTGTAACACAAATCAATTTTTGAATTGGATATCGAACATTAAACCTCAGTGGGGCCCGATTACTGGACAGAACTATTTCAACGCTATGACAGTACAAGGAAGCCTCACGGGGCACGATACAACGAAGATTATAAGGGACACAAGGAACAGACAAGGTCATCTGTTAATCCTCGATTTAAGCTACAAATTCCCGTGTCCTCGAAAATGGCTTGCGTTGACGACGAAGAAGCGTCCTACCAGCGCGCTCTGAATTTCCTCAAAGACAACGAACCTGAAAGGAGACTTGATATACGTCTATCATACCAGTCCTTCAGAGCCCTTGAAGCGCAGGCACACGCTCGTTATGGTGACGCAAAGTATATGTCACTGACCAGTAAAAGGATGCTGCTGTTGATTGGACTAACACTTACAGATATCCACGCGTGGAATACTCTGGCCCCGACTCTAGAGTCACCATTTATACAGTTCCAACAGAGCTGCATGGTACATCAGCGACCGCATTACAAACGGCTATCAGCTATAGCGTTCGAGATGGACTCCTTCGGCGTAACAAGCAAGAGCTACTCAGACGCATTATCCCTATTGGAGAATCTACTATTAGCTCCCTCGATGACCTAGGACAGGGATCTACAAAAACTCCCGACGGAGGAATTAGGTATATCGACTCCAGTACCGGCCGCCGAGAATTGACTCTCATCATTGAGACAGGGGTCTCAGAACGGTACCAACAGCTGAGAGCAGACATCAATGTGTGGTTGAGCGACATCCACTGCCGTACTGCTATCCTCTTATGGTTCAAGGAGAGTCCAAGTTTCACAAATCCCACGGATGTCAATTCGTATTCGGTCAACGACCGGCCAGCTTTCGATCATGCGGTGCAGCAGGCACTGCGTGACCATCCACTTGGACCATACCGCTACAGGGATCATGATTGGTGCGGGACTGTTGCTGAGGCATTCATTGAGATCTTCAAAAGTGATGCAAGCAACGAAGTACCTGCGAGATACGTGAGTACCAAAGCCATGGTATCGAACATATTCCAGTACCTAATCAATTCAACAGCCTATAGCGGAGAACGGATTAATAGTGGTGGAGGGCCAAAGTCTTGACATTGGTCTTATTCTCGGCGACCTGTTTCCACTAGACGACGAAGCAGTTGGAAACGCCCGAACTGAACGAATTCGTCTTGATATGGGCTTCGTGCAGAGTGCCTTGCTATCGGCAACCAGCGGTACCGCGGAAACAAGGTTCAACAGGTTTCTCGGGGCACATTGAAGTTGCATCTCAATGCCTCTATTATTGCTTTGTGATGGCTATATTTTATCGGGATTAACAGACGACCTTGTCTGTTCCTTGTGTCCCTTAAATCTTTGTTGGCATCGTGCCCCGCGAGACTAAGCCTGTCAGGCTAATTGATATCCTTGTACTGTCATAGCGGAAATATATCTGTCTAGTAATGCTCGATATCCAATCCGAAAAATCGCGTTGTGTTACAAAATCGTTAGAAAATTCATGTTTACGCGTCGCCAACTGCAACAACAAGCGGATAAGTTTGGCATGTGTTATATAAGGGTTAGGGTGTCCATCTGGGAATCCGCGGCGGCAATACCAAAACTGATGTAAATCATCACTCTACTTAACTTAGTTAACTTATTGTAATTCGTGTCCACCCCTAAACGTCCAGGCAAATTTTTCACAAAACTTGAGGGCTGTGGCATATACAACAAATGCAAATACAGGAAAGCAAGCCTATGGAATCCGAATACCGAAAGTGAGGCCATACCTGTCCGGAACACAGCAAAATAGCAAAGCGCATTTCCCCGAACACCGACAATTGTGCAGTCTGCAATAATAATTCATTGGCAATATGACTAGAATATCACATAATAAAAGTCTTTCATGATAAATACATTTAACATAAGGCCGTGAGTAGTCCATACTCATTTTCCGTGAGCGAAGAAGAGATACAAAAAATTTCCCATACTAATATGCAAACGCAAAAAAATATTCTGGAGAAAATATAGAGAAAAAAAAGGACCTAACACCGGAAAGGACAAGTTGTAGACGTCAGCAGTACATAAAACACACATGTCATTCTAGAACCCATAAAGACAAAAAAAAATAAAAACATGAAAAATATGACACAGAAGAAAATTACATATTACTCGCAAGAAATGATCCCATCAAATGAAAATGCGTCCTCTTTTTGGATAAATCAGAGAAAAAAAAGCCCATAGATCCCTAGTACGATTTAAAGAAAACTCATGATTTGTACATAAAATAGCACATTATAGATAGATATACACGCTCGAGCACGGTCGTGGATAGTGATGCTGCAAGCAATAGTAGCGTTCTAGCAAGGCGTTGGTAACTCTTGATAGGCGGCTGGGCACGCCTCGTCCGGCGAACATGGCGGGGTGATGTATGCTGCCGATTCTCGGAATGCATCGATCATGACGGTGTTGCGATCAAACTGTTGTGGCACCGGCGACTCTGACGACGGTGGTGGCGTTGGTGGCAAGGCAGAGACGGAGTGCTGCTGGCGGACGACAAAGTCTTGGAGAATGAGCGCTACCTGAGAGAAGACAGACGACGAGTACTTCTTCTGGAGGGATTGCGACGGTGGGTGGAGGATATACTGTGAGAGAAGTGACACGCAGTGCGAGATGTCCGGCGATGTAGCAGGGGACACATGAGTGAAAACGCCAGTGCGGTTCATGAGGAGGTGCTGCGCAACAATGTGAGCGGCGGACGCGATAACAGACGGAG
This sequence comes from Lipomyces tetrasporus, assembly GCF_029532465.1. NCBI lineage: Eukaryota > Fungi > Ascomycota > Lipomycetes > Lipomycetales > Lipomycetaceae > Lipomyces > Lipomyces tetrasporus. The sequence goes on from NW_026611607.1 coordinate 454,264, forward strand.
GGAATCCGAGGAAAGACTTGTGAAAGAGACTAATCTCGCAGAGATAAAGCGCGAGGTGTTCGAGACTGGGGTAGCAGTTGCATTGAAGAATCTGCTTGAGGAAAGTGTCGACAGTAGGATGGCCGATGTTCCACTCGAGCGTACTCAGAACGTGGCCCTCCATCTGCACAAACATATCCTCCTCATACGCGTCGCAGCACATGATTTTGAGCTCGCGAACGGTCGGAACGCGATCCTTCTTGTCTTCATACTTTGCCGCGATCCACAGGGCAGCGCATCCGACAAGCTGGTAGTGCTTCTTGAAAACAACGCGTCGCGAGCAGTACCGATCAATCAGATTGACGGCGAGGAAGAGGGTCTGGGGTTGGAGCCGGAGGGACAGATGCGACTCAACTAGGAAATCCAGCAGGTATGGCCGCATGTGCCACTCGAGTTCGGGTTGCAGATCCATCATGTTGACGTCGAGCACGGTTGCCATCTAAGCATGGAGAGGTGAGTAAAAAACGCGTCCGAAATGTAACGCAGAACGCGTCAAACAGAGACATACCTCCATAACTTTTTGGTGAGCAGCAATTTCGTCCTTGTACTCGTCCTCCATTTTCTCGACCTGACGACGTTCGATTTCCTCAAGACGCGAGGCACGGAGCTGCTTTGCAGAGCAGATGGTCGACTCAGCCGGCGACATTGGATAGGAAGATTCAGTGTACATTGTGAATGAATTGAAATGGGGGTGTATAGGTCCTGTCGATAGATTTACGCGTCGAGTGCGATTGCAAACACAAAGTTGCTGTAATGAATGACTAAAATACGCGCGAGATTCGAGTGACTGGGAAAGAACGACGAACAAACAAGCTCAGGAAGGAGCGACTTGTGGTGTGCCAAAGCAAAAAGAACGACAGAACAATGGCAACGAAGCAACGACGAATGAATGAACGACTGAACGGAAGCAACAAACGACGCGATGACCTTGAGACGATGGGACGAGTCGGAATTTGGCGGGACGGACTGGTTATAAGACAGCCGACGATGGCGACGCAAGGACGTAGAGTTTTGTCTGGAGACGCAGGAGAAGGTTAGCAGAGCGTCGGAGGCACGAGCATGACGGAAGGAGCAGCAAAGTCAAAGTAGCATTAGCGCGTGCCAGAGCGGCATAGCGATGCAGAAGGAAACGAAGGGGACTAATTACCTTGCGGCGAGGAATGCGGATAGAGTTTGTTGGATGGACAACAAGCCCGCTGAGTTGAGTAGTAGATAGAATTTGGACTAGTCGAGAGCAGTACGAGTGTGCACAGTGGCACACGGCCGTATCTGTGGTGCTGCTCGTTCAGTTCGTCTGTCGGTGGCCGGTGGCCGGTGATGACGATGGCTGCGCAGAAGAGAAGCGCAGGAATGTGGGCAAAGAATGTAGCGAGCGACGTTAGTGTCACCCACCACATCCACACTCAATCGATCTTGTGCGACCTCGATCCGATCCGCGTGCAAACCAGTCTTGTGTAACACTGACTACCTTCAGCCGCGGCTATCGTACAGAATTGTTCCTATCACGACGTTAGCCTGGCATGCGCAGAAATATTCTCATCTGAACTTCGCTGCCGACCCCGACGCGACACACGCGCGACGCGCCCATCAGACGCGTTGGGACAAACGCGTCGTCCAACGCAAGGAAGCAAAATGGTCCACGCAAGGGGGCTCACCGCCATCCCCGCGTTCCCCATCACCATCACCACCAGCGCCGACGCAAGGCCAGATGCGAGGGATGGATTGCACAGGCAGTTTGTGCTCAACATCAGTTTCCAAACTCACCTTGGATGAAAGTGTATAAACGAGCGACGAGATGTACAATACAAATAGTAGTTTAAACGAGGGACAACTCTCTACCTCTCCATCAACTGCACTGCGTACTTTGTGCTCGCGATGTTTGGTTGCAGCCTACTTCTCTGCACTGCCGAAGAATATTCGGGGCGCCTGTAGTCATATATTCGCTGACCGCCAGCGGGCAACTCCCTTTCCGCGACTCTTCAATCTGCAGCGCCCGCCCCTCGATGGTTGCGATCTGTGAACTAAGACGGGCGAAATGCGCACCACCATTTGTGGTCTGATTGTTCCACTGCGCGATCGGCCTCACCAAATGCGATATGTAGGCTCGCTTGCTATCTGCTGCGGCGCATCAGTGGGCAAGCCAGTGTTACACGCCTGTTACACAATTATCGACGGCTGTGAGGCAGCCGGCTTGGAGAGCATTCTCGCGAAATACAGCCTCATCTCGGAATCCCACGTCGGTAATCACGACTGCCTACCAAGCTCAGCAGGGTTCATTCGCCGCTGAAACACGACTTGGAGCGAACTGGGAGATGCAAAGATCGCCCAACTTCGCGCCCCCTTTCCATCCCTTAGCTTCGTATCTCTCTCCTGGTGCCAATGGCGCCGAGCGTAAACGTTTATGGCCACATCTCTACATATTGGCGCGTCAGCACCAAGTATAACATCCCGCGGACTGTGAGTGCGGGCTCACTATTATTGTTCACTGGACAATATTCGACAACCCCAGTCTGGGGTGTTTTTGTCTTTACTTGATACATGCTATACAGTCAAGCCCACAGTCTCGTACTTTCTCCACGAGTTCCTGCATCGGTGCTGTGACCTTGTTATTAGACATCAACCCGGAAGAATCCAATTTCCGCGATCACGGCGCTTCAAGCTAGACGAAAGGCTCGCATGTCTAAACTCTGCTCAGACAGGGCGTCCCGCTATTCCAAGCCAACTTGGGGTAAGCCGGCGAAACCTACTAGGAAAAACACTCTTCAGGCTCCAAAAGTCAGGATTGTTGAGCTTTGTTCATGGTATGTGCATCACAGTCTGGGAGCTTTGCATATTAGAGACCGTGTTTTCGAGTCAGGCACCGAGAAAGGCAGATGCTAGTGCGAGGCAAGGGCTTCTCTGCAGCCGCACCGGAAAATTGTAATGCAAGGCACAAATTCAACCGAGTCCTTCCGGGCTAGCGTAGGCTTGGGTAGTCACTATTCGGGCATGTGACGACATTGTTCGAATACAGTTCTCGTTCTTATTGGTCTCAGCCGCGAGAGTTGGCCCTGCATCCTTCATACATACTTTCCGGTATTGTGAGAGTGCAATTAGCGGCCCCCTTCCCTTCGCTCGACGGCCTAGTTCTCCAACGCCTACGTTCATTCTCAACGAATTCAACGCCTTCCCAAGTCCACAGCTGGGATTAGGAATGTAACGTGATTGCCATTAATATAGAGCCTACAAACATTTAAACATAACCGTGCCCCATCCACATGATTGCGTATGCGTTATGGCGCTCCATCCCTGCCCACTTCTGAAGTCGATTTGTGCGCCCCCTACCACGGAGGGAGGACATTGACGCGTTCAGCAGGCGTTGCCACGCGACGTCATCATCACTGGCGCGGCGCCAGGTTCTCCCTTTAATACTTGTAGAGCCCACTCTTCGCCTCTTCCGTGCTGCTCATTCACATGACACTGGGCATATCTTATTTCCTTCATACTCTCGAGGACCCAGACAAAATTGCAACCAATAGCAACCTGCGAAGGTTGGGCAAGTTCATAACATACAATTCCTGAAAATGATTTCAAGAAACACTGGACCACTTGCCGACTCTTTCGCAGCTTCCCACATCATAACGACTTCATAATCGCAATCATCGGTCTTGCCAATGACGCATTATTATTATTCCATCAAGTTCAAATACACACCAGGGCTAGCAGGAAACATCCAATTAAACGGATATAAAGATGTTTCTAAGCTACCCAAGTCCACTCCGGTCGCCGCTGAGTTTTCTTCTGCTCGCTCTGTATCACTGATAGAGGGCCATTTTTCATCGAACAGTGAGTCGATCTCCACTCCGTCAATAGAGTCGCTTGGTAGACCTGTATGAGGTTGATCCAAAAATGTATCGAAGTCCACAAAATTGACAGCAACAGTAAGTCTAGGATGTTCTCCGGTAATAGGCGGTATATTTTGCGACGAATTGGTTTCACAGTCATGTTCTGGGCCAACAGTCGTTGCCAACCCGTCGCAAAGGGGTTTGGCCGAGATAGTCAAGTCCGAACTGCCGCTATCATAATGAGCGGAACCCCCTTTGCCGCGGTTCTGCGGTTTCCCTAGATCAATCTCTCCCCCATTGAAGCAGTGTGCCTCATCTCCCTTTAACCTATCCGCATAGCGCTTTGGCGTGACGCCCATTTTCCGCTTGAAGACGCGGTGTAAATAACTCGGTGTCCAACCCATCTCGTCCGCCAGTTCCCACAACTTAATGTCGCCACCCACATTGCGAATACGTTCGCACACCCGCTCCACTACTCGTGTACGTACATCATATCCCTCATTCAGGTCAGGTTTGCAGCGTTTGCATGGCCGGTAGCCAGCAGCTGCCGCGTCCGCGGGTGAACTGTGGAATTCGACGTTTGCCTTTCGAGCGAGCCTGGCACCGCAATTTGGTCGACAATAGATACCTGTCGACTTAACACAATAGACAAAATGCCCCTCTGCTGAGGCGTCACGCTTTATTACGGCCACCCAGCGACTAGATGCTGTGAGAAATGACATGGTGAAGTGCGCCGCTGGAGGGATGGACTCTCGAGGCGGATATGTAACGACAAAGTCTGGTGGCACTGCAGGAGAAGATCTGCGCGCATCCTGGAACCGGATCTGTACTTGATATGACCAGTAACAGGCTTAGCCAAGAGAGATTGCAATATGTCTATGACGAGTTGCCATCGAATTAGTAAATTGTAGTCGAAGTGGCCAATGGCAGCACCGCGTGCCACGCCCCTGGTTTGACAGTTCCAGTTCAACTACGTCATCGCCGCCAATTAAACTTTATAACTCCACACGATCACGATTCCTGCTAAGTTGGGGTAATTTGCTAGACATACACTCCAATATTTATAGCCATGCAGTCCTGTAGGATGTATTCGCAATTTGTGTTTCAGCGGGAATTCAGCGCTTCAGACCCTCAGCACTCAGCAGACGACCCAGTGTGCCGTCTTCGTTTCGACCGACGCAATGTCCTCCATCGAGGAGCAGAACAAAGCAATGGTCGCCGAGTACTTCGAGCATTACTGGGGCAAGGCAAATTTGGACATTGTCGACAAGCTATGTTCCGATGATTTTGTGATTAATTATTCCATGCAAGGCCCGTGGAAGGGCAAGGAAGCTGCTAAGAGCATGCTGTCGGAATTTAAGGAGGTTCTTTTTTTATTCGTTCGACAGAGATTACTTGCTTATGATTGAACAGGCATTTCCGAATATTTCTTTCCGTGCCTATCAACATCCTTTGATTGCCGAAGGGCCGTATGTTGTCGGGCGTTGGATCGGCGGGGGCAAGTATACCGGCGCTGTTCGATGATCTTGCTGTGGGAACATGGCTAGCCCAAATACGGGAAAAGAGATGTATTTCTCTGACACGACAATCTTTACACTCCGTGATGGCAAGATCGTGGACGAGACGGGCGAAGAAGGGGCGCTAACCGCGTTGCAGCAATTGGGACTAGTGCAAGGACCGAATCCTGGTAAGGAAGTGAGGTACCAGCTCGAATAATTTCAGGTATTAGGACTGATTCGGCTAGTATAAGACAATGTCCATGCCACCAGTCCTTCATGTCGAATAGTACGAAGTGTGCCCGCACTCTCCAATGATCAGTGCATTGAAAGTACGATTACTTATCAAAACGGAAACTGATTATATATGAATAAATCTAAATTCGAAATTGGATATTAAATAAATAATCTGTTAATTTGGATTTCGATATGTGAACAGTCAAAGACGCGAGTAACCGTCGCTGAGGTGGCAACGAGCGAAATTATGAGCCACACTTTGGACTGAATTTCTTGAACAATTGCTAATGGCGATTCTCAGGATACTGCCGGGGAGGGACTTCCAGAGTTCGAGAAGTGCGCAATTAACAGAAGCGCATTGGAAGTCTAGCGGTTATGGCATTTTGTGTTGTCGCTGCTGGTTAAGTGACGGAGAAGTAAGTTCTTGTCTCCGAGACCGTTCAACGTTCGACGACGCGTAATATAAGCCCGCTTCGTTCCTGGGTTTAAACACAATATTTTCCTTTGTATTATCTGTATGATACTCACAATTTTACCCTGTCATTGGGGCTTTAGTCCCTTTACAAGTCACAAGAAAACATAATATATTCATTGCCAACTAAAGTTGCACTTACAGCTAAACAGAGAAAGAAACTTTTCAATATTTCCTCACCTGCAAAACAATTTCCCTGGCCTTGGCCACAGTTACCTTCCCATCTGCGCCATTGCAAGTTCCTGCGACGGTCGCGGACCTCATTCGCTGTAAGTAATCTAATTTGTCCGCGCAGTTTCCGCAGCCGGTCGGATTTGCATGGTCGCATGTGCCATGAAATATTTCCTTATTATTCAAATCCGAGATTAGCTCCAGACGGATAGAAGTCGGGAATGAGGACAAAATATCCGACATGGAATCTTTAGTGTCCGGTGAAGAGAAAAAAGGCGATGCTAGAACTGAGTTGACGCGGGAAAGCGTACGTATAGCGAATCGAGATGGTGCGACCTGATTATGGTCCTGGGATTCGACATCTTGCCCGGGCGAAAGACACATAATTGCAGACCGATGTCCTGCGGGGAAAACAACATTATGGTATTCAGCCACAGGCGCAGCAGTGTCAGTTTGATAACTCCCGTTCTTAGGAGAAGCAGCACCGGCAGTCGTAGCCATAGGCGGAGCAGCAAAGGCAGCACCAGCGGCAGCAGTAGTAGTAGTAGCAGTGTCAGCAGAACCAGATACAGAATCATTATAACAGCATCTATCGGACCGGGGTAAGTACGAACACCGGTCCGGACTATTTACGAACAGACTGTCAGCAAACGGCTCCATCTCACCACAAGCAATTGTATCATCGTACCCGTCAATAAGAGTCGTAGCAATCAGAGATATTGGCGACGATTCGCTGGACCTCGTCAAAGGGACTGTCGGACTCGAGGTCGCTGTTAAAACCTCACTTGGAATTGAATTATTGCCCGATCGGGGTCCATGAAGGAGCGTCGTAAACGACACATCGGACGCGAAGACTTCGGGAATGACACATTTGTCCTGCGCCTCCCCTGGAGTAATAGCGGTAGGAACGTTGGATTCGTGTTCATGGACCAGGGTATACGGCCGGTTTAAATGATCCGTAAACGATATATCCGTATCAATCCAATACGGGATAGGAACGTCACTGTTCTCATTATATTCCACCCAACGTGGCTCCTCATCAGTAGCGGTGCACAGGTCCAAATTGGCAATTTGCTTGCCATCAGCGTCGGAAGCCGCTTGAAGCGCAACGTTGGGCTCGCGCTCACAGGGGGGGGTATATGGCCGGTTTAAATGGTCGGTGAACGATATATCCATGTCAATCCAATACGGGACAGGAACGTCACTATTCTCATTATATTCCACCCAACGTGGCTCCTCCTCAGGAGCGGTGGTGCACTGATCCAAATTGGTAATTTGCTCGCCCTCACATTCGGAAGTGTGGTAAAGAGATTCATGCGTCGACAGAGAGGAAGGCGTCGGGACCTCAGTAGGAGTTGAAGTATTGCTGGATAGGTGTCCATGAAGTAGGTCCGTTGACGAGACATTGGAGGCGACCACAACCTCGGCCGGGTTGGCACATGTGTCCTTCACCTCCGCTGGAGTAGCAGCAGTATGAATATTGTACTCATGCTCAGGGACCGGGATGTATGGCCGGTTTAAATGATCCGTGAACGATATATCCGTATCAATCCAATACGGGATAGGAACGTCACTATTCTCATTATATTCCACCCAACGTGGCTCCTCTTCAGGAGCGGTTGTGCACTGTTCCAACGTGACAATTTGATTGCAGTCACCCATGGAAGCGGTGCGAAGGGGGACTTCCGTGCTGACGGGAGTAGGATACTGGACAAATTCCGGCAATTTCGTGGCCAGGTTACCAGCGTCGTCAGTCACAGGTACAGTAATATTTGTTGTAGTCTCGCCATTAACAGCAACTGATGGACCCACAGCAGCTGCAGTAGTAGGAGCAGCAATGGAAGAAGACACGGACACATTTGAACCGTCTCTATCGTCCTGCGGATCGCGTAAACACCATTCCGGACCATATACATCCGCCTCAGCAGCAACAACCGTATCATCACATGCCTCAATCGGCGTCGTCGGAGTCGGTGACATCGGTGATGATGCGGTAGACCATATTGGCGTCGTCGGAGTTGAAGCCGGGGTCGACTCCTCCCTTGGAGTTGAATGATTGAAGAAGTTTGGTCCGTAGACTAGGTCCGTATACAAGACATCGGAGACAACGAGAATCTCGTTGGAATTGGCACACATATCCTCCGAATCCACTGCAATGGCGGCGATTTCAATATTGGCCTTTTGCTCAGGGACCGGGGAGTATGGGCGCGATAACATGTTTGTGAAAGAAATATCGGCGTCAATGCAATACGTGATAGGGACGTCAGTCACATTATATTCCACAGGATGTGGCTCCTCCTTAAGAGCGGTCGTGTACTGTTTCAATTTGGCGACCTGCTTACCGTCACCCTGAAGAGCGGTGTGAGTGCCGTCGTGGCTTGTAACGGCCGTCGAGGTCTCACTACGCTCCAGCATTTTCAAATCACAATAATCAGAATCGGTAGTAAACAGATATCCTTGCAGACTTGTGGACTCTGTGTACGTCTCGGTTGCTGTGTCGGCGGGAGTGGGAGTAATAATAAGTTCGTGTTGTGCCGGATGTGCCGGATTTGCAAAAAGGCTGGGCATGTTTTCTTCAGCAAAACCACATCGTTAGATATATTCCAATGATAGGGACATTGCTCAACGACTGAAGATACAGTCGCAGACGCGAGTGGCACAGTGCTTGTTGCAGTAGCATGGTCGCTACCGCGTTCAACAGCAGTTTCTTTCGGAAACTCGAATTACGCCATGAAGGTCGTATCACCAACTTCATAAGCTCGTGGTGCATCTGCAATGGATGCTTCTGCAGGTTGGTCTGCAATATTCCAAATCACATAGTCCAAGAGCCTTGGAGGAATAGCGTTGCCCAAGACACCGTCTTCCGGAATCTTCTTGTGTTTCGTTTCAAGTTCGAGGGAGGAGGAGCCCTTAACAGCAGGCCCGTTGGCCCTAACAGCAGCCCCGGAGGCGGCATTATCATCCATTCCGGTACAAACTAGTTCGATGGTTGGCAAAGTCGGAATTGAAGTTCCAGCCTCATCAACTTCGTGCTGCAATATATCATGCACGGTATTTTGTTTACTGTCCAAAGCAATCTCCTTGTGGAACAACCGCGATAAGATGTTACGCTTCTTCGACGATTTCGCGTACGCCTTTGTCGCCTTTGCTACGTCGGGCGTAATCTTTAAGTGCTTGCGAAGCCATTGTTTAAGCGTACGTATAGTCAGTGATTTGTTCTTCCGTTTCCCAAACCGGAACCGGCACTCGAAGGTTGTGGTTGTGGTCTTCATTGTCCCGGTCGCGCTTATCTGGAGACGAAGTGTTCTGCGTCTGGGCATGGACAGTCGTTCGCTGTATGGCTGTAGGTGCCTGAACGACGATGGTTGAGTGAGACGCGCGATTCTACTGCCATAGTTAGAGACCAGGATCTGAGGATTGCTAACGGGAGTACATACGAAGTCGTCACCGACTGTTGGCGCCAAGGCACCGAGAGGGATTGTTTCGACAATATGGCCCTGTTTACCATTAGCTTTCTCTCAAATCACGGAATCCTAATGGTAAAACCGTACCGTAGAAGCCACGAAATCGACAGAAGATGTTTTGGCGATTGTCAGTAGCGACATGATTGGAGGTGTTACTGGAAGGTGCTTGGAGGTAGTTGGAAAGCTAGATCAAAGCATCAAGGGTGAGGAAAAAGTAGGAATGAAAGAAGCTGAAGAGGGCATCAAATAGTGGCTGTTGGATAGCGAATTGGTCGGATTCGAAACATGTCGGAGTCATTGGCCCATAGATTCAGGGGTCTTACCACCTTAGAGCAAATAGGACAATTGCAGGGACCAAACCTGCTGAGCGACTAAGATATCTGCATAATTTAGATAGGTATTAGGACTGCCTCGACTAGTCTTGTGTTAATGTGGGAGTTCTTTACATAAACCCATATTGCCTTCTTTTTATTCTGGCAACTCGGTGAGGAATTGTGCGCAAACCTCGCCAGTGAACACTAAACCTAGTCGCTATTTACTACTGACCAAGGAATATATCCGAATAATTCTGAATTCGGAAAGTATTTCGCTCCTGGTGGCCGGGCCGCGCAGAATCCGTCGATATTTTATTCGTCAACTTGCTCGTCTGATTCGAGATCCGAGATGCCCAAGAAGCGGAGTATATTCGAGAGTTATGTGTGCGATTCGTGAAGGGGAAAAGTTTTTGCGATGTTTGAAAGTTTTATGAGCGAGTGGAAGTTGTGAACAACAATGAGGGGTTTGTGGTGATCCGTTGATCTTATTGATCATCCGGTCCCAAGGGAATTAAGAGGTCTTTAAATATACAAGAATTTGCACTTCAGAAAAATAGGCTTTCTGTGACCCAAATCTGGACGTCACCGATGATTGATCATTTGACAATCCATGTCGTAACTGCTGATCTTTAACTAGTAATGATTTTCAATTACATCAGCAGGTGATGTTACCAAGCAATGTATCAGGTAACGATGATCAATCATCAGACTCTTTCTGACGTCAGTCAAAAAGAAATAAAGTCTCATGTCCAAAAGCACATTATCATGAGACCGGACTGGTAACTGTATTATCCCATCGTTCTGCAGAATTGTCTCGGTCATTGTTTGTGAGGCCGTGGCCTTTCTTACGATGGTGCGGCTCAAGTGTGGTTCAGAGTCAATGTTCAATAGGCTTCAAATGCCCAACTCGTGCTTTCCCACACGACGTTCAAGGTTTAGCCACATGCCATCAGCAAAGCTTCGATCGTCAGATCTGTCTTTGCAGTACCGAGTTATTCTTTAGTCACTGCAGAGTGTTACTCTCCTTATGTGCACCTATATTACCCTATTGAGTATATAGTTGATATTTCAACACTCCCCCACAACTGTATACTCATAGGTATTTATATTGAGTATAAAATGTTGTTCAGAGAAAGAGTGTATTGCATAAGGATTGACGTAACACATTTATCATGATGGTTTGTTCCCAAGATCATTGTGATAGACATTAGTCATTATCACAAAGCAATTTATAACCCCTTATTCTGCTTTTTATCGTCCAGCCGTAATGGCTTGATGTTGACGTGCAGAATATTTCTTAGGTATTCGAATGTCGGATAGGCTAGACCTTTCGTAAAAATGTCTGCAGCCATTTCTTTTGTGGGACAATATGTAATCTTGAGTTCTTGCTGTTGAACATGCTCCCTGGTAAAGTTATATGCTATGTCAATATGTTTCACCTGTTCGTGATGAACAGGATTGTTTACCATGGCGATGCAGCTCTGATTGTCTTCGAAGATCTCTGTAGGCTCAGACTGCTTGTAACCAAGTTCAGTCATAAACTTACGAAGATATATTCCCTCCTGAGCTGCATTGCTTAAAGCCACGTATTCTGCCTCAGCAGTGGACCGGGAGACAGATCGTTGTCGTGCCGACTTCCAGCTAACGAGTCCAGTGGGAAGTAGGAAGGCGTATCCGAGCGTTGACCGTTTGGTATCCGCACAGCCTGCCCAGTCTGAATCGCTATAACCATGAAGCTGCATGCTAGAGCCCAGCAGAGAGCTGTCACGTTGGTATACCTGGCCGTAGCTTAGTGTGTGACGTAGATAACGGAAGATTCTCTTGACGGCAACCCAATGTGCCCATCCTGGGTTTTGCATATACCTGCTGACGACGCCCACGGCTGTGGCAATGTCAGAGCGAGTATGAGTGGCAGCATATATTAAGCTACCGACGGCGTTGCTGTAGGGAATCTTCTTCATTAAATCAATCTCAGCTTGATCTTTAGGGCATTGGTCCATGCTTAGCTTATGAGTGGGATCCAGTGGAGTACTGATAGGATTGGCCGTCGTCATGCCATAGCGGTTGAGCATGTTCTGTATGTATCCTGTTTGTGACAAGAACAGCGTCCCTGTTGAACGATTGTATCCGACTTCGATACCTAAATAGTAGTTCAATTCACCCATATCCGTCATTTGGAAACGTCGTCGCAAGCTGGATTTGACTTGATCGAGCGTTGGTCCCCGGTCGGCAGCAACAATTAGATCGTCAACATAAACTATTAGGATGACCATATCTTTAGTTGCAGGCTGCCTGATAAAGACACACCAGTCCGACTGGAGACGGCTAAAGCCTTCCTCGCGCAAGACAGCAGTCAAGGTGTTATTCCAACAGCGAGGTGCCTGTTTAAGCCCATAGAGGCTTCGATTCAGCTTGCAAACGTATCCTTTCTGGGCCTCAAACCCAGGGGGTTGTCGCATGTATATCACTTCATTAAGTGTTCCGTTGAGAAAGGCAGTCTTGACATCCATCTGGTGGATAAACATTCGTCGTTGGGCTGCGACGGCAAGGATAAGTCTAATAGAGCTGGCGCGAGCGACAGGAGCGAACGTCTCGTCATAATCGAAGCCTGGACGTTGCGCGAAACCTTGAGCCACAAGGCGTGCCTTATATCGATCCAAAGATCCGTCGGCCTTTCTCTTGATTCTGAATACCCAGCGACAGCCAATTGGCTTTGTATCTGCAGGCAGATCTTGCTCGCGTACCAGAATCCAAGTTTTATGTTGTTCCAAGGAATCCAGTTCTTCTCGGCACGCGGACATCCATTGTCGAGCATCGGCCCGAGTGAGTGCCTGTTTCACGGTCTGCGGATCAGACATAACAAGATCTACCGCATTGCATGCGTCTAAAACGCGCTCCGGTTGTCTGAAGATTGGAACGACAATGCGAAAGTTGGACGGTATTGGTGTGGGTCTGGATACCTCCTGGTATTGCACCACATCTGATCCAGATTCCAAGGCACGGCTCTTGGACCGTGTGAGTGGCCCCATTGACTCCTCTGTAGGATTGTCAGAGCAAGAAGGCTTGACTTGAGATTTGTGAAGTGAAGGTTCAAGCAGATCTTTATAGAACCGTCCCTCGTCGAACACGACATTGCGCGAAACAAGAAAGGATCTTGTCTTGAGATCATAGAGACGATATCCGGCTTGATCAGGTGGAAATCCAACAAAAATGGCTGGTGCCGCCTTCTTCTGTAGTTTGTTTCTGTCAGTGACAAGATAATGAGCGACACAACCAAAGACACGCAATTTAGCCACACTTGGTTTTCGATTAAACCACAATTCGAATGGCGTCTTAGAGCCCGTGGTTGCAGTTGGACTAATGTTGTGCAGATGTGTCGCAAGCAACACGGCTACACTCCAAAATATAGGAGGCATGCCTGCGTGTGCTCGCATGCTCCGTTCCTTGTCGCATAACGTTCGATTCATTCGCTCAGCCAATCCGTTCTGCTGATGAATGTACGGAAGAGAACGTCGCAGGTGCAGTCCATTGCTCCGGCAATATGTGACGAATTCTTCTTTTTCATACTCGCCGCCGTTGTCGCTTTGCAGTTCTTTAAGTTTTCTGCCAGTTTGCCTTTCTGTCATGGCCATAAAGATCTTGAATTGTGCAAATACCTCTGACTTGTGCTTAAGGAGGTAGACAAAGCACATTGAGGTGGCATCGTCAATGAACGTCACAAAGTATTTGAAGCCTTCTAAGGATTGGACTGGAAGAGGGCAAACATCGCTGTGAACACGATCAAGTGGACCGTCGCAACGTGACACACGACTTGTGAACGGCTGAGCATGTGCTTTGCCTTGCTGACATGCATCACAAAATGACAATTCTTTAATCGGAAACTGCAAATCTGTTGTCATTTGTTGAGTACGCATCTTGTTGATATTCTGTTCGCCAAGATGACCGAGTCTAGCATGCCACAAATTAATATCCGATCTCTTGATATAGCTAGCAAGGGTGGCTTGAGCCTTCTGAGCGGATCGATGAACGCGACATGATAGATACATTAGTCGATTGCGGACGAAACATTCGCCTATACATTCCTTATGACGAAATAAGCGAAACCTATTTTTGTGAATACCCACATCGATGCCATCTTCGCCAAGAGAATAAGTCGCGATCAGATTCTGTCGAAGCGTGGGAATACATAAGACGTTGCGGAGGAGAAGCAGCTTAGGAGGATGATTATCGATAGCGTGCAAGCGAAGAAGAACTTCGCCAGATCCAATAACACTTCCTCTGGTATCCTCGCCGCCAAAGTTCACGTGCGCAGACCATCTTGTGAACGACCGAAAAGATGTAATATCATTGCACATGTGTTGTGTCGCGCCGGTGTCAAGCATCCAGGAGTCCGAACTGGACCCTCCGAAGGAAGAATAATAAGCCGAGGCGATATCCTGATTGTCCGCATTTGTATTCGGAAGTTCGTCATTGTCTGACTGATCATGATCTGTAAAGACGGATGGCATCTCATTTTCTCCTGACGCAAGTGTTTGGTCATTGGTTCCAAACAACTTAAGCATCGCAGTATTGACTGAGTTTCGTTGTTGAAGTTTTCTGAGCTGAAACTTTTTGATTCGACAATCCTTTTCTTCGTGCCACTTCATTCCACAATGACTGCATGTCACTGGATTTGTTGATTTATTGTTGAATTTTTTCATTCTGTTGAATTTATTTTCCTTTTTCTTTTGTCCAGCAAAACGAGTGACTGATCTTTTAGTGTTATCCCCGGACGCTGTATAAGCGGAGTTGACCAAACTCTTAGACAGAGTCTCTCTCTGCAATCTGAAATGAGTTAAGGTAGAAAACATGTTTTCAATAGTCATGTCTTTTGCTGTTACCAGCGCAGGTAACGCATCACTGTAAAACGGTGTGAGAGAACGAGCAAATGCTGCCATGAACATGGCTGTATCGATGTCAACCTTGGCTACCTTTAGTTGGTCCCTAAGGTGCAGCATGTAATGAAAATGTTTTTCGAGTGTCTCTTTTTCCTTCATCTTAGCAGTATAAAACTTGCACATTAACTGTGGTTTATCTGCCGCCCATATCAAGGAGAACTGGTGCTCTAGATATTGCCAGATATCTCTCGCTTTTTCATATTTGAAGAACACCCTCTTATATGTATTGTCCATGTTCACCAATAGCGCTGCAACAGCATTCTCATTCTTAAGTTTCTCGTCAGGTGACAATTCGCCGACCGACTTTTCATAGTTCAGCGCTTCAGCTAGGCGGAGGGTTCGCAAATGTATGTGGACGTCTTGTTTCCAAGACAAGTAGTTGTCCTCTCCACGTAGCTTTGCAAAGTCGCCATAATAAGTTGACTTGGCTGTTGAAGCAATATTCGTTTCGGTAGACGTATTCATTGTTGTAGAGAACCCTCAGGGCTCATAACCTTTTGCGATGTTTGAAAGTTTTATGAGCGAGTGGAAGTTGTGAACAACAATGAGGGGTTTGTGGTGATCCGTTGATCTTATTGATCATCCGGTCCCAAGGGAATTAAGAGGTCTTTAAATATACAAGAATTTGCACTTCAGAAAAATAGGCTTTCTGTGACCCAAATCTGGACGTCACCGATGATTGATCATTTGACAATCCATGTCGTAACTGCTGATCTTTAACTAGTAATGATTTTCAATTACATCAGCAGGTGATGTTACCAAGCAATGTATCAGGTAACGATGATCAATCATCAGACTCTTTCTGACGTCAGTCAAAAAGAAATAAAGTCTCATGTCCAAAAGCACATTATCATGAGACCGGACTGGTAACTGTATTATCCCATCGTTCTGCAGAATTGTCTCGGTCATTGTTTGTGAGGCCGTGGCCTTTCTTACGATGGTGCGGCTCAAGTGTGGTTCAGAGTCAATGTTCAATAGGCTTCAAATGCCCAACTCGTGCTTTCCCACACGACGTTCAAGGTTTAGCCACATGCCATCAGCAAAGCTTCGATCGTCAGATCTGTCTTTGCAGTACCGAGTTATTCTTTAGTCACTGCAGAGTGTTACTCTCCTTATGTGCACCTATATTACCCTATTGAGTATATAGTTGATATTTCAACAAAAAGTATCATCTTTGCGGTCTGTGCGGGCGGTTGGAGGAATTTCTCGTCTGTCGCTATCTGATCGGGCTCCGGACATAATCCGGCTGCGCTGACACGAGGAGATCAACGCTCGGATATGCCTTCTTTCTCCCCACTAGGCTAATTAGCTGGAAGTCGGCTCGCCAATGCTCTGTTTCACGGTCTACCGCTGAAGCAGAATATGTCGCTTTAAGCAATGCAGCTCAGGAGAAAATGTATCTTCGCCCGTTTTATGGGGGACTTAGATTACAAGCAATCTGAGCTACTAAATTCTCGAAGACAATCAGAGCTGCATCGCCATAGTGAATAATCCTGTTCATCACGAACAGGTAAAACATATCGATATATCGTTTAACTTCACTAGGGAACATGTTGCACGGCAAGATCTTAAGATCTTGTACTGTCCTACGAAAGAAATGGCTGCAGACATGTTTACCAAAGGTTTGGCCTGTCAGGCTTTCGAATATCTTAGGAATATTCTGCACTCAATACTAAGCCATTACGGCTGGACGATAACAAGCAGAATAAGAGGTTATCATAAATTATTTTGTGATGTATGACTGATGTCTATCACAATGATCTATCGCATCATGATGAATGGGAGTTACGTCAAACCTTATGTTATGCAATACACTCTTTCTCTGTACAACAATCTATACTCAGTGTAAATACCAATGAGTATACAGTTGTGGGGGAGTGTTGAAATATCAACTATATACTCAATAGGGTAATATAGGTGCACATAACGAAAGTAACTTAACCCTCTGCAGAAACCGGAGAATAACCCGGCACCGCCAAGACAGATCTGACGATCGAAGCTTTGCTGATGGCATGCGGCTAAACCTTGAACAGACTCGTGAGAAAGCACGAGTTAGGACTTTGAAGCCTATTGAACATTAACTCTGAACCAATATTTGAGCCGCACCTGGCAGCTTGGCCGGAGATCACCCGAGCTGTATCACTTATTAGGATCCATCTTCTATTAATTTGTCTTCAGGCCACGATCTTCCACGTCCATTGCTGAGTCTATGACTTCTAACGACAGAACATTAACCGGTGGTCCGGTGAAGTATAGGAAGAAGTACTTAGTAAACTATTGAATACCTACCTAGGTAGCTAATCTAATTGTCTTCAAACTCTATGCTGGAGGCGTTTTGAAACTTAATATTTTGTATTTATTCCGCACATCTAGTTCGTCGAATTCGCTTAGTAGCTGCATTTTCGTACAAGGTTTGACAAAATAGTGTGATCAAATTAGTTTCTATGAATGGGGATATGAAAAAGTGTATTGGTAATAAACATGCGGAAATAAATGAAAAGTCCCGACTTCTGTCTTATACATCAGACAGTGTTCACATTAGCCAGGATACCCGGCTGCAACTGTTCCAGCTTTCTACCTAGCTGCTCCCAGACATAATTACTTTTTTTAACACCATCCTCGCTTGTAATAAATGGTGCATATTTCTGCAGAGCTCCAGCCCGCATATATCCTCCATGAGTCTGCCTTCCTGCCAAAGCCGCTGTCACCACTAGCCTGGATCCTTCTTCTGCTGGGCGAGCAAATATAAATTCAAAGATTTTAAAGACCGCTTTGAAGCCACCAGTAAGCTCGCCAGCCAGCCCAGTTTTGCAGAAGCATGGATCGAGGGAGTTGATAACGATAGGGTTTGAATCTCGAGATTTGTCATTTGTTATCGGACCGATGATGGAGGCTAGCTTGATAATCACATACAATAGCAAGAGCTTCGAGAGGTTGTATCTATTATCGAATATCGTCAGCGAACGTTCCTCCTGGCATTAAGATTGCAGCATCACTTACTGATTCATCATATTCACATGAGTCTTGTCACTGAACCAAGCAAAAATATCGTCCCCATGTTTCTCAGGGTACTTTGCCACATCATACAGGGCCGACCCCACAAACGTCATGTGCGGCGTGACCCCAAATGCCTTTGCGGTCTCCTTCAACTTCGGAATAAGCTGCAACGCTAGCAAAAACGTGCCGATAACATTTACAGCTATGATCCGCTCTGTCCCATAAGCAACCTGAAATTTGGTTGTCTGAATTCCGGCATTGTTGATCAACACGTCTAAGCGGGGCAATTTGTTGGCCTGGTCCACAAACACCTTAACGGAAGAAGGGGACTCGATGTCGACTTCCCAGACTTCGATAATGCCTGGGCTGCATCTCAGTGAGGATTCGATTTCGAGCTTAGCCTTGTTGCCCTTGGATGTGTTGCGGCAGCCGAGGATCACTTTGCTAGCGCCGAGGCGAACGATGTGTCTCGCGGCTTCTTTGCCCAGGCCCGAGCTGGCGCCGGTGATGATGACGGTTTTGGAAGCAAAGGAGGTGGTGGGTTTGGGAATTTTGAGGATGAACTGTGTATGGATGAAGTTGCCGAAAGAGGGCATGATTGTAGTTCTCAACAGGTTCAACGGATGATATGATACGTTTTTGACTTCTACTCTCTCAGGTGGGATAACGAGGCTATTTATTAAACTGTGGTTGACTGTAGAAAGGACTTAACAGTGTCGTATCGACACGCCGGGGAAAATAAGTCCATGGACATCACTGTTAGCAACAGAGATTGAAAGTAAGTCCATGGACATCACGGTCAGCAACAGAGATTGGAGCAGATGCGACATCCCCGTCATGTCCGCGGACATAAGTCACGTGCGTGGCCCCTATCCTGGTGAACCGGGCCAACAAGGCTCCTCCCTTCCCATTCAACGACACGTCCTCCACCTTCTCCGGTATCTCATCTCACAACAACCACCAGGATACTAACACTCCCCTCCCCTCCCCTATGCAGCCTCAAGGGGGTATGTCGGCCAACATGGCCGTAAAGCAAAATTACAAACCTGGTCGACGTCCCCGCGTCCCACTGTCATGTGATCCCTGCCGCACCAGAAAGTGCGTCGACTCCAAATGAGCTAAGTCTCTAAGATGAATGCTGACGGAGCTAGACTGAAATGTAATCGCGAGAAACCCTGTCAGAACTGTACAGCACGCGACGAACGGACAACTTGCAAGTACAAAGGCTCCGATAATGGGACGAGACCCATAGCCCATCAGGATGAGCATGGGGATCCAATGCAGCAACGGATAGATCACTTGGAGGGTCTGGTAAAGAGACTAATAGCTCAGCGCCAGGAGATTCCGCCAAATAATGTGGTTTGCAGTCAGGACAGTCCTAAACCTGGGACTGGATTTGTAATGACCGCTGTTGGGGCGTCGGATGCTTCAGATGTGGCGTGCAGTGCAGGTACAACGGTGATTGATGGCGTCCATTCTGTGTATAAAGGTGCAGATGATTGGTACGATGTGCTACAAGAGGTCAGTCGTATTCTTTTCATTTTCTTTTCATTTTCTTTTTTCCCTTTCCTTTTTTTGACTCATAGCTTTGCTTCATATGGAGATTTTCAACTAATTGTAATTTAGATCAACAAGCTCAAGAAGGTCTGGAGCCAAACTCAAGATGATCAGACCGATTATAATGTGCATCCCACACTCTCAAATACGGTCGATGGATCGAGCTTGCTCTTTGGCCATGTCAAACAAATAGAAATGATAGAAATATTAGCGACTTTGCCACCTAAGCCTGAAGTTGATAAGCTGATATGCCAGTTCTTTGATCGTAAAACCTTCCCTATAACAGTTGCTCGTAAGTGACGTCAAATAGTATCTCGCACTAGCCACAAGCTCACAAAAAAACCAGCTATCTTACATGAGCCAACGTTCATGCGCGAGGTATTGATTTTGCCCGAATTCTATCACATCATTTTACTGATCTCGTACTAGTACACTGAGCATTGGAGAGACCCTTCCCAGACAAATGTCATATGGTTAGGCCTGCTTTTCTCCATTCTTGGCATCACCATGCTCTCTTATCACCGTTTTGATGAGCCACCAGAGTATGAAGGAATCTCAGAGTCACTATTCCAACTCTACCGGCTACGCACAGCGCAGTGCCTAATTATTGGTGACATTGCCAAGTGTTTACCATACACACTTGAAACATTGCGCTTTAACGCAACCGCCGAACTTAATCGAAAAGATGATAATAGTCGCGGTCTATGGATAATGACAGGAGTCATAGTTCGGGCAGCAATAAACATGGGCTACCACCGCGATCCTTCTCAGTCATCCTCCATCTCGATTTTGCAAGCGGAGTATCGACGCCGAGTCTGGCTCTCCGTGATAGGCATGGACGATATGGCCTCATTTCTAGTTGGCTTCCCTCGCATGATGCCAGCGATCTACTCGGATACGATGGAGCCACGCAATCTTCATGACTGGGAGTTGTCTGACGATACTACCGTTCTCCCACCCTCGAGACCGCTGACCGAGCCTACGCCGGCTACCTACATGATTGTCAAGGGGCGCCTGTTTCGTGCTCTTGGCCGCATCACCGATTTCAACAATACTCCGAGTCTGGGCTCCTATGACACTGTACTCGAAATTGACAACTCCTTGTATGAGGCATATCAGAATTTTCCCCCACACATGAAAGTGTACGGCGGCAGACGGGATTTGAATTCATTTAAAAATAAATCCGATTTTTCAAACTTGCAGCTGGAGTCCATGTACCACCAAGGAATGTGCACCCTACATCGAAAATTCATTGCCAAAGGTAGGCTCGACTCTCAATACAATCTCTCTCGAGATCGATGTATCTCGTCAGCTCTAGCACTACTAGATTACCAACATATCTTGGAGCCATCTTGGTATCAAT
Organism: Lipomyces tetrasporus; assembly: GCF_029532465.1. NCBI lineage: Eukaryota > Fungi > Ascomycota > Lipomycetes > Lipomycetales > Lipomycetaceae > Lipomyces > Lipomyces tetrasporus. The sequence continues at coordinate 475,135 of NW_026611607.1, forward strand.
TATCACTAACCAGACAAATCTTCGCTCTCGCCGCTATGATACTATTTCTAGAGTTGGAACATAGACGGAGAGGCCTCGATATGGATACGTCCTCTGATAGCGGCGCTCTCTTGCAGGCATTGGAGAAGTCTTGTGCTCTTTGGGAAGATGCGAAAAGCTCTTGTGATGAGGCTTGGAGAGTATATCAAATTCTGACTGGCATGCTTTCGAGCTTTCAAACTGGTGCCGGGACTAGCTCTTCTCAGACACAAACCCCGGAGCCACTAATTGAATTTCCTGGATTAAGCCCGCAATTCCAACCACTTAACGGCAGGCTCTCTTTGGAGAAGCATTTGTTCGTAATGTCAAACGAAATGGATATTGATTGGGTTGGTCTCTCCTGTCTTATTCAAGTTACCCTATATTGACTATAGCACAGGCTACATGGGATGCGTTCATCGAAGGCGCTAGTTTTGAAGATGGAGTTGTATAATAAGTTTGACTGACAGGACACTCACCGCGAAGCAAATGCATTTCATCGGAGTTTCCCAAGACTTCAACGCGCAAAAGCTAACAAGTTGGAGGTCAATCCAAGCATTGCGACAATGAAAAAGATAACTTGCAGAAACCGAATCATGGGATGCGACTCGACCCGGTGACACCGTAAATGCTAAGGTATTGGCAGTTGTATTGTGCCTAGCAAAATTGATAACGAAAATATTTCCAAATATTTTATCTACCGTAAGTCCTTTGGATAGCACTTGGTGCCCTTGCGTGAAACTTTGGAAGTCGACATCACCTATAGCACGAGAAGGTTAGGGTTATCCAATTTACCCGTCATGGAAATGCACACTTAGTTGTATTAGACGGCCGACCAGACATACAAAGTTAGCAAGAAATACAACAAAAATGTCTGGTGGTTGCGCCCTGCCATAGGTCACAAGTAACAACGGCCAGCTCCAAGAAGCTGGCCTCTCATATGTATATATGTATATATACATAATATAGATAGACAAACAGGAACATAATAGTGATAGAGAAAATCCTCACGCAAAACAAAAACCCATAGGGAATACAGAAATTATATTCGGAGTTAAAACCTAACACTGTTCCTTGGAACATCCATTTGGACAAAGGTAGAGCGGTGAGGAGGAGTAAAATCTGTAGGACCCCAAGACGCGTCGTTGTGGTTGAAGAATGCGTCAGCTGTGTTTTTGTTTTCTCTTACACCAGGCAAGGTGTTGGTACTCTGTGCAATCCGCTAAAGTCGACATCGGTAGATGAGCCGCACAATATGAGGCAGAGGGCTTAAGGGACAGGGACGATTTGGTATCATACACGGCTTCGTCGTCTTGGAATTCCTAAATGATAGTAATCCATTGGAATTCTCTCACTTTATGTCACTGTTGCTGTTACTTTGTGATCCGGCATTATGGAGGCAATAATGTAGCCGTTCCTCCCGATTTCTTCTAACTCTTGCCTAGTATTCGACCACAGGCAAAAACGTCACATACGTTATATACGTTTACCTGGCGCGTACCCTATCAGTTGGTCATCCATCGTGCGCGTCTCGTGGGACAAACGCGACTCGCACTCGCCGACTTCGTGATATATGATTCCATGCTCAAAGGCACTCCGGAGGAACCAGCGGCCAGGACTGCGTGCAAAATAGCTCACAGATACTTTACAGGTATCCACTGAAGTCTCGCATAACTGGTGTCGTCCAACGTTTCCTGGATCTAGTGCTACTTCTTTAAAACACAATACCTAACGGTTTATATCTGTATCACACTCACGAAGTTAACTAACTGAACAGGACTGACGAAGTCCTTACACAAGTTACAAGCCCAAAAACACATAACATATTCATAGCCAACTTAAGACACATCTCCGAAATAGAAAAATAAACCGTACGAATCAAAGAAGCCATTCAATATTTCCTCGCCTGCAAAACAATCTCCATGGCCTTGGCCAGGTTCAACTTCCCATTTGAGTCATTGCAAGTCCCAGAGATAGTCGCGGACCGCACTCGTTTTAAATAATCTACTTTGTCCGCGCAATTTCCGCAGCCGGTCGGATTTGCATGGTCGCACGTCCCACGGAATATTTCCTTGTTATTCAAAGCAGATATTAACTCCCGATGGATAGAAGTCGGGAATGAGAATAAAATGTCCGACACGGTTTCGTTAGTGTGCGGCGCCGAGAAAAACGGCGATGCAAGAACAGATTTGACGCGAGATAACGCATGTAAAGCGAATCGAGATGGTGCGACGTAGTTAGGGTCTTGGGATTCGACATCTTGCACGAGTGCGCTGAGTGGCTGGCATCCTGCCGGAACAACAACATTACAGAATTCAGTCACAGGCGCAGCAATAACAGCAGTGTTATTCTCGTCCTTAAGAGAAGAAGAAGAAGAAGAAGCAGCAGCAGTAAAAGGAGCAGCAGCAATGGCAACACGAGCAGCAGCAGTAGTAGTACTGGAATCAGCAGTGTGGGCAGAAGCAGATACAGGAACGTTACAACAGCCATTATTAGGTCCCGCGATGTGCAAACATGGACTATTTACGAACAGAATGTCAGCAAACAGCTCCATCTCAACACAGACGTATCATAGTACCCGTCAATAGGCGTCGTAGCAGTCAGAGATGACCGTGACGATGCGCCAGAACACGTCATCGGCGTGGTCTGAGAGGAAGGTAGAATCGGATCCGCACTAGGAGTTGAATTATTGCCCAATCGAGGGTCATGAGGAAGCTCCGTAAGCGAGACGTCGGACGCGAAGACAATCTCGTCGGGATGGACACATTTGTCCTGTGCCTCCACTGGAGTAGCAGCGGTGAGAACGTTGGACTCGTGCTCATCGACTGGAGGGTATGGCCGGTTTAAATGATCAGTGAACGATATATCCATATCAATCCAATACGGGACAGGAACGTCACTATCCTCATTGTACTCCACCCAACGTGGCTCCTCGTCAGGAGCAGTGGAGCACTGATCCAAACTGGCAACTTGCTTGCCGTCACCCTCGGAATCGGTGTGAAGGGCAAGATTGGAGTCGTGATCACAGAGCGGGGTATATGGCCGGTTTAAGTGGTCTGAGAACGATACATCCATATCAATCCAATACGGGACAGGAACGTCACTATTCTCATTGTACTCCACCCAACGTGGCTCCTCTTCAAAAGCGATCGTGCACTGTTCCAAGGTGGCAATTTGCTTGCGATCATCCACGAAATCGGTGTGAAGAATGTCATACTTTGTCACGGGATCTCGACCATCAACAAGTCCCGGCAATGTCGTAGCCCGTTCGTCCGTGTCTCCAGTCACAGCCGCAGTAATACCAGTCTTGCTTTCTCCCTTCACAGCAACAGCAGTAGAAGTAGTAATAGGAGTAGTACAATCGGTCACAGACACACTATGACGGTCCGTATTGTCCTCCAAGGCTTGTTCTTTTTCGAAGAGAATTTCAGCCAACAGCTCCTTGTCACTACCGATAATTGTATCATCGCACGCCTCAATAGGCGTCGTTGGAGTCAGTGACATAGGCGACGATGCGCCGGACCACCCCATCGGCGTGGTTGGAGTCGAAGTCGCACTGGACTCCTCGCTTGGAGTCGTTGCACCATTCTCGGATCCGTAAAGGATTTCCGTCAAAGAGACGTCCGAGCAAATCTCGCCGGAATTTGCACACGCGGTCTCCGAAGGAAGAGCAACGATATCAATCTTGGACTCCCGCTCCAAGACAGGGGAGTATGGCGTGTTTAAGTGGTCCGTGACTGTATCAATCCAAAATGGGATAGGAACGTTACAAGTCTCATTACATTCCACATAACGTGGCGCCTCCTCAAGATCGACCGCGCAGTGTTCCGAAGTGGCATTGTTGCCGTCAACATCGAAAGCGATGTGAGTTCCGTCAAGGCTTGTAGCGGAATCCTGAATATGCTCCAGCAGTTTCATATCGCTATATTCAGCGTCACTGGCAGACAGATGTACTTGCTCATCCGTGGACTCGGTGCACGTCTCGGGTGCTGCGTCCACGAGAATTGGAGTAATAATGGGCTCTTGGTTTGCCGAATTGGCGAGCGCGCTCGGCACCTCTGCCTCAGCGACAACCACATTATCAAACGCGGCTCCGTTAATAGGAGCAGAATATTTCTCGACGACAGAAGAAACTGTCGTATCCGCGAATGGCGCCGTGCTGGTCATGGTAGCATGGTCGCAACCGCTCTCGTCGCCCGTTTCGGGCAACTCAAATAACGCTACGAGCGTCATATTACCCACTTCGTAAATTCCATCAGCAACTGCGATAGATACAGGTCCGTCGACAATATTTTGGCCGGGCAAGTGTGCCATGGCCTCAGACGCAGCATCGAATGCCTTGGCATCAAAACGAGCAGAATATTGCTCACCAACAGAGGACAAAGTCGTATCATTGTGATCATTGTCACCATAGCCCGCAGACGGGTTAGTTACAAGTGGAATCTCGTCAAGAGTGCTGCTATTGAGTCGCAAAGAGGCAACTTTCTTGCCGCCATGTACGAAAGCTGTGGTAGTGCCGTCTAGGGTCATAACTGGAGTCCAGTCGTCAATATGGTCCAGCAATTTCATATCGTGATAGTCGGCGTGGATGGCATATAGATGTACTTGCTCATTCGTAGACTCAGCGCACGTCTCAGGCGTGAGAAGTGGATGAAAAACAAGCTCGTGCTTGTCCAGAACGTCAAGCCGGCTCGGCACGCTTGCCTCAGCATCACCCACGACGTCCAATGTAGTTTCATTAATAGGAGCAGAATGTTGCTCGACGACTGAAGATACAGATACAGTCGTATCCGGGAGTGGCACAGTGCCTGTTACGCTAGCGAGATCACAACCGCTCTCATCGCCCATTTCGGGCAACTCAAATAACGCGAAGAGAGTCATATTACCCACTTCATAAATTCCATCAGTATCTGCGACAGATACAGGTTCGTCCACAACACTTTGGTCGGGCATGTGTGCAACAGCATCAGACGCAGCATCAACTGCCATTGCATCAACAGGAGCAGAATACTGCTCGACGATTGAAGACAAAGCCGCGCCAGCATCATCGTGGTCATTCTCACCATAGCGCACACGTGGGTTAATGACAAGTGGGACATCATCCAGGGTCGTCATATTGAGTCCCAACGTGGCAACTTCCTTGGGGACACGAACGAAAGCGGTCGGAGTACCGTCGAGGCTCATAACTGGAGTCGAGTCGTCAATATAGTCCAGAAATTTCATATCGCGATTATCGGCGTTGATGGCAAGTAGATGCACTTTCTCATTCGCGGTCTCAGTGCACGTCACGGGCGCTGGGTTGTTGGCAATAGGAGTAACAACCAGTTCGTGATTTGCTGGATTGGTAACGGCGCTAGGCACGTCTGCCTCAGCGTCAACCACATTGTCAAAAGGTACTTCATTAATAGGAGCAGAATATTGCTCGACGACTGAACATACAGTCGTATCCGCGAGTGGCGCCGTGCTAGTTGCGGTATCTCGGTCGCCTCCGCTTTCGACGTCATCATGGGGCACTTCGAATAACACAAAGAAAGTCATGTCTCCGATTTGATACACTCCATTTGCATCTGCGACAGATGTCTTCATAGGTTCATCTGCAGTATTGTCCAAGAATCTTGGATGAGTAGTATTGCTGTTTACAGCGCCTTCCTGAATCATCTGCTCCCGGTCCGTTTCAAGTTCGGTCGGGCCGTCAGAATCCTGAATAACAGCCCGGAGGGCATTATCTTCATCAACCGTCACGGTTGGATCAAGGTCCACAGTTGGCCCAATCGAAATTGAAAGTCCTCCTGCCTCAAGTTCGCGCTGCACGATGTCAAGCGCGTCAATATGTTTAGTGTCAGTGACACTCTTCTTCTTGTGGAACAAGCGCGAAAAGAAGTTACGCTTCTTTTTCGGTGTCGGGTCCGCCTTTGTCGACTGTGCTGCATTGGGCGCAAACTTCACATGCTTGCGAAGCCATTTTTTTGGTGTGAGTAAAGTCGGCAACTTTTTCTTCGCGTTCTCAACCGGCATAGAAGCCAGCACTTGAAGGGGTTGGTCTGGATTGTGATTGTCATGCTCGTCAGCAGGTGATGCGTCCTGCGTCGGAATATTGATCGTCATTCGCTGTATGGCTGTAGGTGCCTGAACGACGATGGTCGAGTCTGACGTACGCGGCTACAAAGACTCTGTTAGATTCTGTTGTTGTTAGGAATGCTGTCAAAGGCTACATACGACGTGGTCACCTACTGTCGGTGCGAAAACGCAGAGAGTGATTGTTTCGATAACGTGACCCTGTCTTCATTAGCAATGTCTCCAATCGTGGAAGCATATGGCAAAACGCATACCGTGGAGGCCAGGAAATCGACAAAAGAGGTTTTGGTGGTTGTCAAGGGCGACATGATTGCAAGTGTTGCTAGAAAGTACTTGGAGGCAGTTCAAAAGCTGGATCGAAGCACCAGAGGTGTGGAGAGAAGTAGGAATGGAGCCAGTTGATGAGTGGAGTGGCTGAAATACTGCTGGATGGCGTGCTGGTTGGATTGCAAACAGGGTCGGAATTATTCGCCCCGAGGTCCGAGGTTGACGCGCCAGTCAAATCTATCCGCACATGTTCAATTGCAAGGGCAACTTTACAGTATTGATATGATAACTACTATCTTCGTGAGTGCTGATTCTGCTTGCTTGCATAGTTTCATTTTGCTATTAGCGGTCTGACCAACAGCTAAAATTAAACTATGATCCGAGTGTGCAGCTTGATCTCTACACAATGTATACAAGCTTATCCGTGAACAATCAATTGTCCTGTCCCCATACACATTAAATCGCAGCTAAAGCTAGCGCGACTCCTAAATAGCACACATAGTGACGAAATAAGCGCACAGTGGCATCTCTAGCAAACTGATAAACTACTCCCTGTAAATCAGCCACTGCCTGTCGTGCGGCTACACATCCTCATTGTCACTCATTCTGCACTCTGGAAGAGTATCACTCGTGGCTTGCAGCCAAGTCGAACGGCACGAAACGCTCCAAAATGGCGAACAATCAGTGAGTAATCTCGATTAGTGCCCGATCAGTTTATTCGAGTGTGAATCACAACTAACGTAACCAGCAGGATGAAAATCGCGGTTTTCTCAACCAAGGTGCGCACAAAGAGAGGTCTGTGTGCACAACTTATAGCTAATATTACGACAGAAATACGACACGCTATATCTCCAGCCTGCACTCGAGGCTAACGGCCACCAGGTTCATTTCCTTCAGACCCGCCTGGACGACGAAACGCTCGCATTGGCAGATGGCTACACTGCGATATGCATATTCGTCAACGACTCTTTAACCGCCCGCGGCATCGAGTATCTTTCCAAGAAGGGCCTGAAGTACGTTCTCTTACGATGTGCAGGCTTCAACAACGTCGATCTCGATGCAGCGGAGAAGTTCGGCGTGAAGGTCGCGCGCGTGCCGGCGTACTCACCGTACGCAGTCGCTGAATTTGCCATTGGCCTGATGCTCATGCTTAATCGTAATCTACATAAAGCGTACAACCGAGTCAGAGCCGGTAATTTCTCCCTGGAAGGTCTGACTGGATTTGACATGCGCGACCGGCGAATTGGGATTATTGGGACTGGCAAGATCGGCCTATTGACTGGTAAGATCTGCCGCGGGTTCGGCTCGGAAGTCGTATGCTATGATCCCTACCCCAATTCCGAAGGAGCAAAGGAATACGGCATGAACTACGTTGATTTGGACAGCCTGATCGCCACTTGCGATATAATCTCGCTGCATTGTCCTTTATTGCCGTCAACGCACCATATGATCAACTCCGAGACACTGTCCAAGATGAAAGACGGCGTGATGCTAATCAACACGTCTCGCGGCGGCCTTATCGATACCGTAGCGCTAATCAAGGCGCTCAAGAGCGGCAAAGTGGGACAAGTTGGCATGGATGTCTACGAGAATGAGGATAATATGTATTTTGAAGATTCGTCGGATTCGATCATGCTCGACGACGTTTTCTCGAGATTGTTGACCTTTCATAACGTTTGTATTACTGGACACCAGGCGTTTCTGACGCGTGAGGCCTTGGAGAATATTGCGGAGGAGACGGCGAGTAATTTGGAGGCATTTATTAATGGGATTGAGCCGAAAGGAATCGTCAAGTCGAGCTGAGATTTGTCGCTGGAAATATGAGTCATAAGGAATATGGACGGTGATAGTAGGCAATGAGTTGGAATTTGGTAGAATATGACTAGTAGTTTGTGTTTATGTCGTAATAACCACGTTTAGGTTGTATATTTTCTGTTGTGTTCAGTTCGGAACTATTTTGGAGTCCGACCCAATTTCATACGATTGCCGTAGCGGCCAGCAGAAGCCGGAGAGCCACTTATGTTCATAATTGGTATCATTAGTGCATCGGCTTCTTATCTGTTCAGTCGTTGTCGTCGGCCTTCCTTGTCATTATCTGCACAGAACGGATCAAGAGTGCGGAGAGCATGATAAAGTATAAACTGACCTCGAGGAAGAGGAGGCCGGTAGTGGAGGTGATGGAAACGTGATGAGCTTATCGTGAAGCATTGGACTGCGGGTGTCCCCTGATTTGCGTCAGCACGGACACCACCTACCCGGCCAAAGATTCATGCGCTCCGGCGGTGCGACTCAGTATAGCTTCATCCGGGAGTTTGACTTGCGATCTGATAATTGATTCGCGGTAGATATCATATTGTTGCTAATACTGTATTGTGCTACTGGAAATATGGCCTTGAGTCTGTGATCTTGGGATAAGGAAATGATAACCAGCTATCGCTATTGGCAACAGCTACATAGATGATAACGAGTGGCTTGACTGGTTGGATTGGAAAATGAGGAGGTTATCTTCGTTTCCGGTCGTGGTACGTGCCTGAATAGAACGGAAGCAGTTCAATTGTGGGGTGCAAATGTACAACGCTGAGCTGACACTTTCGCAGACAACCGGCGCATCGTTTCTACTGTGCCTTATTATTATGCTTAGCAGTCCATCGAATGGATCCGGTGACCTGTGGCTATACTCTGTCTGTGACTCTGCTCTACTTTGAAAGAGACTAGCTAACAAACGCAGATATCAACAGACTCACTCGGATCCGCTCTCCCACACCTAACACCACAATCTCCCTCTACCGTCGGCCTTCCCGACACATACGCAGTCGGAATCTGGACCTACTGCTCACGCACATCAGATCTCATCCAATGTCCACACAGACCTTATTTCCCGCCGCTCTTCTTTTTCGATCTCTCTGTCGCCCTCCTGCATGATCTTCTCGCATCGTCAATGCCAAACACAGACGTCCAAAACAATATTTACTTTCCGCAGGGAATCTACCCCGTATACTCCCCGCGCACCTGGATCGCGCTCACGATTCCCCAGGCCCTGTCTTATGTAACTTCGCTCGCGTATCTCATCGCGTTCGTCGCCTGCGCAACTTCATTCACGTTTCTCCTTCGACAAGACACGAAGAGGAAAACGCATGCGCTACGCCGTGCATCGTCAATTTGTGCCACATCTCTTCTTGTTGGCGCAGCGGTGGCGACGGCGCTCGTGTGCATGCTCGTTCTCAAACTGAATCAGGAAATAACCCTGGGATACCGTGTCGCACGGGGCAATCCCCGGGCCGTGCTCGCCCTCTGGGTCGCCGCTATGTGCGGACTTCTAGCCAACAGAGCAGTGATCGCAAGCACTCGCGCTGCCCATCACCCGTACCGGCCAACGGGGAAATGGGCGTTCGACCAATCCAATGGGGCGGCGAAGCTGCATACGACAACGTCGTCTTCGTCGGGATGGTTGTTTAGTGAGTTTACCGTGACGGCGCGGTCGACGAATAGCTCGCCGCCGGGCACGCCAGAGTCTGTTGGGAGTAGTGGGAGTTTTCTGTATATGGATATGAACTATGGGAGTCATGCGCATGGGGAGTTGGTGTAATGGTCATTCGCTGTTTTGTATTGAATCGTGTGAAATCAAATATGTACTCTACAAAAATCGTTCCTGGCTGTTCGCTTGTAACATTGCAGGAGTAATATGATTCAGACGTTAAAGTTCGTGTGTATATTCGTTACCGCGTTACAGGACATATAAGCAAACATACAAACATTAGTACACCAGAAGACGATACATTGCACCACTACACCATCATAAATGGCAACAAAAAACAATAGGGAATTACCATACACCACCCTGTCGAAAAACGTACAAACCCGAAAAGTCACATGTAAATCTCGAATCGTGCAAGTCAAACTCCAAAAACGTACATTAACTGAACAATACAAAACAACTCACTATCTAGATGACTGCCCCATGAATACCAAAATTGACGTTCATGTCGTACGACCGGTCTCGATTCTGGCGATACTCGGCTTCCTGTCGTCGCCGTTCTTCTTCTTGTCGCTCCAATTCGACCCGCTCGTCCGAAGAAGATTCGGTCTCGGCCTGTTGTTCTTGCGGCTCGGGTTCGACTACTACTTGCTCCACAGGGGCCGTTTCTTCTTCACGCCGACGCGACCTAGGAAGTCGTCCCCGGACGAACCGGGACGCCCACGTATGGCCCCGCGTTGAGCTTCGTTCGCTCCTGTTCGAAGACGTCGCTGGCGCGGGCAATCCGTCACCTTCTTCGTGATGATGCACGACCGGGAATCCCGTCAGACCATGTGACCGGAAGAATATCGGTCTTCCCCCGTGACGGAACGCATATTGGTCAGGGAGCACTCCTCCGGCATGACCTTCCGGGAGCTGATGCGCCGGCTGGGGCTGCGGGAGTTGTTTGGGGACATAATAATCTGCCTTACACAGTGGGCAGCACGCACGACGAGTAGTGAGCCATGGGTCGATGCAGGCTGCGTGGAATGCGTGGCCGCATGTGAGACCGCGCACGTCATCCTCATCTTCGAGCGATTCTAGACAGATCGCACAGGCATCGCCTGATGTATCGGCGAGGTCCGGGTGTAGATTCGGGTGTAGGCGGACTTCGTCGTCGTCTTCGTCTTCTTCGGCGTGCGGTTTCAATGTCTCTGCCGTGGTCTCAGAATTCGTCTTCCGCAGATCAGACGTTTCTGGAGGCGGAGTGCTTGCATGCGCATATTCTTCATGCTCGGCAATCGTTTTCCGGCTGTGATCAGCAGCCTCAGAACTTGACGCGGTACTGTCGACCACTTCCAAACGATCACCTGCCTCTTTCATTGCCGCACCGACCTCCAAGTCAACCTCTCTCATACTGGGCGCACGACTAGGTATCTGCGACGCAACGCCTCCTTCTGTCGATAACCCCGCACTTTCTCTCTCGCAACGCCAGACCTTGTACTTCTTGACCGGGAACCGCTCGTCCATCTCGTCAGTCGTCATGAGCTTCTTTTCACGACGTCGGCGAAGCGGCGGCCGCATGAGGCCCATGTCGTATCCGGTTTCGTCGTAGCCGTCGAATGGAATTTCACCGTTAGCCGCTAGTGCTCGGGCGCGGAGACGCCGATTCCGTCGGAAACAGTACTTTACGCCGACAATGATCCTAGCCACGTTCAGTTCTGGCCCAACACAGCAGCCACAGCCATTCATAATTGCATATTTCTTACCATAGATTCGTAAATACAATGCCGAAACCTAAAGCAACGAAGAACAACAGCGGCGACGTACTGGGCGAAATCGTAGCTCCGCCGGACGAAGAGCTGCTCGAAGTCGCAGGCGCCGACGACACAGCAGATGCCGTCGGCGATACTGTCAGTGACGGCCCCGTTGATGTGGCAGACATTCTTTCAACCAGTACAGTGCAGTGTATAATGGTCGACCTGCCGGGAGGTATTTATGCGTGCCAGATTGCGACGAGGCGAATACGATCACTGAGCTGCGCCCTGGCGAATACGGACACAAGTGGATGACAGTTCTTTTTTTGCGAGTGGTTTCGTATTCGTGACGAGAATGAATGTCAGCATCCGTTAGACAGCAGGAAGCTCGTGCGGCATATAGTCGAACTCAAGAGTAGACTGTCCCACAGGTACAATAATGCTGAGCTGCTGCTGATACGAAAGTAGCTCCCGTGACATAAGCGAAGACCAGATCCGCACAGGCCGACGTCAGTTTCACGTCGCGAGATCTGGGCGCTGGGGAGAAATAGCAGGCGACCATACTGAAACGCCGCAGCAGACTGTTGAGCGATATCCCCGATCGGCAACAAAATACCAGCGTCAGGCTGCCCCGCCTCCTCATCGACTCAGCCCCTTGTTACCCGGCGCAGATATGTGACAATTGCGCAGTTTGGTGTTATCGTATTTCGGATTTTATAGTATTTCGGCGCTACGAATTTGTACAGATTGTGAGGCTTATTGTGCTATTTAATTACGTCAGGGCAGGTTGGTTGTTCCTTGCGGAGCTTGTAATTACATCATTGGCTGAGAGTTCACACTCGCCCCGTCGAGCCACCTTAGCGAGACAGTTGCTATTTTCGTTAGTGGATATTAACATCCCAGGTAGAGAATAGTTAACCACAAAATCATCAATCTATCGGTGACAACATTAAACGACGTCGCTTCCGTTGTTGCAGGCTTTCGGTAGATAATCAAGATGTCTGGACAAACAACGTTCTCGGCTCCACCGGCCGTCACGAATCGGCAGTACGCTGGCGCTGCCGGATCGCATGAAGGCACTCCCGGTCTGATATCCTACGACTTCTCCAATCCGGTCGTCTTCTTCGATGTAAGCTCATTTCTCTAGGGTTGAGATCCAATGCTAACCTTCGCTGGCATCTGCAGGTTAACCTAGGCTGTAAGGATCTGAAGTGTATGTTACCTAAAACCTACAATAATCTGACCTGGGATTAGCGCAGCCTATGGGTCGGATCAAAATACAATTATTCAAAGACAAACTCCCTCGGACAGCGGAGAATTTTCGACAGTTCTGTACAGGCGAATACAAAGTCAATAATATCCCACAGGGCTATAAAGGCTGCAAGTTTCATCGAGTTGTATGGTTCTCTGCCAATGTTTGGTCGTAGAAACTGCACTGACGTGAAGCGACTAGATAAAAGATTTTATGATTCAGGGAGGAGATTTCTTGCGGCACAACGGAACCGGATCGGCGTCAATATACGGGACCACAACATTTGCAGATGAAAGCTTCGAGTTTCCTCGTAAGTGATTGCCCCATTATTTATCGGAATGTCGATACTGACAGATCAGACGAGCCATTCTCCGTCTCCATGGCAAACTCTGGTCCCAACACCAACGGATGCCAATTCTTCATTTGCTGTACGTCGCTGCCACATCTAGACAGAAAGCATGTAGTATTTGGAAGAGTAGTCGAGGGATTTGATGTCGTCCGAAAGATTGAGTATGTGCCGTCTGATGACAGCGACAAGCCGTATCCGTTCGATGTTAGCATCGCTGAATGCGGAGAAATGTAGGTGTTATAGAGCCTAGTCTAGTTGTACTAGCATTTTATTGTATATTACTTGTACATAAGTCGCTGTATAATACTTGATGCATTTTTCACTTGACAGATATATGTTGCATTTATATATGCACATGTGCACAGAACGGATCACTGATACTCTACGGGTTAGGGCTCCTGTTAGCTCGTCAACAGTTATGACATTGCGGTTGATTATTGAGCTTATCTTCCGATCTGGTCATCGGCTGTGCCGTGACCCACTCCATGTGGATCTTGAAGACAAAATGCTGAGCAAATTCACCAGTATATGTCAATTGGTACAACTAGAGCCACGTACATACCATTCAATTCAACGAAGCCAACTACCCCAATAACGCATTACCTGCATTCGGTACCAGATTGGAGCAAGCAATATACGACTAGTAATTTAATTCGTAAGCTTGTAGTATTCGGTTGTAATTGTACACGAGGCTATTTTTAATATCGACGACCATCGATGGTGGCTTGTACTTAGCAACGGGGTTGTAGGTGCACCCAAATTAAAATTACATTGCGGCTCACCTGTTCTGTTGAATGCAGATCGTCATCGCCTGATCATCAACGCTCAACAGGAATCCTAACTGTACGATTGATCCGCCAGAGTTTGCAGCAAGCGTAGGATATTGGAACATATTCGAAGAGACAAGATTCACATTTTGACCTTACGGTTTGGTGGCGATTACTCTCGAGTTCACAGTAGTTTAGCATCAAACATCAGCAGAAAGTCATGACAAATCCAGAACTGCGTCCCGCGGGAGGAAAACTTATCTCGGCAGCAACATCAGAATCCAGTGGAGAATCCACCACTGTGTCAAGCACTCCGATTCCTCATATTGTGCGCCCGTCCTCACCGGCCTCATCCGATGCCGATGCCGACAGAGAGGTCATCGAGCCGGACGAAGATCTCCTGAACGATCTCCCGCACGACGTTGAAGACATCGACCTCGTACAACTGCGAATCCAGTCTATACCGGCACTAAACCTTTCCCGATTTACAAAGCTTCAGAATTTATGTTTGCGGGAGAACTTGGTTCAACAGATTGAAGGCCTGGACGAGGTTGGACCACATCTTCATGAACTCGATCTATACGATAATCGGATCTCGGCTATCGAAAATTTGGGACCAGAGGAGGGTGAGGGCGTGTGGCTGAATCTAGAAAACTTGGATCTGAGCTTCAACAAAATTAGGCGAATAAGACATGTCTCCCATCTCAAGAATGTACGCAATCTGTACTTTGTCCAGAACAAGATAACGAAAATCGAGAATCTCGATGGGCTGAAAGAACTGGTTAACCTTGAACTCGGCGGGAATCGACTACGTGACTTGGAAAATCTGGATAGTCTGACGGGACTGAGACAGTTATGGGTCGGTAAGAATAAGATCACGCGATTACAAAATCTGGCATCGTTGAAGAGTTTGAGGCTCCTGTCCATACAAGCGAATAGGATCGTCAAGTTGGAAAATTTGGAGGAGCTTGAAGCCCTTGAGGAGTTGTATGTTTCACACAATGGAATCGAGAAGATTGAAGGACTGGAAAAGAACAAAAATTTGAGGATATTGGATATCACGAGCAACCGTATCACACACTTAGAGAACTTGAAACATCTCACGAATTTGGAGGAACTATGGGCCTCGAGTAACAAGCTGGAATCTTTTGAAGAGATAGAGGAACAGCTGAAGGGGATTTCGACTCTGGAAACGGTCTACCTGGAGGGAAATCCATTGCATTTGAATGATCCTAAGACATATAGGAACAAAGTCAGATTGCATTTAGGTCCTAGTCTAACGCAGATAGATGCTACATATGTAACTGAATCTCAGGCAGGAATCCGGTAGTCGATGGACATGTATGGGTGCATTGAAACATTTTATGGTTTACTATTCTAGCATCTTGAAGGAGTCTATTATGCTACCTATGTATCACGAAATTGCATGCGCTAGATGGACCACTACGTTTTAAGATACTCTCCTCGCCCGTCCTCTTTCCTTCTCCAAGCATACTCCTTTTCGACTTTCGCAACCCGTACCTCATACCGCTCATAAAACGCCTCTCGGCCCCTCTGCTGTGCATGCCGATGTGTTGCGATCTTGCGAAAATCTGTAACATCGTCTAACGTGCGCCAATAGCTAATAGTTACACCTTGTCCGCCGGCGTCTCGGACAGAGTCAATGCCTAAAAATCCGGGTTGGCCTTGTGCAAGCCCGAATATTTCACTCGAAGTCTCGCCGTACTCTTTGGCATCGGCCTGCATAGGAAGCAGTGACGTGAATATCACTGCGTAATAAGGCGGCTCAAGCAATTGCGTAGAAACCATATCGCAAGAAAGGACAAAGAAAATAAATTCGCTTAAAGGTAGATTACAGATTTAGAAATCGATGCGAATCACACTCGAGACGCAGTTTCTGAACTAGAGCGGTATATCAACAGCCGTGTAATAGTCATATTGCTACATTATCTGACAACGCCCCTAACCCGATGCGACCTAAAGAAAACTCTGTTGCATCCATTGATCCGCAGGAAGGCGCCAAAGGAATCTCGCAGAAGGAGATCATTTTTAATTATTTTATTTTGTGCTGGAATAAGCAAGAAACAGCTTTTAATGTTTTCGCATCGAGTTGTGACTTGTGAGACTTCACGTGGAGCGCGATCGCTAATGGTGTGGTACAGTTGCAAGTGCCCTACACAACTAAAGATGCAACGTTCAACTCGAGTTAGGGTAGAAGTCGCACCAAAATTTTGTGGCGCGGCCCAGCTTAGTGCTAGAGTATCAACCCTTGTAAATTGAATGTGGGATATACGCCTACAAAGGGCCATGAATAAGCGAATGCCTGATTAATAGAAGCATTGTGCGGAGTTAATGTCATACCGATCCTGCAGATGCAGCCACGATTAACAGTAGCGTCAGAGACAGTGACACCGAGGTCAATTGCCTCGGCCACTTCAGCTTCCACCAAATCACGACCGTCTTTCGGCAGCGAAGTCGTAAAGGACAGAGCATATAATGCGGCCAATCCGCGAAATAATCTGACAAACTCCGATATTGCTTATCGCGTGAAGCAGAATCTCGATCTTCATCACTTATGGACGGATTTGTCGATTCATAGAGTCGATGTCGTCTCCCCAGAAGCATTCCCTCTGCTGGATGACGGTCAAATTGTGTTGGTGCTCGGGCGGCCACCGGACAAATTATATTCATCCGACTCATACGATGAAGATGGTTCTCCTAGGGAGGAATGGATTTTACCAGTACGAACGGAATCTAAGTGGAGCTTGAAGCGGTGGGTGAGCGTGTTCGAGAGTCTCGCTGCCTATCAGGGAGTACGACCGGATAGAATGCTGATGGCGATGTATACGGAAGACTCAACCGTTGTATATTACTTCGTCCACTGGGGTTTAATAAATCCACGGAAGAATTAACGTTTTGGGTTACGGAATGGCAGCTCGGGAGTATGGACAAGGTTTTGGGTTTGCTTAATTTAGTTCGTTTATGAGCTCAATATCCCGTTCAATGGATAACAAAGATGGTCGATACATTATTCCATAGATTCGAGCTCTTTGTGAAAGTCGTAACGAATTCTAAATGCCAATTGTTTCCGCACAACATGACAATTTATGCAACATATTCCCTTACGAACGTCACTATCATCAGGAGTATGCCTGCATCCTAAATACAAGTTTGACTTGCGCATCCTGCAATGTTGAGTGGAACAGTCTGCCAAAGTCCAACTGCGGTCGGTCGAAGTATCCTTCTTCCACTAGATTCAAGTTATTATGGACTAATCCAGATCATGCCAGTGCACTTGAACTCACTCTCTTCCGAGTCTTGAGACGAGAGTCCTTGAAGTAAGGAACACAATTCATACAGAACTTCGGCCTTTTTCTCGTGAATAATGCGATTTCTAAGAACGTCATGCAATGGCTCGCACAACCCTTCCAATAAATCGCTAGAAAATTTCATTAGCGGGCGCTGGTTTCGAAATTTAATCAGTACATACTACACCACTTCCTCTCCCTCGGTAAAGATCGCGTAGAACAGATCGTACTCGTCGATGCAGACAGTACGCATATACGCAATACTTTGCCGAGTCTGCCACAATAGATTAGCATAGAGAACATTCAGCACCATACAACTAACACACCAGTTGAAGTAAGTCCACTATGGAATTTCTCATATCGTTAACACGCTTGGCCACAGTTGGCGTTATAAGCTTCTTTCTGGCATATATATAGGCTTTGTAACAGTCTCCAAGTAAACTTGCGTATTCCTCATGACCCTCGCATCGAGTTTGAATCTCGCTGGTTAGGCTTTGTAATAATGGCGCGTCAACTCTGAATTTCGTGTAAAACAATGCCGACTGTGTGGCATCATTGAGTGCCTTCGCAGCTATTCGCGATTGCACGTCATTAGTCACGTCTCGGATGCTGTTGACAAAGTAAACACGTATTAAAGTGAGAGCGCGAGTCATGCATTGACGGAAGCGCATCTGATACAAGTCCACGGAGTTAAAATTTGACTAACTTGGTTAGGCATGCTCTCCATTTTAGGATCAGTACTTCAACATACATGAATCTCCACGTAATCTATGCATTGATCCAGTGATTCTAGCATACGCCTAAATCCATCCTCTTTGACAAAATCCGTACCAGGAGCATTCAGTCGCCGTGTTATTTCCTCTAGCATATTAAAAGGTTTCAGATGAGTCTCAAGATCATTAGCTAGAGTCTCCAGACGCAGCTGCTCGGTGGAGAGCGAATCACATGCATCTTGGAATGTCGAAGTCTGCCTCTTAACGGAATCAAAGCCCGATGCAAGCCTGTCAAACATTTCGAGTGTCTTATTAGCTTGACCAATCAACATTTCACAGGATTTCAGGTGTGAATGAGCAGTATTGCGGAATTGTCTAGCCAGTACTATTAGTCAATCAATGCAGAAATCAGCCTCCCAACCTTAGTGACTTACACAAATACTCTATCGCTCACGTCCTGTAGTTCTTTCTCTAATGACTCGTATAGCTCCATAAATTCAAATTCACTGTCAGGAGGATTCAGAAGCATCTGTTCTTCTTTCAATGTGAAAGGATATGTGATTGACTTCGCCGCAGCCCCGTCCTTTATCGTATCACCTAGCCGATCGCTTGTCAACTTTTGCAATCCTGACATTGAATTACTCCGCCGAATTGGCACCGAATATTCGGGAATCTGGTGGACTTGTTGTCGACGGCTTGTGACTTCTTCAGCGACGTGCCGTAGAGAATGGTTAATGGCTGCTGCACCATTCCGAAAATCTGGAGTCTAGAACCACAAATAAGCAAACAATTCCTACTCCGTTACAGATTTTCGGAGTCGACATACTTGCTGCACATGCTCTAGTGCCACATCTTGTAATATTGACTTCCGCCGCCGTCGATGCTTCTGCTGCGGTTGTGGAGCGTACTGTGAAGGACTGACGTGGTAAGCCCAGTCGTCGTACATTCTGCAGTTTCTATGGTCACTACCACCGCAATCTATTACGGCAATGACAATATTAACTTCCAAATCAGGATATAGCCTTTTAAGCCAGAGTAGATTTAATTGTCCAACCAGCCAAGTATTCGTCGTTGCATTTGGACAGTAATGATCGTAGTTGTGGGCGTCGAAGTCCAGACGATGCGGCTTCAGCCAGGGGTTACGCTTGCTTACCCGGTTGGACGTGTTCATCTTTCAATCTTGACAAAAAACCCATGAACACACTACGGACGTACCCTCGCATTGCAATCAACTGTAAAGACGATTATTGATCCGGCTACTTTTGGCGTATTATGCGGAATATCGCCTGCAGTGAGTTTAATCGTTGAAGCATAGCCCTGCCGGGGGATATCTCATACACCACTCTCGTTGCTGGATACTAGAAATGGCGATTTTAGGGACGATTCGGCGCCAATTGTTCGGCAAGCAAGGCACAAGGGAGTCCTTAATATCGCTCCTTCCGGGTCTCTCATTTATGCTTGTATTGGCAGGCATAGCATGGCTGTTTGTATTACCCATGCAGGATCAGTCGCGACGAACATATATCTCCGAGAATGCTTTACTACCCGGCCAGGCACTTACCTACTTCCATGGATCAGAAGAAAATATTGTGAGAGCATTTAAGGAAGAAGTACGGATGCTAAGCGACGCACCGGGCGAGGAGTGAGTTTAGCAGCTGTTGTCTGTATATGTCGGGCTATTAACCGGGACTGTAGGCGGGCCCAGGTAATCCGACAATGGATCAGTGGGATCGGGTATAAAAGCGCGACACACAACTGGAGTATATCGCACTACGACGACGTTAAGGCGGGCCTGAATGTTTATGGAGTACTACATGCACCAAGAGGAGATACCACTGAATCTATGATTCTTTGCGCTCCATGGCTAAATCAAGACGGGGAGCTGAATGAAAGCGGTGTAGCCATTGCAATCGCTTTAGCGCGGTATTTCACAAGATGGTCGATATGGTCAAAAGATATTATCTTATTGATTCCATCTGACTCCAGTTTCGGATTAAGCAAATGGGTTGAAGACTATCACTATACATCGATGCCCATTTCGAGCGGGTCAATTCAAGGAGGAATCGTCCTTGATTTCCCTGGCCAAGGAGGAAGATTTGAAAAGCTGGAAGTACTTTACTCGGGACTGAATGGGCAGCTTCCAAATCTGGATTTGATCAATACCGTGGTCCTGATTTGTGGGCATATGGGCATCAAAGTCATTGTCCATGATATAGATGCATCCGATGATAACTATGAACATCGGGCAAAAACTTTAGTTACTGGTATTGCACATCAAGCTTTGTCGGGAATATATCGATCCGGAGCCGGCAGCGAAGCTTTTAGTGGATGGCGGATTGATTCTGTGACCCTCGCTGCGAAAACGTCGCGGGATGGATACGGACTATACGATCATATGCTCTATGGGCGTCTAATCGAGGCATCTATGCGTTCCATCAACAATCTTTTGGAGCATTTTCATCAGTCCTATTTCTTCTATTTGTTACTGTCCCCCTATCGTTTCGTCAGCATAGCCACATATCTGCCGTCAGCCATGATGATTGGCGCAAGTTTTACCATTAAAGGGATTTATTATTGGATGAGTTCTACAAGCACGAAGTCTGGTAGAATGTTCGATCAGGCAATTAGCGCATTTGGGTTATTTACGGCAATTGTGTTTTTCTCCGTTGCATTGTTCTCGTTGTCGTCGTGGACTCCATCATCGGTAAGTATCCTTTACCGATGAAGTAGCAAGAGGGCACACTATAACATCTTCTAGATGCTTGCAACCACAGCTTCAGTCATTTCCACAGTGACAGCTATGTTTCCGATAATTTTTCGGCTATTTATATCACCACAGCCGTTGTCTTATATTAACAAACTTCAATCATATGTATTAGTTTTCGTCGGCTTGTTCCTTACTACCCTCAGTACTCTCAACTTCTCTCTCTCTCTTATGCTCGGACTCATATTTGCACCTCTGGCTCATGCCTTGACTCCCAACGTCAATTCACCGACGAATAAATTAATGGAGCGCCTAAAATGTTACTTGGCAAAGTCGATTTCGTGGATTGCGATTGTAGCGACATGTCCATGGCTAGATATATATTTATATTATGCGCTCGTAGTAAAGGAGCTCGTGTTTCCTCGCCAGTGCAGTCTACAGGCTTTTCGCAACTTTCTAGCGAACACGTCTCACGAAGAATTTGGTGAGTTTCTTAGCGGGATAATGTGGAGCTGGCGAGCATTAGGGGTCTGGAGTTTCGTTCCAATTTTATTTGTAGTATGGCTACCGCTCTGGTTGGTTGCCTGCGTTGTTGTCAGTGTGCGTGCCGTTGCAGAGACTGATAGACCTACGCCAGAAGAGAGAACGGTCACAGTGATAGAGAACAATAAGGTACACGAGGATAAGCCAAGGTAAAATAAATGTATTCCACACAAGAAGTCAGAGATGAGGAGTCTTACTGTGAATCTGTTGACGCTTGTACTGTTTAAAAATTTAATGAACGATATGAACGATAGTGCCCGCTGTATATTTCAGACCGGAATATCTTAACAGAGTTGCATAGGATGCATCTGACAAAAGACATATATGGCAACTAACATAAAGTAATCGATCATCCCTATCACACCCTCATAATTCAAGCTCAGTCAATCACCAAACAGTCTGTCGAACTTAATTAAGAAAACGTCTCCTGTCTGTCTAAATTTAGCGCGCCGCCACGATTACTGCAGGGAGACGTAATTCGCAGGGAATAGTTTCCGCTCGCCATTATACACGCCGCTCCACCAATCTTCATCAGGGAACTGAATATCCTCGATAATCGCGCCTTCTGGAAAACTCAACTCATTATCTTCCTGCGCTTCATAATCGTACGACGCTAGGGCACTAGGGCCATTAAGAATTTCCATCGCCGCTGAGGTAGGATCAAATGCAGATGTGGATACTGCCGGCTCTAGAGCCGCCTCAGGAGTGCTCTCAGCTTCACCTCCCTGAAGCTCAACATAATTTGATGGGAATAAGCCATGCTCGCCGACACTATTGGTGCCTGCCCACCATCCGTCGTCGATCATTTCAAGATCATATATAGTCTCGCCTTCGACTAGATTAATCTCATTCTCTTCGTCCTTCTGATATTCGTACATGACAATCGCGCTCTTTCCGGATCCAGATGCAGCTGCAGGCTGTACTTCAGGTTCCGGAGCAATTTGACGACTTGGTGCAGGAGCGCCTACGATGCCACCACCAGCAATGGCAGCAGCAGCAGCGGCCCGACGTTTCTCGAAACTAGCCGATTCTACCTCCGGTTCGGGTTCGGGTTCGGTCTCGGGTGCGGGCTCTGGAGCAGGCATTGTGAATGACGACACATCGGGCTTGGAGGACATGTTAAGAGCCGGCAGTTCCTCGACCTCTGGTTCTTCCTCCGCTTCCAGCTCAGGTTCTGGCTCCTCAGGCACAGGCTCGGGCTCAGTAGATGGTACTTTAGCGGGAAGTGGCCGCGGAGGAAGACCTCCGGGTCGGATAATAGTCGAAGTCGAGGATACGGGATGTGCGAGTCGAATAGGAGAGCTAGAGCGAGCAGCAAACGATGGCTCCTCTTCCTCCTCAGTGACTTTCTCTTCACTGGCAATGGAAGCTTTCGCAAACCGATCTCGCATGGCCGAGACGGTAACAGATGTTCCTTCCCCGTTCTCATCCTTCGCAGCTGGCTTCGGAACAAAACCAGAGGACCCAAAGGTTGCAGAAGAGGAGTTCGATGCGGTGACACCGCCAGGGGCCCTGGCCTTACGCTCTGCCCATAACTGCGCAGGGGTCTTACCGCCTTCGTTAGCAAAGTTCTTGCTAATACCTCCCACGACTTTATTTTGCAATCCAAATTGATCCTTGGGCAAGGGAGGAGCAGTGCCGAAACTCCTGTTGCCACCGAATCTACTAGATAAAGCAGGCTTATCAACCTTGGGCTTGGGTAACTCTGACAGGCGCTCGGTCGGCCCGGCGGAGAAGGCTTTTGTACGATCAATGAAACTAGCTGACTTATCCTCCTCCGGTTGCCCGCTTGTAGGAGCAGGTTTGACATATTCTTCCTTCTGCTTGGCTTCGGCGCGGATAGCGGCAATGTCGACCTTCCCGATTGGCTGATACGTGCCCTTAACTACTTCTGGCTTCGCAGCCTCAAGCTCTTTGTTCGATGTACCAGCGCGTAGGGCAGCGATATCGACTTTTCCAATAGGCTGATAAGCACCCTTGACAGGTTCCACATATGCCCTCTGAGACGTCCCGCTCTTACGGATCTCAGCCAGATCGACCTTCACCGGCTTGTAGGCCGATTGCACCTTACTGACTTCGGTCCCCAGCGTGGCTGGGGTGTCACCCCAATCGCTTTCATTGGCGTACGAGGTGACATGAGACTCTGTATAATTGGGACGAACTGGCGGAGGCTTAGAAAATCGGGATGCAAGATCTGCGACAGAGTACTTCGAGCCGGAGGCATCCGCAACCTTTCTAAGAATCTCGTCAGGTGCAACATCATCTTCCGACCGTGCGGTGATCTGGACATGGTAACCCTGCATACCATAACCATTAGCACTACCCGTTTAGACTATCATTGTCATACGCACGCGGAACAAACGAGCAACAGAGTTGAAATGGGAACTGAAGTAACCCTTCGTTCGTTCTGGGACACCTTCTCCGCACTATCAAACGTAACATCGAGTTAGCCAAATTGATGCGAAGCTTGCGGTGCGACTTTAGATGACTAAGTACTTACCCATCCGATTAAGACAAATTTAGGCAGTTGAGTGTTGGGATCAGTCACTCTGGCGAACGCGTACTGGACCCTGCCATCTGAGAACTCATCTTGTAATTCGTCGAGATCGCCGGCTATAAACTGGCATTAGAATCAATAGTTCACATGTACAACAGTTCATATTGCTCTGTTCCTATGATGACTGGTATGTAACAGAAAAATGCTTACCGCCAGTAGCTTGCAGCTTCAGGGCATTGTTATTGAATCCCGCACCATACGAGAACAGCGCCCACGAGATCTTGGGATCGCCCTCAACAATTGAGTCGTACGCCGACTGAATCTCTCGCGCGTTAGATGAGAGATCAATTGATGTCATGTCGTCTGGAGTTCTGGGCTGTGCAACTTGTAAGACTATTCCTCGGGGAGTCGACTCGGCTGGCGTCTAGGTATTCGCCAAGCCGCGCGGTCAACGTTCATAGCATCACTGTCATGCGGCTTGAGACAGCGTCTACAAGTATTTTAAGCCAATTAAATCAGCGAGAATTAATGCTGGCTACTTAAGAATATATAGAAAACTATATTACACACCGCAACCAATTCGGCAAGACTCCATAGATAAAAGTATCATGATCATCATCTGTTTTACACAAAATTCGAAGCGCATTCCGTAAATCCATGTACGAACACCAAATCTCATTATCACGACGTCCATACCTTAATATCCAGATGCACAGACGCTGTCGCTACAACACATCGAATAAGTCGCCCGTCGGAAATATTGCTGCCACCATTGGCATGCCCATTTCCATTCATCTTCGTTCCACTGATTCTACTCGGAACATTCCCAATAATTGAAGGTGCCCATTTCAGGGCCGAAAGGAAATGATCATGGGCGTTCTCTATCGTCCGTATGCATCTTCCGCCTTGTGTAAGATCCCAGCACCGTATAGTCTTGTCATCAGCGATCGAGATTAAGAATTTCCCACCAGGATGAAATGCAACCGATCGAACCCAATTATCATGACCCTCTAGAGTCAGTATTAAGTTTCCGCGCGAATCCCATATCTTTAAAGTTCTATCTCTGGAGCCAGTGGCAAAGTACTCAAATCCTGACGATAAAGGTGGTGTCCGCTTCGATTCAGTAAGAGCCGCTATGTAAGTATAACTGGCAGCTGGCGCAACTGCACAACATTCGATAACGTGGTCATGTGCGGTCACTGTGAGTCGACAGTCTCCTGTTGACACGTCGGCAACCCTCGCTGTGTGGTCCGCCCCCACAGACAATAGCAGCTCCCCATCTAGTGATGGAACAACAGCTTTAATCCAGTCTGAATGTCCGACTACTGTTCGCAGGCAATATCCAGTTTTGACGGCCCAGATCCGCAATGTCTTGTCTCTAGAGCCGGATACAATTCTATCGCCGTCTGGAAAAAATTTAACGCTGGATACAGTATGATCATGACCTTTTAAAGTCCGAATGTTTTTGTATTCATCGTTAGAGTCCCAAAGCTTTATAGTTAAGTCGGACGAGCACGATACTATGAGCAAAGTTTAGTGCCACGATCCGATCCTGAGCTGCTTGAACCACTTACCCAATAGCTCCTCCCCTGGCCGCCCGCCAAAGTCCAGGTCCAGGACACCTTTTGTGTGGCCCTTAAGGGTCCTCTCCAAATCTCCCAGTTCCCAATCCCATATTTTGATCATCGTATCTTCAGAACCAGACGCTAGAACCGAGAACACAGGATGAAACGCGATCGAGGTGACGGGTTGCCGATGACCCAGAAGAGTATACCTACATGTTCGTGGTAGCCAGTTTGCTGGATCAGCCACCTTTTTTGAAGATGAGGGCAGAATGTCTAGTTCGGTTTGCAGTGAAGCTACTTGGGACTCTAAGTCCATGATCTGTATATACGTCTGAGGTTAGAGGGAACGTGACAATGAGTAACTTGCAGCATACCTTCTTTTGTAATCTGACTACACTCGTCCATTTCTTCTCTAGCAGACCATCGTAATTGCTGACGTCGTCGTCAAACCCACCACCTTGTATCCCCAATTCATATCTCAGAGCCTCATGTGATGCCTTCAAGCCGGAGGCGGCAATATATTGCAAAATTGATGCATTTCTGTTGAATGTAAGACGCGTAACATCTGACGATATTCAATTATGCTCACAATTCATCACGTTGGCGATTAGTCAAGAAAGAAGACGTCATCTGCGGGCGTAATGTTCGCCGCAATCCAGAGTCGATGAAGAGTGCTGTGGTTCCTATGGCGACGAACACCGATCTAATATATTGACGAGCACTGTCAAACCTCTACAAGCACTGCATCAGCAACAATGAAATCCCAGGGAGTTTAAGCACACGACTTGTTACCTATAATTCATGATGCGCGCCGCTATCGCTTCCGGTCATTACTGACAAGCTCGCGGCGACTAGAGCTACTAACCCAAAACAGACTTAGGTACACGTGATCCTCGTGGTATCCTGAAGCCTAAGTTTTGCGTATTTGCTCCCCAAATGAGCCAGTCTCTGCACATATAGAGTTGTAATTATTGCAGATAAGTAAATGCTGCTCTTCTTCCAATTTACAACGAATGTAAACAAACAAGTCGTGGAGCTCAGCCGTGAATATTGGTGAAAGAAAGGATTCGTCTACGATTACCTCACATTCAGATAGCCTGGACCCGTTTATTTTGATTATTTCCTAGACATACATTCTACGTATAATGGCCGATCAAGAAGAGGACTATTCGTCTCTCCCTTTACCCGACCGGGCAACACATAGGGTATACTCTGTCCACTCCACACGCCGAAATTTGATCAGGCTAATGCATAGGCACCTCCAGATATGGAAAGTCAGATTAGCAGCATATGACGAGATGGCGAAGCAATTCACGACCTCTCCCAGTGACAACGACCCATGCTTCCGACCGTTCCTCAGTGACCCAACTATTTACAAGAAAATCGTGACCGACTCTAATGTTGCCGCCCAAGAGGCGGGTATTACATCACTCGTTGCATGTCTTCAATACGGTGGTCCAAATGCGTGTCAGAGATTACGGGGTACGGTCGTGACTCCTTTGGCTGAGAAGGGATTGGTTTCTATGCGCGCGGGGACTAAGCAGAAGACCATTGACGCGTTGTTGTACTTTATCGAACTAGATACACCAGATCCCGTCGTCGAGGAACTAATTCCAATCCTAAGCAATAAACTTCCAAAACTCGTTGCGGGAACAACTATGGCCTTACGAGAAATTGTCAAGTCTTTTGGAACAAAGACTGTCTCACCAAAAAGTATGGTCAAAGCTCTACCCAAGTTATTTGCACACTCAGATAAAATTGTGCGTGCTGAAGCTACGAATTTGACAGTCGAATTGTACAAATGGATGGGCGACGCATTAAAGACTGTTCTGCTTCCGGACTTAAAGCCGGTGCAGCAGAAGGAGTTAGAAGAGGCGTTTGAGAATGTGAAAGGGAAAGCACCTCAACAAGAGCGATTTTTACTGTCCCAACAACAGGCTGCTTCTCAAGGAAACGGTCTGGGTGGCGGAGCTGTCGAGCAAGAAGAGGCGGAGGACGAAATTGATCCAATAGACTTGGCCGAGGCTGTTGATATTTCTGGCAAGATTCCGGCGGACTTTTACGAGCGGATGGGATCTGTGAAGTGGAAGGATCGGAAAGAAGCGGTGGATGATCTGTTCAAAGTGGTCTCCGTCCAGAGAATTGCCGACGCCGATTTTAGCGAACTGATGCGAGGACTCACGAAGTGCATTGCTAAGGACGCGAATGTTGCGGTAGTGACTGTTGCAGCGAACTGCATTGAAGCTGTTGCTAAGGGATTGAGAGGCGGGTATGCTAGATATAAGGCGACTGTTTTTCCATCATTGCTGGAGCGCTTAAAAGAGAAAAAGCAGTCTGTGTCTGAAGCTCTTGCAGCCGCATTGGATGCCGTTTTCCAGTCGGTATGTGCCTTGTTGAATATATTGCGCGAGCAAGCTAACGGTTGTAGACTACTTTTAGCGACGTGCTTGAAGACATTCTCGAATTTATGAAACACAAAAATCCTCAGGTGAAGCAGGAGACGACGATGTTCCTGGTGAGGTGTCTTCGAACCGTCAAGATTATTCCCAAGGCAGGAGAGATTAAGCAGATGTGCGACGCATGCACTGTTCTACTCGCAGACACGTCCAAACCAGTGCGTTCCGCGGCGGCAGACGCCATGGGGACCATCATGAAGATGATCGGTGAGCGTGCGATGACACCGTACATTGATGGCCTGGACGATATCCGAAAAGGCATGATCAAGGAATCGTTCGAAACAGCCACTGTCAGAGCGAAGCCCGAAAAGGTGGCACCGCCAGCTGCGGTGGCTCCTAAGGCTACTGCCGCTGCCCGGTCAGGTTCTGGCGCTCCTCGACCAAGAACCAGTGCAGCTGGACTAAAGCGCTCGACGGGAACACCGCCTACGTCCAGTAGTCGAGTTTCCGCTGCCGCCGAGCCAGCTGCTGTACCTCCTACTACGTCGCATTCCCGGTTGGCACCGCCGGGAGCACGGACGTCGCGGATTGGCGCAGGATCGACAGGTGTCGCTCGGAAAAGGACAGACGACCATCCATCCTCTCCTCGAATGGCTGGAACGAGCGGTACTCCGCCACGGGGGGCAAGTAGCCGTGGCTTGACTGGTGTCTCCCTATCTACTTCGACCTCGTCATCGTCATCACACAGCGGCTTGTCTGCGGCGGAGAAAGCAGAGCTTGCGGAGTTGCGACGGGCAAGGGAAGAGTGGGCGTCGACGGCCGGGTCGTTGAAGAAGCAGGTTGAATCCCTACAGGCGGATAATTTGAAATTGTCCCAGACAATCGAGGAGCTGCAGCTTAATAACAAACAGTTAATTGAAGACCACACGCGAGACGTGTTGGCGGTTAAGGCGAAGGAAACGCAGTTAGCTAGAGCTAGGAGCGAAGTTGACAATGCTAGGGCACATATTGGCAAGTTACAGAGTGATTTGGACAGTGCTAATAATGCCGCTGCTGCTATTCAATCCGGTGCAGTTACCAGAGCTGAGGAAATAGGGGATCGCGATCTTAATGATGGAATCCGGAATGTGTCGCCGGTGTCGAGAACTAAGTCAGAAAACTTGTTGCCGGAAGAGGAGAAGGAGAATGGATTTGCCGCGTCAGCAGCATCCCGGTCTGCCAGTATTTACGTATCCAGATCTAGCTCGAGAGCTGGATCGTTTAGTCCAATATCAAGTAGCACGGCAGAAGGTAGCGACACAGGGTTCGGCACGGGAAATGCCGGCTCAGTGGAGAGCTGGCGACGGGCGGCTGAAGTTACTAGCCAGTTGAAGGCGCGGATAGAAGCGATGAAAGCTAGACAAATTAGACGGTGAGGAGCATATCAGGAATTAGGTCTGGAGATATGGGTACATTATTATTGTAATATCCTTTTGTTGTTCAATGTTTGTGAGGTGTATGATACATAGTAGTCAAATGCATGGTAAACAGAAAGTTTAGTTGTGCCGTCCCCTTGCATGCTTCGGGTAAGGGCTCGGTTGGGGTATGGTACCAATATGTATGCGTCATCATTACGTAGCGCCGAAGTAGACGCTTGCTTGCATGAGCTGGACTGGTACTGTATGAATTTAATAGAACATTATACACGATAGTATAGTCCACAGCTCTGCCGCAGTCAGGGTCAGATAAGACCACCCGGCGAGAGCAGAGGTGAGACGATTCCAAATGTCGCAACGTTGGCCCATTGCGATGAGGTTGGAGAAGGCTGGGTCAGGATTCTTTCGCAACGACCCGCACGGGCCTACGAACGATGAGGAGCACGGGTCCGGATTGGCGAGTTCGTGCGATGATAGCACAACCACATTCAACAATGCGCGTATAGGCCAAAGCCAGCCTGAGCGGTCGATCGCCCTTCGCTCAGCTCGCCTTACTATAACTACTTAACTCCGATCCCCGCTTCTGAATTCCTCAGTTGCTGTCCGGATACTTGTCCATCAACAATCGTATCTAGTCGGTGTATATCTACATCTACCATCGCAATAATAATGCCGCCCCGCAAAGCCAAAGAACCAGTTGATCCTGCTACGCTTCGACGCTCGTCGCGCGTCAAGCCCGCTGGACCGGAAGCTGCTGCTGCGCCACCATCAAAGAAGCAGAAGACCGCAGCAAAAGGGAAAGCCGAGAAACCGAAGAAAGAGCTCCCGGTTGAGGAGGAGAAAGAGTCAAAAGAATCACAACTGCCCAGCCCCGCGGCCACTGACGGCGAGGAAGCGGCGGCCGCAGAGACCAAGGAAAAGGAGTCCAAGGCGGCTGCTGCTACTGCTGTGCTGCAAGTTGGTGACGAGCTGCCCGATGTCACGGTCCTTGATCAAGATGGGAATGACGTGAACTTGAAGGTCGTCGCGGCTGAGAAGACGGTTGTCGTGTTTGCCTACCCGAAAGCGAGCACGCCTGGTTGCACCCGTCAAGCCTGTGGATTCCGAGACGCGTTTCCCAAATTTGAAGGTGTTAACGCTGCCGTATATGGACTTTCTGCTGACACCGTCACTGCACAGAAGAAGTTCCAGGAGAAGCAGAATTTGCCGTATCCGTTGTTGGCAGACACCAAGTTCGAACTGCTTGGACCTCTGGGAGCGAAGAAAGCTGACAAGGGCGGCATTACGCGATCGTATTGGGTTATCAAAGATGGTAAGATCGCGACAATGGTTATTAATGTCAAGCCGGAAGTGTCTGTCGAGAAGGCGCTGGAGGAAGTCGTTGGCAAAGAGTAATCTATAAAGGTAGTTGACGAGTTGTACGATTCCCTGGGTTTGATTTGTTTGGTATCCTTTGTGTAGTTTGCTCCTGTGCTTGAACTTAATGTGTTTGATTATTCAACAATGGTATTGCGCGTACGATAACATCAGCATAATTATGTCCGGCCGTACACAAGATGTCGCCGATGCAAAAGCCTCGCGTTTATCAATCTATATTTTGTAACCCTACATCTGTACAAAAACCCGCCCGAAAACGGAGTGAGTAACTAAAAGTGAGCGAAAGAATAACATGCAAACTCGTACGAGCAATCTGGCAAAACCTCCCGACATGTACATGGTCAACTCGTCACTTCTCCGGACGAACAAAATTGATAACCTTATTCTGCACATTTGCTACAGTCGAATTCTGCGCTTGCTTAGCCTGATTTCGTACATCATCATGTATTCCTTCCGATTTGTCTGGAGAAGTATTGATATCACTGAGCGGAGAACGATATTCAGGGGCTTTCCCTTTGTCCACTCTCGACAGGGTACTCCGAGTCGTGATCATGTTACCATCTTCTTCCGAATACGGAGCCGGCGATTCTCGTTCAGAACTGCTTTGGCCATCTTCATCCTCCATATCCTCCGACCATTCTTCTTCTACCTCCTCAAGTCCCTCATTTAGCATCCTGTCCCGCACAGATATAGCTTTATTTATATCTTCGACATCGGTTTTTTTAGACGTATCGGCATCCGTAGGCATCAAGTCCGCGCGAGCATACTCCTTACTCGACATTTTGCGATCACTATAGTAATCCAGCTTCATTATCTCCCGTTTTGCAACAAGAATAGCATCGTGCAATGCTTTCCGACGCGACACAATCTCTTTAGTTGTCATATGGGCCGTGTCCACAAGAACATGACCTGGATGCTGCTGCGCATGATCTTCTTCGTCAGTGTGCTTATCCTTGCGCATCCCTCTTCGCGGACGGACCTGCTGATAAGAGTACAACAGGCACCGCATTAGCTCTCTCCTGGATTCCTGAAAAATCAAGAAGGATATGATCTGATCCATAAACGACGCCAACAGCACGACGTCCTCACCTCCGTCGCTCACAAAGCGCTCCACAGCCTCGATCTTCTGCCGATCTAATCTAGCTTTTTTCAGTCGATACAAAAGGCCACCTATAGTGGTGATCATTTTGATAGACGCATCTTCCTCCTCCTCGTCACTAGAACTGAACCCATCCTTGTCATCAGTATATCGAATATTTGGTCCATGCGCACTAGTCTTGCCGGTACCGGTATCCTTAGCCACGATCTCGAGTGGTCTGTCGCTCTGACCATACTTCCGGCTACTCTTCACGGCAAAATGATTCCGAGCACGACGTGGGCTTGACTCGACCGAGAAATATTCGGGCACGTGTCCTTCCAGAACCGAAAACACTTCTCTTCTGCCTCCAGCCGCGACCTGTTGGACCGTACCCAAGGCAGGAGTCTGCGAATCCGCCGAGACCTCTGCCACAACCCTTCGTCTCTTGCGAATCCATCTGCGCCGCCGTACAAACGAATGAAACCATACGTGCGCCCCGTGCCATTTGTCGGACATGAAACTCACAGAATACGACCAACCTTGATCGTCAACATCGTAAGTCATGTCAATATACCAAGTCCGCCAGACCCATTCCCACGTCGGATCAGGCACCGGTGCTGAGAGGATGTCGACGGGTGAGTACTTGTAGTCAGCGTCAACCCACGGGGAAGGGTCATAGTTGAGAAGACCCTTCGACGAGAACAATGGAGTGCCAAAAGCAAAGAATCTTTACCAATTAGATACCCATGCATTACACCAAAATGAAAATTTCTTACCCTCGCTGATTCTCATATAATATGTCGTATACAACTTTTGGGTCAGAGCTGACGATACCCTTACCGACCGCGGGTTTCAATTCTTTCTTATCCTCCTGTAATCGAGTATATCCACCTCTAAATCTTGCTGGAGCTATCGAGTTGGCAAGGCCGTCCTCCTCGTTCCAGGTATGATATCCTTCATTTTGCTCGCCCATGCCATCGCCAATCGATGGCATGCAACAGCAAAAGATCGAAAACACGCGGTTCAGCATCTGCTGAAAATCCATACACTTCCGCCGTCGTTTCCGGCTTCGACCTAGCACTATTGAACTCCGCGGGCTACTTGCCCGACCTGGAAGCAAAGGAGCCGACTCGTTCGAGGCAACTGGTCCCAGCCCCATTGTAGGATCTTCATCCTCGACTGCACTGACAGATTGGTTATCAGCATCCACCGGTGCCATCGGTTTCGCATCCGCCTGGTTTACTGCCTCGGGAGCTTCGCGTTCTTGACTCGTCTTAACAACGGCATTCGGTTCCTCCGTAAGCACCTGATGCTGTTCTTGTCTTTTGGACTGCGGCCCAGCCGACTGGGCAACGTCCCCAGATTCTGACTGCCTCGTATTTTCAGTCCCATTTATGGCATCATAGTTTTGGGAGACTGTATGATCGACAAGCGTAATCCGGTGTGCGCCCCGCGGTGCTTTATTCCCTCCTTTTCCGTTCAGGTTACTACTCCGTACCTCGAGGAAGTCGTCCGTGGGTCGCGTGATGGCCTGGAAGAGCGAGCTCATCGCCGCGAAATCCGTCTAACTCGTGCTTCTTCGTGCCAAAATCGCGAATACAGTCAAATAATTGTCAATATAAATAGGCAGAGAGAAAGTATCAGTCCGCCTTCTGAACTTTCGCGGCCGACGATGAAATTTTAGCGTTGGTGTGGACAGTGCGATGAGACACGATTAATATGTGTGCTTAGCCTTTGGTTATCGCTAATTGTTTAACTGCCCGATCGGCGTTGACGACGTCATAGTTTGAACCTTGCCAGCGCCCCACTTGAACTGTTAATTTCGAGACGAAGCAGCATTATTAGTTACCATTCGATTCAATCACTGCCTCGCTTATTCTGCGTTGATAATCAAGCAATTATCGTCAGATGGACACGCTCAATTGATTCTCGCCAACGCATTTCTCAAAGACACACGAACATTCCGAACCCATACAGTATTTAATTTACTTTACGTATTCGTGAGGCCAACCTGCTCAATCATCGACCGTCGGCCAATAAAATAGACTATCTTGGAAACTGGAGATCCAAATTTATCTACTTTTGCAAGGTAACCATGGAGATACTCGCAGACATAGTCATTACACATTTTGATGCTGCCAACAATCACGACTACAAAAAATGCCATACCTGGCACGTTGTATCATTTTGCCTCAATATAATAGTATTACTATACCCGTAACGCACTGACTACAAATACATAAAAGATAGCGTACATATATCCACGGAATCCCACACTAGAGCATTCTTAAACTGAACTAGAATATCATTAAATAAAAACTGTGACAGTTTCTAGAATACAACACTAAACGGCTCCTAATCCTAATGGCCCACCGGTCACTCTTCGATTGCAACCCCAGTTTTCTCGGTTAAAAGAGCAACTGTGTCGGATTTCTCCTTCTCGCCCGGTCCGTCGGCCGACTTCTCACCTGTTACATCTGGCGCATATTTCCTCGGGCGACCCCGGCCCCTCTTCTGACCTTCTGGCGGTGGAGGAGCGAGTGCCCTCTTCGCAGCCTCCTTGACTTTCTCTTTCTTCAGTCTCTGCTCTTCAGTAAGTTTTGGTCTTCCTCGCCCTCGCTTCGGCGGTTCAGGATTAAGCTGAATAGGCTTGCAATTGCCGTTAGCATAGCAATCTCATAAGAATAGGAATTCGTACCTGAACTGTAATTTCCTTCTTTGGTCTTCCGCGACCACGCTTCGCAGAAGGTTCTGCAATTTCCGTAGATTCAGTCGATTCAGTCTTGTCAGCCATAGCTTTACTTTCAGTAGCCGCATCATCGCTCTTTTTTGGCCGTCCACGGCCCCGTTTAGCAGAACTCTCTAGCACGACGTCAACGTCCTTGGGCTCGTCAACTTTTTCCCGTTTTCTACAAGCAAGTTAATCTGAATACTTTAATAATGCTCTAGCGGCCAACTTACTTTTCTTGATCGATATCGCCGTCTTCGGGAGGTCTTCTAATGCATTGCGGGCTAAGTTAGACATTCCTCCCCCAGTCATAGCCAAACGAGCACTTACCTAACTACTACCCTTCTCCCTCTCCCTCTGGTGGATGCTTTACCAGGTTTTTCAGCCTCATCCTGAACTCTCACCTCAGTCGCCTCCGCAGTCTTCGTATCGCCATTCTCCTGCTCGTCAGCATCATCGGGAGATTCTTTCTTAGTCTTATGTTTCCTTTGTTTCTTTGCACCCAAGCGATTAGTCTCAATGTCTCCTACAGATTACTTTTGTTAATAATAGTAGCACGTTATTGCACGGAAGCACTCGCCTTTATACTCAGAATCCGCAACGTGGCCCTCTTCCAACGCGCCAGCTACTCGCTTCTGGTCGTCCGGATCGATCTCATCATACCCGTCTAGACCCTCCGGTAAAGATTCAACTTTCATTTTAATATTCTGAATAACCTGAGGCGTAACGCACGACCTAATGAGTTGTTAGCCCATTATTACCCGAAACAAAGACACCACAGGAAACGTACCAATGTCTCCATTGCCATGACTGATTATCACCAATAGTAACGAAAACACCTAATCGCAGCTCTCCTTTCCCGATTTTTACTCCTTCAGATTTACATGCAGGACCTTTGCAGCCTGCGCGCCCCTGCTTCGCGGTTTCTACATTATAAACTGTTAATATTCGCCACACGCCGGAATCGAATACAACGATTGCACCGTCAAGCACGCATATCATATCGCGTCCTGTTTGCGGGGAATTGGAGGTTGCTTACCTATTCGATAGGACATCCTCTATCCTCGCCTTCAGAACAAATGGCACTAAATTGCAGTTAGCATTACATTCCATAAACTAGCGATTGGTCTTCAATGAATGCGGACAATATTTGGCGGCAGAGTGCATATCGTTAGCAGGGTGTTGACGCGGTGTCCACCAATGCAATCATAGCAGTCAACAGGTTTTATCCGCCTTCCACTCCTTCGTATCGGACCACAGTCCATCCGCAACAAAGATAAAACATACCTTACAAATAATAAGTAGAATTAGCGCACAATGAATCGGCTGACTTATATGATCAGAGATAGTGGGACCAGGACCTATACGACGAGGTAGGGGCCGGCCATTTTGAGTTTGCCATATGAGATGGGCTTTAGCGACAGCCGAGTACACACAGACCGCGACGCTGGTGCCACATTGGCGATAAAGTATCCAGGCACAAAACCACACCAGGTTTATATTATTATTGCCGCCTATTTGACGTGACTCTTGATTTAGACCTGATGCGAAAGCTGACATCTCGAAACGCGCCTATTTTCGTATATCAAGCTCTATTACTGTCAAATGGCAAAGTCACAACTCCTCCTCCCCTATCTTACAAGCCCAAACTAATAACCGCACAATCGAAACACAGATAATACAATACAGGACACAAATATTACAATCACCCTAGCATTCCCGCTAAATACAAAATCGATATGCCACGGCGCATCGCCTGCATATAGACCCTTCCCATTTAAACTCTGCGTGACGTTGATTGATACAGTTTGTCATTGACTACCGTCACGAATGTCCTAGAATATCTCGATTCGGCCCCCGTCAGCTATGCAGACTGCTGAGCCCGAACAGCATCTGAAGTAGTCTTTCTATGCCTTGGTACGGCGTAATATTCATTGAAATTCAAGCGTACTCCCAAGAACCTCATTTCAGTGTCACTCTGATATGCTAAATCACCCAGCAATTTCTCTACTAGGAAATGAAAATTGGCTTTCAGGCTCTTGATCCGCGTGCTTATGGAAGAATGCAGATCAGTGTCCATAGCCGCTGACTTGTCGTTATCACCCAGTGATGACGAGCCAGCAGTCGGACGTCTTGTGTATTCCTCCAAAGAGAAATTGTACAATGCGTCCTAGACGAGTTTAGTATCCCGCGGAACGAAACTGTAACCAGTAACTTACAATTGCATCTGTAAATGACAACATGGTTTTCAAAATCTCATGAAGCTGATGAATTAGGCTATCTTCTTTTCCGGCTCTCGCTGAACCAAGGAGTCCCTTATGAGTAATGTTCCCTAAATATCTTGTATGAACCTCAATCAAGTGATCAAGAGTTAAATCCGTCTTGTTCAGCTCCTTTTGTAGTTCCGACCATGACGACTCAATGACCTCATAGAGGATATAGTATTCGAGCTGGCATATAAAATGGATCATCTCACTACAACACGCTCTCGCCATTTTCCAATCTAAGTCGACAGCGTCCTTTACATATGAAAGGATCCCGCGGGCGCCTGTAATGGACCTGCGCCAAGCCACGTCAAGGACAAATCCCACGCGTTTGAGTCGCCATAAGAAATTAAAGATCTTAAGATACTGCCGAGTGGCATAGGCATTCACAACGACGTCTAAAGGAGGCTCCACCTTGTATTCAAGGGTAAATACGTCCCAACCGATTTCGCCATGAGAAAGCTCAAGCATACGTGCGTCTAAATTTCGAAGGACCTCTGGGATAGAATACTGAGCATTTGAGCCGCGAATTGCAGTCTCCAATGTCGACGTCAAATTGTGCCGATACAGTGTATTTGCTGGCCGTTCAAGTGATGGGGCCAGCAGTTCCATGAGTATAGCAACAAAATCACCTTGCCCGAGCAACAAATAATTCTTCAGCGCTTGAATGTGCTCCTTCAGTTTGAATTTCGTAGTCAACAGAAACATCAAATGAGTCACTGTTTTGCGGTAAGCTGTATCAATGGCAACTTCGATCTCGCCATCGGGGTCTCCATAGTGGAAAGCGCGCGACAGCTCAGTGCCATGTCGATCAACCCAGTCACCGCCGCCACAGCCCATTCGAATAAAATCCAGACTTTTGCCGGTCTGGAATATTTTCTGCACTAGTTCGTCGCTAATAAAAGTAGGGACCTGTGACTCTTCTATAACATATTTTCCATCCCAGAATGCATCTTTTTGATCTCCCCTCTGCACGAAAAATTCCAGGTAAGGATCTCGGACGTCCCCTGTATAGATCCACTGCTGCAGAAAGTCATAAAATGGCCGAGATACGTCCTTTAGTAATCGAGACGCAAAGTCAGAAATGAATGGATCGCCGTGATAAGTATACGAGTACAATACATTTAGCAACCGTCCACCATTCTTATCTAATCCGTATGTGTTAGTGGGCCCCCAAACTAGTGATCAGACGCACAATTTATGCTCACCTTTACATTTGTCGGCCATGTCGGTCATGAGTCGCAGTATTATCGTTGGCTCTCTAAGCCAATATATGCATTTCCTCAGCGTCACACCTCCCAGACTCCATCCTCTTTTCCATTCCTGGGCAGTCTTCTCAGTCTCTAATTCCTTCCGGATTTCTTCGTCGATCTTCGAAACAAGACTCAGGTAGCCGCGAAGTTCTTTCTCAATTGCGCGTCGGAAGGCCTGACCTATGAGACCACTTGGAGATTCGATGAATATCATCAAATGCTTGTAAAGCAGCGCCGGTTCAACTAAGCTATGTAAGATTGATATTGTTGGTAGCGGGAGTGTATTTGGTAATGATATTGTGTTGGAGTTGACAAACGGAAGTGTGGAAGTGTTGAGGCCCTGAAGTGTAAACGGGATATCACTTAGGAGTTTCGTTTCTGAAGGATCTAAACAACTGTTAGCAACCAGTGCAATACTGTAGTCAGCAAACGGACCTGTTGGCGGCTTATTTAAGGCGAGCACATCCGCTTTTGTTTGTAATACCACGGCGCTAACTGAAGTAGTGAGCGATTGGACTGCCGAATCTGGAATCCACGGAGACGGTGATCCTCCCGGATCTCGTTCTGCTTCGCTCATTTACAAAAATAAAGTATAGTAGACTCTAAAGCATCTGATCTCAGTCCCGAGCGAGACTGAGAATGAGAACAATGTGTTGATCGCGACGCGATATGGGTGCATGCACGTTAGTTCCCGACATTGGGGTTAACCCTAACCCCAGCGGCCATGTTTTCTTTTCCACATGCACGAACTTTATTTTCTGTGGGCTGAAAGCTTCGTACCTTTCCTTCATTATTTTCTCGCCCCGGGTCCCAGTCATGTAAATATATATTAACCGCGGGTTAACTCAACGAAGAACACGATATAACAAAGTGAATTAGTGAAAATACGACAAAACATAAGCTGAAACAAACGCGACGCAACTCACAACTCAACCCAGACGATGCTGGCAAGGGGAGTAATCTGACGAAGCATACGATGTGATTTGTATTTCTTAGCGGCAGACGTCGCGGCCCTACCATCAAGAGTAGGGCTGTTGCCGATATTCGACTCGGTCGAATACTATTCGACCGATATCGGTGTCGGATACGATATCGCCAGTTCCCCCAGCGTCGAATACGAATACCGAATATTATTCGACGCATTCTTCGACCGTTGAATCGAATATTCGAAATATCGTGCCGATATTCGATATTCGACTTAGTGTTACATAATCAGCATTAGAGAAGAGAATCCAAAGGGTTTCAAGCTGCCAGAAAGTACAAATAGTGCATGACTTTAGGGTTCAGGGTTTCACCCTCAATATTTCTCTAAATTCGAAAGCTCTAAGTTAATTACTACATTTTCCGCCGTTGGTCTAATCACCTCAAACAAATTAATGACTGTATTTATCATCCATCAGCATCAACATCCTCATAGTCTCAGCCTTCATTGAATGCCTCCACACGGCCAATATATCTCTTCCTGCGTTAAGCATTCTTTCAACCGACACCTCTGAAGCCGAGACTGGTAAATAGTCCCGGGCAGCGGCCGCCGTTCGTGGAAATTCATCTTTATGCGCCCGCCACCAATTGCATAACCACTTCGGGTCCTTAGTGTCATTCACGACGACTCGAGGGGTGTCAAAATAATGGTCTATGTCAGAACGTAGAGGCCGTTGCACAGGATGTAGCCTCTGCGACATCCGGGATTCTACGTCACTGAATTCAGTCTTGGAATCTGGAGATCGGGGTGCCGTTAGTATATAGCTGCTATGACATCAGCTGGGTAGTCGCGATGTATGTTTTCACGAAGAACTGCAAGAATGTCTCGACCGGTGGCTTCATCTTCTAGCTCGGCTGAAGCAAATCTCCTTTGACCCGAGGATCTAACATCGGCGCCGTGTAATATGTATCTGATATATCCATGAACGTGTAGTATTTCTGAAACTTTTTCATACCCTCCTTGACGGCCGATAGGAGATCCTCATTCAGATTTTTGAAAGCTCCTTTACGTTCAGAAGCGGTGTTGAGCATATCATGCAGTTCATAATATATTGGGACGGTTAGACCAATCTGTGGTCTCTTTTCCGATACAAAAAGGGTGAATTCATTGAATTTGGAAAGAATACTATGAATCTGAGCAACTCGCACCCAATCCCGTCTTGTAAATGGAGGGAATTCCTTCTGCAGTTCAAGAAATTTATTAACTTGTTCTCTGGCTTGCAAAGCATCGTCTAGCATCCTGAAAGTCGAACAACACCGAGTGTCAACGTCATACT
Source organism: Lipomyces tetrasporus (assembly GCF_029532465.1). Lineage (NCBI taxonomy): Eukaryota > Fungi > Ascomycota > Lipomycetes > Lipomycetales > Lipomycetaceae > Lipomyces > Lipomyces tetrasporus. The sequence continues at coordinate 515,173 of NW_026611607.1, forward strand.
CGATGTATTTATCGCGCAGGTTGTTAATTTTGCAGATATCCTTCCACTTTTGTCGCCGTTGTGGGCTGCGATGTATCCAGAGGGCAAGGATACGAATCCTAGCCACTGGTTGTTGTGTTCCCACAGACGACGGTTCTCCGTCCCTGAACCTGTCGGAGACATTATTGGCATCTTCCACCGTGCCGGACCTCAACACGCGAAGAATATCTTTGACAATGAGATTGAGCGATAATACAAACTATAATTTACATCACACTTGACATCTAATCACCCAGTGACATATCCATCACCTAGTGATATGTCAATCTACTCCGGGGAAGAGGGGGGTTGCTACAGATTGGAAATAGTTTTGCGCATGAGTCGCAAATTAACATGCCGGCCTCCTGGAGCTTAATAGCCCCGAAGACAGCATCCTCTAGATCTGACCTTCGCTTCTCAATTCCCGTGGCATCTTCTGCGCGTAGATAAGAGCACCTCACTTTCACTGCCAGGGCAAAGTCCATCTTTAGAACACGGAGCCCTTGAATGGCTTCGACGTGCTCGGTCAACTTGCTCGTAAGATATTTTATTGTCGACGCTGAAAAGTAAGTCTATTTGAATTGATCTGTAAGGTAGCTTCTCACCGACGACCTCGAAGCCGTCAACTTTTCTGCGATGGTCCAGAATGGTCAGATCGCGAATGAGGATGTCAACATCCTTTGTCACCCTTTGGTGGCCGCGAAAGTATGCGGCAGCACCGCCAACAAGAATAAACATCATAGGGATTGAATCCCGCAAGGCGTGGATACACGCCACAACTCTCTCTGAGTGGTTTGACATTGCTAATTCAAATTTATTGGTAGAGATGAGCGAGTAACAAGGTTATACGTATACATAAAAGTGGAAACGTTGAACTAGAACGTCTTGTTTGTTGATCCATCCTGATCGGGAAAAGCTCGGCAGCACTAAACCGGATGGGGCAACGCCTGGTCACAAAGCGGTTTATGTTAAGCCGCGCCACAGAGTCTTGTTCCCCTGACCTCTTTTCCAGTTCCGCCTCGGATGTTCACTTCCAATATCCAGCAAAATGGCCGATTACATTGCAGATGAGCCTATTCATGAATCGCCTGAGTGGGGCCTCTATCATCTATCTGAATAGCTCGAGGATCACAGCATCAGACACTGTATCGCTGGCGATGCCATCATCTCAATTCTAGGCTATCCATTGGTCGTTTGTGACTTGTACCTCGCGGTCGCTGACGAGCAAGTTGAAGATGCGCTCACTGTCATTCTTCAGCAAGGACACCAGCAAACACGAGGCCGTGATTGCTATGTGGATAAGAAAGCGACAATTGCCCCTCTAGGCTGGCCAGGATATAGACTAACGTCTTCTGAACTGCTGCCTGCTACAGTTAATGCTTGTTCCCGCAAGTTTCTGGCATATGGATCTTTCGGTGTCAAGTTTATCAGAAAACACTTTCTTGCATCCTACTACACAGTGTCGGTTTCCAAAACGATTGTTTTATTTGGATGGTATGTATGTCGTGATATGCACGTCTCTTCTCCTTTTAGCTCATTCCTTTGAGTTCAATCTTGGTCTTAGTCTATGGCTAATTCTTTCTGAATACAGCTCTGGTCAATGCTATCGTCGACGGGGCGCTGAAACCCGGCTGGAATATTCTTGTATCTGGGTATTTTGAAATGCAGTATCACTATTTACTCGCATGCCTTTCTCCAGATACTCTTATAGGTCTGCCCCCGGAGGATCAGTTCTTTGTAGACTTGTATGGCAACTCCTTCCGCCGTCGACTCGGCAGAAAGTCTGTTTTAATCAACAGCAGATTCGGCAGGGTCTGATGACCGTCGAAGATGCCTGGAAAACAATACCGAGGAAAGCTCTTGAATTCGATGCCATATGGAGCAAAATTCGGAGCCATGGCTAGTGTTGTTATTTGTGGCGCCACCAAATCGCTTGCTGAGATTTTCGTTTCGGATGTCCATCTCGGCTTGGATACTTTAGAAAGACGACTTTTGACAAAGGCAAATGTCTTACACCTGCGGGGCAGGAATCCGTCTAGTTAGAGTGAATATGGAGGAGGGTCGCTCTAGCCAACTCAATGGACCTACGAAGAAAAGGATGACTAAGAATCTCATTTTGGTCATGTGGTTTTGTTACACTGGTATTCTTGATGGCATACATGGTGTGGTAGTTGCTGCGAGGCTTCTCAATATCTGAAGTTTGACTACTTAGCGTGGATTAGGATTAAAACAATGTTGGCAATGCTCGGCTTGTGCGTCTTAAGGAACATCTTCGCCTATCCAAACAAACAATTTACAATGCTCTAATGGTCTATTGTAAGTGTCTTGTCCGTCTTAAACGAAATGCACCATAACGTACTGCATAAGCGAGTTACGTCATGTCAAGACTTCGTTGCTTCTGTGGGTCTTCATCTAGCCTGTTGCCTACAAAAACCTCGACGCAAACTGAGATCTTTTAGAGGTGCCGGAGATCTTTTAGGTCGGCACCTCCAGAAACTAAGAGCCGAAAGGAAAGTGGTTACTTGTTTACGATTCACTTCAACTCTGCAATCTCAAGCATGGTTTCGTCAGTCGCTGGCAAAGTTTTCGTTGTCACTGGGAGTGCGTCCGGAATCGGCTATGCAACAGCGACCAATTACTCGCCCGGGGTGCATTTTTGGGATTGTGTGATATGAACCAGGACGGCCTATCGAAGCTCTTCCGTGAGCTCGATCAAGATCAGAAGTGCAGAGTGATTACGGACGTAGTCGATATCACAAATCGCTTGGCTGTTGTATCATTTTGTCCAGTTGACAAAAGAAAAGTTTGGGAAAATCGATGGGATTGCGAATCTTGCAGGGACTGCAGGTCACAAGATGGGACACCAAGCAATTTGGGAGATTGATGAGAAGGACTACGACTTCATTATGGATGTCAAATGTTAAAGGCGTTTTCAATCTCCTCAGCGAAGCACTCAAACTAGGGTTGTTACAGGAGCCGGGAAGCATCGTCCACGCAGCAAGCATGTTTTCTGAGCGGGGATTCCAAAGGGCTCGGTCTATAGTACCAGTAAGCATGCGGGAGTTGGCATGGTCAAGAGCGCCGCGATTGAGGCGGGCAAACGAGGGATCCGAGTCAATATTGTGATGCCGTAAGTTTTAAGTGAATCGAAACTGGGCAACTGAAACTAACGTGGCTCGTTTAGTGGTCCTATCGATACTCCAATGCTTCGCGCAAACGAACAAAGTGGTGCTGAGGATACTGCTCCGGCTGTACCGCTGGGGTGACGTGGAGAGGCACCAGAGGTTGCGAATGTCGTTGCTTTTCTCTTGAGCGATGAGGCTGGATTTGTCACGGGGGCAACCTGGGCCGTAGATGGAGGAGCGAATGCTTAAAAGTCGTCTTGTGTTTAGAATGTATACTTTTGTATAGTTGCTGACTAGGGAGTGATTTGACTGGGCTCGCTTTCTTGAGAAGTCACCAGAATGCAAACCAACGCTTCAAACTTATGTACCCAACGAGGGAAATTTATATCTGAGTTGGACAAGCATAACATGTGGATTAGAGGAAGGATTTGCGTATTTGGATTTCAACATGAACCTTGCAATGAGGGAAATTCTCAATGAAACAGCGTTTCTGTGAAATGATTGCCCAATCGTTCTTGGAAACGAATGCTAGAGAAAGGCATTTAACATCAAAATGACCTGTTCGTTTCCCGGCCTCAGATTTATCACATCAGAGCCCGCTTGCTCTCTCTCTCTTGCCATAGTTCTAGTTGCTGTTACTCTGTATATTCTGGGCTAGCTTTCAAGGCATGGAAATATGATGCTTCGTGTCCCAACACCACCTTTGCCTTCTTTCTTTGCACCAGGCTACGAATATAAGTTCGACTTCGGTGCCAGTCATTGAAATCCCTCGTTAGTGTGCCTGGGTGTATTCCCTGCTCGTAATTCTCCTTCACATGAAATACATCACCCGTAATTACAACGGAACCCGTCTGCTCAAGCTCAAGCTCCATCGCAATTGAGCCTGCGGTGTGGCCAGGACAGTGATGTAAAGTAACACCTCGGTAAATCTCGAAAGTCTGCTCAGAGAAGGTCTTCCAGTTCAGTCGATCAACAACGAGGTAGTCCTTCACGTAAGTGCCCTGCTCCATCCCTGTTGCACAAGTCCAGAAAGCATTCTTTAGCTCCTCCTCGTGGCACCAAATCTCGACGTCTGCATTAAGAACGAAATTAATACCGAGCTCTCCTTTCCATTGTAGCGCAGGGATGAGTAGTCTCTACTGACCTGTACCAAAGAAGTGCTCCAAACCTCCAGCATGATCACTATGCAGATGACTTAGCACAACTGCCTTGACGTCTGTTATATTCCCAGCGCCAGTGGCTTTGATCGCCTCGGGCAGACCGTGTACCGATTTATCCCAGATTCTCGGACCACATTCTAGTGCCTTTGCACCCCAGCTTTTGATCACATCCTCGCAAGAGCCTGTGTCAAAGAGAACAAGTCCCACATCAGGATGGTACACTAGTGCCGCAATCATAATCAAATCTCGTCGCTCATGCGGCTGTGGTGGAAGACCGACTGGGAATTGATTGGCACCAGCAAGCACATTTGCCGCATCCAGGTCGATTATTCCTAGGTTCAAGAGCTGAAAAGGGAGGGGGGTCGAAGTTAGCATTTATCCCATCATCCAGGTGAAGGTGTCTTTAGCTTACCCATAGCTTTGCGCCCGTCGGTAAGGTTGTCGAATAGTGAGACATTGGAACGAAGGTTCAAAATGGACGTGCTTTTGATTTGGAGTTCTTTGTTACATATTAGTTACAAAAGCAGGGTAACGGCTACGCATCCATGGAAGCCAATCGCCCACGCTGAAATATGAATGGTGGTATCAACGATCTTAGAAGTCGTATCTCAATAATAGCTTTACCAATTCTATTTGAGTAGTGAATGCCAGCACTGATTGCATTCTAGCCATAACATGGAGTTTTTTAAGCGTATAATCGCCCCTGAGTCATTCTCGAAGCTTCTCGTAGTGAGGTCTGACGGCTAGTATCCACCCGACTCTGCACTGCCTCGATCAAGTCGCCGTCCATCAGCGCAGATCCACTGCGCCTTCCGAGTTTTATAATTAAATGATGCCGGCAGTAAGGTCTACGTCCCTCCCAGTTCCCTCCTGTAAAATATTAAAGCTGTTATCTCCGCGCCTCCGCAACCTACGCACGTTGGCTAATTCGACATCATCCACTGTTCGTTATCGTTCTCCATCATCGCTACCAGCACGACCATTTACACATATACGCTCGCGCCCCATCGTCACATTTGTACATTCATTTGTTTCTGGTTTATTTTTCTCAACCGCACCTTCACAGATGGGACACGACAACACTTCGTATCCGATGCAGAAGAATGAGCAGGAATGGCAGGCTATCCTAACACCTCAACAATTCAGGGTCCTACGTGAAAAGGGAACGGAGCGTCCATTTACCGGAGAATATGATCATCATCATGCCAAAGGTGTCTACCATTGCGCTGGCTGCAATGCCCCATTATACCAAAGTTCGACCAAGTTTGATTCAGGATGCGGATGGCCAGCATTCTTCGACGCGATTCCGGGCTCTATTAAGATATTCGAGGACCGCAGTTTGGGCATGGTCCGCACAGAAATGGTATGCGCCAATTGTGGAGGACATCTTGGCCATATCTTCAAGGGCGAAGGTATAATTCATTTATATTCGGGTATGGAACAGAGGCTGACGATAATTTCAGGTTACAAGACTCCTACGGATGAGCGGCACTGTGTCAACAGCATCAGCTTGAAGTTCAAGGAAGGTGATAGCTAAGAAATTTCGCAAATATATATAACATTTATTGTGACGTTTCCTTGTTTGTCATTTGATTTATTAATCTTGAATATTCCGTGGCGTGGCACCCTAACGATGCCGGCGTTCGACCTGGTGGTCGGCGCTAAACTTTGGATAGGGCGAGTTTGGAGTTAATGTGTTTATTTTGACGATTTTGAGTTCGGCAAATATATATCATAATTTGAATGAGATCGTAATGTAAACGAGCATTTCGACAGTTCGCATTTCGCATATTTCATGTAGCATTATTTTAAGACACAGTCCGCCGTGGCATTTCCAAGCTGTCACGGGCGGGCCTGAGCGTTGATGTGATGTGTGACAGTGTGTCATTCGACTGAGAGCTTCCGACATGGCTCCTCGTTGTTCGCTAGACTGCCCTTCGACCATCACCAAACAGCAACGCCATTGTACCACAACAGTTTTGGAGAGTGCCATTGGTAGTATTTGTTTTAAACAATCTGCGAGCCATTTAGAGGTATCAGGCGTCGAGAAATTATGTCCAAGGATCCGGCGTCACCGATTGTTGTCTAACCAGCGCTTATACATTCTCCCCGCACCCAGCGTCAGCTTTCCTCCGACACGATTAGCGAAAACGGTGACTTAAGTACATATCTGGACAATCTAGGACTGGAACTCAAAGTGATCCTCTTTTCTTCTCAGCGCCAGTTACACAGCTTAGAATTCCTGTTTATCGTTGGAATTGATCTAGACATAAAGTATCAGCTATGATGTCTAGCGGGAAGTCACGGGTGAAGATGCGCCCTCCGCGTAATGTAAGTTGCCGGCTGCTCAGATCGTCAAAGGAATGGCTATTCTAATTGCTGGTCGTCAGCGCGATTCCGGGGACGTGAACTTCGACGACTCTTGGGGAATCCTGTCGACTGCGATGCAAGAGATGTATCGAAAGAACGCGTCACGGCTGTCCTATGAGGAGCTCTATCGAACTGCATACACACTTGTTCTCAAGAAGCACGCCGAGAGGCTTTACAACTCGTTCAAGACGTTCGTGGCGCAACATTTGCGTGAGATTGTGTCTTCCGAATTAGCGTCCTTAGCAAGTAACACTACGAACTCGCTGCTGACGAGTACGATCGGAGGTGGCGGGCTCACGTCTACAATTGCTGTACCGTTAGCTGCAGCGGATAAAAGGGAGGGCGGAATCCGGTTTTTGAAGGCTGCCAAGGCGCAATGGGATGATCATTGTTTGTGCATGCGGATGATTAGTGATATCCTCATGTATATGGTATGTGGATTCCAGCAAAGATATGTCGACTCAGGATTAATGAGATGTCAGGATCGAGTATATTGCAAAGAACTGCAGCTTCCGCTCATTTACGACGCAGGACTGGCACTATTCCGAGACCAAGTGATTCGAAATAACGAATTCCAGGTCGGTGAACATATCTACGCCATCATCCTCGATCAAATCCAGCTAGAGCGGGACGGCGATATCGTCGACACTTCAGCAATCAAAGCAACTGTTCTTATGCTGGAGTCCTTAACGGAAGATAAAATTGATGGTGAAACAGTATATTCTCGATCGTTTGAGCCAAAGTATCTGCGATCTTCCGTCGAATTTTATACCGCTGAGGCCGAGAAATTGGCTCGTGAGTGCGATTCTAGTCAGTATCTGATCCAAGCCGAGAAGCGGCTTCAAGAGGAGTACTTGCGCGCCATGTCGTATTTATCGGTGACAAGTGAGCCGAAGGTCACTAAGATTGTGGAGGAGAATCTGATTACCAAGAATATTGTTTCCGTAATCAAATCTGACACATCTGGACTGACGTTCATGATAAATAATGACAGGTTTGACGATTTGAAGCGCCTACATCGTTTGTGCAAACGGGTAGATCCTGAGAAGACCGATTTGCGAAGTGCCCTGATGGCGAGGATCATTCAGCAGGGTGGAGAAATCAACCAGAACGCCCTTGAAGTTCTGAAACATCCAGATAAATCAAAAGGTGTGACAGCGCAGAATGCGGCAACTGCCGCGGCCTTCAAGTGGGTCGAGGAGGTTCTCGGTTTGAAAGAGAAATACGATCGCATCCTGAACGAGACCATGGATAGTGATAACCAGGTCCAGACGTCACTGACGAATGCGTTCTCATCATTTATTAACCAGATGAATCGATGCAGCGAATTTTTATCGCTATTTATCGACGATAATCTGAAGAAAGGCTTGAAAGGGGTAAGGTTCTTGTGTGTATGGGGATGGCGACAATCGTACTAACGACTAGCAGAAAACCGAAGATGAAGCTGAAGCAGTTCTGGATCGTGCTATTACACTATTTCGGTACATCACAGACAAGGACATGTTCGAGACGTATTACAAGACACATCTGGCAAAGCGATTACTTGGCGGGCGCTCAATTTCGGACGACGTCGAGCGCATGATGATTACTAAGCTCAAGATGGAGGTCGGGTTCTCGTTCACGACCAAATTGGAAGGAATGTTTAAGGACATGAAAGTTTCGAACGACATGATGCAAGACTACAAGGTTCACGTGCAAAACACCGACCCTGAAAGGACGATTGAGATGTCTGTGTCAGTACTGACATCTACAAATTGGCCGGTGTCGCTTTCAACAATCGAATCCCACACATGCGTGTACCCGACTGAAATCGAACGTATCAAGCGTTCGTTTGAAAAGTTTTACGTTGACAGGCACAGCGGTCGCGTGTTGACGTGGAATCCAAACATGGGCAACGCAGATATCCGAGTTGCATTTCGGAAGCGCAAGCACGAGTTGAACGTGTCAACATACGCGATGGTGATTTTGATGCTTTTCAACGATCTAGCTGACGGTGAATCGCTCACGTATGAGGAGATAAAGACGGCGACGTCTATTCCGGACAACGAGTTGATCCGAAACTTGCAGTCTCTGGCTGTCGTGCCGAAGACACGAATCCTGACCAAGCAGCCAATGTCGAAGGATATAAACCCGACAGATCGATTCTCGTTCAACGTGGGCTTTGAATCACAATATATCAGGATCAAGATTCCTACTGTTGCGTACATCAACAAGACCGAGACTGATTCAGAGAGGAAGGGCACCATGGATAAGGTCGATGAGTTACGTCGATACCAGACTGACGCGGCTATTGTACGAATCATGAAGTACGTGGGCTATTTCTGGATTTCGAAACGATTGTTAGGAATGAACAAACGGGATCTAATCTTGACTAGGGCACGCAAGACTTTGGAGCACAATATCCTGGTGGCGGAAGTTACTGGCCAGTTGTCATCGCACTTCCACCCAGACGCGGCGCTTATCAAAAAGCGGATAGATGCCATGCTGGAACGGGAATACATTGAGCGATCGGCGGAAAATAGGCAAGTGTATCATTATCTGGTAAGTTTCAGGTTCTTTGTCTTAAAGTTGCCATCACTAAAGCGTTTAGGCATAACCGGTTTGGATAGCAAGGTCGTTTGTAGTATATACGCAGCAGGGCATGTTATAGTATCCGGGACCATGTTTTGCCCATTTTCCCTATGAATGTACATTTTTATATCAGACGACGTATTTGTAAGATTGTGTTTATATCCCCTGCATTTGTTCGTAATGTCAATAGCATTGGTATCTGCATATATTTCTAACAATCCAGCAATAACTGTAACAATTCCCAGAAAGTGACAGACAGAGCAGCCAGTATCCTACAGCAACAGTATGATGTCTAAATTCGGAGTAGCCTCCGCTTAAAACTCTTTCGCTTAATGGTCTTATTGTCAAGCTGCATTTCCATAGGCATGACACTATAAATCTGGATTGCCTGCTGTCTATAATCATCAGCAGACGTACCTTTCAAGAACGCCTCGTATTCCTCAGGCATGTATCCCAAAATACTATTCCTAAAGAGAAAAGACCAGGTTCGAAACGACAACACCGACAAAAGCGAACGGCAACGTCGACGCTTCCTTGTTTTCGTAGACGACCCAGTCGCGCGGGACTTCTCAGTCGTCGTGACTGTGGATCCGGTACTGTGTGCAGACTTTCCCAGATCCCGGATTCTCTGACGGAGCGAGCTCGTCGGGCTGCAGACTGGAGTATCTTGGTGGGAGGCCGGACTACAGCTTGCGCGGCCGACAGCAGGCTCGCTGGATTGGCCCGAAGACTCGGCGTCGTCCTCATCCTGGGCCCCCGGCGACCGCCACCGTATGCGCCGGACTCGATACGACGACTCCGTTGGCGCGTAAGTGCTTCCCGAAATCACATCCCTAACGTCGCGGTCTTGTCGCGCGGTCTCGAAAATCGTCCGTTCTCGAATCGCGGTCCTGAGCCTTGCCTTCAGTCTTCGCGTCGCCGCATGCAGGTTGTAGCCGTATTTGATGACGCGGGAGTAGAAGAAGACAAGCAGGCCGTCGATCGGAGCGTTGGCATCAAGTTGGAGCTGTTGGTATGGCATTCCGGTCTGCACAGTGCTGGCATGGTAGCATAGCTTGATGCAATTCAGTGGGGAGCAGGCATTGAGATGCCGTCTGGGGGTGGTCAATGCGCGTTCTGCCTCCTCCCAGACTGGTACAGAACCCTCGTCTCAACGTTAACAAAACTGGTTACTCAAATGTGATGTAATGCTCTCAGCCGGTAACAACCGATCAATGGATGACAATTGATAACTCGTACACTACAATTATAACTCGTACACTACAATGGAAGTCAAGACATGCAGTAACTTTTCTGGCCACGGTGTTTTTGCCGTCAACTGGGGAGCAACAGAGTCGAGACCAAGTCCTAAGGAGCTTACCTAACCTGCCTGAATCGACCCCACCGTGTTCCCGGTAGGAGTGACCGAAAGAACACAAGTCAGGGAAATTCATGCAAGCGGGGTGTATACAGCCAAGGCTCAACAAACGTTGCTCCGTGCACGGCGGTTTGTGCGGTGCCCAGGCGTACCCTTGTTGCGGCCTGGTCCACCTTTCCAGATTTTGCTAGTAACGAATTTCAGGTTATCGCGCGATTCAGAACGAGGAGTTTTGTGATCGGGATGTAGTACATTTACAGATTATAAAATGTCTGGGACGCGTATTCTTGTTCCGTAACTCCGGATGATGATGCGCCGTAGTTACAGTCTGCCCGGATCGTATATGACTCGTAAGAATGTTATTACCGCGCCACACCCGATAATGTGGCTGCATCTACTCCGCTGGCCAGAGCTGCTGGCTGCCTTATTAGGCATGTTGACGCGACCGATGAGATGTGTTCTAGACGGCTGTTTGTCGACGAACTGGACTGCGGCTGCGGTGCACCAGTCTTCGAGAACATGCCTGTTTCGGATAGTCCGGTACCCTGGGGCTAAGACCGGTCGGAAGAGTGCCCTCGGGTGGGTTCTGGTTTGCATGAATCGGATATAAAACAATAGCCCCGGACTTAGCTTCAGCTGGTCTGCAACTGAAGCTGGATAAATTTGATACGAAATAGTGTGATATATTCACATGTCTGGATTCAGGATTGTTTTGTCGCAGAACAACACGCACTGTGCGGAACATGGTCTGCAGAGCCTTTCAAACAGACGAAACGTATAGAAAAAGAAATATAGAGAACAACTTGCGAGTTTTTGCGGCGTTAGCAGATCAGGTCCGTGTTGGACCGTCAACCTTTCAATCTGTCGTGTCAGTTGCGCCTTCAACTGTAACCGCATGTGGCAGGCGTTGGCTGCAGTTACTGGTTCCTAGTAGCTACCGCAAAGCGTGATTGACCGGTGGGTATTTGCAATCGTATCTAGAGTACCGCTGTCAACCACCGCCTGTCAGCAACTTCAGTCAAGGCCGGGGATGTTGCGAACCAGGACAAGCATAGGGGGCACGTTTGGGGCGATGAGTCTCGACCCGGTCGGTTGCCTTGCCGAGATTTGCAACGGCGCATCATCAGCAAGCAGCGAGATACCCCATAATTGTCCAGGCCCGTGCCGTATCCCTCGCATCTACAGGAATTATTCAAACATGCATGCTATCGTCGGCTCCAAGTCGCAGCCGGGCTATGCGGGGGGGGGCAGCCAACCCACCCCGCCAAACTAAGCATCAATGGAACATGAGCAGAGCGCGGTTGAAATTCTCAATCAAACCTGCCAGAAGGTCGGACGGTGCGGTCGGTTTCGGTTTTGGCTTGGGTGACTTGTGAAAGCTTGATGCGCGGCCCGGTCGTGGACATTAATTATACACCGTCGGATGAACTTGCGCGTTGGGCTCACGAAACGTTGGTTGTTGGTTTCGTTGGTTTAAGGTGCTGCCGTATCAAACTGTCTCGCATAGTCGTAATCCAGCTCGCAGGGTACTGTACTTGGTTGTAACCTTAGTCCAGATTGTTTCATATTTGAATTTGTGCGGTGCGAATAATCATCACGCAGTAGTAGCGCCGCTCAAATCTAGGCAAAATGTCCGGAACAAATATCTTCGGCGTATTACGAACGCTGAGATGCGCGCGAGCGGTCGATTCGTCATGACTTCTGCTGAGCTTGCAAGCGCTCGACACTTTGGACAACTTCTTCAAGTAGTCACAAACACTCCTGAATAGTCGCACTGTGAATTCAAAAAAAAAACAGACCTACGTCTAGACTATCCAACGGCTCGGTGAGTTGTTCGTTCCCAAATGGATTATTACAGTCAAGCCCTGTCCTGATTTCAAGGCCCAAGATCCCACGAGGCCAGTAAGCTCCTCCGTAACCCGGCTCCGTCCGCAACAAGAGAAAATAAAAGTCTACAAATCTGCCCGTCTTCATTTGGCCCAAACCAAGCAAAATTAATTTTTCGCAGATCCGTGCGGCGGTTCGGCCATGGCGGCCAGTATGAGCTTTTCTGGTGCTTTCGCATGTATACCTACAGGCAATAGTTCGCGTCTGCATGGTGATGTATTGTAAGAGCGGCTGTAGACGTCGACGAGTCACGAGTCCTCCGATTATGTAGCTATCCATTGCCTGAGAGCGCGTGTTGACATTGAATGAGTCGCTGGTATCTGCGAGCCAACATGTTCAACGACTACGGGTTGTGTGGGCAAGCGCGGACGATCTGGGCGAGCGAATGAATATCTGCCGCGTGCTCCATGAAACGACGTCATGAAGATATGATCAATTGAGAGTCACGTACTATGCATGCTCAAGAACCGAGTAGTTTGAATGAACTCGAGCTACGAACAGGTATCAAAGCATGTCCCGCTGAACCATCCATGGACAACTTACAATAAAATTCGAAAGATAATTTGGCACGGTCAGGGCACAAGTGCCGGAAGAAGAATCAACAGGTATGATATGCTTTGTGTCTAGGGCAAACCAAAGGATATGAAAGACCATGTTGGCGAATCTGGAGGCGACTGATCCAGCGCTCGAGCCGGAAGTATAGTCAAATTTACCATGAATGATCTCCTGGAAATTGCACGGAGCCTAGTTTTGGTCATAGCGAATTGCAGATAAAGGGATCCAAGAATTAACAGATATCATCGATATCACGACACGCCTACCACTAATGGCCCGACTGTCAGATTACAACAGTCATGCGATTTTCGAGTCATGGCGCCGCCTGGGCAAGCACGTCCCGCCGTCGCTGGCCGCTGCACAGGCCACGCGTACCGAAGATATATCAATCATGGAATCGAGTATTCGGGACCTGCAAGCGCGAAGTCTGATAGCAGAGCCGGCCGCCGGCCCAGTGCCAAACTGCAGCAACTAATAGCAATCGGACAGAACAGCAATGGCTGAAAATACGGCATGTATGTAGTCAACCGACGCAACAGTATATTGCGATGCATCAGAAGAGCAGGTTAACAAAGTTACTGATCGTATTGCTAAGCAAGAAACGAGTGTTCTCGAGGAATAGAGAGTGCGCGTGCGAAGACAGACGTGAGGGTTTTGTAATCTGAGAGGGAGCACCAAGGTTGCCTAATCGAGCCAGTCCACGCGCTGACTGGGCTAGGGCTTTTCTCCGGCAATGCGGACGGACGCCATAAGCTTGGCGGGGTTTATGCAAGCCACGCGGGTTTTGAACGTTGGCCTGTGTGGTGGCCGAGCCAACAACTGTACTGTACCTGTGACTGCCAACAACTCCCTCGTCGGCCCACCCGACTGAGTCACCAGCAAGTGATATAGTATCATGTAGGAACGCACTGGTTTTGCTAGTACGGCTGTTGCTGCTGCTGTTGCGTATTTACTATTATTACGTGTACAGTCTACACTAACGCAGCCGATCTGCAAAAAAAAACCACGCCATATTACTTTATTATTCAGCGATCGGCCGGCCGACCACTTCGGTCTCGCACGACAAAGTAATTGGTGCACGAGTCAGTTGATTGCCGACTTAAACCCGTGTAGAACAAGCATGCTGGTGCGTTGTAGAATCTTTTGATTGACGAACCACGCGGCCACGAGGAATTATAAAGGCTAAGCACGCCCAACGCACGCGCATTCGACCGGGCCCGAGGCCCCCGAAGGTCTGAGTTTGGACCAAGGGTGTGTGCTGTTGTTCTCTCACTAGCGATCAGTAGGGGTTTGCAATAATATACTGAATAGTACAGTGCAACCCGTCCTAAGTGGCATCGGCTAGGTAGGAACCCAAAATGTTCTAGAATACGATCCTGTTCTGTCTTTCCCCTTCTGTCGTTGACTATTATTATCGTAGTCCTCAAGTGTGGGTCTTGAAGGCATCGGGTCCTGCGGGTAACAATTAGCAAGAGTCATCCATTACCACCATCAGCTGTCATTGTCGCTGGCGTCATGGGCACGCTAAGATACTCGTACCACTTTGTGCTGCGCCCGTACTTCTTTGCCAACATCGCAGGAGGCCTCTGCGCACTGCACCTTCCCGCCTATGCATTGCAGCCTAACGACTTTGGGAATTGCCGAAACCGCCGCATTCGTACACTATTACTAGACCTCGGCCAAAATGATTCTCGACACCACTGCGTCAAAACCGGGCCACCCAGCATTATACACTGCCATTGCGATATAGGCGCAACACAACCATCTAAAGCAACTGTCGCAGGTTGTCGTGGACTGGTTGTGCTAGGGCGTTAGGGCTACTACCTCATGCGTCTTTGGCCCCTGCGTCCAAGACATCATCGGGCGGCGCAAGCCATGCTGTTTCTCCTAGGCACTCGTCGGTCGATTAGCCCTATTATCGACAGGACTAAAAAACGCGAGTCTGATCCGGCGGCCGGCTCGCGCTGCTTCGACCTGCGGCACACTTCCTCTTTCGGAATAGTGTTACCGCGGCTTACCTGAGATAAAGTTGCGTCCGTGTGCGACGGGCGCCCAACTTTGTTTTTTTGACGGCCCAAGCCGAACGTGATCACTTGTTAAGGATATACCGGTCGCAGCAACTCAAAGCAGTCGCAGCCGATCGATCTCGCGCAGGCTGTAGACCGCGTGCAAATGTATCGTCACTTGGGATGTCTGTTCTCGTAACCGACTAGACCACGGCCCACTTTCTGCCAAGTTGGGGTGCATGTCTCGTAGCGCGAGCCAAAGCTCGACTGTCAAGCAATAGAGCCGTAGCGAACTTGTCTAGAGTGGAGCCGACAAGCGATCACTCATCGTGAAGGCTCAAGCGGTTCCATATGCGAGCCCCAACGCGGCACGTGCTCCGTTAGCAGGGAATCGATCCGGACCTTGCTTTATAATACACATCTACCCCGTGGTTGTGACTTGTGAGTTTGAGTGCTGCTGTTCTGACTCACGACCGGCTTTCCCGACACTCGGAAGCCATGGAAGCAAATACGAAGCTTGAGCTTTTGGACATCGAAATCGTGATGATGGTGTTAAAATAGCATGGATGCCAATTGCCATTTTGTAGTAACAGTCAAACCTCGTTAAGCCGATATCATCTGGGCATCAATTTTTGATCGTAATACCGAGGTACTAAATTTGTTTAGGAAGGCAATCGTAATAACGAACTGATTTTTCACCAAGTTTTACAATTACGGCACCAGATTTTCGGGGATCCATTATCGTTATAGCGATGTCGTTTGACTGTGTACCCATTCAACTCACCGCGCGTCTATTACATGTTGCGGGGAACATCGCCAAGGGCAATAACTTTCTATAACTGGAAATTGCTGGTTCTGGGTGTTCGCTCCAAACATTAATCTCCGAGAACTCCACCACAAAGCAAGGGTTTCGTACCCTTAACTGCTTACTTCCGGTTTAGGCAGTCGGAAACGCATGTGCCAGATCTGATGATAAACATTCAGGGTCTGGGTGAGCTCGACTTCGCTTCGCTCCACTTGACGCCTGCCGGATCGTACATGTCCGAACATTCGGCGCTTTGCATCTGTATTGTCTGCGGTATATAACCCGGTGTGGGTCGATGATGCGAAGCTGATAACCGCTTAGCTTGAGAACATAATGGAATCAGTCCCGCTGACCGTGAATCGTGCAAGTGCGGTAATTTTACTGAACGTAAACCTGGAACCGGCCGATCAGTGTCAATTCGATATACCGGTTGCAATACCAATACTTTTCTCCTCCGCGCTCGGCAAATAAAAGTTATCCAGATAATCGAGCACCACATAACTAGTTGTGTGCAGGCCCAGGTCGTCCAAACTTTCCTCACCGCACTGCTAACCACGCCAGCTCAACCAGGCAAGCGATACCGCCATATCATCGTAAAACGCCACACCCGCGGGCGTGCATTATCTGACAGATGCCATCTACTGTGGTCCCATCGCTTGGAACCAAAGCCTATATTTAGTCCATAACCCGTCGTGGCGCGTTCATCTCGTGGAACCTTGATGGGGTCACCCACCCGCCGGAGGGCCCGGACTTTGCACGGTTGGCCGGAGTTTCCGTTATGAGAAATTGGCTGTGGTCATTGCTCTTGGTGACACACGGTCACGGATTCACAGCCGCCGTCGAATTCTTTGACGGCTGTTAGCAGCAATATTTCCGTCTCGCTTGCCTGATGGGCCTCCGGCGTATAATCCTACCCAGGCATTCTCACCAGTTCGTAATTGATTGCAAACAGAGAGACGGTGGGTAGATGAACCTACCAAACATCGCGATTCGCGAAATCCAGATCATGACCCAAGTCAACACATTGCTGCTTTGCTATCTCCGCTGTCTATTCACAAGCAAACCTACTAGAGCCTAGAGCGACTAGAAATGCCGGCAATTAACCAATTGTTGCCGACCTGCGTCAAGTTGCTTTTGTGCAGTCGAGGCTGGCGGTTGCGATCGGAAGAGCCGAAGAGCAGCCCAAGCAAATCCGAAGTACGAGCTCGTGTTCGGACCTGTCAACGCACGTGGTCTTAAACGGCGACCGGTCGACACGCGACCCTGCCTGAAATATTGGCTGCTGCAGCTCGCATGTAGGTCGTACCGAAATCACATCTCCTTAGCCCGCAGATTGAAATGCGATTCAAACGGTACACAGAACAAGTATCGCTTGTCACGCGCGCGGATGTGGTTTGACGACGGGGTAGATCGTCAAACAAACAAGGCTTGTTTTCGTTTATTGCGTCTTACACGCGCAGGGATTTACGATTCTCGTGACTGACTCTGCCAGCATTTGGGCCTAAATCAGACGGTCGGATTCTATGGACGGCCCCTGCAATTGTCCTGCGTCCTGACTTCCTCCGGTAAGGCGGGCCCAGAGAATGTAATCTCCCGAGTAGACTTTTACTACCAAACGTTCCCACCAAGCGCTAGACAAATAAACTTTTCACAGATGAGCGGTTTCCGGCATCCGAGGCGCTGGGTTAAAAACTTGCGCACCGTCTTCGCGTCATTGTTAGCGCTGCAGTCACTAAAGTGTGGCGCACGGTGCTTTACAGAGTGAGACACATTCATCCCACCGAACCAATATCTCGAAATGTCTTGTTGACCGAGTTATGTGAAATTAGGGCTTTGTAGATATTCATCGACGACGAGGCGGAACGCGGACGCGGTCGGAATTTGGCATGCGCAAAGTTCGCTGCGGAAAAGGCGTTTTCGCGAGATTGGGTGCAGCTGTCGCGCGAGAGAGCAAGGTTTAATTCCGCCGGAATTCCATAAGGTCTTCGTTGGCATTCGATGCCTTTTCATATAGCCAAAAATACATTTTACCGGACATTTCCTCCTTTCTACTTAAATTAAGTATTTTAATCGATTGCCCGGTTTCGCGCGGACCGTTGCACATTGTGCTGCGGGGGTGCCGCGTGGCGTGTGGGCCCGGAGAAGGCAGGACACGCGGGTCGTATTCTGACCGCACTCGCCAAAGTTCGGGCAAAATGGTTCTGCGTTGGATCGCTCTGGCCGTGTTAAGTTTGTCCAAACCATGCTGGCGGCAAAAGTTGGTCTAATCATATATTCGGCGATGACCGGGGTTAACTGACAATTGGCGAAAGTCGGCATGGTAGCCTACGGCCAGCTGTGGTGGTGCTGGGCGAGCGTGCCAAGTAACCTCCAGTGCAGAATACGCGAAACCTCATAGTCCGACTTGATTTCAGTGTGCTGTGCTCCCCGGAGGTTGCAGGCAAAGATTGAGTGCATATTCATGGTATGTGCCGGGAATGGGCAGCTGCTCTGCTATTGTGTTTGCTGCTAAGTGTTCATAAAGATGGGCAATACGGTTAACACGCGACGGATAGATGTTTACGCGGCGACATTCTAGAAACACGCTTCGTGCATGTCAACAACAACAAGTCTGTTCATACAAGCAGCCAATAAACTTCGGCGATTGCAAGCCATCGTCGCAATGTCTAATCTCAGCACTTGTGGCTTGGGGGGCGCGCCATCCCGCCTGATCAAGGCTGTACGAAGACCGAGAGATAAGTAGTGCGAATGTGCGATGCGAGTGCAGGAACTATATTTCGAGACGAATGCGGCTTATTGAAATCGAAGATTGCAGCTAAGCAACTGGCGACTCTTCCTGATTATATCTAGAAGTATACGTGCAGCGAGTAACTCGGTGTCGGGCCAGAGTCAACAGCCTTGTAACCGCAGCTGAGGGTCCGGCAACGTCACTCGTCGACATTATCAGAAGCAGCTCACCGACCAATCTGCAACGTATTACACTCTCATAGACCCAACCGTGCTACCGCGATATCAGACCACGAATCGATAGCATGCACGCAAGAGCAGCCGAACCGCTCGAGTCTGCACACTCTTTCCCCGGAGGCCAAAGCAGCCGGTATATGCAGTGTGCCGCCTGCAGAGTGGTCTGTGTGGGTCTCTGATTTCCACTGTGGTTGGCAGGATCCTGATACTGGTTGTGTCGGCACGGACCTGTTGTCGAGATACGTAACCGAGATGCGACAATTCGGAGTCGGGCCAGGATACGGTGGGGCAGGACCGTGCTCGCACCGAAATCCCGCGCGCATACTAGCATTGAGTGGTCATATTTTGTAAAGATGGATACCAGTATATTACGAGACAACGGAGAGTCGTGTCAGAATATTGAAGCTGACGTTGTGGAGAAACGCGTGACGTCATTGTTTACACTTGTGAACGTCTGGTGTTGCCCCTTGCGTCAGGCATCTGTCCAGGCAGAGTCTAGTCAGTGCCGAACGTCAATTTCTAAGCAAGATTTCACTATATGTGACACTAGTCACAAAGAGGAAGCACGAAGCCGGTGGCTGTCCTGCATCCTGCATCCTGCATGAAGGAAACTTAGCGCCTCGAGCCCTATCCCGTCTTGCTCCGGGCGCCACTTCCGTATCAGCCCGTGTGTTTATTGTAACCGACCAGGGCAATGGTCTACGGATCGTATTTTAGCGATACACCGCTTGGCCCTGGTGCGAAATCGGGGTTAGTGGCGCGTGCACCGTCAATTACCTAACGCCACCCCGCTCGTGCATCTCTTGACAAGGCTTCGGTTCGTATGGTAGCAAGGCGGGTGCAAACAAATGCGATAATAAGACTGATTGAAAAATGTCGTAGCGGGGGATTTTGGATTAAGACATGCCTGGTGAGCAATAAATTGACCTTCGAGTTGGCGAAAATTGGAAGCGGCTGGATTGGAGAAGGAACGGTCGCGGATCAGCCGCAACGGAAAGTCCGACCGTCCAACTGGATGCAGATTAGCGGACCAGACCTGGCACGCTATCTTGTCAAGATGCCAGCTTGCAACTCTGCCGTCGACGTAATACGCAACAAATATAGCGGATTACATACGTAAGCGTGCCGAATACATTATCAGTGCACTAGTTCAGTCGCAGAGATAGATGCTCGACAGCGAGCGATAACGTATTCCAAGTAAAGAACAGATGAGATCAGACAGCGCTGGCAGTGACTAAGACTGTCAGAACCAGGCTGAGATGTTCTTCGGCGGCAGCCGGGGCTAGGGGAGTAGTCTACATGCCCGAAGAGGCAGGCGGGTGCGACCTGCCAGAAGTGGCAAAGTAGTCGATGGCCCGCGGGCGGGCGTCGGCAGTCGGCACGCCCGAGTGTGGGCGTAAGCAGGTGCCAGGTAACAGGCATTTGGCTGGGTAACAGTGCGGCGGGTTGGCGCAGGGCTCAGCACACCAAATATTAGGCTTCGCCCAGACCGCCGCGTGGTACAAAGCCAGGTACGCGGGTGGTGTCTGTGTAACGCTGCAGACTCTGTGCGCGCTGCCGCCGGGCGGTCGGTGCGTGTTCCTCAATCGGGCAACGCGCGCTTCTCCGCCTGGCTCTCGCTCCCCAACCCAACCAAACCCCTCCCATCGATGTCGCCGCTTATATCAAGTCGCCCCCCTCTGAACAGGCTTTAATCCGGTCTCAACATCGATACGCACTTACCAACTTCTGTACTCGCCATACTTATTTACTGCTACCTACGCCCTCGCGCACGACACTCAGCTTTTACGCACCGATCTCTCACCACCGCCAAAATTCCGTCGTCAACAATTCCACCCAGCTCGTCCGCCATGGATCTCATGAGCATTCTCAACACTGGAAACAAGCAGCAGCAGCAGCAGCTCCTTGACCAGCACACGCACCATCTCAAGGACGTTGCCGCACCGCCAACAACGTCCTGGACGTTGATGTCGCCCTCGCGCTCGATCCGCAATCAGTCCCAGTCGCCGACGCCATCTCTTGTCAAGTCCGAGACCGACCGCACGTCGGTCGCGTCGCTCGTGTCTGCCGTCAACTCACCTTCTCTCATCGGCCTGCCTTCGCCGCGGTCGCCCGCAGTGTACCCGTCGTCATCATGCAGATACGTACCGCCGATCCAACAGGTGCATCAGAACCTGGCTGCCCACAGCCAGCAGTCTGCTCAGCACGGCTACGCCCAGGCCGCGTACGGCAGTCCTCAGTACGGGTCCTACATGGACTCGTCGGCTCCGATGAGTTCCCATTACACGAACGAGTACTTCCCGTCTTACCAGACCCACGACCAGTCGTCGTCTTCGAACGCGTATCTCCACGCGTACGCCGCCGCGGCCGCGGGAACAAACCACCCGAGCCAGCCAGTGCACGTCGGCCATGCATTGCCGCAGCCTATCCACCCGCCTCCGCAGCCCCAGCCGCAGCCCCAGCTTCAGCACATTCCTAGTCCTCAGAATATGCCTACACCAGCCATGTCGGTGGCTTCGCCAAGCATGCATTCGCAGCAGTCGTACGGCATGAAGCAGTTTGTTTGCAGTACATGCACGAAGCGGTTCGCGCGTCGGTCCGACCTCGCGCGTCACGAACGCATTCACACTGGTGTCAAGCCCCACGTGTGCGAAGTCTGCAACAAGCCGTTCATCCAGCGGTCAGCCCTGACTGTACATCTGCGGGTGCACACGGGCGAGAAGCCCCACAAGTGCGACACATGCAACAAGGCGTTCTCGGACTCGTCGTCGCTTGCGCGGCACAGACGGGTGCACACGGGCAAGCGGCCATACATGTGCAAGCAGCCTGGCTGCGCAAAGACCTTCACCCGCCGAACTACGCTCACCCGGCATCTCAACACGCACGCGTGCGCGGCCATGCCTATGCAGTCTGTGCCGGCTCCGGCGACTCACGCTCCGCAGCAAGCGTACTATGAGGAGGGCGATGCCTATCATCGACATGCGTACGGCATGGGCAACGTTGCGCCGTTCCATCTCACCGCTTGACCGGGGCTTGTCAATAATTAATCTAGATGTACATATTGAATTGGGGATTTGTGTCTACCGCTTGGGTTTTACGGTACTGGGGTATAAAAGTGGATATATTAAACGATATTTATGCGATATAATCGTCATTGGTTATGGGATTTGGCTTGTAATTATATGGATGTACGCGAGGACGGACAGATGTTACTAATGATGTCGGGATATTTTGCTTCCTGTGTATATATTTGATGCTAGGGTTTGCGATGTGCTTTGGATCTTAACTGTGGCTTAATATTTAATAGACTACTAGTTGAAATCCTACACATTTTATTCTGCTATTGCGATTGATTTTTTCTGGTTTAATCCCACCAATTGCTACGACTCGACTACGTTAGCCAACTGAAGACCCGAGAGTGGGCAATTCGGACGACGCCGCCAAAAGCCAACAAGTGGCATCCCGCGCGTGTAACTTCACCGCAATTGCCGCGCTGGCAGCAAATTAAATTCTAAGCTGTCAATAGCAAACTTCAAAGCAAAGACGACGAAGACACGGTCTTTTTCGGCCGACCAGCTTGTCGTTTGCAATTCACGGGGATGGGCCGGGTCCGAGATTATTTTCCGGGCGCACTGGGATTACGGGCCAGTTCAATCTATATGACTTCACTCATAAGTTTGTTGACGGCAATATGAGAAAACGGATCGGCTGTCATTGCGACTCGTCCCTGCCCCACGAATCGTGCCAACAAGATCGTTCGGTGCATTTACCTTTTGTTGTGAGCGTGCGCGTGACTGTGACGGGGCGGGCTGATCCCACGCGCTAAGTCAAGCTAGACAGGGGGGTTTGTGGCCAAACAGTCATGCGGCCGCCACGTCTGCGGATCACGATGCCGGTCAGGTTGACGCGTGACTGACTTGAATCGCGGATACTTCAGCGCAATGTAATTTTTTAGAAACCGCCGGGAATTAACAAGAGTACTTTTTGTTACTTGATTATTTCGAGTCAAAACGATCCAACTCCCGCGGGACAGCGGATACAGTATGACTTGCCTCCTGAAACGCCACCGCAGAGGCCAATCTGCTCAGACCCTCGAACCCGCCACCTTAAGAGTCAACCAACGGCTGCCATCCTTGCGTCTCAATGAGAATTGGCATGGCATAATGGGTAAATTCCGAAAGTATGTAACAAAAATAACGATTGACGACATCAACAAACTCGGCCGGGTGAAAATTTTTCATCGGAAATTACGATCGATCCCACCCTAGCCGACAGCAGAACTTTATGTTCATACTGATTGACATTTTCCTGCACCAGCCCACTTTAGCGACGCACGAAGCATGGGCGAACCGCAAAAACCTTCAATCCACGTTTCCTTGTACCGTTGCGACGTAATTTGTTTCACTGCCCGTTTTGGCAATGAGACGGAGGAGTTGGATTGACGGACATATGCGGACATACCGATTGCGTCATTGGTAGCTTGGTGTTGGTTAGTCTTGTTTGCGACTCGAGTTGCCGTAACTGCAACTTGGGTTACTCTGCGAGTATTGCCTGGCGAGGACGAGGTCGTGGAATTGTCGAATGGCACGACGATCTCGGCTGGCTATTAGGCATGCCAATGGATTGGCATATAGACGACAATTACCAGATCGTACTTTGCTAGAACAGTTGTCGCTTTTTGTTTAGCATTAGGGATTGTCATCGCTTACAAAATGAGATTCTTCCTTGCCTGCGCGGCCTCGATCTGATCTGTGGGAGCCTACACGTGGTGAAGGCAGTCGCATCCCTCCGGTTGTTGGTTCGCTTAGGCCGAATCTTCCATAGAGGGGGTCCGTGCAGACCGATACAGTCAGACCAGACTGATCACTGCACCCAATTTTGCACTGTTCCTTTAATCTAATCGACGTATTTTACAAATTCCTCAGATGATAACCCAACACAGACCAATTAATTCGAAATGAACACCGTATCAAATGCAAACCGCGCGTCCTCTACCCCATTCGCACTCTGTGCTTATACTACTGTAGTGCCGGGCCCGCTCGGAGCATCGGCAGGCCGGTCTTTAAACATCTCGGCCACGCTGCCGCCAACGTACATCTTCAACATCGATTCCGTAACCGGGACGACTTTGCATTTAACCGTTTGTTTGCCGGTGCGTTCGTATGCTTGAAATCTATGGCAGCCTCCAAACCTGCGGTCCGTAAGCTTCACATATACTGCCCCAGTGATGCAATTGACATACCCAAAGTACCAATCCTTGCCATTCTTGCGCACGCGAAGGACGTCGATCGGAGGCAGTCCGTCGTCGATTGCGTCGGGATCAGTTCGCGACAGGGTCTCGATCATGCGACCGATCTTGTCTTCGTCGAGCACGGGCACGATCGGCCGCCGGATCGAGGACAGGGGCAGGAACGATATCCTGTTCATGTTGCTTGTTTGGATTGACATTGTGGTTGACCTTAAAGACAGTTGTGAGATTTCAAAACCGAGATGTTGTTTTTGCCTAAATGCTCAGGGTCCGACTTATATCCCGCGCCACAACGCAATAATTATCAAGCTTATCAAGCGTTCTTGCAAAAAAAAAGCCCAGATCAATCCCGCTTATTGAAAATCACCTTATTCTAACCGTGCGCGGCGGTCCGCTGTCGGAGGCGTCCAATATTCGCTTACCCACCGCGTTCTTAGAAATGTTCTCGGGACAAGGTGGTCTAGCCCTCTGCGCCCCACGTTTGCAATTTATGGGTGTAAATCACAACCTATTGGCACAGTTATGTTGCGGTGTAAGACACCATGACGTCATACAATCGTTGTATCCAGGGGCTAGCCAACCGTTCGAATGATGACCTGACGTCACAAACGATTAAGGTCGAAATGTAGCCGGCAGCAATATCGGATTCAAGTATATTCAATTACAATTGCGGTTCCTAGAAATACAAAAGCCTGCTATACAGCAGTAATAATCCAATACTCTGGACGCCCATTCTCACAATTCTCAACAACCACGCCTTCACTGTCCACGATCTTGCCCGCCCAGGCCATCACCCTCGGCGTCCATTTTTGTTCGCCGAAAATGTTCGAGTTGAGCTCTGCCAGTGGCGGAATATACGTGTCAAACAAGCGTTCGAAATCTTCGACGTAGTCTTCGTTTAGCTCTTCGTCGTTGTTGTAACGCTCGTGCATGGCATCGAGCCAGGCCGCGTACTCAGCCGGAGCCGAGATCAAGAGATGGCTTACAAAGAGAACTAGGATTTGGTCTTCGATGTCCGCGGCCCGGATATCGGACGGTGACGAAACGTCAAATCCTTGTTTGATCGCGCTTGTGAACTCTGCAAACCGTGGAGAAGTGAATATGAGGTCGAGATTCACGCCGCAGTCGGGCAGGCGTTCGTAAACTTTTTTGCTTAGGAATGTGATGTCTTCGGTGTCTGGAGATTCGGGTTGAATGCGCAACGCCTCGTACATCGCCCGCGTAATCGCAAGCAGCGACTGCGACAGAATCTTGGCTTGCTGCGAGATGTAAACCTTCATACTTCGCTGCCGCATGTTCGGGTTCGCCACGCCAGTAACCGAAATCCCACGTAGCTTCATGCTAACCGCATTACACAACTTTCCCAGCGCGTCTAGTTCGCACCGCATTCCGGCCGTCTTGGACAACGGGGGGACTGTCCTCAACGCCAACAGCCTCTGTGTCTCGTGCGCGTTCGCGACAACGATCCGGAAAAAGTTGACGAGATCGTGCGGCAGTGGACTCGATTGGGATAGATGGAATATGCTTTCAGTCATTTCAGACGATACTAGTTGGGCTTTGTCGGGAGTCATGCGCGGATGCCGGAGTTTGAGCGTCACGACATCGAACGCGTTGTTTTCGAGGCAGAAGCCGTAGCCCATGAGTACTGCGCCTGTCAGCGTCATCACATTCACACAAACCAACCAAACACATACATTCTTCGTTGCCCTTTGGGCCGTAATTGTTAAAAACTTCGTCGCCGGCGGCGATAGAATTGCCTGATGAGATCGTGAACGAGTCGGCCGTGGCGCTCCAGTACACCGGTACCTGGGGCTTGTGGTTTAGTGAGTCGACGAGCGGAATGAGAACCGGGTAGGAATGGTCTTTGCTTGTGCCGAATACGATACTGGATGGGAAAGATCTTGACGAAAGAACTGTGCATGCCCACAGATACAGTTCCCTGACGCACAGAATTAGTAAATATTATTGACTATTGTCATCACACTGACTCACCAGCTGAACAAAGTTTTGTTGAATTTAGACGGCAGGTACATCACCCCGCGTTTCCACTCTTCAACCCAAGCATGTCGTCGCAGGTCGACTTCTCCAAACACATTCGTCCCCCTCAACATCTCCATTTCGTCATGACTATAATACAGCGGCGTATCAAACTCCGTGGGCAAGAGCTTGATATACGCAGCCCACGGACTGTCACATCCTAGAATCCGCTGATTGCATAGAAATAAGCGAATTGCAATTTGCGGCGACCGCAGAAATGGGCAAGCGTGCGGGTCGCCCCAGATATGTGCAGCTGCCTTGTCGTAGTCGATTATCAGCGAAGTGGGGCAAGACAGGAGGCGCGTGTTTGGACCGGCGATCTCGGTTTTGGCGTACGCTGTCGAGCCCGAGGTTTCTGCTGCATGGTTAAGTGATTAGTAGCCTGTGGACTGAGGGAGAGGAAAAGTACGTACATTTGGTGATGACCAGCGATGGAGAGCAGTAGCCGCCCTGGGACTCGGCCCACTGTATCAGCTCGTCATATTCATTCGAAGACCTCAGTTCGCCCATAATGATCGCAAGTTCGCATCATTGGCTATTAAACATCAAGAAGTTGGTTGAGATCATGCAAAAAAATTGGATTTCTCTAGTCGTCGCGGTAACGGGCCTTTGTAGCATCGCCAAACTTTAACATGTGGCTGTAGTAGTCGACTCCCCGATACCGACGGCGCCCGTCATCGAGTCCTGTGTTTGTCGCTGTCAATATTACAGCGCAAATATCAAGTACAGCGTCCTTGTCGCTCAAAATCCACAATCTTTCGTGAAGCCTATGGCACTTTCATCAATTCGACGAGCACTAACTCCAGATGCGGGCGACCGGGCCCCGCCAATGACTATCCTCCCGATCTCGGACCATACCTCGTTCTCAGCCCCGCCCTCACCTACCTCATCTGCGCGACGGCAGTCGAGATTTTCAAGACATTCGAACTCCACATATGCCAATTTTACGTCACTGAGGTTGCCGGTCGTGTTACGGAGGTTAGTTGCAGTGAAAATGCTGGTCGAGCAGTATTGACGGGGTAGGCTATTTAAACCGCCGACGTTGGACTTTGAGACTGCGATATGGGAGATTTGTTATTTATTCATCGCACCAAAGAAGGTGTATCGGCAGATATATTATCATGTGCGTGTGGCGTTTATAGAATTGAAGCTGAGGCTGATGCTAACACTTGACAGAAACGTAAGACTGAATACTTAGACTCGGCGAGCGATGCTAATGACCTAACCTCAGAGACGAAAAATACATGGGCCAGAGACGATCCTTCTTTTGTGCTCCTTTTGTCTTTTTTCTTGATGCTGTCGGCTGTGGCTTGGGGAATCGCGTATTCGCCAGGATTCTTCCCCATAATCCGGCTCATGTTCAATATCGTGTTTGTAGACTTTTTATTGACTGGCTCGATAATCGCGACGATTGGGTGGTTGCTGGCTGGCAGATTCTTGAGACAGCGAAGTACGAGGGGTATCATGAGCATGGCTCAGCAAGACAACAAACTGGAATGGGCGTACGTCACAATGTCGATTTTGGATGTGTGGGTGGCTAAGGTTTGCTTAGATACTGCTTTGACGTGCATTGCAACTCGTTTTTGATTATATGGTTCTGCCTTTACGTCTTGCAGTTCGTCATGCTGCCGATTATAATCAAGGACAATTGGTAGGTCCCATAGGCTGTTCGGCTTTTTTTTTTTGAGACTAAATATGCTAACCCCCGAGTTAGGTTCTCGCTGTTGCTTGGAAACTCATTATATCTCGGAGCGTTCTCGTACTACGTCGTCGTCACGTACCTAGGTTATAGCGGTGCGTTTTCTTGCATTGGTGAGACTGTACAGTAATACTGACAATGAGCTTAGCCCTTCCATTCTTAGAACACACTGAATTGATACTATTTCCGATATTAGTCTTTGTGGTATGTCTATGTTTGACGTCGTAAGTGGGTGACTGTGTAAGTTAACATACCCTAGGTCTTGTTCCTCGCCAGTCTGTTCGGGTTTAATATTTCGAGACATGCTGTAAAATTCTACTTTGGGTCATAACTGGTATATATTTGACGACGATGGCCGGCACATAATCGCACACCGCGCTTCATGGTTCTAGTCAGTCAAACCAACGGCGATGAGGTTCTTTGCGATGAAAAAGGCCGGATTAACACGCCATAATTTCATATTTACGGGCGTGGCGATTGTATATATAATTTCGATTCTTGGTGTTATACATTTCTGTATCCACTTGTATTGTTAGACGTCCACGACCCTTACGAACAACGTCCGAAGGCTGGTGGCGTCTTGCATGCACTTCTGGCCAGACCAGAAGGCAAGGTGACAAGCCTCAACCCTTCACTACTCTCGCCCGAAGGCTCAAATAGATCCGCTCTCTATATACCACAAAAAAAAAAAAAGAAAAAAAAATTAATGAACATCCCATTTGGACAAAGGTGTAGACCTCACGCAAAACAAAAACCCAGAGGGAAAACAAAAAAAAATTCATGAGTTAAAACCTAACACTGTTTACTAGAACATCCATTGGACAAAGGTGTTAGGGAAACAATCTCACGGAAAAAAACAAAAGCACAAACATTCCGTATCCAGTGAGCCACTTAGACGGTTCTAAACCCTTAGCATGTAATCGGCTCGGCATCTACCCCTGAAATTTTTCTAGAGTCCTTAGACTTCAAACAAGATCCAGTTCTACGCAAAATTAACGAGCATAGCTTTGCGGATCTACTAGGTAAACAGTATGTCGGGTGAAGATGATTATGAGTCAGATTCCGATATGTCTGTCGACTCACACTCTGTGAGTGGGAAGACATCGGTCCTGTTGGGATACCCTGATGAGCCGGCCGACGAGTCTGCTTCGGCATTGGATACTCGGATAGGTGGACTTCCTGTACGTATATATAGTACATATTTGTCCCTGAGTATTAACATTCATTCACTTCACTTAGATTTGGTTAAATCCGTCGTCACCACCCAGCGCCTCTCTTGCGAAATGCAAAAACTGCAAATCAGTCATGGCCCTACTCCTCCAAGCCTACGCAGCTCTAGAAGACACACTCTACGAACGCGTGATCTATGTCTACGCGTGCAAAAAAGCAGGATGTCGACGGCGTCCTGGATCAGTAAGGGCGTTCAGGGGTCTCATGCGTGATGAGGACAAAATGCGGGCAGTCGCGGAGAAGCAGAAAAATGAGGAGGAGAGACGCAAAAGTAAGGCTGCTGAGGCTATGGAGAAGCGTAAGCAGCAGCAGCAGGCTGATCTTGGAAATGTACTTTTTGGTGACGGTTTTAGTGATGCTGCTAATCCGTTTGGAGATCCCGAGGCGTCAGCAAAACCGAGCACGAGTGCCGGTGCCCGTCTAAATGAGATTGCGCAAGTTTCGGAATCTTTGGAACGTACGACCATCGGTGCTGCACAACGGCAAGATGCACCAATCCAGACACCGTTTGAGTCATGGCCACCAGCGGAGGATTTGGAGAGTTACAAGTCCTGGTTCCTGTACGTCGAAAGCGAATACTTGACGAATAAGTTTGATGAAATTAGCCAAAGAGTCGAGGTTTTGGCAGATACGTCAGGAGGAAGTGGCAATGATGGTCCAGACGAGTGGTCTAACTTGCCTGAGAGCAGCAGCAATATCGATAAGGTGTTCCAGAATTTTGCCGACATTGTTGCAGACAATCCCGAGCAAGTTGTTCGTTATGAGCGTAAAGGATCACCGTTGTTTTACTCCAAAACTGACGAAGTCGGAAAGCTTTTGATAAATGGAAATACTGGTCATTATGACAGTAACCTGATACCTCCCTGCGAGGTTTGTGGGTCGGTCCGAGTGTTTGAGCTTCAGTTAATGCCATATGCGATACAAGTTTTGGAACAGGGAAACGACATCGACATCTTTAACGGGATGGAATGGGGGACTATTATCGTTGGAACATGTAAAAATGATTGCGCTCCGCCGACGATAGATAAAATGGGCGTGGCATATCAGGAGGAATGGCTCGGCGTTCAATGGGAAGAGACTAAATAGTGATGTGCATGCTGAGTGCGGCTGTTGTGCTCTAAATTGCATTTCGTTTTGAACTATGTACAACTACTCTCTATCTCAATATCGTACAGAATCCAACTATATCGTATCCAATGTCGCAACGTAATCATCTATTGCAAACATTACAAATACCGGGGCACTTTCACCTCATCGTAGAACTGAACAATGTCGCCTTCTTCAAAATCATCGAAATCCTTGAAGGTCATTCCACACTCGTTTCCCTTCGTCAGCTCAGTCGCATCATGCTTTCCCTGTTTTAGAGAGTCCAACGCGCCATCAAAGATAATATCCTTATTTCGCAGTACACGAACGGTGGTACCTCGCTTAGCCGTACCGTTAGTAATTCGGCATCCTGCAATCTTGGTCACAGTCTTCTTTTCAGTGAACCTAAAGATGGCTCTGATTTCTGCTTCACCATTCACTTTAGTCTCAATAATTGGATCCAACAATTCAGATACGCGCTGTGTCACGTCCTGGAGCAAGTGATAAATGATCGTGTGAGACACGACCTTAACGTTGTGTTTGGTTGCGGTGGCGAGCAAATCTCGGTCCGAACGAACATTGAAGCACAAAATATCCGCTACAACTGTATCAGAGCAATCTCATACGTAAAACCTGAAATTAACTCACCGTTTGAAACTTCAGCAAGGAGCACATCTGACTCCGTTGGCGGACCAACGTCTGAGTGCACGACTCTGCATTTAACCTCGTCGTTGCCGATATCTTGTATCGCATCCGTTACGGCTTCGACAGAGCCGCTTACATCTGCTTTCAAGACGTAATTGCGAACCTTTGAGCCGTCGTCATGAGAGTCTTCAACCAATTGAGGCGTCGCATTTCTGGAGGCTTTGCGTGATCGCTCGCTTCGGCCTGCATTTTCCTCCCGTTCGATACGGTCAAGACGGCGCTTTTCGTTAATGACTTCAATATCCTTATGCGCCTTCTTAAGTCCTCGTTTCTTCAGTCTATGTTCCACAACGTCTTTTGCGTGTTGCTAAATCAAATATTAATGAATCATGCGTCTTAGAGCAGAACCACCGCAATGATGCCATACCTCATTATCAGCTTGTAGGACTTCATCTCCAGCCTCTGGCAGACTCTTCCAACCATCGACTTCTACCGGCTGACCCGGTCTCGCTTCCTTAATTGCTGTTCCATACTCGTCTTTAAGGGACCTAACACGTGTATATGCAGTTCCTGCAACCAAGAATGACCCCGGCTTTAAAGTACCTCTCCGGATGACTACGGTGGCAACATTTCCTCTCCCCTTCTTGAGCTCAGACTCGATAGTCCAGCCTTCCGCGTTTCCAGTTGGCTCAGCCCGAAGATCAAGCATTTCTGATAATGTAATAATCGCCTCTTCCAAATCCGGAATACCTTGCCCCTAAAGCTCAAAAAGATTAGACAGCGATCGGGTTTATCTTCGTGACTACATACCGTAAGCCCCGAGACTGGAACAGCCATAGTATCGCCTCCGTAGCCTTCGACATATACACCATTCGCGCCAAGATCTTGCATGACGCGGTTGATATCAGTATTTGGTTTATCGACTTTGTTAATAGCGACAATTATCGGAACATTAGAATTATTTGCGTGCTTAACGGCTTCCTTTGTTTGTGGCATAACCGAATCATCCGCAGCCACAACAAGGACGACGATGTCGGTGATGTTTGCTCCACGTTGCCGCATCTTCAGAAAGGCCGCATGTCCCGGTGTATCCAGAAAGGTGATCCGCTGTCCAGTAGAGAGGGGAACTAGGAGCAATTGTCAATCTAATCTCCGTCACGTGCACAGGACATAGAGACAGACCTGAGAAAGCACCGATGTGCTGCGTTATACCGCCGTGCTCTGAGGCTGCTATTCTTGACTTTCTCAGATAATCCAAGATTGTTGTTTTCCCGTGGTCAACGTGGCCCATAATAGTTACAAAAGGAGGACGCGGAGGAACTGCCTCTTTATCTGTAGGCAGAGGTCTGAGCAGCTGTCAGGACAATTCTATAAATACAATTAGTAGATACGTACTGAGCCAATAAGTCTCCATCGTCCGACTCTGTTTCCGGCTCAAAGCCATATTCCATGGCGATTAAGCTTGCAACTTCATAGTCCAAAACTACTAATGATTAGTCGGTGGCCAACCTTATTGTCAGAACGACACCCACCGTGGTTAAAATCCGTATTCTCGAAACCCATACTCCTCAAACTCTTGACAAGAAGCTGCTGACGAACGCCAAGAAGCGATGCCAAATTGCTAACAGTGATAAATGCAGGAATAGGTAAGCTGGGAGTAACTAGTCGCGCCCTGTAAGGGTCGTTCCTGTTCTTTTTTGATTTCTAGAGGACATTAGCTATTCACGCAAGCGGTAACCGACATAACCAGACAAATCTGCGTCATACCTTACTTCTGACCACTTCGATATCATCAAAAATTTGGTCCAGTTCCTCGTCGACTTCATCGGTTATGTCCAGCTCCCGGCTTCGAGTACTTCTCTCTAAGGAATCATCCATAGAATTGACATAGTTGCCTTTAGAGCTCTTGTCGTTTTTCACAGACTTCTTACTGCTCTGCTTTTGATGTTTTTTCCTGTCTCGTTCTTTGTAAGCATCTGTACGGGACTGGGAAGATTTCCCAGTCGCTTCCGGTGGCCACGTTCGTGGAGGTGGGTGAATCTCAGTGCCACTTCTGTCGTTCTTTTTGCCTACAGGCGGCCGTTTCTTAGTCAATTCATTCCTTCGCTGTCCTTTTGAATGGTCGAAAGTGAAATTTCCAAACGAAACGTCGAATCCACCCGGAGCTAATTCGTTGTCTGAAGCTGCATAGAACTTTGGTGTACCAGCATGATACAATCGGGTCACGCGTGAGCATCGCAGGGGAGTCTATGGCAATTAGCCAAACATGTATAGAAAAAGCTATAAAACTGCACAGACCTTGAATACAAGTCCCCCTACGACCTTCATCATTGCTAGCGACCGCGATATGAGTAGCGTGGTGTCCATCCGACTATTGAAAAGTTCGCCTTGGGTCTGTAGCTCCGAACTGACTCCCCTGCAGATTCGTCAATTTTTATAGGCTCGACACGCCCCAAGCATCACGTATTTCGTGCTGCACATAATCGTTAATAATACTTTGCCCTAATTATATTAGCCTTACAGACGCCAATCACGAGAGACAAACCGGAAAAATACAACATATTTATCAGTCCATCGTCGTCATTTGGCAAAGAACGTGGTTCTCCTAGCACATCTTTCAACAGAAACTTCCGGTGAATTCCCGTATTGTTGTATTGACAATTTGCTGGAGTATATTTAAATCCGAAAGTTACACGACAACCGCCCATCTTCGCACGTCAACAAATCTATAGTCCATCCCTTTTGATTCCATTTGATCACGAGTCAGTCATCCGGCTAACAACTCGGCGTATCATCCAACTTCGTATCATCTACATTGATTTGATTGGCAAATTATAAGAGAAATCTTATCAGAACGTTTACGAAGTAATCACGGCTGAGAGTGAAACCTTTGCCACTCCTCTTCCCCATCCTCCACATACACCACAGCCTGACCAAATGTCTGGACAATCTCCGGATTCAACTTCCGAAAATGCACAACCAGCTATTGCTCCAGTGGCTGACATAACTATCGAGTCGATCTTGGGCCTAGCAATGGCTACTGGCGCTATGCCGCCTCAAACTGATCAAACTGAGTCATATCCAGCCTATCGAGACCGGCCGAATACCTTACCTGCGCTCAACAATTTTGCAGGAAGTGAAATTAATGCCGGTAGTGGTGCCTCGTCCAACCCTGTTTTCTTCGTCGACGACTCCAATCCCAAGGAAGAAGCATCCACAGATGCGTCCGCATATTCAGAAGCGCCTCAACCTCCTGTAGAGTCTCAAAATCGACCTCTGCAAAGATCTGCTGCTGCATATCCAACATATACAGATAGTGGCTTTACTGAGCCTACATATGGCCCGTACGACCATGATTCCGATAGCAAATCCGAGGTCCAGGGTGAACAACGAGAACAAGGACGATCGCGTCGCTCATTTCAATCTGGCAGATCGCTATCAGTGTCAGAGTTGAAGGCGCCATTTTCAGACTTTGAGGAACAAGAATATGATAAATTTCTTAGAAATGAACAGGAACACGTTGCCCGTGGAGAATGGGATAAGTTTCCGATCGGGTCTAGATTATTTATAGGTATGGCTTATTTGCGTAGGGACAGACGTGGAATGACCGTGGTCTAATGATGTGAATAGGAAATCTTCCAACCGACAGCATAAACAAGAGACAATTGTTCCGCATCTTTTCGAAGTTTGGCGAACTGGCTCAAATATCGATTAAGCAAGCATATGGATTCGTCCAATTTTTGAAAGCGGAGGATTGTGCGAGAGCTATCGACAGCGAACAAGGGACGGTAGTTGCTGGTAGAAAAATACGTAAGGTGGACCCATTTATGTTGCGATCACTGAGGCTGACCAAAATTTGCATAGATT
This sequence comes from Lipomyces tetrasporus, assembly GCF_029532465.1. Classification (NCBI taxonomy): domain Eukaryota; kingdom Fungi; phylum Ascomycota; class Lipomycetes; order Lipomycetales; family Lipomycetaceae; genus Lipomyces; species Lipomyces tetrasporus. The sequence continues at coordinate 549,803 of NW_026611607.1, forward strand.
TGGAAGAGTCCAAACCACAGGGAGCAAAACGAGATAAAGGCGATCGCGATCGCTACGGTGATAGTTCTCGTAGTCAGCGCCGGTCAGAATCACCTGACGGTAGAGGTCGGAACAGACAAGGACGCGGTGGCAGGACGAGTACACAGAATAAAGGCGGATCGTATGGAGGATACTTAGGGCGTCAAGAGCAAGAAAATGACTATGGTGATCGGTACAGACGTGAATTGTCGCCACGGAGAGGTCGAAATGACAGAGGTTATCGTGAGCGATCACCTCCTTCGCGATATCGACGGTCACCGTCTCCAGCTGAGGATTGGCCATTGCCCCGACGACGACCAGAAGAGATTCCGGAATGCCAGATTCTGGTCACAGACAGAGTAGACAGAAATTTCGTTTGGTATGTCCGAAAAGCGTTTGAAGATCGCTACGTCAAAGTAGATGTACTTGATATTTCAGCCCGACTCTCTATGTCCTCGGTTATCCGACAGATGATTATCGAAGGCGTGTTTGCTGTAGTGTTCCTCAATATGGACTTGCAGAACCAGGCAAAGCTTTCTCTCCAAGTTTTTGAGAAAACGCCAGGTGTTACGACTGTTCGGTTTGATGGTAAGATGAGTTATTTTGTGACCGGAAGTCATCGGAGTGTGTAACTAACGTTCTTTGCAGAGTACATGTCCATTGACATTCCTCTTGGTGCTGAGATCGTCGTTAGAACTAAGCAGAAGTTACAGCCACAACCTCAGGCTGCGGCAGGCGTACCGGCCAACGCGCTTGCTCAGTATTTGTTAGGAGCACTTTCTCAACAACAGCAGCCAGTTCCCGGCGCATATGCTGGACAAGTCCCGCAAGGTAACCCCTACAACATGAATTAGCGGTGATCTTGTATGCGTGAAATCGTTTTGTAAAAAATTCCATAGCTTGGGTTTTGGATGACTGCAATCTAGCGACCGGATGAATGAAAAAGCTTGTGTATGCGTTTTGTATTATTATGCTGTCTGTCTGCTAAATATGTAACATTTAATTTGAGGCGTATTTTTTAATGAACAACGTATTTACGACAAGATTAATGCACTTCTCATCAAATGCAACTTTGCGTATGAATTGGTCCTTGTTCAACCCGGATGAATCAGAAGCAAATGTTTAGATGCGCCCGGACCCTGAATTTTGTTCGATTCATGAGGGATGCGGTAAGCGCTCGCTATCGCTATTGTAACCTATTTCGAGGTCTCCATGATATGACTAGATCCCTAGCTACCCACCAAACAATCACCATAGGCAAAATTTTATCCGCAAGATCGAGATGGCAGCATTTGACATGACTGACTCCTATCATGTTCAAGGCAAGTTGACTAACGCCTCTAGAGTTCAGATTTGAGGCATTTGCCCCTGCGTGCTCATCGCTCCACAAACTGGTCCTAGCGAATTCCATGAATCTGACGTTGATATACATACTATAGGGATTCGCGTATTTGAATACTTGTTTGTAGTACCGCTAGACTACAATGAGCCAAAGAACGGGCAAATTATTAAGATCTTCGCGCGGCGCGTTGTCCCCATCGAAGAGGCTGACGAGACCGACCCGGACAAGTGCAAGAGGCCATATAGTAAGATATTGTATCACAATTATGGTATACAACCAATAGGGCTAATTTTGACTAGTTGTCTACCTTCAGGGAGGACCGGGATTTGAATGTAAGAGAAGTTTATGAAAGGATTACTCCTGTCAATGGCTGACTGAGAGATCAGGTGAGGCTCCGTTATCGAAGTCCGGCCGGACAAAGGAATTGATTGACCGGGGTTATCAAGTATTCTGCCTTGCTACTTCTGCGGTTTGACTTACGGTGGTGGTCTAATATCTAATAGGTGCTGTACTTAGACCAACGAGGAACTGGATATAGCAACCAAATATCATTCGGTACACTACAGTCGAAGGGTAATTGTAGCTTCAGAGCAGTACCACACGAATGATGTTCTAATATGTGGCTGGTATTACAGGAACGGATGAGGAAAAGGCCAGATATTTGTCTCTATTCCGAGCTGATAGTATTGTACATGACTGCGAGGAAATCCGGCAGGCATTACTTAATAATGCCACAGAAAAGAAATGGTCATTGCTAGGACAGTCCTTTGGTGAGTATTCACAAGATTAACTGGCTTTCAGAGCTTAATCAATTCTGACAATGTTCAATAATAGGTGGATTCTGCGCCGTTACCTATTTGTCATTGTAGTAAGTGGGTCTGGATCCTAGAACGAAATATACAGTACCTAATAGTTATCAGCCCGGAGAGCCTAAAAGATGTTCTTATAACTGGAGGTGTCCCTCCTCTTGCGAATAATCCAGATCCAGTATACGAGGCCTTGTACAGTATGTCCAATGCCTATGGGATATTACTGCAAATGCTGACCAGGCGTCATTAGAGCGGGTTATAAGGCGTAACGAGGCTTACTACGAGAAGTTTCCCAAGGATATCCAGAAAGTTCGCAAGATTCTTAGTTATTTAGCCACCCACGAAGTTATGCTCCCCAACGGTGGCATCTTGTCAGTTGAGAGGTTCCAGCAGCTTGGGCTTGATTTTGGAAGACATCAAGGCCTTGATAGTGTACATCGTATGTATAGGTTCAGTTCTCTCGCCAATATGACAGGACGCTAATATAGTTACAGAGCTGGTTTCAAAGGCTTCGTTTGATCTAGATATTTTTGGGGAAATTACATACAATACTCGAAGTCGAATTGAGAGTGCGCAGGGATTCGACACGAATATATTGTACGCATGTATTCATGAAGCGATTTATTGTCAAGGGTAAGGATATTATGTTTGTCCGCGATCTAAGAATAAGCTGACTGTGCCGACCAGCGAAGCGAGCAATTGGTCCGCCGAACGTCTGAGATCCCAGCACAGTCATCTTTTTAACTGGGATGTTGTATCCGCGCAGAGTGACCCAAATGTGCCAATCTTCTTCACTGGTGAAATGGTAAGCATATTTTTTACGCTAATAATGTGCAGACAGTTGATCATGTGTCTAAAAGATTTTCAAATCGATGTTCGACGATTACGCAGAACTGAGAGACCTGAAAGGTGCTGCGGATATATTGGCAGCCAAGACCGATTGGCCTAAGCTATATGACATCGCGACATTAAACAAGACCAGCGCCAGAGTATCTGCTGTTTCGTAAGTATCATAGTGGTAAAATGTCCAGGCGCTGTAACTAAGTTAGTGTAGGTACTATAACGACATTTATGTTGACTTAGATTTATCAGTCGAAGCTGCATCGCAAATCAATGGCTGCAGACAATGGGTTACAAGTGAGTTTCTTCACAATGGGCTGACTGTCAATCCCTCAAGGGTTCTAGGAGAGCTCTTCCGATTGTTAGAGAATGATGTAGAGTAACTGCTGGCATGACATGATCCGCATGGTTTTACAGTAATGTTTGCATATGTTACAAGTCCTCTAGTGTACTTTCTAGATTGCGAACTCCTTATATAATACATAGATGCCAGACAAGTAGTCTCTTGAGTCAATTATTTTACTGCAGCGGCTTGTTTCTCCTCTCTCCGCTGTTGGACATCCCAATTATAAACCTGCAACAAGGATCATTAGTGCACGTTCCCGCGAGACAGTCTATCCCATAGCCGTCACTTACTCTCGCAGTATTGACCTCAACAGTCGTTATATTTTCTCTCAGAAATTCTAAATCCTCTTGACAAGTCTTCAATGATTCCTTTGCGGCGTTGAGCTTCGATGTCAATAGGTCCGTTGCTTCTCCTATGGGGTACTCCAACATAACGTTTGCCTAGATGCGCATTAAACCAGACTGTAATCTATGAAAATTCAGAATTACGTACACCTAGCCATAAGTAAACAGTGTCAGTGGGAGTTATGTTGGCCTTTGCATACAAGGTGTCGTTAAGTTCGAATGTAGTCGATAATGTAGAATCATCAGAATTCTATCATGGTAATGTTAGACTATCAATTGCTATACCTTATTGGCGCGTAAATTTACCCTTTTTGAATCAAGAAACAGTACGCTATCAAGAGTCTTCTGGATGTCTGGGATCTTCTCTCGTAGGCTTGCTGCACGTCGTAGAGTGCTCATTTCCTTCAGAACGTCAGAAAATCGACTCGATATCAGCCATTATTTCGTTCGACTGGGCATACCATATATTTGTATTTACTAGGCAACATAATTAGCATTAATGATTACTCAAGCAACATCAGTATCAGAAGCATATGGATACCTTAACATCTCTTGAAATGATTGTAATACCGACTCGACCTGATCTCGACTTCTCACGTAATCCTCGACAACTTCGATAAATGGTGCCTGTGGAATCCCCCGAGGATTGACATAGCCGCTATTTATTAGATTCGTTAATGCTTGCGCGTCTTGAGCGTTGCAGATCGTGTTGACTTACGTTTCGCCTGGCATCCTAGGTGCTGTAGAAGAAGCCATAATTATATGTATTGCTGGCTATATACTTCGAGTAGAAGGACGCTAAACCGAGACTTAAGGGGTTATCTCGTGTGTTAGTCTTGCAAATAACGTGTGGAGTACGGGTTCCACGGCTTAAATCGTTAGCAGATCAAATCGCTGGTAGATGACTAGCTTGAGTTGAAACTTTCTTCGGCGACCACCAGCACTGGTCACTTATATGAAGCTCAATATCCGCACTTTACGAAGAATACTTTCCTTGCCGGGGCATATATGGTTTTACAGCTACATGACTATCAGTTCATAGTTTATAGAGTGCATGTTACTGACAGTCTTGGCGAGGCAGCCCCTAGTATGTGGTAATGGAGACTCAAATTTTCTGGAGCAGGTCACTGAGGAGGGTTCTCGATCGTGCTGCAAAATGCCAACAGCAGCGACAATCCTGCAGGAGAACTCCTCGTCAATATCGAAGATGCTATGCAACAAAGAGGGTGAAAAAGAGTGCCTCGGTGAAAGAGGACGGGGAATCAGGTTTGCCGACAAACGGTCTACCAGTACCGATGCCCAAACCGTTCCCGAATGCGAGCTATCCGTTCGTGGCTAAGCACTTGACCGCAAGCCTGAATGATTCGGAAAATGACAAGTCCAGGTTGTGGTTTTACGAGTCTCCTGTATCAACGTCTGGACGGTCTACGGTTTTGGGTGGAGCGATATTTGTGTCGAATATTCAGGGTCCATATCCTATCATAAATTGGCAACATTGGATCAGAAACGATGTCAAGACAGCAGATGGAGCGTCAGGGCTTCAATTTGAAGGCGGCAAGAAGATACCGCGCCTATTAAAATACACTGACCTGGTCCAACACTTTTTGGAGGTACGACGGATCCGACGAAGTGTTAATGAGCGCGTAAATTTGCCGTTTCTATTCCAGGATATAGTCAGATCAGTCAACTCCACGGACGCTTATTTCAATCCGACGAGAAAGATTGGTCGTAAGCTAGAGGATATGCTTCGGTCGAAAGAAAGAAACGACCACGAGGCAGTGGAGACTTTGGATGTTTATATTCCTGACGCTGAGGAATTGAGCCGTGCTGAGTTTCAATTTTTCAGGAGAAATAGCTCGCCATTCCTAATACCAGGTGCGTCTTCGTTGTTCTTTCTAGCGCCCATTGCGAGATTCTTATTACCAAGACTCGTGGCGTCATTTGAGTTAGGCAAGGATGTCGCATCGCATACTACAAGGTGGGAGAGAAGCATACAACTTGCTCGCGAAGCATTTGCGAGCGCGTATTCGACGCCGACGGAAGACACATTTCGACAAACTTCTCCACAGTTGTCAACGAAGGAGCTGGTGGTTGCCGCCAAAGCGTTTGGATTGCTTCCTTCATGGGTTCCTTCGTTTATGATGATCCGAGCTTTGATGATCGAGAAATTGTCGAACCATATCGCATACCTGAAAGCGGACAACATTTTGATTGGAAAATGGGGTGGCGTATGGTCCATGACTGAAGAGGAACTTGATTGGGCGTTACTAGAGCGAGGAGCGTAAGTCTACCTTCGGCATTAATAGGAGTAACGATAAGATGTTGACAAGATCATAGGCCGATTACAGGATTAACGCTAGATCAAAAGAGAGCCCAATTATACATAATCGTTGTTTGCATGACCGACTTGCACTACGAGATTCCATACCTTATGGCGGACAATTCACTGAGTGGGCAAGAAGCGGATAGAATCATCGGGATGCGTAAACTACTGGGATTTGATGCAAAGGCGTTGTAAAAGAATTTCCGGAACGATTGCAAGGGAAGGAATTGTAAATATGGTGTCTATTAGATGTAGGCGGCCGCGGTTAATGGCTCCAAAAGAAAGGAAGTGACGTCACTGCCAGCGAGGCATTTACGGCTCGACGCGGCTCAGTTATCTTATCCGGCGACTATAAACGAAGCTTGTAAGATCAGTTACTCATTGCATCTTCCTATCATCTGGTCCACCGGTGGAACCATAGTAAGCAATGGCAAACGAAGTGGACGCAGCACATCTCACTGCAGAACAGCGAACTGTCTATGAGGCTCGGATGAAAAAAATCGGTTTAGCCAAAGGTGCGGCAGCCGGTGCCGGACTCGGTCTGGGATTCAACTACCTCGCGAAAATGCGCTTCCCTGTCGTCTACAAATCCGTCACATTTCGCGTTGCCGCCTTCATGATCCCATTTATCGGTCTGTCACGAGTAGGTGCCGACCGAGAGTTATCGCATGCGATCCACAGAGAGCGAGGCGTCTATCAAAGAGCAGAGGAAGACGAAGCACGATTTAGCAAGTTATCCGCTGGTGATAAAATAAAGGATTTTGCGTTTAAGAACCGCCTCAGTCTCATATTCGGCGCGTGGCTTGCTTCGCTGGGCGTGTCTGGCTATGCGGTCTCCCGTGATAAACTAATGACTCGATCACAGAAGATCGTGCAGGCAAGGTATGGCTAGTTTCGGCTACTCAGAAGTTTGAGTGCAGAATTCTAACTCGTTGTAGAATGTATGCACAAGGACTCACACTCCTGCTAGTTATTGCAACAGCAATCGCCACCATGACGAACAACAACGAGCCAGAATATATTCCTGACCCAAATGATAAGCATCATCACTTGATACACAATCGCCACACGAACCACCATCGCAATGAGGTTGATGATCACTGGAAGATGGTTCTCGAGCAGGAGCAGGAAGGAAAGCGCTGAGTCTACAATAGTTAGGCTGTAGCATAGAATAGCACTTCTATTGCAGCTAATATTAAGCTGGACTTTAATCAAATTGTTAGTCTATAAGTTATGCCATTAAATTGTGTTCGACAGGAGAAACACCCTGTCTCATTCAAATAACCAAATCTGATCAACTAAACATAACCACCAGCAAGTACTCCACGAGAATATAAATGTTTAAATATCGGTCTACCAACCCTCAAGCCTTGTAACCTTCAGCGGCAGTCCGTCTAATGGCTTTGCAGTTACCACAAAGTCTGTCATCACGGTCTGATCTGGACTAGTCATCTCAAACTTGTACTTTGCCACAAATGCAGCGAGAATGCACTTCAATTCAACCTCCGCTAGTCTTCTTCCAATGCACGCACGTGCACCCTGCAAGAACGTGGAGAACCCATACGCATGCTCCGCAGGATGGGTGTCCCATCGCTCGGGTTTAAACTCCTCAGCGTCGGGACCCCATAGCTTGGGTGACTTGTTAAGAAGTGCAATGGAAATCTGAACAACAGTGCCCTTCTTGATGAACGTATTTTCAATCGCAATATTCTCTGCGGCCTCGCGGACGGCTATTGGGAGTGGCGGGTGAACGCGCAAACCCTCTCTGAGGACATTGTTAAGATATTTCAAAGATTCGACCGCATCGGCCGAGTTCATGTCGTCAATGCCACCAGGGAAGGCCGCACGAACTTCTTGACGCAACTTCTCTTGGACCTCAGGATGCTTCGCAAGTGCCCAGAGTGTCCAGGTCAACGCACCAGTTGTAGTTTCATGGCCCGCCAGCAGAACTAACTCGTCAGCACAGTAATATAACCCTCCACCTAATGGAATACATACACGTCATGATCTGATTCTCAATCTCGTCAATTGTCCAGTTATGCTCACTGTCTCTGAGTAGGATGCTCAAGATATCTCTATCTTTACCCTCTACTTTCATTTCAGAAACCTTGTTGACTTTCTGCATCAAAACAGCGCGACAATTCTCCCTGAACACTTTCTTAGCCTGTCTCATCCTTCTATTGCTCGCAAGCGGAAGATATCTGAACCCTGGAATAAACCCATTGCAAAGGAAGAAGAAGGGATCATCTGAAGGCGTCGAAAGCCTATGATACGCGGATAGAAGCTCATTGTTCTCATCGTCGATCGCATGCATATTGACACCAAACGTCGCCTCGCCGATCGCATCGAGCGTCAACCGCAAGAAAATTGGCACTTGCTTGAACACTGCGGGACCGTCTTTCGTGTAATCGTCAAAAATATTGTATACCATCCTGATTTTGTTCATGAATGCCGGCACGAAGGATTTGACATGGCTGTGGGTGAAGGCAGGGGTGATGATGCGGCGCTGGACTTTGTGGTCTTCGAATTCGGCGAAGAAAAGTCCGTTGCCGATGATCGCTTTCATGCCTCGACTGACAAAGGTGGGCTTGACGAACTTGTAGGCATGGGTCTGGAGAACCTGTAAGTGTGCCTCAACCGATTGCTGAGAACTTTAGTTAGCAATTAGTTCCCAATGGACACCGTTAGCTCTGTTATCGGTCATACCGCCATTATATAGTCGGAACCCAACGGCCCGTGGAAACGGGTAAATGCTTGACCCGGGTAGAGCTTTTCCATGTATTCCGCCTGTTCGTAATTATGCTCGCCATACTCTGCGTAAGTACCCCACAGCCAGTGTTTATTTGGGAGAGCGATCATATCCTTGTATGGCGAAACGTATTTGGGGTAGACCAGTACACCATATATGACACATAGTATCGCTACTGCAAACATAATTGGCAAAAACCAGAGAAGTAAACTGAAAGACGACATCGACTTCTGGCAAAGGTAGTGCACGGCGACGTCCAGACTGGCCGCCATGAGCAGTTGAGTTGATATAGCCACCATGATTGCAGTTCAATTGCTACCAACTAGGGGGTGTGAGCGGATAGCTTGCAGGAATCAGCTTTCGAGAAGCGGTGAATCGAGAAATCGTCGTGGAGTGACAGATGACAGTTTTAATGTATCCTGTTCGGCTGCGCTGACCACCCTGCTGCCGTCCATGCGGCTCAATTACGAAGAGCAGATAAGCGGCACTACTTGGCTTGTCGGCGGTTGCACTATTTCCGGGCCGAGCTAAGATCGTGTTACAATTAAAATTTCTAGTGCAATTCTGGAAATATGAAATGAGAGTAATAGCAAGGTAATGTCTCAGAGACAGAATATTACCACCGAAAATAGGAGTGGACACGAATAAGGACTATATTCATATGAACAAGAGTAATTGACAATTTCTTCAGTCTTTATTCATAAATTGGCAATAACTTATAGGTAAATATGAGTGCATTCTAAATTTATAGCTCCTGAGGTTGTCGAAGCGTTCCCACGACCATAATACCGGGGCCGTAGTCGATTTTGTCAGATCGCTAAGCAAAGATCAAGAGCCATCACTATCGGACCTTGAGATAACTAACTAGAGAAATCAACATATATCATACATTATACAACCAAGGTGTAAGAACACGACGTGATTGGCTGATTTTAGTTTGACCATTTGACTAGCGTCCCGGCCAAACTAGGGGTATTATTCGTTATCCATATTTGGCATCCGTTTTTATTAGTTGCGAATAACTTGAGCGATGCAAATAGGAATAACAAATACAAATCGGTGTCCATTCCTAACCCAAAGCATCATTAGTGTATATTCCCGCAGCACGAGATTTACCAGATTCACGAACCAAATTCACAGAATCACATCACAGATTTTACCTCTATGGTAGCGCGTCGCAACCAAATGGCCTACAACGTGACTAATTGTTGTAATATTTCTTAACTTCAAAGTGTCCGTTCAGCCAACCCTCTGTGTGGCATTTCATGCGATTTCGAACTATCCACCAATTACCCCCCAATGAATTCAACCGAGCTGTTATCCACTCCCATTCAGTGGCTCGCAAAACAACTCCCTGCAAGACAAGATGCGCTGCTTGACGCGGGAAGGAGGTTCAGGCGGATGGGCCACGGAAAGTGGTACCAGGTTTTGGATTCGTAAGGATGTATAATCTATAAGGCGTGGTTGACGGTAACAAATCTAGTTACGGAGAGTATTGTACGGTAGGACTTCTAGAGATCAGCGCCATCCATCGAAAGTTTTAAGTCCTTGGTCAACTCCAAAGCCACCAGGGAAGCCCCTGCCCACCAGAAATTAAACGGGCACTAGAGATCAGTCGGATGCCCCATGAAGCCTTTGAAATGGTGGGCTTGGACGACACAGACATCGGAGATCTCTCGAATGAACGAGAATATGCGGTTGGTGAGGAGCAAGGCAATTCTAACTCTTCCACGGGCTCGCGTGGTCGTCCTTAAACTCCGAGAGCCGGGTCTGAAGCCCCGCCTGTTGCTAAACGAGGAGCCTCAGGAGGAGAGGTTACGAGGAGCAGCAAGAAAACAGAATCACGCAGTGTCTGCCATGGGCTCTTGGTAGTAGACACGAGCAACGGGCGAGTGAGATAAACGCGGCTTCTGCACACCGCTAATGTGACCGATAAAGCGATGGCAAGAGCTATCACAACTGCACCATGCTCTTCTTCTTCGTCATAATTATGTCAAGGCATGATTATCGCGTATAATTTAATTCGGAAGCAGAACGAGCAGAAAGGTGCTAAACCGATGAGTAAACAAAGGGTGGGTGATCGACGCGTCTGGCCAAGGTAAAGTGTCCCAAACAACACTCCATTATTTTGGTGTAAAAACTTTAAGGAAACCACGACACAAGGCCCACAATGCTAACATTTTTTGGCAAGGACGGTACCTGTCGTACCATTCTCAAATTACGTTTACACTACACTAAAAGGAGACCAGTAAAAAACTCTATACAGAGCAGAACATCCCACGGCATAATTTATTCTTACAACTAATATTAACTCCCAAATCGAAATCAAAACAACATAATGATCTCACAACCCAGTGAAGTTTTTACCCCGATATCGCGCGTCGCTAAGATACACGAGATTGGTTCTGAGGCCGACTGTAATAGTACGACTTCGGAGCTTTTCTCATGGTATTACTGGAGACTGAGCGCGACGTGCCAACGGCCTCTTCGTATGGCCTCTTGAACTCTGAGAGGAACGATACCGCCTTATTCGAGAAGTATTGATAGAAGGCACGCTGCATTCGGGGATTCGACTCGCACTCTGGGCCTGTAGCCCAATGCACGACTCGCATGAACTCTCTAATCTGTTCATCATTCTCTTCTGTAGCCTCAGGGTTTTCAGCCGGCACGAGCTCAAGTGACGCCAACTCCTCTGCGTAGGTGTTTGACCAAGTGTCGTCACCATCATCATCACGGTCACTCAAGTCCTTACCTGAACTGATAGTCATCGGGCCGTCGGTGTCGTCTTCACAGAACTTAATCAGTGGCAAATGATCCTGAAAGAGTTCTTCGTTCAACAACGGCGGCGGTCGCACAAGAAACCTGCCACTGCCATCGTCTTTAGGACACGAATAGAATGATACCAAGTGCTTGCAAACATATCTAGAATTAAGCACGAACGAAGCACAACTGCACAGCCATTTGCCTTTGTCAGATTGATAGACACGGTCGCGTTTATGTATTGTGTTGCCAGTAATGGCTTCGGCACATTTGCGCCATAAATGAACAAAGTCTTTATAAGTGCTCGGCTTCTCACGCGAAGCCATTACTTGCGCATACAGATGTATTCTGGAGCGGACCAATCCACTGCAGATAATATAAACTAGGACATCAAGTCGAGGCTTGATGAATCGTGCGCCATAATCCTTCTTGAGGATCCTCCAATGACTTTCCAATCGCATTGTAGTCCGCGAAATTGGTATGATTGCATTGAAGCCGGGCCTGCCGCAAAGTGATGCAATCTCCCATCGCGATCCAACATTCTTGAAGCCTGGCCGGTACCAATTACTCCAGAAATACCTGAACAGCCTAGGCTGATTAATCGACTTGCAATATTCTAGCATCTCTCTGATAGAGCTACTATGAATCTCTTCATATGATTGAAAATGAAGTGAGTCGGGAGGGGTCGAGCCATCAGTATCAAAGACCGGCTTCGGCAATAAAGGGTTTTGCGATGTGATAAATTTTATATGAGCAAGTGGAAGTGAACAACAATAAGGGTGTTGTGGTGATCCGTTGATCTTACTTCTTGATCATCCGGTCCCAAGGGAATTAAGAAGTCTTTAAATATACAAGAATTTGCACTCTGGGAAATAGCCTTCTGTGACCCAAATCTGAACGTCGCCGATGATTGATCATTTGACAATTCATGTCGTAACTGTTGATCTTTAACTAGTAGTGATTTTCAATTACATCAGCAGGTGATGTTACCACGCAATGTATCGGGCAACGATGATCAATCGTCAGACTCTTGCTGACGTCAGTTAGAAGAAAGATGGAGTCTCATGTCCAGGAGCACATTATCATGAGACCCGGATGGTAACTGTAATATCCCATCGTTCTGCAGAATTGTCTCGGTCTTGTTTGTAAGGCCATCGCCTTTCTTACGACGGTGCGGCTCAAGTGTGGTTCAGAGTTAATGCTCAATAGGCTTCAAAAGGCCTAACTCGTGCTTTCCCACAAGTCTGTTCAAGGTTTAGCCACATGCTCTCAGCAAAGCTTCGATCGTCAGATCTGTCTTTTGCTGTGCCGAGTTATACTCTGGTCTCTGCAGAGTGTTACTTTCCTTATGTGCACCTATATTACTCTATTGAGTATATAGTTGATATTTCAACAAAAGGGTGTCTAAGTAGATGCCGTTTAATCATGGCGCGTATTGTTCGTGCTTGGTCCCGGGTACATGGTGGTGTCTGGCCATTAGATAAGATCCACTCTGCCTCATCCGACAAATAATGACGATAAGGAGGAAGAGTTATCAATCTGATAGAATTTCTTGCCTTACCAATTGAATCAAACCCTTTGGTAGGCAATTTACCTGTAATATACTGGTCAATTGCTCGGAGACTGTGAAAGATGATGGTTATAACCGACGTTGTCTCTCTTAAATGCTATGCTTGCAGCTGTCACCTCTACCGACAATATCAATTGGGTCTCAAAATATAAATGTTGAATTAAATAAATTACCTGCAAAGTCCTTATCTGTATGAACAACCGTCGGTTTTAAGCCAGATGCCCTTAATGCAGTTAACCAAGCTGTCAATCGACTTCCCCTCTTACCTTCTTCTCTGATACCACGCGTGTCTAAAAGAAGATAGGAAAGAGGAAGCGAGACCAGATCGAGCTCCGTAAGAACACAGTAGAGCTCATATCCGTGCTTGTTGGTACCAAAAGTCGAATCAATGAATATTTCTGTCATTTTCGAACGGTTATACTTCACCTTATCGTTAAAACAAGGAGTTGTGAATGCCAATGAAACGCCAGGTTCTTGAAGTCCTTCAATTAGAAAATAGCCCTCTCGTTCTTCCACCAGCATCTGCGCGGATCTAAAATCATCCCTTGGATCCCTCTCCCATTCTCTTCTTGTAAGTGACATCCAGATATTATACACTTGCTGGCGGGTAATTGTATGTAAGTCTGTGTTTTTTAACTGGGAACCGTCGGCCATTGCGATTAAATTCTGATATATCAATCGGGGAGGGACTAGTTTGTGCGCTTCGATATATTTCTGCACCTCTTCAGTGACATGGAATTTCGGTGTCTCGACGTGACCCTTATGGTCATAAAGTATTGTCAATGACAAATTTGATTTAGAAAAGTTAATACGGAGTTCTCCGTGGCAATCAAAAAATTCCTTCGTCTCTATAGGCTTTGTGTCAGTAAGGTTCAGCAGCATAATTGCGTTATCGAATCTACGAAATAATGCACTTACCCGTATAGCGCTGAATTCGGGACAAATCGCGTTCGGCCTTCCGCTCCTCGGCACGAGAACAAGTCAGAGAGAAATGTGGTCCGTCCACAGTTTCAGTGTACCGTCGCATATGGAAATAATAACCTGTGCAGTCAAAGATATCATTTCTCAATACTATTGCTGCCTGTTTCTGTGTGCCTTGGTTACCACTTTGCGTGCATGTAGCCACAGAGACATCATTCTCAAGCACAAAAGATCCAGTCAGAGTTATTCGAAACGTAATAGATTGGGCTTCGGGGTCAAATATATGGCTATCCCGTTGCTCCAGTAACGATGACACGACTTCCATGAAGTCTTCATGAGACTCAACTTCCTGATCAAGATCGTAAGCCTTCGGTCCTGGAACCTTTGACTCTACAGATTTAGTTAGCAATCTCCATCAACGTTTTATCACAATATCTGTAGACATACTTGCGTTGGCCCGGCAGCGCCTTTGCCGATAAACAGTCCTTGAGGTTCCTCAAACGTAGCGCAACAAATTAAAGTGCGGCAAGAGGCGCACTTTTGAGAGTACTGAGATCCTCGTGGAGAAACTACAGACGATTCCATGCTTGCAATAATTCTTGTTGTGTAAGAGAGAATATAATTGTCAGTAGTCATGGTAAACAAAACGCGTGGGAATAGACGCGTTATAACTATCGAATGTAAACAACGGGGGCAAGGGGATCCTTGAAGAATGTTAGGGCAAGGGGACTGAAAGAATGTAATGGGCTGAGTTTCCAACTAAAACTATTGTGGAATAAGCGTAAACTTAATGCGGTTACTACAAGAGTAACTATCCGTAGTACTTCCAGGGTAAGGGTTCGGCAGTTTTTCTTAAAGTTTTTACACCAAAATAAGGAAAAATTCCCAAACACACGGTGTCACGTGGTTTGACCCGAGGAATGTAAGTTTGGTAGATGGGTTTGCCGCATCTGTGGATCTGGAAGAGAGGGCAGATTCGTGCATCTGGTACCAAAACTCGGGTTGCTTGCCTAGTAAGCATTATGAACAGATCTGTGAATTTGTCCTCTGACTGAAGCTAAGGAGATGAGTACGGGCAGGCACCAAGTGTTTACACAGTCGGATTCCAAATCTCAAATGTTGGCCAACAATCATCGTAGGTTTCCGTCCTTCATCTTCGTAGCTCCGTAGTGGCTGTGAAGTGCCGACAATAGTCACTCATCCAACCGATATAGTCACATCCTTGTCAGAACTCAAATGATGAGCGCGATCAACGATCGACAAGGAAAGTTGCCGGCCACAGAGTGTGATCAACTCGCAGAACAATATGTATATAGTCCCGGCCTACGGACAAGTGCAACCAGAGCAGCTGAGCTCATATTAGCTATGTATGGGAACATAGCCAGAGCAGTTCTATGGAGGATTCTGAATTATGGGCCGTGGTGACACGTCCACTCTCTCCTGATAGCCGAGTAGAAGTACCGGCAACAGTAACGGAATTCTTACGTGTGCAAGAGATCCTTGAAGAGGAGGACGTGAGGTAGAAATATGATTTTAAAGTCATGTCTCGGATCGCCGCTGACATAAATAGATTCCCTAGAGTTGAGTACGACGGCGATAGAAAAGTGGCCATCGTTGTTGCTGCTCCTAGTCCGTGCCATGGCGAAATGGCGGGCGGACTGACCAGCAGGATCTATGATGCAGCGAAGTCTGTACCAGGACTCGATGCGAACATCAGAGGTCGCATTTATTCTTCATTCAAGAGGTCTAATCTCACGAACAGGGGTGACACATTCACAAAAAGGAATTGGGATGGGGCCATAAGGTACCGCAGTCTTGAGGGCAATACAAAGATGGTTGCAGTAGAAGTTGGCTTATCACAGAGCTATGAGAGCCTTCGAGCGGCAATCTCATACTCAGTCTCTGCGCTTCGCTGCAGTCTTGGGATTGCAATGTGCATCACTGAAGGAGACCGCGGCGCCACGCCACCCGTCCAATACTATCCACAAGGCAAGAGAAGGACCTCGCGATAGAGCAAGCAGAACTCGACCTGAAGGCTGAAGTACGCAACAATCCATACGGGCCGTTGGTTTTAAGGGGGTGCACATTGTTTGGGAGAGTTTCCAAGGTCTTGCTTGAGACATTCCGCCAAGGAGATGACACCTGCCTGCCTAATACACTCCTTAATCCTACCCAGTCTTTTGTAAGTAGTAAGGTAATAACTTTCAAAATATGCTAACTAATATATAATTCTACAGGTGATTGTCCAAGACGGGCACTATGCGGGGCACGATGTCCCACCAAACCTGGCGGAGGTCACGCTGGGGGATTGCATCCCCCCGCATATCCTGACCGGCAATAGTATAAGAGCCACTCCTCTCAATTTCTTGGATGAGGAATGGTTTGAAGAGATTTTTCAGATTGCCATTTTTGAAACAGCGGTGGAACGGTTCAGCGACAAACACAAAGTTCAACCTGCGTAGGTATTGGGTGTTTAGTCGTTGATTTGTGGAGAATGGAGAGTTATCGTTTATAGCGAATCGGTGAGTTCGAGGCCATGACCTCTCGTGAAAGGGTTCCGGGTTCTGGGCTGAAAGGTTGTATTCAATTAGCTTGCTTGTACTTTGCAGGTGTATTAGACTATTAGTTTCAATTGATCGGAAATAAATAATCCTGACATTCGTATTTCTCTGTATGTTAACTATCTGGCAGGTATATTTTGAATGTTAAGAGTAGCTGACTGCCTCTTGCCGAACCGCAAATTGTTTTAATCCCAGGCAAAGGAAAAAGCTAACAAATGCCACTCAGCTAAATGACTGTTCGCTCAGCATTTCATCGTCAGACAAATCAGCCGCCCTTGTGTAATTAAATTCAATTGCCACTATGACAATTACTGGAGGCAGATATTTCGTTATATCTCGCGCCAGACAGAGTTAACGTAACGGCGGCACTGACGTCAACGACAAAGGTACTTTTGCTCTTCTCTTAAGACCGTCTCGACCTGACCGGCTGGGGTCTCCCAGCAGTAAGTCGATACACCTTCGATCGCTAGTCCGCGGTTCAGGTTCGCGAAGGCAGTGAGGGGCGCGTACGCCAGTTTTGCTACCGGACGTGAAGTTTGCGGTTGATGGGGCCGATGTGGTCGGTGTTTGAATGCATCGACAAATTGTGGTGTACGACGGTCGGGAAGGTGATGCGCTTGCTTAAGTCAATCAGCACATGCAGGGGGGTCCCTGGGGTTGCAGGAGGGAAGAAAGAGGACGTGTCTGTGTAAAGCAAAATGACCATAGAGATAGATGTATTGAGAGAGTTTTACCACCTAGCTGTGTCCCTGACGAACTGAGAGAGATGACCTCATTTATTCTGCGGCTTTAACGGATGTCAATTTATATCGTCGTATTGATTTGGAGCATACTTAGAGCACAAATGGTAACTAAATCGCAAGTTTATCGCATCTATGGTGCTTATAAAATCAGGGGCTACCCTAGTTAGACACATTGTTGAATCATAGGACAACAGTGATAATTGATCACGCTCCACTCCCAGCTAAGCGCCGATCCATAGTGAAGATTGTCTTCCTGATACGACAACTATAGTTTTGTTCCTTTCTTCTTGATATTCCGTGCTCCGTCGACGGCGAGAACCACCTCTTTGCTGATCCCAAGAATGTCGCCTGCCCGATTCGTAATGACTCCATCAAATCCATCCGTCTGTTGCAGAGCAGAGAAGCTTGGCTGCAACAGAAGTCATTGTTATTAATCAGGAATTGCAGTTCCGCTTGGAGTGGATTGTGGTTATGGTTTTGATAATATGCCAATCACGGGCGGTGGAAATAGTCGATCGTGTTATGGAGAATGAATGGATTGGCAAACGGCCTGAACAATACTGACAAATATGTCAGGCGCTTGGTTAAACACGTCACGACTGGTACGAATCAGGCTAACATAACACCAATCTATGCTACAGCAAAATGCCTCGATCTGCCTCACTCGCACTCAGGAGTTTATTTCGCAAGGTGCGATAATCCGTTATGCATAATTTGTTGTCTCACTGATGTGATTTTCTAGTCCGCGCAACGGCCGCACAAAGCTGATACGGACACATTCTACTCGTTCGACGACCAGGATGACGATACACTCACCGGTCGGGAACTCGAGGAGGCTCAATTACGTATGCATCGGCGTGGAAGGATTCCTACTCGGTTTTGCGTCGGTGATCAGTCGCCGTCATCGTTTGCTCTGGATAGCTATGAATACATGCTTATCAGTCCTGCCCAGTCCGAACAGTCGCGCTGGCATTCATTAAAGTCGATTAAAGGTTCCTTTCGACGGAAAAATGCGTCTTCCAGGCAAGAGAGGAAAGTCGCTTCAGGCGAAGCTGACGAAGAGTACTGGGATATCAGCCGGCCACCCTCTGCAATGGCTACTGTCAACTGCGAAAACAAAAACAACAAGAAGCTACACAATTTGTCAGATGGCATTGATGACAACCAACACCTCAGTACTCATACAGCAAATCCAAGTCGCTGGGGAACGCTAATCAGGAAAATGAGTATTCGGAAGACGCGTGATAAACTTAAGCCTCTAGTTGTTGATTCCAATCCAGTGCAGCGTCAGACCTCGCCTGTGTATGCGAATGAATCTCGCTATTATACTGTCACTGTTCCAATTTCTCCTTACACTGAAAGGTCTGTACGTTCATTACGCTCAAATTCCATCTCAGATAGGTTTACAGATGCAAGCTCGTCATTATCTGTGAGTTTCATACCTCGTGCGTCACAGCCACGAATGAGAAAACGATCGAACAGGTTTGGCAAGTGGGATACATCTTACTCGAGATTATGGACTCTCGGCACATTTCGCTACCTCGACGCTGATCCATACAATAATCGAGTTAAGCAGTATTTAGACGCCTACAGGAATTTCTCGCGGCAGCAACGGCATCCGCGGTATGAACAACTTCTTGATTCAGCCAGACTAATAAGCGCTAGGGCAGTGGTCTTTCAGTACCTTGGGATGGAGTGACCTTGCCAGGTCACCTGAGTATTACTTTCTAGACAGAGAATACATTACGTACATATTGTTAACCAGAACCACACCAATCTAATTTCCACGCAGAGTGCAATCCAAACGTTTCGCTACCAACCGTCAATTTTGCTAACCTTTAGTGGCAGTCCGTCTGTCGGTCTGACGGTTACAGCGAATTCCCGGTTGATAGGTTGGTTTTCAACCGACTCCTCAAACAGGTACCGTCCAACAAAGCTGGCCAATATACATTTAAACTCAATCTCGGCAAAGCGCCTCCCAATACAAGCCCTCGTTCCCTGCAAGAATGTCATATACGCATAAGCGTTGTCAGCCTGGCGACCGTCCCAACGATCAGGATTGAACTCATAAGTATCTGGGCCCCATAGTTTCTTTGAATAATTCAAGCCTTTAATAGAGATATTGAGCATTGTTCCCTTGTAGATAGTCTCGCCGTCGATTACAATATCCTGCGACGATTCCCGCGCTGTGCTGATTACCGGAGGGTTAACCCGCATTAATTCTCGCATCACATTGTTGGTGTATTTTAACGACTCGATTTGGTCTGCGGTTTTGATGTCGTCGACACCGCCGGGGAATGCGTCACGGACTTCAGCTCGCAGCTTCTCTTGCACGTCCATGTGCTTTGCCAAAGTAAGCAATGCCCATGCCACGGCACCTGCGGTTGTCTCATGGCCGGCAAATAAGACTAATCACATCAGCACAGGTTGGAATTGAATCAAGAAACGAAGCATACAAGTCATTATCTGGTGCTCAACCATTTCGGCACTCCAGTCGCTGCTGCCGAGAAGAATACTGAGAATATCTCTGTCCTTGATATCAGATACGCCGTCCTTATCACTGACGTTGTCAGTACTCTTTAGTCTGTTTTGTTTCTCCGCCAAGACCTTCTTGCACGTGGCACTGAAGACCTTATGAGCATGACGAATCTCATTGTTATATTTTGTGGGCACATATTTCCAGCCTGGCAGGAAAGCAAACATGTTAAAGAGGAAAAATTTCTCTCCTGCATTGGCAATCTTATCATACGTGCGCACAAGTTCACTATTCTCGTCCTCAATCGAGTTCAAATCGATGCCGAAAGACGCCTCACCAATCGCATCGAGGGTTAAGCGCGAGAAATACGAAAATACTTCGAACACAGTCGGTCCCGTCTCGACGATCTTATCGAACTGATTCATAACCTTCTTTGTCTTGCTCATAAAGACGGGGACAAATTTCTTAACGTGCGCGTATGAAAAGGCCGGGGACATTAGCTTGCGCTGATGTTTGTGCTCCTGGCCTTCTGCGAACACTAACCCGTTGCCAATGATGATCTTGTAGGCTTTTGTCATTGCTGGTTTCGGAAAGTCGTATACTCGAGATTGTAGGACCACGAGATGTGCTTCTGGAGACAACTTCAATCGAAGTGTTAATACTTGAACACCAGTGATGCTACAAGAAAGATTGGTATACCAAGGTAAGAGCATCGGAACCAAAGAGCCCATGGAACCGCGTGAAATGGCTATCTGGATATTTCTCCGCCATCATAATTGCATGTTCATAATAATGTCGTCCGTAGTCAACGAAGTTGCCCCAAAACCAATGTGCGTTCGGGGGCGAGGGGAGACTTCGGTAAGGCGAGACATAGCGAGGATAGACAAATAGTCGATAGCAAAAGTAAAGGGCTCCGACGACGAAAACATAAAGCGGAAGCCATAGGAGGAGACTTAATGCTAATAGTGACCGACTGGTGAAGTAGTTTAACACAGCGAGACAAGTTCCGAGTAGAATAAAGGTGCGGAAACCCATATTGACAGCTTTCCAGCGAATCACTTGTTATTCCGTATCTCGATGGTCTGATGGCTACTGATACATGCGGAATTGGAACTTGATACTGTTATCAAGTCGTATCCCACAATTCAGTATGGGGGCGCCCGGGAGAGTAGTTGCGAGCTTTCAAAACGTAC
Organism: Lipomyces tetrasporus; assembly: GCF_029532465.1. Classification (NCBI taxonomy): domain Eukaryota; kingdom Fungi; phylum Ascomycota; class Lipomycetes; order Lipomycetales; family Lipomycetaceae; genus Lipomyces; species Lipomyces tetrasporus. The sequence continues at coordinate 570,798 of NW_026611607.1, forward strand.
ACCTGGGAGTTTACTAGGCGGTCTCTGGCGAGCTAATGCTTAGACGTCCCGAGTACTATCCCGGACTATTAAGCAGGCACCCCCTAATTATTTAGGATGCCATTTCGCATCGTACCCAGCATACCTGGCACTAATCTCCGGGGTGTCTCCAGCACCCACTCCCAAACTTAATTTGCTTGATGATAGCAATCGTTATACTATGAGCGCGACCCGTTTCTGGGACCGGCTTCTCGAATGTTGTTTGGCCCTTGCTTTCTTTGGTCTGGTATAGTTACATATACGTTGGTTTGTTCAAAACAACAAGCACTGGCCGGAGTAGGGGAGATCGTCAAAACATTCTGTGCATTGTATGAAGTCTCTAGACTTTTGATCGTATCAGGTACGGTCGATGCTTGGGAGAAATTTGCCAGGTACGCTGAGTACGAACACATAATGGCATTTTTGATATTATCCCAATTATTTATTATCATCATATTTGTCATGACGTCGGACACTTCTGTGTACTGCTGCGTGTACGCGATTGCCCTGTGCTGATAACGTATATTTACATGAACGCAAACGATTCCAGTCCTTGGCACTTTCATTTTCTTCAGGAGGAGTATACCCTTTGCGTGCATCTCGTTACGTCGTCGTGACCATTAAGCGCAAGGTGCGCTCGCAACAATGCAGAGAAGAAGGCAGCAACGAGAAGAATATGGTATGATACGTTAGTAATAGATGCAATCCCATTGATGCGCCAGGGTGCCAGGGCGCCATCTACGCGTTGCTGGACACCGGGCGACTATTTTATTGTGTATTATTTCGCGACGCATTCGCTTGGAATCAAATATGGCGTGCGTGTACTCTCGTTGCTTGAGTCTGTACTTCAAATTCAAGTCCTTCGATTGGCTGCTTCTCCTCTTAACCGTATCTGAACAACAACTAATAAATTGTATAAGAAGTCGTTGCCTTGCAAGTAGTAGAACATACACTGGAATCATGTGTTGTTCATTTCGGTCTATTATGTCGACTCTTGCCCATGGACACAGAGCAAACCAGATAACGCGTTGCAAAGAGGCTGGCTGGCGCGTTCGCAAAACCCTAACCACCGGCGTCAACAAACATGTCGTAGCGGAGACAGAACGACACAAACAAACTCTGAGGGCCAACGAAATATCGATCTTCATTTAGATCTGTCCAGCTCATCTCACCGCCACTCGGGAGTCGCATCCACCCGCAACTGCATATTGCGATAAAACTTCGCGCGTGCGATGTCGGTTTCTCCGGTAGTTTCTCGACAACCTCTGTCGCAGTGCTCCGGGAATATTATCCGCAGCCCATCCGAAGCGGGATTGGTAGTGAACAGAGTGCGATCGCAGAACGCCACGCTCAAAGAGCTGAATCTTACAGGGCAATCTAGCTCGACATCTAGCTCAACTGCTGTGACCGACATTTCGAAAGATAGATTATATTTGTCAATGGGGCCCCATATCACGCCCAGCAGCTTCGCTTCTCGACTGGTAAGCAGCGCAATACATTGTCAAACAGCCCACACGTCTGCCATGGTGGCATCTAAGGCTCGCCAGCACATGAACGATGAAGAGTCTAATTTAGCAACAACGATATTGAATGACACGGTACCAGACGCAACCGAGCGCAGTGCCCTTTCTAGCACTGTGCACACGAGCAATCGCGGTGCCAATCATTTTCGTCATCCGTCCACTACCGCTACCGCCAATGCCGGAATTATCGAGCCATCGCAAACACGCACATTCTCTTCGACTTCGTCAACTTCGGTGGCAATTTCTGCCTCTGGAAATGCGCCCATGGTCGCACAGCAGGGCCTTTCGGTATTATCCCAGGTCACCGAGCGAGCACGTGAGATCCCGCGAGATGCGCGGGACCGAGCGGCATCGTTACGCGAACGAGAGAGGATGATTGTGCGGGCTCGCGATTCTCATCAAGACAAAGACCGAGCTCTGACCCAGGTTGCGACTAACCAGAATGACGCGTCAGAACAACGCGATGCCGACAATATCAGGAACTGGCAGAGACAGTGGAAGCGGGTTCTGGCTACGAGTGTGTTTTATTTCGATGGACTGGAAGACGTTGGCAAGGATAGGACAAAGAAACAGCTACTAAATTATGGAGCCGTAAGTTCTAAGTCGCGGCAAGCCGACGAACGACTGATTGACACGTTTTTGTAGAAAATCGAGACATTCTTTCATGGCGGGGTTACTAATGTCGTCACAAATCGGCAGATACAAGCAAATTATGCAGCAACGGACATTATCTACCAGGCTAAGCAGAGAAACATGAAGATATGGACTCATGAAAGTATGACATTGCGGTTAGGTTCGAAGACAGCGGGGACTAACTCGGCATTAGAATTTGTGAGGTTCATGTCTCATCTACAAGAGAACCCCAATGCATCAGCATCAAATGTCGCAGGTACCCATACCAGTACCACATTGAGCAGAGGCCACGTTGTTGCCAGCGACACAAGTAACAATCTTTGTCGTATGCTCCGCGAAGAAAAGCTTACTGGACCTGCGGATAGCGATCCCAGGGCACGACGAGACGATATCCATTACTTCAAAGGCCCCTACATTTACATACGCGATGCGACTCAGATTTACCGTCCCATCATGGTGCGTGAATACTCTCGCGTTTCTGAGCCACAACTCGGCGACTGGCCACAGTTTCGAGTAACGGGAACGGGTAAGTGTCCATTTGTGCTCGACTTGCAATATCACCAAAATAGAACAGTGAAGGAAGTTAAACCACGACGTACCGGTTCCAAATTAAAGCGGGCGGCTGCCATTGAAGCCGAGATAAATACCTCCAAAGGAGCCGCCAAGTCGCGAAAGTTACCTGAGGGTGAAGGGGATAGTCATAACCAAAGTGCCAATTTCTTGCAAGAACATGAAGCGCCTCAAGCGGACGATGATGAAGGCATCACTGAAGATCTGCAGCAACAGGCGTCAGCAGCATTTAAAGAACCCCATCTACGCAAGAGGAGCGCCCTCACACCGGTCCGTATGACCTCAGCTCGAGCTAACAGTGGCGGACCAACGGCTGCAGATATCAAGGCTCGTAAACAGGCACTCAGCGCTACAGGACGGAGTTATCATAAGCGAATGTCGGCAGCTGTGGGACATGAACTTGTTGCGACCGGTATCAATATGTCCAATGTAACCTCGAATATAAGATCTGTGACACAGTCTGGTGGCGCTGCGAACGGACTAGCGGCACAAGCGTCGCAGGTGCAGTCAAAGGAAGTGAACAGTCTAAAGAAGAAAGTCTTCGAACGTAAACGAAGGCCACTACCCGTCCCTCAGGTGGCTGTGAAGAAGGAAGCCGTGGCCGTCAAGGAAGTTCGGCCGGGATATTGCGAGAATTGTAAAGATAAGTATGACGACTATGAAGAGGTTGGTAAACCCCGCTCGCGTGTGCGGCTCATTTGATGCTAATAAATGAACTTAGCATGTCGGATCGCGAAAGCATAGGAAATTTGCCTCGAACGATGAGAATTTTGCCGAAATCGATGACTTACTTGCACAGCTGGTCCAGCCCAAGCGTGAACTTCATGAGCTTAGCTGATGCGGTGTCTAGACTCATCTCACACTATTTGCTATTAGTGTACATTTTATTTATGGTTGTAGCGTTAGATTTCGGACAGTTTGTATTATGTACAGTTACGAAGCATTTGCATCTGCATTGTTGAAATAATGATAGATATATTTAGACACGTAAATTTGTTTACACTGGTAAATATAGTGAGCGGATTAATTTTTCAGATCTTCCAGTGTGCTCCACAATGCCAAAAGAAATCTGCGGATTGCTATGCCTAGTTCTTAGTGCACACGAATTGCCGCAATTATTAAGACTCAGAATAAATATTACATATATCCGCCCGTACTCATAATTGGACTTAATCAATGCCGATCCTATATGGCGTGCCGTGCGAAGCGACTGTTTTTCCATATACGTCACGACGCTTGACCGATTACGTAGCATTGCAGACGCACTAGGCTCGATCTAGATAGTCACGCATAACTCCCACTACGATTTACTACTTGCTGCCTCAAGCGTAGCCCCACATATTGCCCTCGACAAGGCCGTTATATATACGTCACTGCCGCCTCCCCGTCTTCGTCATCATCATTCCGTCATCGTGCTCCTTAGTTTTCGTCCCTACTCAGTCCGCGCTCTCTAGACGTCTTCACGCGCCGCATACGCCAGTGTTTACGTGTCTCTAGCGGATAGCACCAAGCTCGATTGGTCATCTCTGTCAGAATTAGGCTGGTCGATAATTGTGCTACGCCGAGATATTGTGACGTCGTGACCTGATTCTGCTTCGTCGGTCGGTCCAAAGTAGTCGGTAAGTACAATAGCACTATTCCATGTACATGAATAGTACTAAAGATATGTTTGTTTATTCAGCTGTGTATTCGGAGTATGACAGAAGGGTCTCCGCAATCAAACAGCGTAGATTCTCCGTCAGCAACCGGGATAACCAACAGCCAGGCTTCGCAGAATTCGTCCTTGGCGGAGAGTACGTACAGTAACGGCCAGACATCCGCCAAATCCAAGCTGGATCTAGAACCGAATCCGTTCGAGCAGTCGTTTGCTTCGAAGGAGGGTACGCCCAACTCGTCGCAAAAGGCACTGCTTCCGCCCGTTGCGTCTCTCGCATCGCCGTCATCTTTACTTGGCTCCTCTTCCACTAGCGGCTTCAATTGGGGGATCAATAGCTTGCGATCAGGGCCCCTATCTCCTGCTATGCTACAGGGCCCCGCCCAATCCGCAGCTCTCGCCTTCGTTGATAGTCACTTACGCAGCGGATTGACCCCGAACGAGTCGGGCATTAGGACTGGACTGACGCCTGGTGGTAGTGGATCAATATTTCCAGCGCCTAGTCCAACAACAGCGGCAATTTTTGGACTGGTTCCTCCTACACCGTCGGGGCTCCAGCCGTCGTCATACCCACAAACTCCACAGCCAATTGAGCCGCCAGCTTCACAGGCGGCCAGCAGCACGTCATTGGTAACGGCCTCGATTCCAGCTAGTGCAACTACATCAAGCACAGTTGTTCCTGCTACATCCGCCCCTTCAAATCATCCGAGCTCACCTGTTTTTCAGCCTCAAGTTATATCACAGAGTGCCATGGCTGCCCAGGCACAATCTGGTCAGAGTAAGACGGAGCCTTATGCCGATTCGGCCAATGCCGCGGCGAATGGTCTCTATTTGCTAAGTCAGGGACAGCAGCAGCAAGCAGAAGCATCAAAAGCAGCGGATGAGAAGAGGGCCGACAGCAAGGCAGACAAGAAAAAGGTTTCTGGCGGTCGCAAGAATGTTCGCAAATCCGAGGAGAGTGCGGCTACTGGTAACAAACGTCAGAAATCTAATGCTGCGCAGGTGCAGCCTCGGTCTGAGAGCAGATCCATGTCCCCTCCCAAGAACGAAGATGATGAGGAGCATGAGGTAGATACCAGAAAGATGACTGATGAGGAAAAACGGAAAAACTTCCTGGAGCGCAATCGCGTGGCTGCATTGAAGTGCCGTCAACGGAAAAAACAATGGCTTGCCAATTTGCAGGCTAAGGTTGAGTATTACGGAAACGAGAATGATGCATTGAATGCCCAAGTTACTGCCCTCAGAGAGCAAGTTGTTAACCTGAAGGCCTTGCTGCTCACACACAAGGATTGCTCAGCTTCGCGTTCGCTGCCCCCAGGTCAAGACCCTATCAATATTGCACTTGGCCAGGACTTCGTCGCACTGCCTCAGCAGCATGGAGTCGCCGGTGTGCCTCCGATGGGCGCCGGAATGAACCCGAACATGCCAGGAGCTCGACGATTTGTGTGAGTGGATTCAGTGTTAGTGGGTAAGTTCCAGGACAGGTTCATATTGGTATATTTTTTGTTTAGAAGTTTAAAAAGGCGCATGCGCAACTGCTGATTCGTGGTGTGCCGTTGTGTGTGCGCTAGGTTGCCTCAATTTGTTATGACTATCATTTTGTGCTGTCTTTGGGATTTATTATAGTTTACTAATTTTTATATTTAATTTATTATGTTTTATTACTTAACTATTGGCGTTCTGATATGTTTACATTCGGTTGGACTTTTGATACTGGAACTTGCCTATGTCGTGTTGGAAACATATGATATGACTAGCACTATGGAGATTTGCGTAAAATGGAGTATGTTTGTTCATTGTATTTGTATTTTGTTGATTTGTTCCCAGGATCGGCTGCAGTAAGAATTTGAGTGTTCTAGGACTAAGAAGTACATAAATGATTATAATTATTTGATTGATTTCCATTTTACGCATGGTGATAATCATAGATCACACTGACACAGAACCATAGCACAATGATCGTTACATGCAACCGCCAGGCCCAAGCGAACTCCAATACTAACATATAACCTCCAAACGCCAAATTTGTTCCTTCTATTCCCAACCACATCCAAAACCTAGACATCTTCCAAACATGCAGTTATAATTATTAACTCCCAGATCTAGCCGTATCGATACTCCCCTAGAACCTCATTGACACTTTCTGGCAATTCGATATTTCTCAATAGCAAAGTAAACGTACGCATCATGTCTTTGAATTTATCCTCTGTGATGAGACGCCCGGAATACCTGGCTTCTTCATACGCGTCAATGAATTGATGAGCAAGCACAGCATCAAAGCTGACGTAATTTTCTAAATGCAGCGTGTATTCCTTCCACGACATGCCTGGTTTGCGACGCAGTGCCGGATGCAAATTCGACGCTTTTATTTCCAGCAACTTGACACTCTCGATCAGCACTTCGAGATACGGTACTTGCGGGAAATCGAACTCAGAATGCGGCGGCGGTAATCCAGGATGCGAAACGCTATCTGACGGTTGAATAGATTCCTGTATCAGTCGGCACCGGATTAATTCCGCCTCGATGGCATTCGCACATCTCCTGGGGAAGTCGCGGTTACCCGGGACGTATCGTTTGGGAATATCTGATAATGCGACACGAACGTCGTAGAGCCTGTTCAAATAGAGTAAAAGTGCTACAAGGCCGACTGCGAAGTATGTTGCTGCAACAATAATAATGTTGTATATCTGCTCGTTTCGAAGGGCCTGTGAGATCAGATCCGCTGGCGTGACAATGACGAAACCGCACGTAAAGAAGATGAGCAAGAACAAACTGCATCGGTACAGAAACCGTGCCCAGCGGTCGGATAGCAGACTGTTATGGGACGCCATCTTCATACTCTTATGGCCTTTAATATGGCCTTAAAGTCTGCAGAATTGTGCTATATTGATTTGAGTTGGAAATACATCTGGTTGTTGAATGCTCTGTTGGCTTGACAACGGTGGTGACGCGTTATCTGGATGGATGGAATCCAGATCACGAATCTGGCGGGAAGGTCATGATCTGCATCCAAACTTTAATCCGATCTAACTCGCCACCCTAACCCCCAGCTGAGGACCCTAACCAATTTAGGGCGTAACCCTACGAAAAGCAGTCATGTCCTCGCGCGGCGAACGTCCCGGTCTTTCTAAACGGGTTTGAAGCGCAGGAAGCTTGCTCTTCCTTCTTAACTCGGTATCGACTGGAACGACCAGAAAGAAGGTAGGATAGTTTGATTGATTCCTGAAAGTGTGAAGATTCTAATAAGTGTTAGCATTGTCTCGTACACTTGCCGACTAGTCGTTTGTCGTCATGCAGATTTTCGTGAAGACCCTTACGGGCAAGAGTATGTTGCGTTTGTGCCGTCCATTTAATGCATTCAGGTGCTAATATTCGATATTAGCTATCACTCTTGAGGTGGAGTCGTCCGATACTATCGACAATGTCAAGTCCAAAATTCAGGACAAGGAGGGTATCCCTCCGGACCAGCAGCGATTGATTTTCGCCGGCAAGCAGCTCGAGGATGGTACGGTATAGTAATGTATGACAGACGAATAAGGTTGCTTACGTATTTAGGCCGCACTCTGTCGGATTACAACATCCAGAAAGAGAGCACGCTTCACCTTGTCTTGCGTCTCCGCGGAGGCGCTAAGAAGCGCAAGAAAAAAGTTTACACTACTCCCAAGAAGATCAAGCACAAGCATAAGAAGACCAAGTTGGCGGTCTTGAAGTACTACAAGATCAACTCCGACGGCACTGTTGAGCGTACCCGTCGTGAGTGCCCGACTGAGACGTGTGGTGCTGGTGTCTTTATGGCCAAGATGAAAGATCGTCACTACTGCGGGAAGTGCCATCTTACTTATCTCCAGGCCTAGAGGAATTGATTGAGTGTACGACGAGTATGCAGGGTTTATGTTGTATATTGATGGATTTTTGTTCGATTTGTAGCACAACTGTACGTAATAAAGAGCGAATGAGCATATTACTGGATTACTGGGGATGTTTAATTTCGTAGCTAGCGACTACACTCCTCCAATATGATTGACGATCTGGGTACTTGAGATCGATTCCGCTGTTATGTATCAATATGTACTGTTTATTGGCGCCACAGTGTGCTGGATCTAGCAGTGTCGACTTTATCAACAAGTTGATGGGTTGTTCCTGGTTGCGTGCGTCTTCCCCTCGTGCGGCGCAGCACTGGCTGGATGCTACTAGTTGTGGGCCATCCGTGCCCACAGTTTAAGTCAGCTCTACTAGGAATTGATCGTACTCCTCGCCCCAGAACAACCATCGCCGCTAACAACGTAGGTCCGTGATCTCCGAAGACAACTTCGGTGGTACGCATCGCTAGTATCGCACATAAACACGGACGCCAAGGTATAAATGGTGTCCGTATTTCGTTTCCGGCGTTATAGAACGCTCATCGTGTTCACTTGCGTCATCCTGTTTGGGATCTATCACTTGACCGCGTCCAACCATGGCGGCGCTGTACCGGCCAAGTTCATGAAACCGAGCATGCCTGGCCGGCCTCCCGGAACTGCTGCTCCAGTCCACAGCTCCTCGAAACTCGCAGGCGAATCCACTAGCGAGTCCAATATTATTGAGAATATTGCAGCGGAGAAGCCTGTCAAGGATATCAATCATGATTTAGAGCCAGCTGAGGACACCGCGTACGCACCTAAATATCCACCCGTCGACGAGAACAGCGTCGATGATGAGCCTGCAAGCACTCAAGAGCCTGAGCAAAATGTCGTCCCTCAGTGGAAACCGTTGACTGTGAAGTCCTACGAAAGCACTTACAGTCCTGACGACCATCGCGTGGACAGCAACAGCATTACGACCCCGGCCTTGCCGGTTGTCGAGAATATCTTCAAGACACCACGCATTACGACGTTCCCGACTCCGCCGCAGATCCAGCTGCCAGAAGACCCACCTATAAGTTTTCCCAAGATCCAGGGCGTATTTGCGCCCGAAACCCCGGAGCAACGTACGGTTCGCGAGGAGAGGTTGAATACTGTCCGGGACGCGTTTATTCACTCGTGGAATGGCTATAAGGCTCATGCCTGGGGGCACGACGAGGTCCGTCCTGTCACAAATGGTTATGCGGATCCATTCGGCGGCTGGGGTGCTTCAATAGTCGATGCTCTTGATTCGCTGCAGATCATGGGTCTGACTTCCGAGCTTGAGGATGCGAAGAAGTTTGTTGCTTCTATCGACTTCACTACGAGTAATCTGCACACAGTTCCCGTGTTTGAGACTGTCATCCGCTATCTAGGAGGACTTATCAGCGCATATGATCTTTCTAATGCTCGCGAACCTGTATTTTTGAACAAAGCGGTGGAGCTGGCAGATGTGCTTATCGGTGCTTTCGATACCCCCAACGGCATGCCTATTTTGTTCTACGATCCCCAATTGGCTCATCGTGAGCTCAAGCTTCGTGCCGGAAAGCATATGATCCTCGCTCAATTTGCCTCATTGTCGCTTGAATTCACCCGACTTGCTCAGCTAACGGCGAATCAGAAGTACTACAGCGTAATTCAACGTGTTATGGACCAAGCCGAAGCTTCACTGTCATCCTCGCCGATGCCCGGGCTCTGGCCACTTCGAATGGACATCTCTGGCTGCACGACGGCAGAAGTCAGTCAGTCTGGACGCGATCAGCGAAGTTCAACTCCGCCGGTGCAAGTTCCTGAGGAGGGCACGTCGGATTCCATCAGACCATCGCAGCAGCTGCAGAACAAGATTAATAACGCGGCAGCCGAAGCGAATGTCGATGAAGAGGCTACACCCTCTGGTAAGAAGCTTGTGAGGAGACAGCTCAACCTGGAAGAAAACTTGGACGCACAGGCGCGCTCGACGACTATAAGCGAAGTAACCAAGCCTGATTCGAATATTGTGATTCCACCTGCTAAGCCTGATCCCGAGTGCGTCTCTGTCAAAGGTCTTACTGAGAGCAGTAAGTTTTGCAGTCTTTCCTAATAATATTAGTCCAATACTTACGCATATAGCGCAAGGTCGTTCTAACAGAAAGTTCTCTGCCGGCGCATTGGGTGACTCAGCATATGAGTACTTAATCAAGCAATACCTCTTGCTTGGCGGTACGGTGAGCCAATACAAAACGCTCTACGAAACCACTTCAGCGTCTATCAAGACCAATCTTCTTTACCGTCCGATGGTCAAGGGTGATCCGGATATATTGTTTTCCGGCAATGTCATCATTGGCGCCCGTGGCGAAACCACAAAAGACTACGAAATGACGCACTTAACCTGCTTCTTGGGTGGTATGTACGCGCTTGGTGGCCGTGCGTTGGAGTTACAGGATGACATCACGATTGGCGCGAAGTTGGCGGATGGTTGCTATTGGGCATACAATGCGACAAGGACGGGTATTATGCCGGAGAACTTCCATGTTCAGGAATGCTCTCGCGATGATTGTCATTGGGTTGATCCCAGGGCGCGACAGACGCAACCAGAATACCAAGTTAGGAGGAGGAGCCTGAAGAAGAGACAAGAAGGTGACGTCGTAATCGCTGAAGGTTAGTATCTATGCTTCGTCTTCTTGCACGTTGCTGAGTGTCACTCATAGAAACGCCCCAAAATATTCCCGAGCCACCACATGTTGCAGAGAGTCCTGCGGGCGGTGTGTCGCCGGGAGGGACCGAGGCATCGGCTCCAGAATATCCCGCTCAGGAGGAGACGTCCTCAGCACCTACTGAGGCGTCGGAGCCAAACGACCGATTCACTCAGACTGACAAACAGCCAATCGAGGGTGCAATGCAGAAAGAACAACTTGCATCTGAGAAACTGACGGCGGGGCAACCTGCCACTGAAGAGACTACTTTAGGTCCAGGCGTGGGCCGAGAGCAATCTGCAGAACTTCGAACTGAGGAAACGAAATCTGCGAGTGACAATGTGGCTGCTCCAGTTCAAGATGCTACTACAGCATCGGGCGATACTAATGCCCAACTATACTCAAGCTCTCATCTGGCTCAGGGCGAGACAGTTCCCGCTTCTGTCGACCAGATGCCGGCCGACACTGAAGCGACTGCGGGGAAAGCCGCTGGGCAACAAATGAAGCACGCAACCGAGGAATTGCAGCAGTCGGCGCATAATGTTGTTGGTGAACCACCCTCTGATCCATCGACCGATTTGCCTACAAGAGAGCAAATGAAGGATGCTATCCAAGCTACTACTCCACCGGAGTCGGTTAGTCAGCCAAACCCTGCGGACACGTCTCAAGCGAATCAAGGACAGACTGTGGATCTAGTCAGCCCTAAAGATCCTGCTCACGCAGAGTCTGGAACTACTAGTGAAGGTGGAGTTGTACCAGTTGCACGCAACAGCATCAATGCCTCCCCAGAGGGATCTTCGGCTGAAAAACAATCGGCAATGCCGTCAACGGAGAATCCCGCTGCTCGTGCTGAAATTGGAACCGTATCTACTGGTGATTCAGAGGGTGCTACCGGAGCTGAAGCTTCCATTCCTCGTACGGTACACGCTGGAGCCACGGCTCCAGGTGACGATGACACAGATCGATGGGAGATAGGCGGGTGGTATGATCAGCCTCGGTCTTTCGTTTCTCAGGACGCGCGATATCTGTTACGACCGGAAGCCCTTGAAAGCATATTTATTATGTACCGAGTCACAGGAGATAAGATATGGCAAGACAAGGGATGGCAGATGTTCAGTGCTATAAATAAGTACTGCCGAACGGCGACTGCATTCTCTGCGATTGCGGATGTAACAGATAATTTGCACAATCGACATATGGATGAGATGGAGAGTTTCTGGATGGCCGAAACATTGAAGTACGCCTATCTACTCTTTGCGGATCCTAATCTGATATCACTGTATGCTATTTGAGAATGAATGGGTTTTGACGGATTCTAATATCGGTATAGGGACGACTACGTATTCAACACGGAAGCGCATCCATTTCTGCGCCCGTCACCAGTGACGAGCGCCCCAGAGTAAAAGATCGTCACATAAACTATAGTGCGATTCATTCTTGTCGTGTGTTGAGTTCTATGTCGTGGTTTGTATTAATTACTCATTTGCAACATGAAACAGGTTTCGTGCATGTTCTTAGGTATTACTTCATGGGCAAATTTACGGTACATACATATATAGGTGGTTGTGTGAGAGATTCGCAATAACCAGGCATCCTGTACAGCAAATTCTATTAATCATCAAACTGTATGTAGTATAGGCGATAGATATCATTAGCCGCTTCTAATTAGATGATTTAACAAAACTATACAATATATGGAGACTACAAACTTTACATCTCATTCTTTTTTGGGTCCTGCGCATACTTTCATTTTCACGCTGAAGGTTCTTGCTTCAATGAGGACCGTCCGGCCTTCAACAATTCGTCGCATAATAACAGATTCGAGGCGATAGATGTTGCAGAAGCAACTGCATTTCGTAGCACTCGGAATGAATCGTAAACCCCTTCAATAGTCGGATCCATTGGTTCTCCAGATGCCAAGTCGATGCCAACAACGTGACCATCCGCAAACTCGTCCTGACAAGCAGATAGAGTGTCCAATATGTCAAAGCCACCGTTGGTCGCCAACGTTTTGGGGATAACTAGTAACGCGTCGGCGTAGGCTTGCACGCCAGCCTTTAACTTTCCCTTGACCTCTTTTTGCAAAAAGTCACCGCTGAGATGGCTAGCACAAGCGATCTCGAACGCACCTGCACCTGGGACAACGCATTTGTCAGTCATGGCGTTGACCACGCTCCGGAGGCCATCTCTTACGGCATCCTGAATTTGATTCATAGTATGGGCGTTAGGTCCCTTGATGAGAATCGTGACACTCTTGGGATGCTGCACTTCCTCAATGAATGTATACTTTTCCTCGCCTAAAGTATGCTCGTAGACTAGTCCAGCAAATCCAAGAACCTCGGGCGATAGATCATCGACGCTATTTTGCGCCGTGCCGCCACAAACAAGTTGCAATCTCTCCATGTTGCGTCGCTTAGCTCTTCGAAGGGCGAAGATACCATTTCGGGCGAGAACATCAAGGGACAAGGGGTCAATACCCTTCTGATTGACAATGACAAATCCCTTGGATTTGTCAAGCCCACAAACTTCATTCTTGAGTTCGACTATCTTTTGCAGTTTCTGGTCCACGAACTTTCGCTCACTTTCCACGAGCTTCTCCCGCTGTTCAGCGTTGCTATAGAAGAAACCCGAATTGACTTCACTCTTCTCGTATTCGAGGGAAACATTCAGAGTCAGGACATAGGCATTTTCAACTCGCTTGGGCATGTCGGGATGCCGGGCTCCGTGATCCAAAACCAAGCCTTTGATCAAGGCAGTCTCGACAGCTGATTGGTGCTGCATCTTCATGATCTCGATCATGTGAAGATCTACTCTCTCTGGAGGACTATGGATCGCTAACACGGCATCAGTGACAACCGGAGTGATTGCCTCGGCCAAAGTTTGGTTGAGTTTGGTAGTCAACGATGTACGAGAAATGGCCAGAAGGAGTTCCCTATCCATATCTTTCTCGATTTTGAACGAGTCGAGGAACTATTTGATAATATTAACGATGCCATTCAACTCCAATTCAGAATCTCGAAATTGGGTACCTTAAGAGCCTCTTTTCTCGCTAACTCAAATCCTTCAGTCAACAATCTAGGATGAAGACCATCAGATATATAGCGTTCCGCCTGCTTGAGAAGCTCTCCAACCAGTAAGCAAACGGTGGTGGTACCATCTCCTGTGATCTCATCCTGGGCTGTAGCAGCACGAGCTGTAACATCATTAGACGGTAACGAAGCAACCTTGGCTTTTCATAACTTACCAATCATGACAGCTGTAGGGTTTGTTATTTGCTGTGATGACAATTAATACATAGCTCTTCCACAATCCCTGAAAATATTGAATTCCTACCATTTCTGATAACAGCACCTTTCCATCTTTGGTCAGCTTGATGTTGCCGGATCCATCAACCAGCCTAATCACGTTAATTAGATCCATATTCACTAGCTCCACCAGGAAAAGACTTACATCTTAATGGTGCCCTTGGGGCCCAAATTGCTCGACAGAACATTCTGAAGGCCTTGCGCAGCACTGATGTTGACGGATAGGGCCTGATTCCTTCGCAGAGATTCTGCCTTGGGATTTAAAAGTTGGACAGCCGACATTATCACTCGCAATCTAATGACTAGATGATAAATACACGTAGCAATCGCAATATAAGGGACTAAACCGCTTGTGATCCCAAGTTTCAAAATCTAGTAGTTTAATCCGAATGCTCTCTGTCTGTCGCGAGACGCGTTTTCTCAAGTTTGTAATGTCTATAGAAATTCGTGAACTTTATCACTCATAAGCAGGGCAGTGTTGTAGATAGTGTCACCCCAAGAAGTTATCGCGCGTCCTCATCGGCGTCGACCGGTGGGAAATTTTCTTTCCAAATTCTAGGAATTGGCGACATTTCTTTAGCAAAGCCTTCTTTGCAAACTCGCTAAGGATTTCTCATTAACCACTGAGTACGATGTCCAGCGGCGTTCAATACTTGTTGTTTGAAGAGCCAACTGGCTATGCTCTTTTCGAGGTCACACTTCAGCCCGAGACAATAGGCTCGAGGTTGAAGGAAGTCCAGGAAGCTGCGACTGATCTTGCGAGGTTTGGCAAGTTTGTCAAACTTGTCAGTTTTGCCCCTTTCAAGTAAGCGATCTTGTCCTAAGAGTGGCTTGTATTTCTGGTGCTAACTTTTGCGTAGGGGTGCTGCACATGCACTGGAGAATGCCAACGACGTTGCTGAAGGTAAATTAGTATGTCAGATTCGACTCGATGGCTGCTGACGACGATTCAGGAACCGTTAATGAGCACCTCAAGAATCTTCTAGAGCTAAATCTACCTAAGCGATCGAAGAAAAAGAAGGTACAGCCAGTATTTCTGTCTGAGTAGGCGAATGCCATAAAGCTAAAACATATACCTTTACAGATTGTCCTCGGCGTGTCGGATCTGAAATTGGCGAGCGGAATCAAGGACTCTGTGAAGGGAATCGAATGTGATACATCAGAAGTTGTTCAGGACCTTCTGCGCGGAATCAGGCTTCACGGAACAAAGCTTCTGAAGCAGCTTCAGGAGGGCGATATCGAGCGAGCCCAACTTGGTTTAGGTCACGCATACTCGAGATCCAAGGTGCAGTTTAATGTGCAGAAGAATGATAACCATATCATTCAGGCAATTGCGCTTTTAGATCAGCTGGACAAAGATATCAATACGTTTTCCATGAGAGTTAGGTACGTCAGATTAGGAAATTGTATGTTTTATTTGGCTGCAGCTGACTCGAAGTAGAGAATGGTATTCTTGGCACTTCCCGGAGCTTTTCAAGATTGTTAGTGACAATTACACATATTCCAAGTTGATCCTGTTCATCAAAGACAAGATCTCCCTCAATGAAAGCTCGCTACATGATCTTGCTGCTCTGGTTAACGACGATGCCGGGATTGCGCAGAGCATTATCGACGCCGCTCGCGTGAGCATGGGTCAAGATATTTCGGAACAAGACATGAGCAACGTTGTCACCTTCGCTCAAAAGGCCGTGAGTCTCGCTGATTATCGCAAGCAGCTCTACGGATACCTCGTTGAGAAGATGAACACGGTCGCCCCGAATCTGTCTGAATTGATTGGCGAAGTTGTGGGTGCGAGACTAATTTCGCATGCCGGTAGCCTGACCAACCTGTCTAAATATCCTGCGTCTACTGTTCAGATTTTGGGCGCTGAGAAAGCTCTGTTCAGAGCATTGAAGACAAAGGGCAATACCCCCAAGTATGGTTTGATTTACCACTCGTCATATATCGGCAAAGCCGCCCAAAAGAACAAGGGCCGAATATCCCGATTTTTGGCCAACAAGTGCTCTATCGCTAGCAGAATTGACAGTTTCACTGATGCGCCGACTACTAAGTTTGGCGAAGTGCTGAAGAAGCAGGTTGAGGAGAGATTGAAGTTTTACGAGACAGGTGCGCCGCCAACGAAGAATTCAGACGCCATGAAGGCTGCTCTTGAAGCGGTACCGGATTTGATGGAAGAGTAGGGGCAGTAATTTAGTTAAAATTTTGGGTTTGACTTTCTGTAACATAGATGCTTCATTGATCGATTTCACATACGGGAGTGTAGGTTCTTAGTGATTCAATTAAATATAAAAAGTTTCATTGCTTGTACATACATTAGTAAATATTTTATACATACATGGACGTTGAGCGAACATGGAAACGACGTAGTGCTGGTAGATCAATCGTCCAGCTTTCACTGCTCTGTATGAACTTCGGAAGGAGTTGAACTAAATACTCTGACGCATCTTCTTCAACGAACTCATGATCTGGGACCCCCTCTGCATTCGTTAACAATGCGACAGCCTTTGAATGGATTATTTCCGCCTGGTAAAAACGGTTAGTACCGTACTGAGCATTGTTTAAATAGTAAAGTAGCCCACATATGACATTATCGCAGCGAAAATCCCAGTTATGAAATGAGGCGGCTTTAATACTAATTCATCTGATATATCCGGTTTTGACTCTGATGTAGACAGGACTCGGACAGGCGTGTCTGGATCAACGAACAAAGGAACAAGTGCGACAGTTATCTCGGGTCGTAAGTCTTCCAAAAGACCTTGCGCCAGTGGATAGCACAAGTTGGGAGGAATCTGAGGAAGCCTTATCCAGTGAAAGTTATGTCTCGCCAAATACATAATAGCAAATGTATGATTGAATGAGGACGCCGACACAGAGATCGACCCACATTGGCTTGAGTCGCCAAGACCCAACAGAGTCGCTTCCAATGATGGGGACGCAATGACTAGTTGCGTGACTGAATCGCTTATTAACACGTTGATCTGGATACTTGACTCGTTATCTCGTCGAGGATTTTTTTGTGGCATGAATTCGTCGCCCTCTTCTTCTGATTCAAAATGCTGGTCCTCGTCTGAAGAAGAATCGTCGTGAAGTTCATGTCGAGGTGGAGGAACATCGAGCCAAGGTTTGAACTTCGAGCTCATTAGAAAATCTCAATACAAAGAAACATAGAATTTGGCCCTTACAAGCATCTGGATATGTGGATCACCAACGGTAATGAGTTGTGGAGATTGATTGAATTGGTATTCGATTGGGACTAACTTGTCTGGAGGTGGTTACACGCGCAGTGGCCCCTGAACGAGAGACGTCATCCGGAGACAAACAAATAACAAATCCTGGCGCACCACTCGCGGTAACCAACCGCCAGTCTTTGCAATTCACGGAAATGCCTCCCTCGCGCAAGAGGAAACGGCGGTCGTCATCTCCAGTGTCAATTACTGAACCACGAAAGACACGATCTCGAGCAGCTTCCAAGCGCGCAACCCAGTCAACTCGCGGGAATGATGATTTTGAATTGGCGTTTCTCGACGAAGAGGACGAAGAGGACGACAACCAGACAGTTATAGTAATCGACAGCAATGAAAGAGACGTGGCTTCACAAGCGTCGAATCTGTTGACGTCACAAATATCAGAGAATGCGAAACCTCGTGTTGCGCGAAAGACAGCGTCAGCGCATGCCGTGCTTACAAGTCCTTCATCCTCCAAAACGCGGCAGACAACCCTGACATTCCCAAAATCTACAAGTACGAATTCAGTTACCTCACTGCCACAAGTTACGAGATCGAAATCTGCGCAATCAGTTAAGAAATTGGTGCCATTACCCGAGTCAACCTTGCTTTCCACCGAGCGGATTAAGAAAGACGCTGCCAGTACTTACGCTACGTCAATTGATGAGGAGCTATCCGACTATGACCCAATCGAAGACGACGACGGGTCTGAGTTAACAGAATTAGTCTCACGTCCAGCATCTCGACTCAACAGCACTAGCAGCAAAGAACTCAGCTCCGTTCATGTCGCAAGTCAACGGGCCCCGATATTTAAACCTGTTTCAAGATCGCAATCTGTGATTCATGGTACTCTCAACTCGTTCTCTTCGTCTGAACAGTTAGGGCTCTCGACTGTTATGCCTATGATTCCGCATGGTACATCCCATCCAGCACAGCGGACCATAGAGGAGTTATGGGTCGAGAAATACGCGCCGACCGACTACGCGTCGTTAGCATTGCATAAGCGCAAATACGAGGACGTACGAGAGTGGCTGACTGGCGTATTTGCGGGGCGATTGAAGCAGGTAGGTCTAAATGCATTCTTAAGGTAACGAAACTCATGTTTTATTTAGCGGGCACTGGTTTTAGCCGGTCCGACGGGTACATCCAAAACAGCAGCATTGAATGTTCTTTCACGTGAAATGAATTTTGACATAACAGAATGGACAAATCCTTCAACGCCCGCAATATCCGAGCCTGGCGAAGGATCTGTGACATTCTCAAGCATGTTCTCCGATTTCTTGAGCAAGGCACAGCAGTTTGGCTCCACTACATCTACAACACATAGCGACCATCAACATGAAGAAGTTTTTGATCTCAGATCATCTGCTCTTGAAACTCGACGCAAGCGCATTGTCCTACTCGAAGATATTCCCAACATCCTCACAACTTCCCACTCAGCTCGCAAATATTTCCTTGATTCTATAGAGGCATATCTATGTTCCGACATGCGATCTTCGCCGCCGATAGTATTTGTGGTATCTGAAGTTGAGGTTAGGGATGATTTGAATGCTGGGTCTGCGTCGTCATTTTCCGCAGAGCATATACTCGGTCGTGATATCATGGCACATCCAAGGATGGCACGGATACAGTTCAACGCCGTCAACAAGACACTCTTGAGTCGCGTTCTTCGCGACATTGCTGCCAAGGAAGGACTACTGTCAGTCAAGAAAAATCCAGCTTCCAAGGCGACTATCAAATCTGCAGACGCAAATAGAATTATCGCAGAATTGGCCGAGTTAGGTGATGTTCGGTCCGCCATCAACGCGCTGCAATGGTGGGCAACTACAGGTGGTGTATTCTTGCCGACAGGACGGGAGACATACCTGGCACATTTTCAAGCTCTCGGGAAAGTGCTCTACAACAAACCTGAGAGAGTAGGCGAGATACCAGTCGAAGATGCAGTATTGCAAGCGATCCCGATAAGTCCTCTTGTTGCGACATTGTTTGAGAACTATCCAGGATCGTGCGCAGATACGGAGGAACTGGTCGCTTGTTCTGAAGCATTGTCGGATTCGGAGGTGCTGCTTTCGTCGCAAGCATTCCCTCGCATATATGGTCGTCAATTTGCATCCGAAGGTATTGGAGAAGGAATGATGCTGGACAGTGGGACAACGGGTGCACATGTTGCTATCCGCGGATTGATGTGCGGTTTGCGAAGACCGGTTACCCGTCATAACGTTTCAATTAAGGATTTTACTTCAGGAAAGAGGCAAGGCCGTAAGTCAAACTCAACATTCATGTCCAGCAGCGGTTTTAATGGATATGCCCTGTGCAAGCCGCTTGCCTACCAGCTGTTTAGGCGACAGAATGATGTCCTCACCGACGTAGCTCGGTATTGCGCGATCACTAAACTTGGATTCAACGACGACGTGGGTGGGGGTGCGATGAGCATGTCGGAGACAGCGGTTATGTATATGCAATGCACAGCGTTCTGGGAGGCGTTAATCCGGAAAGATGATCGGCCGCGCAGAATAGGCGGCCAGTACAACGGTTTGAGTTTCGATATCGATGACGATGATTTCGAAACACCGAGCAAGAGCAAACACGACCAGTTTAGCCAAATAAACGATGCATTGCTTAATGACAGTATTTCGAGTTTAATAATTTCGGACGACGAAATCGAAGACGAGTTTTCTGATTAGCTGTAAGCAATAGTATTGCGCGACTGTATTGGAAATCGTGTACGTTTGGCATAATATTTGGGCTAGGATTTCGGAGTTGCTTCGTATGCATATAAGTTTATCGATTGAAAATTTACCATTCCAATTGCCATTTGACTAGAAGTACTACACGAATCCGAGTTGTGCGCAGACGACTCACCGCACAATACGATCATTTCAAAATGAAGACTACGTCGACGTTAACTATTCATAGCATTCTAAGAGGACGTGGCGCTCCAAACTGCTTCCGATACAACATAATAATACAATTTAAAAAATGAAAACAGCAACAAAACAGAAAAGCGCGCGCCAGATTATTTCAAATACATAAAATTATCGCTTATCAAACAATGCAGACGAACCCGAGCATTTGTTCATTTCCCGCCTAAGCTGTTTACAGGTTCTTAAAGTAGTTTGGATCATCGACCAGAATTTCCTTGACAATGTCGAGACCGCCTTGAAGCTCACCGTTGACGTATAGTTGCGGGAAAGTCGGCCAGTCGCTGAACGTCTTGAGACCATTGCGAACGGCGTCGTCCTTGAGAATGTCGAAGAAGCCAAACCTGCGAATACTTGTTAGGATTACCTTTTAATTCTTGAAACAGCTAGATGCTGAAATTCAAGATCTACTCACCGAACTTGGTTCTCGCGAAGGATGCCGACCAGCTGCCTGCTGAATCCGCACTGTGGCGCGGCAGGAGTTCCCTTCATAAACAACATAACAGGCGCAGCATTAACAAGCTTGGCCAATCTAGCATTTAGGTCCTCTTCCGCAGTAGCATCCTTGTCCGTACCGTTCTCGACAGTCGGCGCGGGCTCTCCGGCGGGCTTCTGACCCGATAACTCCTGAATCGCTGCTGACAGTTCTTTGGGGTCTGCGCCCGATAGTTCTCGAACAACTTTTCCGCTTTTGATGAAAACAAAAAAGGGAACAGCGGATACGTCGAAGGTCTCTGACACTTCGGGGTGGGCTTCGGCGTCAACGGACAAGAACGCGATATCAGTGTACTGAGTGGAGAGATAATTGAACACGGCGTTCATCTGTGCACAAGGAGCAGCCCTAGTTAGTAACACGTCAGCTTGCAATACCCCCCGCCATGTCATAACTAAAAAGCATACCATGATGTATGAAATGAGAGGGTGATTGGAGTGGTAGCCGGTAGCGAAGTAGTGAGCTCATTGAAATGAGACTCGCTCGTGATTTCCACTACGGTCATGTCTATGTCGAGTTCGCGAAGTTGGCACTATAACGTTCGTATACTGTTTATATTGCGACCAGCTGTAGCTTCGTCAGTACGTCCGGCGTATTTCCAAAAGTGTGCAGACGAATACTAAGGATGTTTGCTGACAAAATAAAGTCGTGGGGAATTTTTGCGTTTCGCTGCGTGCGCCGGCTCCCAGACGATGGCGATGACGACATCATCAGATAACTTTCTAATATAACTAATGCCTAACCATCCAATTTCAATTAAACAAATGGATTTACGTCTACATTGCCATAAATATACCCAATACGCTACAATATTAGTGGAAATAACTGACGAAGTATTTTTAGGCAGAAAGGAATCCAAATGAGTGGTGGCGATGGTGCAGATTATTAAGCAGTCCGGTCGGGAGGTTGTCGTCATACCGTGACTGGCAAAGCGATAGAGAACGGCAGGAAACATTGGAATATCGGAATATATGTAACCAGTAGCCAATACTTGTGCAATTTGACGATCTCGTCAAGCTTTTTATTGTATTGCGCACCATTACGCTGTCAAGTAAGAGCGACAGTATAACCAATACATGCAAAATTTAAAGCCCGTAATACTAACCAAAAAAGCCGAAACAAAACACCACTCCTTAATTAATAGAATGCAAACACGCAAGTACAGCGACAACTGGAACCGTGGATCCGGATTAAATGCAAAAGGTCACAATCGTACCGACTTAACTAAACCTGGTCCGCACGTGACCCATGACTTTGCCTTTAAACAGCCATTCAGCTCGCATTTCATTGCCTCCGTCCAGCGTCAATGCAACGTCGAAATGGATCCTATAAAACTGCTCGCCATTTGGTCCTGTGCAACTCTCGAACTCGGTGACAGGCAAATGTGAAAGATCTGTCGTCAAGATGGCAAAAACCTTAATTGCTGGGTCTGTAATGTAGTCGGGGCACCGATCTTCGTCGCATGTGTACAGTGTATCCTCAAAAATTCGCGGAGCGTCGGCTAGCACTTGTCTGAAAAATTCAACCTTGGCTTGTTCGCCAATCTTCAAACGCTGGCCCTTCTCAAGGAAAATCTTCCGAGTGTTCTTGCAGCGATAGCCACCGTCCGGAGCCTTTATTCTATATGCCTCAGGATGTACACCAGGCTGGAATTGCTGCAACGTCATCATCAGATAGTGCTTTCGGCAAACACGGGAAGTCAGTACTCTCTCGTAGATGCCGGTGACGACAGCGCCCCTGACAATGGCGGAGACCGAATCCATAGGACGGAGAATCCTTCTGCTATACGCGGGCGGCACTTGGTTCTTGAGAGTCTCGAAGAGATACGTCGATGCACCATAACCGCCAACCACCAAAATAGCCTGTAACCGCTTGTGCTGAGCTTCAACGGCCGCGATTTGCTCTCGTACTAGTGCCACAACGGCTTTCACACTGGGCTCAAAGGCCGCCAAAATATGTGACGGTTGAAATATCATATAGCCTTCCACAATTTGAGCTTGAGGACAATTAATGTCTAGCCCAATTTCTACAGCTATCTCTGGGCCGCGGTCGTTCTTAAAACTTGGCTTTATGCGCTTGCTGAAATCCTCCCGACAGCGACGCATGATTTTTTCTTCCTTTGCTGCGGTCAAGAGTCCGAGCTCGTTCATTACTTGTACTCTTGCTCTCACCAGTTTCATGAAATTTGCGTCGATTGTTGTAGAGCCACATGCACCACCAGTGCCAGACGTGCACTCGTGAACTGTAAAAGGATTCTCGTCTTCCACTTCATATGCGATTAGGTCAACCGTACCGCCACCGCAGTCCACAATCAAGAATGAATCGTTCGTCTTCAATTCAAGAACTCCACGCTTTGCACAATAAATCGCAGCTGCTTCGGGCTCGGTAATAAGAGATAGTCGCGGATCAAAAGCGTTGTCAACAAATCCAGCCTGAACTGCGGCCTGGCGTGTTGCAGCTTTGCCGGCTTCGTCCCAAATCGCTGGCACCGTCAAGAAGTATTTTATGTTCTGCTCTTCTTTTAGAAATATGTCCCCCAGCGCTTTCTGCAACTCCGAACGCATAGTCATTCGCATAAGCGATAAGTAATCTGCTGCCACATCTATCGCGGTCTTACCGGGAGGAAGGGGCAGATTGCGTATCAGGTCGTTATAGCGATTGTAGTTCCGTTGAAGCAAAAGTTTGAAATATTCGATCTGCCACCCAATGCCAGGTCAGTATATCAGACACAAAGGACAAACTATGGGAAAGTGTATGAACCTTGATAGTTCCCGGAATAGGAAATCCCGCAGGCGACAACGCCTTCTCTGTATTGGCTCCCCAGCCAACAATTCCACCGGAACTGTCATAGTATAAAACCGTCGGAATTTTGAACAACGACATGTTTCCAAGACCAGCCCACTCGGAAAGAACAACCTCCTTTGCATCGGCGCCGGTAACCCACGAATCTGGCTCGAGTTAGCATACTGCCAAGTCACTGCACGATAATATTAATGCGCCAAAAATACATACATGCAACACCACTATTTGTAGTGCCAAAGTCGATTCCCACAATGAGCGAAGGCTTGACAACACTATTTCCGGGAACCTCTACGGGCTGAGGTCGACCTGGAAAGTGAGCCTCCGGTTGCTTCGAGTGGTTATAGTTGTTTAAGTATCCATTGTTTGGCGTAATCCCAGTTGAAGATGCAGAATTGATTGACGGGACACTGTTAGTACTCAGCAGAGTGCTTCGCCGCGGCTGGAGATTTGGAGGGGGAACGGGCCGGTGAGTGGCCGCCGGATCCTTTTGTTTCTTGAGTTTGCTGAAGAACGGCATGAATCAGATTGTCGAGAATGACTTAAACGTTGGCCGGCCAGATGTGAATATGCGGACCGGTGGATTGTTCGAACAGGAGAGTTGACCGGCTGCAGGCTGCGGAGACAAAAACGAATCTAGGACACAACCCACGCAGCAATTAGACGGATAGCTGAAGAAGCTTACGACTGTGTGCAATTGCACAGAGTGTTGAACTCGAATTCGGGATCGAACCTAGCGTGCTAGAAGGCGGGACTGTGTACGAAATGAATCAGTGGGTAGACATAATCGGCCACCGCCTTTGCTGCCGTTCAGCTCATTGTGCTTATTTAGTCTCCACATTTCATTGTATATAGCATTTGCGTACGCACAACGAATGCGCCATCTATTGGTCTCTCACTGTCCACTGATCGGCTCCTCTGAAATAGGAAATATTATTTGAAATTTATCCCAACGTAAGCGTCTCATTTATAGCGCCGTAATACATCGAGATATTGCTCAGCTAGGGAAGGGAACGTACGTACGTCGGTACCATCATAAGCCAACCGAAGGCTCATCCAGCGTCTGCAAACCCTATTTGTGGACTCATATTATTAATTGCCTTGTAAGTAACATTGGTCATGTTACGGCTAGAACATCTGCGTTGGAGAACAAATAACTTCCCAGGAACGGTTGTGGAGAAGTTGTCAACAGAGGCTCTATCACGTTTAAGGTTAGCATCCTAGCCATGTGCACGGCCACGTGCACCGCCCCTGTGCTGCACAGCCGCTGCTCACGGTTCACACCGCCACCGTACACCAAGTGCGGCGCTGGTGAGAGTCGGTACCTTTTTGATGGTTTCGTTGCTTTTCAGACTGATTGCCGATCTGATCGATCTCTGAGATAAACATTACGGTTTGGACGACAGATGACGATGTTTTGCATGCCAAAATAAAAATGGCATTGAGGCTTACTCTCAGAGATTCAGTGCGACTTTCGGACATACAATTGTTTGCAAACACATAGATATTTGTATCATATTGTCAAGACAAATCAAGAACGCCGAGTCTAGCAATGCTACCTATAAACCAACCGATATAACACCTTAAATACAAACTACCTCTTCATGTTCTTGTCTACCTTCACCATCTCAACCTCATCCAAAGACGATGCCCGACCACGTTGGGTGGCGACGTAGTATCCATGAATACTTCGTTCATGTCTCGTCCTATTCCCTGCGTCTGCGTGCCAGCGCGTTGTGCAGACACCCGCGCCTTCGAACATTTCTTTGCCCGGTCCGGCCCAGAATCTGCATTCATACTGAGGCACACCATGCTTTCGAGTATAGTGCCTGTCCTTTTCGAGCTTGCGCTGGAAACCGATAGTGTGCCAGGGACATGTGCGTTCGGGACACTTGAACTCTCGCTGGATATTGTTCTCCACAACGTGACGACAGTAGATTTCTATATCTGTAATGCTGAACTTTCGCGGACAGTGGCTGCATGTGAACTGGGTCTTGGTGTATACTCGTCTCCTGCGACCGTTGCGGTCTACATCTTGATTCTCCTGTGGCGGTGTAGCTCGTTGCAGGGCTCTATCAACGTGGATCGACGTGGAATGTGGTGGTGGTAGAAGTGAAGAGTACTGCTGCGGGGAATACGGAGGAGAAGAGATGATCATCACTGGATGCGAACTGGGATCAGTTGCCATCATTGATGACTGCGCCTCTGGTAAAGACGCTGGCTGCTGCTCTCCAAACACCATATGCATTATTGGAGACTCGGGGCCATTTATGAGCGAATACTCTATCATTCCTGACTGCACATGTGGAGACGCTTGGTGTTGAGGAATCATAGATGGCTCGGCTGGCTGAACAAGCATCTGCCCGGGAGGCACACTCATATCCCAACCAAGTGGAACCGCCTGTTCTGAGTCTGCCAGGTTGAATGACGGCGAGTCCGCGGAGAGCGGCACGGCGCTTTCTTGGCCGTCAAACGACATGTGGGAAAGAGTTGGCGAAACTGTGGCCGGAGAGTACATTCGTTGGCCAGCGAGAGCAATGTACATTGAATGTGAACGTCGCAGCTGACTCGTTGTTGTTGGCGGTTCGAGATGAACGGAAAGGTCTTGTTCGTAGTCCGAGTAGGTCATGTACGTTTTCTGACCAGATTCTTCATCGGAATAGTCGCTTTCAGCGCCAACGATGCCCAGTCCGCGTCGGGAAAGATAACACGGTTCGGAATATGAATGCGGTCGTAGATGTGTGCTGTGTGGTTGTATTGGAGAGAGAAATATAGATGAAGGTCCGCCGGCTATCATTGTGACGTCTGAAGTTAGGCTTGGGTAGTGCCCAATAATAATGGGATAGGCGTCGTCGACAGAGTCAGCCAGTGAGTCAGCCAACGGAGCGCCAGTTAAGTCGGTCATGATATGAGTACTGTATAGATAGTCGTCATACAAGGGAAACATATCAGCAGATTGAAAGCGCGCTGTATACCGTTGACGAGTATTACTGTGGAGCGGCGGCCAGATTAAGTTGTCGGTCGGATACCGATAAGCGGAACCCTGCCGGTATTTGTATTCTCAGCATCGTTCGAGCTCAGGCTTCCATTGTACGGAATAGTTGTCTGGTACGCAGGCTGTGATCCAGGCACAATATTCGGCAGCATGGCCGCCTGCTGTCGCGATGGCTGGTACGGCCCGGTTGTAGCTCCGCCGGGTAGCCAAGAAGAGTGTGGCCCTGTCCCTGACCCCTCGCTTTATTGACTCCAGAAATAGGTGACATCCTCAAATAAACGCCGTACACACAGAACACTACTAAGAACGTAAAGTGATAGAATTGTATACAATAGGATTATTTAGTCATTCCACTTCAATTGGCACAACTGGTAGTTTCTCAATGCTAACCATCGGCGCCGAGAATAACGGAGTGACAGAGCAAATCACAAGTTTAAGCTTTCAATGCTGTGTGGGTTAGGGCCTCAGGCGCGGCTGATGATCAACCAAAAGGTACATCGACTAGGCTAGATATCAACGTATCAACACACGGCAGAAGTGACCACAGTTCAAGCCGCTCAGACTGTGGTTCCAAATATAGCGTCCATTGATCTCTGATGGCTGGTCGAAGAAGGCGAAGCCGGCGAAGTAGCTTCGTACTCGAAGTCCGCGCAATACGTCACAAGTTGTGCGGCGGGGAGGCGGTGCCAGCCGCACTTCGCCCGCCAACACGTCATACCGTCATCGCTTGCCTGCCATATATCCGAGATACTCCAATAGTTTCTGTGGTGTCAACCGAATTATGAAAGTCAGGGCTGTAAGCGGATTGGCGGATTGGCGGATTTGGCGGATAGGATATCCGTCGCGGATACGTATCCGCCATACTTTCGATTGGCGGATGCAAATACGGATACAAATCCGCCAGATATCTGACGGATGACGATCCGCCATAGTTTCAACCGGCGGATGAAGATACGGATACATATCCGCCACCGTTGCGAGGGCGGATGTGGCGGATGCGGATATGGCAAAATTTGGCGGATATCCTATCCGCAACAGCCGTGATGAAAGTATCTTGTCAGAGGTATTGACTTCAGCATGTTGCGATGATGATGACTTACGATCTGCCACTTCCGTGTTCGGAAGCAGTCGAGCAGCGTTAGCTATGGCTGAGTAAGTCTACACCGCACATTTGTGACAATGATGAACGCATTTTTACACGACTGCTTACTCTGTCTCCTAGTGATCTAACGCCCAGCCGTTGGCGTCGACAACGAAATAGCATTCGTAGTCAGACAGGTTCTCCATGAACATGGTAATTATGCGTTGACACAGATTGATAATAGGATTTTGTTAGATTGGGTGCATGTCCCATATCTATGATAGCTCTTGTAGGTATGACAGCCATCGCCATATTCGCGGAAATATCGAGGTCTACGTGACCATTGACACAACATCTGTGGACTAAAATGATAATGCACGAACACGAACACTCAGCTGTCCTATTCGAGGCACTGTGGACTTCCAAGTTTATGATATCTCGGTCAAGTTATGGCAGACAATCTGACGTTGGTGAAAATGCGTATAACGCGCATCATGTACTCGACTAAGTCGTCCTAGTTCTCACTATTCGGAGGCTCCTATCGGCTATCGCATAACTAAACGATTTTTTTTTGCATTCCTGAGTTGGCTACATTAGTACATACCGAGATGGCCAGCTCCCGCGTTTGCTCAACCGTCAATCACAGTTCGGCTCCAAGCCGCACTACGCCCCTTCAGCCTCATCGTGTTTGGATGAAGATCACCCTATCGCGAAGCCACACATGGCGCATATACAGACGACAGTTGATTGACATACAGTATCCTATTTTAGATATCGCTTCCTTGAGTTCGCTGATTCCTGAAGATTTCTTACCAGCTTACTCCGTACACTCGGAGACTCAGTCGCCACACCGTGCACACTGACGAATAAATTTATTAAATTCCGCCTACTTAGTGATAGACTGAGCTCCGCAGAAATTTGTCGGCCACATATTCCTGTTAGTCCTGTGCATGCGTCCAGTGTCGTCCTAAGTAAAGTTTAGCGATAGCCTTAAGCGTAGCGAAAACCTTGCATGAACAGCCCCGATTGAGTTCAAACTTTCGCGTGTTAGGCACTGAGGGGCAGTGCAATTGGTGCACACGTGTTGTAGATCATCGGTCGCCCGATTTAGCATTCACGAGTTACATAGCCAGGCAAATCTACCTCGCTTTAAAATTTAATGGCTAGAGACCGGGGTGTCGGGAAATTTTTTGAACTAACACGGGTTTGGCATAGGCTCGCGGTTAGGCTAACGGTTCGCTTGATGCCGATGTCATAGTTTACTAATTAAAGCCTTATTCGATGGCTCTCAATAACTCTAGCAATTCTGCACCTAGTATCAGCAGTAAATAGTCCAAGTCGAACAGCTATCCTTGCATACTGTTCACAGAATATACTGGTTTTAACACTGGACAACGAACCGCTACATCGAGAAGAGGATTGAAAATGAAAGATCAA